>NC_044321.2:27977647-28605287 GCF_007474595.2 Lynx canadensis | reverse complement strand
CTGCCTTGTTCTCTGGGAGGTTTTCATTGGGTGAGACTAGGAGTCAGACCCAGGGCCTACCTTCAGTCCCTCTGCTCAGGCTGTAGTCAAACCAAGCTGCAGGACTCTCGCTGTGTGCAGCCTCCTGAGAAGTTTTTGTTGCTGAGCTGGGCCAGCAGTCAGGTCAGATGCCTGCCCCAAGACCTTCTGCTTTGGCTGCAATTGCTCTGATAGGCAGAACACTAGCTCTGTGCTGCCACCTATAAAGCTTGGCTGCCGGGACTGTGGGCACACTAGTGTATGTGGTTATCTCCCCCTACCCCCAGGGCAGCAGTCACATTGGAGTGGCTGTGGTTCCTGCCAGGGTGGCTTGCAGTGTGTGTGGGGTTAGGAGCTGCTTTGGATGGGCATCTACTGAGTGAGGTGTGTTGGGTCTCTCAGGGGAACATGCAGACAGTGAACACAGTTACTAACAAGGTAGTTGTAGACTACAAGTTCATCTTGCTTCCCTGGAATATCAGACTGTCTAGGGTAGGGATGTGGATGAAACGGTACCTACCAGCACTTCTGTTTTCGGACAAGTCTTCTAAACATCCTTGCCCCTGCAGCATAAATTCTGAGATTAGTAAATAAATATGCATGTGTACCGCAGGTGCTTTTCCAACTGCTGCTTCTGTGCTATATGTTGCCTGGGCTTTTTGTTTTGCTATATATTTAAGGGCAGAGACTCCATTTCCTGTTGTTCTCTGGCTCCCATACAGCTAAACTCTCTGATTTTTAATGTGCCCAGAGCTACACCTCACTGATGGTAAAAACTTGAAAAATTAAGCACCATTGATTTTCAAGCCAAATGTTATGGGGACTTGTCTTCTCAGTACAGCTCCCCCATGCCTTGGGTGCTTGGTGTGGGCTCTGCTTCTCTCCCTTCTCAGTGCTCGTGGTGTCCTTCCCATTTGTGGTTTCTCACTAGGGGTGTGCTTCCAAACTTAGTTTTTGGCCCCCTACCGTTTTCAATGTGGCCTTTTCTCTACCATTAACTGTGGAAAGTCTCTTCTGCCTGTCTTTGGGTCATATTGTAAATTTGTTACACTGATGTGACTATTATCTGGGATGGGACTGGTATCTTCGTGTGTCTCTGGGATGAAGGAGCTCAGGATACTCCTTCTCTGCCATTTTCCCAGAAGTCTAAGATGCATTTTCCAGAGGAAACCTTACATAAAATCATTACGATTCAAATAAAGTTAATTTCAGGTAACATTGCCTTTAAACCAGTACACTGAACTGTTACTCATGATTGCTGAGAATATCGTTAAAATTTAAGACAATGTATAGCTAATATTTTAAGCTCAGTGTACTCTTCACTTAATGCCCTAGTGATAAATGACCAGATATATTTGATATAAAATAGCTCATATTTGTATGATGGTTATTATTTTGATGTTGAAGGTACCTAAGGAGAAATAGAAGTATTTCCTTTTAAGTTTTATATTAATACTCTCTAAAGGAATTGTTGCAGGCAAGGCAAAATGGGTAGCATCATCTTAGCAACTAAATCAAGGTTACTTGAAGACTCTACTAGGTTTCTTAAATCTTATGTATTAATGCTCCATCTGGAGGCTGATCACTGGAACTCATAATCTTAGAAAAATTTCTGATAGTAGCTACCTGTATTACAGGGGTCATGAAAAAATAGGTTCTCAGGCCTTAAATTTTTTGGTCAAATTAATGCAATTTTGGTTTTATTAATGAGTTGTTGAATAAAAAGTATGTAAATGAAACATTTTGCAGAAGCCATATATCTTCAAATAATCGTGCTTTTCTGCTTTCCTTAAGTCACTTATTCTCATTGAGAGTTGTAGTTCCCTAAGAGGTGGCTGTGGGCAAGGCAGGAATGCCAGGCATCCTGTAATGTGCAGCTTCGTTCTGCACAGCAGAGAACGGCCTGTCCATCCCACAGAATGTCATAAAGCCCTACATCCAGGTGTGTATGCACCTGGGAAGCCTGTTCATACATATCCACACAGAGACACTTTGTTTCCTATAGCAACACAAAGCACTTTGTCACTCTTGTAATATTTGCTGTATTTTCTAATAATTCAGTGATTTTTTTTTTATGCTCCGAGACGTTTGTACTTTATTTTGTTCAGAAGCATATAAGAAAATCAGGATTTTGAAACTGACCCTGGTGGTAACATAGGTTATAATATGAGAATCACCAATATGATGTTTTCATTTGGATATCTACTCTAGATGATTATTTAATTTTTCCCTGGTATGTACTCTCCTTACATTTTTCTATAATAGTGCAATTGAGATTTTATATGCTGGTTTCCCTAATTTTATGTCTAGTCAGATATTTTATTTATAAATTTCATTATAAAGCAAGATCATTACAAAAAAAGGTATTTTAAAAGGGGAGAGAGGAATGTCCTCTTCTTAGGAAGTAAATTTTCAAGAGCGTATAGGTAAATAGTCCATATATCTTTGCGTCTTGTGCATGCGTGTGTGTGCGCTTCTGTGTGTGTTTTTAATAAGGAGAGGTAGAAGATGCAAATTTGGCAAAATCATAATTAGTGCAGCTAGTTGGGAGAGGAACAGGAGTTCTTCGTACTATTTTTACATCTCCAAATAAAATTCTTAATTTTCAGTATATTGGCTATCAAGCTGCTAAATTAAGAAATTCATTTCTGAATTTGGAAGATTTGTTCATTTTGTAGATTCAGTGCCTATTCTTTGAATCATCTGTGCTGATGAACTAGATGCTAAACCCCTACTGGAGACTATTCCTAGTGGTGAATCGTTATTCTGGCAAATGTCTATGTGGGACTTGAAGCCAGAACTGACAAGAAAACTTGATTCTGTCAGAAAAGGATATGTGACTACAAAGTCACATTACAAAGCAATTACTATTTATTTTCATGTCGAATTACTCAAATGTCAGTTGTATTTAGGAAGCCCCAGTCACATTGCCCTGGGCTTTAATCCTTAGTAATACCTCAGTAACTGAAAAGAAAATTTCCTAGCTCAAGTAGAGTTTTAAATACATAGTAATGAGCACATGTATACAAACTTACATAGGTGGAAATATATTCATCCCTTTCATAGGGACCATCATCCCTACGACAGTGGCCATAATTATTAGAGTGCCTACCATGGCAAAAGGTTATGTAGAGTTCTTCAAATGAAAATAGATTTTATACATCAGAAAGATGAAAATTATGGCATAAGAACCTAATAAGATCCTGGGATTAAATTCTGGTACTTCCTAACTTGCAAATAAAAGACAATTCTTACTTGATTTTTTTTTTTTCATTTAACACATGCAAATATTGTGGCACCTGGCTGGCTCATTTGGTAGACTCTTGATCTCGGGGTTATAAGTTTGAGCCCCATGTTTGGTGTGCAGATGGCTTTAAAATAAAATCTGCAAAAAATGTTGAAATATTAAATGTTTTTCTTAGATTAATGTATTTCAATTAGTAATGAAATCAGAATTGTAGCTTACTTTTCCTTAGCATCTCAACATGTGCCTGGCACTGTTGTAAATCCTTTTTATGTATTGATCCATTTAGTTTTCATAGGAGCCCTATGAAACATAGGCGTTATGAATCTTTGTTTTAATAAGTGAACACAGAAGCGGATAGTGAAACAGGATTTAGAATATATGTTTCAGTGTGTGTGTGTGTGTGTGTGTGTGTGTGTGTGTAGTGATTCTGGAAAGCACCTGTAATACAGAGTTAACATACAAAGTGATATTTTAATGAGTCCTTTAATAAGAAAGATGTTGTTGAGGGCATCTCAGACTCCATTCTCTTGGTGGTCTTTGGAAGATGGTGTAGGCATCAGCATCCCCTGGAGGGTTTGTTAAACTGTACTCCTGGGGCTCATCCTCAGAAGGTCTGATGTGGTTTCTCAGGGATTGGATCTGAGAATTTACGATTTTTCTGACAAGTTACCAGGTTATGGTGCCGCGCCTGGTTGGAGTACCAAACTTTGACAACTGGTAAGAACATGGTAAGCGTCGTCTCATCTGAGGATATTATTTTCCACTTTTTATCCGTTATTGCCCGAGGGCTGCTCCTTGGGCATTAACGTGATAGCATTTCAGGCCTGCAACAGGGATGCCCTTAACATAGATCCTTAGGTAGACCGTGGCAGGTTTTTGCAACAAGTTTCCAGGGTGAACTAGGATGGTGAGTTCAGAGGGGATATGGATGCAGCCTTAAGCTGTGCTATGGCTTCACATTACAAATGAGGAAATTGAGGCACAGAAAAATTAATTTTCCCGGAGGTAGAATCAGAATTGTAAGTCAGGATTAAAATACAAACAACATCAGAATTTCTTGGGAATTTGTAAAAAATGCATTTTGTTGGACTCTACCCAAGACCGGGTTAAAAAAAAAAAAAAATACTCGAGGTGAGTCCCAGAAGTCTGTGTTTTAACAAGCCCTTCAGTCGATTCAGATAACATTCTGAGATTGGAGAAACATTAGTCTTTTGCCCTACATTATACAATATTAATTCTGTAACTACAACCTCATCAGGTCATTTGTTTCCCCTTTTTTAAAGAGCAAACAGAAAATGTTTTAACCAATTGCCATTTGTGTATGTGAATCTATGTGTCTATCACGGGTATCAGTACACATTTATGTATCTGCATGTTCTTTTGTCTAGAAGATGTGCTTGTGACAACATGATTGGCAACATGTCTCTTCTTGATAACACAGTAGGTCTTTTTAGGGGCTGAAGGGTGTATCTCTTTTCAAGGCAGTGCTTTTTTTCTTTAGCTGCTTCATGTGATTTCATTTCCACAGTCCAGATTGCTTACAGTTGTGAACCTGCATGTACTCCTAGTCATTATTGGTATCTCAGCACAGTGTACCTATTTTCATGTCCAAGACCACAGAGAAGACTCCTATCAAACAGGACCTCTGAGTGGGAGAGCTGTCAGTGTTCCAGAATCTCATGGCAAAGGGTTCCTTTTTGCCAGTTGAAGAAAAATATTCATGTTAATAAAATTGCTTCGTTGTAATGTGTTTAGCTGGTTATCACACAAATTCAGTGCAGCACATTGCGCGTGTCTTGTGTTTGCTGTTCTCCAAAAAGTATTCATTTCCTTTCTCTACTTGGCAAATACTGTTCATTCTTTGAGGGTCAGCCGAAATGTCTTTTTCTCTTTAGAGCCTTTTGTAAACCTTCAGAGTTAACCACGTTTTTTTTCTGTCCCCTTTAATACCATTCATTGCCATAGTGTTCATCCTATTCCCCTTGAATGATTTAGTTTCTTTTCCATCCTAACCTATAAAGCCTAGAGTTGGGGGAGTGGCTAGGTCTTACATATTGTTGCCTGAATAGAATGTAGAGCATGGACCATAAAATGTAGCTAATTAAGAAGTAAAAGATGTAATTCTGAGAAGATCAAAGCTGTTGCATCTACTCTTGGATTCTAGTTAAGATGACATTTGAAACAATTCAACAAAATTTTTAGATTTTCTTATAGGGTATTCGGAAATCATCCTGTTTTAGTAAGGTATTCAGGAGCCTTACAGCTGCTGCCTTCTGTAAGTTCTCTAAGTCAAGAGGATATAATTGTTAAATGATGATATTTATTTTGTCCTCTTGGAAGCTGAGAACCATCAACCACAATTATATTTATATATACACATACATCTATTTATATATACATATATATGTATATATAAATATTTTGCTCTTGGTGTTTTCATAGCCTTTTGTATTTTTTTAGTACCTTGCGACTCCTCCACCAAGAGATGGCATTTAAGTCCTTTTTCCTTGAATTTGTATGGACCTTTGTGACTATCTCAACTATGAGACTGTGGCAGAAGTGACACTGTATGACTTTCCAGGCTTGATCCTGCAAGAAAACAGAGACGGCCACGGTCTTTCTATTCGGGTACTCTTGGTCTTAGAACTCAGTCAACATGCTGTAAGGAATCATGGAATATATGGAGAGGCCAGGATAAAGAAGACATGAACGTGGTTTTAACCTAGCTGAGCACCAGTTAGTAGCCAACACAAACTTGATGGCAGGGGATTGAGCCGTTCTGCAGTGGCTCCTTTGTTCTCCCACCCATCAGCCACTTGACCCTCAGCTAATTCCACATAAAGCAGATACTGTCATTCTTACTCAAGCTCTGCTTATATTGTAGCATCATGAGTTAATTAATGATTGTAGGTTAAAGCAGCTAGACATTGGTGTGGTTTGTTACACATCAATAGATCAACATAACCATGTTCAAATAATGTTACTTTGAGCTTGGTAGTCTATTCGAATGCTATTGCATTGAGTATTTGTTTGCTTTCTCTAGTGGACAAAACCTATTCATTATTATAGGTTTTTCTTTTAGAGACTTTTCTAAATCCACAGTTTATTTTGAGGTGTGCTCTCAATGTGTTCATCTTCATGATACTGCTTATCATCTTTGCTTGAAATTTCTTGGTTTTCTGACCCATGCCAAACTATATACCTTTGGCACTAGGGACATTAAAAAAAGTACAGTTTTTACTAGAATCAAGGAGTGATAAAATTATTACTCCTCATTTTGTGCAATTTGTTAAGGAATTTTTACTTTTGGAGCTCATGATGCTTCCTTCTTTAACACGGCCCCCAAGGCTGCTGCTAAAGAGAAAGTGTGGAAAGGTTCCAGCTCCCTTCTGTTCAAGAGGGATACACATGGTTTCACTAAAATTTAACCAGGCACAAGAAGACACATGGCCCCACCCAACCATTAGGGGGTAAGAATTCTTTTTTTTATTAATTTTTTTTTAACGTTTTATTTTTTTATTTTTGAGACAGAGACAGAGCATGAACGGGGGAGGGGCAGAGAGAGAGGGAGACACAGAATCGGAAACAGGCTCCAGGCTCTGAGCCATCAGCCCAGAGCCTGACGCGGGGCTCGAACTCACGGACCGCGAGATCGTGACCTGAGCTGAAGTCGGACGCTTAACCGACTGCGCCACCCAGGCGCCCCTAGGGGGTAAGAATTCTAACCATTGGTTAGAATTGCATCAATTGTTTCTTATACTTATTAGCTGTGAGATTGTGTTTAAGTCTCCACATGTATGAGGCCATCATCTCTTCTATAAAGTAATCATGATAATAATGTTAAGTCCTTTTGGAAGTAAGGATCCAAAGCAGTCGGCTCTTGAAAATCAATTTGTACATGTTAGCTATTAGTTTATGATGATCAGGGACATTTGTACCGCACATTAAATTATCTTCAGTACCTTGCCCATAGTACGTGGCAAATAAGAGTGGATGAATACTGTTTCTGTCTTATCTACCAAAAATTAAGATATTAGAAAAGAATGTCCTTGAATTGCTTGTATAGTAAAGCTACAGTTTTTAAAAATATATAATGTTTCTGCTGAGAAAAGTCGGATTTTAGACTTAAGAGACTGAGAAAATATAATTGCAAAAATAAAAATGGTAATTCCTGTTCAGTAACATATTTATTACAATAATAGAGATAATGTGATACACATTTTAGATTTGAGAGATGATGGTATGGAGAACTAAAATAATTTGCCTCATTTCTCATAGCCAATAGGAGACAAAGTTGACTTTGAACTTGTTGAGTCTGATTCTGGGGCCTGATAATTTATAGGAGGTGCAGTCCTCCAACTTGGTTGCTTTCTTTTTAATAAGCTTTCTCAGGAGCCTATTAAAAGAGAAACAGCATGTTCTTCCTTTCTTTTGGGTTGTTGAGAGAATCCAGTAAACTTTGCAAAGGTAATGATGTGTGTTTGGAGTGGGGCTAAAAATTCTGGAAACTGTGACTTTGTGAACATCACACTTTTTCAGTCAAATATATTATGTTTGAATTTGTGCAGATAATTGAAAATAATACTTCTGAAAATGTAAATTTAAGCTACATTGCCATTTCATTGCAGCCAGGTACCCTGACAAGAGAATTGGGGACACTTTTGGGGGCAGATAAGAGTTAGGATTTACTTGCTTAATTCATATATGGGTAATTGCTATTCAGCAGTGTTTATGTGTAGCTATATGGCTATCTTCACAGCAGAAACTCTTCAAGGGAAAATTTATGTAACATGAAATCTTATAACCAGAGAGGGTTTTGTTGTTCTGGTTAACTTCCCTTAGGAGTGTATGAGCATTCATATAAAATCATAAATCTACTGCATAAGTTTTACAGTGTCTAGGAACTTTTTATACTATCACTGAATTATTCTTGTACATTTTGGAGTTATATAGGATCCTTTTGTCTTTACACATAGATTGTGATAAAGGCAAAGGAGAAAGGAAGTTGAGTGTTCCCTAAGGTGCCAGGCATGGGCTCAGGTTCACATATGCAGGATTGAGGACTCCATGTGGATTTCCATATTGAGGAGCCCTAAGTTTTATGTAGTAACAAACCATACGGTATTGTACAAACTTAACATCATCCTCACAGCTCATGAGTTGCATATATTAAAGTCAAGGGTGTCCTCCTCTCCCTGCTTCTTGGTGATATTTCAAGGTGACTTGCTCTGGCACTCCACACATGTGTATTTACAGGATGCACATGTGCACATTAATGGTAAAAATGAATCCGTAAAGACCCATCATAGCCATTTTTAAAAGTTAAATGTTTTTCAAACTCCATCTCCTATTTTGAAATCGCTAAAACTGTACTCCAGAATTACTGATTTGTTGTTTTAATTTTTTTAACGTTTATTTATTATTGAAAGAGAGCATGAGTAGGGGAGGAGCAGAGGGAGAGGGAGACACAGAATCTGAAGCAGGCTCCAGGCTCTGAGCTGTCAGCAAAGAGCCTGACGTGGGGCTCGAACTCACAGACTGTTAGATCATGACCTGTGCTGAAGTCAGACGCTTAACCAACTGAGCCACCCAGGCACCCCTAATTTGTTGTTTTGGATGCTGATATTAACAGCTTGAACTTTACTGATAGAAAAATGCTTGTACAGGGGGACTGGGTGGCTCAGTCCATTAGGCATCCACTCTTGATTTCAGCTCAGGTTACGTTCTCAGGATTCATGAGATCAAGCCCTGTATCAGGTTCTATACTAACACTGTGGAGCCTGCTTGAGATTCTCTTTCTCCCCTTCTCTCTCTGCTCTTCCCCTACTAATGTGCTCTATCAAAATAAATGAACTTAAAAAAAATTAATGTGCTTTTACATAGATGGAGAAGGTTTTGTTTGTTTTTGTTTGCTTTTGTTTTTTTTTTTTTTAATATAGCCCTAAGTATTGAACATAACTCACTGGGCAAAAATACTGACTCTGGTGATGGGGTGATTGTCAGCTAATTGTTGCCTTCAGAGGAAGAGGGAAGTGTAGATATGTATAGGAATGGCTTTCAGAGCACAGTACAGTGGAGAGACCATTAGGGGAGTCAGTGTGGGAAGGGAGAAGGAACAGATTTGGTGAGTGGATATTTTATGAATGGAGGCTGGAAACTAGGCAGGGGTTTGGTGATAAATGGTGTGTATGGAGATTAAGTTTTATCTTGGAAACATTAGGAAATTGTGGTAGATGAAAGATTGAACAAATTATTTAAAACTTCTCCAATTAACATGTGAGGTCTAGCATCCCCTTGAAGTACAGAGAGTACTTTCCCTGCTTTTAGAAACAGAGTATGGTGAAAATGATGATGGGGTAGTTTCCTGGCCCAGGCTTTAAGATACTAGAAGTTGGCAGGCCTCTATTTTGAATTCTTCATACTTCGATTTTATTCACCACATAAGAAGTATGTCTACCATGAGACTAATATGCTGTAATAATTACCGACCTGTAGAGCTAACTGGAGGATCATATGCTATAGAGACAGAGACGGACAAACAGAACAAAGTGCACTGAGCCACCAAGCATTATTAAAAAAATAACATTTTGGAGATGAATCCTGGAGCCCCAGCGGCCTCAGCTGATGCTCACCCAGCAGGGGAAAAGGAGAGCAAGAGGACCTCCATAGTATTCAGCAAACAACCGTGGACGCCCACAGATTTGCTGCTGTGTTCGCTGTAGTCTGCCTTGACATTGACTCCACTTGTAGAGCTTTCTGAAATCAACATCACTGAAACCCCTTGTGGATGGAAAGAGCCACCGTATACACTCGTGGCACTGTTTTGCATGCACCACTGCCCAGTTCTAAGACGGATCCCCTTCTTGGTAACTTTCCCCCAAAGGGAAAATCTTGGGACATAAATGGACATTCGGATATAAAAAGCTCAAAATATATCCCCAGAAGTTTCCTTAGATAGGTCTTTCATCCATTTTGAGTTTATTTTTGTATATGGCATGAGGAAGTGGTCCAGTTTAATTTTTCTTAATGTTGCTGTCAAGTTTTCCCAACATTTGTTGAAAGGACTTTTTTTTGTTGGATATTCTTTACTACTTTGTCAAAGACCAGTTGGCCATACATTTGTGGGTCCATATCCAGGTTCTCTAATAGGTTTTCTTGATCTGAGTGTTTTTGTGCAAGTATCCTACTGTCTTGATGATGACAGCTTTGTAATAGAGCTTGAAGTAAAAATTGTGATGCCTCTAGCTTTGGTTTTCTTTTTCAACATTACTTGGCTATTTGGCGTCTTTTCTGGTTCCATACAAAGTTCAGAATTACTTGATCTATGAGGAATGCTGATGTTACTTTGGTAGGTTTTGCACTTAATATGTAGATTGCTTTGGGTAGTGTAGACAATATTTTAACAATAATTGATGAAAAGAATGAAAAATTGCCATTGGCAACATGGTAGATAGAAGTAGGATGCATTTTCCTAAGTGAAATAAGCCAATCAGAGAAAGACAAATATATGATTTCACTCATATGTAGAATTTAAGAAAGAAAACAGATGAACATAACGGAAGGGAAGGAAAAGTAAAAAAAAGATAAAATCCGAGAGAGAGACAAACCATGAGACGCTTAATTGCAGAGAACAAACCTAGCGTTGCTGGATGGGAGGTGGGTGAGGGGATGGGCTAAATGGATGATGGGCATTAAATAGGGCACATGTTGAGATGAGCACTGGGTATTATATATAAAGTGGTAAGTCACTAAATTCTCCTGAAACCAAAAAAAAAAAAAAAAAATCCTAAACAGGATGAACCCAAAAACACTATATGGAGACAATGATATATGAAATTATCAAAAGTCAAGGTCAAACAAAGCATTTTGAAAGCAGAAGAAAAAATACTCATCATATTATAGAACACCTCCATAAGATAATAAATGAATTTCTCAGTAGAAACCTTGTAGGCCAGGAGGATAGATTCAAAGTACAGAATTTTAAAAAAATGTCAATAAAGAATAATATTTGCAGCAAAATTATTCATTAAAAATGAAGGAGAGGGGCGCCTGGGTGGCTCAGCTAGTTAAGTGTCTGACTTCAGCGCAGGTCATGATTTCATGGTTTATGAGTTCAAGTCCTGCGTCAGGCTCACTGCCATAAGTGCAGAGCCCATTTCGGATCCTTTATACCTCTTTATCACCCCCCCCCCAAAAAATGAATAAACATTCATGTAAAAAAATTGGAGAGAAAAAGTACTTGCCAGACCAAAACACAACAAAAAAAAACCCAAAAAACAGAAAAACCAGAGAGATCATAACTACTGTGGACCTGTCTTACAAGAAATGGTTAGGGGAGTTCTTCAAATGGAGGCAAAAACATCCTATATAGCAAAATGCAAGTTTAAGAAAGCTTAAATCTCACTGGTAAAGATAAATAGACAAGTACAAAATAATGTAGGTGCACAAATAATATTTAATTGTAATTTAAATGTTAAATAATAAAAAATTTGTTAATAAATACACAGCATAAAAAGAAGCAAACCGAGTATGAGAACACAAAGCATGTGTGGGAAGGTGTAAAAGTTTACAGTTTCATGTCACATTCAAGGTAGGATATAATCAACACAAAATAGATGGTTGTAACTTTAAGATATTTTATGGAAGCCTTGAGCTAACCACAAAGAAAAAAATCTGTAATACATAAAAGATAAAGAGAAAAGAAAGTAAATCACTGCAAATATTCAAATGAAGAGAGAAAGAGCCTAAGAAAGGGACATAGTAACTGTAAAACATAGAGAAAACAAAGAAGAAAATGGCAGTGGTAAGTCTTCATTGAACAATAACTATTTTAAATATAAACAGATTAAACACAGTAAAAAGGCATATAGTGGCTGCATGAATTAAAAACAACAAAATCCTGTATTGTCTGCAAGAGTTTCACTTTAAAAAGACATTTATAGGCATAGTGTGAAAGGATGAAAAAAGCTAGCCTTTGCAAATGGTAACCAAAAGAAAGGCAGTACTGGTTATACTTACGTGAGACAAAGTAACTTTCAGTCACAAACTGTTTCTAGAGACGAAGAAGGGCATCGGATAATGATACAAGGGTCATTTCAACAGGAAGATAGAACAGTTTTAAACTTATTTACACCCAACACGTGAATGTATCTTAGTGGATATATGGGGAAAGAAAATATGGTATGTATATACAACACAATATTATCAAGTCTTAAAAAAATAAGGTAATCTTGCCATTTTCACATCATTGACAGTGGAGGATATTCTAAGTGGTAGAAAGAGAAATACTAGGTGATGTTATTTATGTGTAGAGTCTAAAATGGTCAATTACAGAGGTAGAGGGTAGAATGGTGGTTGCCAGGGGACTAGAGGGAAGAGGATAGTGAGAAATGTTGGTCACAGTATGTAAAATTTCAGTTAAACAAAATGAGTAAGTTCTGGAGGTCTAATCCACAGCAATGTGACTTTCGTTAATATTATATACTTGAAATTTACTAAGAGGTAAGTCCTAAGTGTTCTCACCCAAAAAAAAAAAATAAATAAATAAAAAATAGTATGTGAGGTGATGGATGTGTTAATTAGCTTCACTGTGGAGATTATTTCACAATGTTTATGGATACCAAAACACCAAGTCATACCATGTAAATATATGCAACTTTATTTGTCACTTATATTTCAATAAACATAGAGAAAAAATTGGATGATTACTAAAAACAACCACCACAAACCCAAAAACCGAACAGGCATTTAATTGAAATTGACATATCATGTCTAAAGTTAATCAGGAAAAGAAGTGCACAAGAATAGCATTAATGAATGCTGAGACTAAAGAAACGGGGTGGTTGTGATAATTTAGCTTCCTACCAGATTATAAATAGTCTTTGGAACTACTCAAGTAAAAACATGGTATTTGTGCTGCCATACACAAATAAATAAATAGAACCAAGAATCCAGAAAGGAGGGAGAGGTGTGTGTGTATGTATTATGATACATATGCCCTGGTATTCAAGGGTAGTGTATTTCATAGTGTCAGGACAATTGCCTAATTGTCTGGTTATAATGAACTATTTGGCTGTCTAGCACAGTTGCTTTTTTTTCCCTTGGTAGAACTTAATGTGGTTAAGAATGTTAAATAGCCTTTGAGTTTTCATTTCTCATGTATACGCGATTATGGAGAAATACTTGTTATGCCGTTTCTTTATAATTTACAAAAATGATCAATTTTCAAATATTGTTAGTTGCTTTTCTGAGCCGTTATATTTGTGTTGCCATTATAGGTTTTTGACTGACGTGTTCACCACCCCACTCTCCACCCCTGAATTCATTTTCTTTTCATGCTTTAAGATGAGGAGAAAAAAGCCTGTTTGATAGTATCCCTCATAACTTAAATATTGTTATTCACACTGTGTTCATTGTAGAATCCTTATCAGTTGTTTCCTTGAATAAACTCTTGGAGACGTTTGACTGTAAATTTAATTCATAGTTACCACTTCTGATAAGGGGATCATGAAGTTTATTGTACGGGTCACTCTCTGAAAATAGCAAGCTTTGAGAGAAAACAACAACCAAAAGATGAGGAAAATAGCGTTGTGTGAGCATTATTAAGATAATTTTGGATTGGGATAGATGGGGTACTTAAAGGAAAAGAGAGAGAGTTTTTTCTGATACATAGTTAAAATGGCATAAACCACCAACATTGTGGAGCAGCTAGGTTCAGATTGCTCTTTGGTCAAATTGTGTGGCTCAGTCTAGAAGTGAACTCAGGTTCAGGTGGTGTGATAAGAAAAAAGTCCTTGTAGAGGTTTAATTAGTGATTCTATGTCACAACATAAGTGGCAAAAATTTTTGAATAAAGAAAGTAATCCCTTCACATTATAAACAATGTCATACTCTTAATGGGATAATATGACTTTTATCTATAAATCAGCAAGTCTGTGGCTTTCTTGATTCCATTTATCTGTTTATGACAATGCAATATTTTTTTTTCTGTTAATAACACTATAAATCTATTATAGAGATGTAACCTTGGAATTTCTTTTACCATTTGACTACTGAGTGAATCCCACCATTTATTGAATCCTGGCTTCTTCCTGTTCTTTGGTTTTCATCCTCCAATTTCTCGGTGTAGCCACAGGCAACAACTTTGGAGGGGACGTCTGATATATAAGTTCAGTTTTGGAATTTATGCAAATGCTCTTTGTCCTCATTTTTGATAGGCAAATTCTATGTATGTCAAATCTAGTTTCAGTCATTGACACAAGAGCTTTGAAAGCAACCATGCAATAATGCGAGTTATGAGTGTGAATATCCTCCAGTTGGTATTACTTTGTTAGGAATCTGTAGAACTATAGATTTCGTGTCTTTACAGTTTTAAGAATTTTGTCTTTATCCTTGGCATTCCCCTAGTTCAACATGCTATTTTGAGATTTTGAGTTCAGTTTTATTTTGGATAAATACCCAGATGTGGAATTGCTGGACCATATGGTAATTCTGTTACTAATTTTTTGAGGAATCTCCATACTGTTGGTCCTAAATTGGCTGCACCAATTTATATTCCCATTAACACTATACATGGGTGCATTGGAATAGAGTATGGAGGTTCTTCACATTAAATCTAGAGCTACTACATGATTCAGCAGTCTTATTTCTGGGTATATATCCAAAATAATTAAAATGAAGGCCTCAAAGAGATAACTGAACCCCCGTGTTTATTACAGTATTCTCTGCTTTGGCCAAGATAGGCAAATAACCCAAATGTCCATTGTAACATAAATGGGTAAAGAAAATGTGGTATATTAACGTCTGATGGAATATTATTCAGCCTTAAAACTAGGAAACCTATGCCATTTGTGACAACCTAGATGAATTAGAGGCCATGATAGAAGTGCAGTAAGTCAGTCATAGAAGGACAAACAATGCAGGAGTCCGCTTACATGAGATATCTAAAATAGTTAAAATTACAGAAGGAGAAAATGGAGTGGTGGTTATCAGGGCCTGGGAAGAGGGGGGAAATAGGGAATTGTTGCTCAATGACTGTAAAGTTTCCCTTAAGCAAAAGGAACACATGTTACAGACTTGCTGTACTACATAGTACCTATAGTTTACATATAGTATATAGTAACATATAGCTACAGAGAGTATAGTATAGTTTACATATAGCAGCATATGTAACATACAGCTTCATATGTACCGTTTACTATCATATACTTTGAAACACGATCTTATCTTGTGTCCTTACCAGAAAACACCGACACAGACAGACAGACACACACACACACACGCGCGCACACACACAACACAAGGAAATTTTTGGAGCTGTTGGATACGTTTAATATCTTGATTGAACTAATGGTGTCACAAGTGTATACATATGTCCAGTCTCATCAAGATGTATGCATTAAATATGCACACTTATTAAAGCTTAGAAAATAATCTTTTAAAGGTAACAATTAAAATTCTTACAAAAAAAAAAAAAAGGAATGATGGAACATTGTTGTGATTTTCAGTTCTGGGACATCAAGTCATTTGTTTCACCTAAAAACGGGACATAACTTTTGACTTACAACACATAGCTCCAACCTAATATGGTTAAGCTACCATATAAAAAAGGGTTCAAGCAAATAGGACCTTATCTGTAAGGCAGAACTATAATCTTTTACCATAGAGTCTCATAAAAATATAAGTAGGTGCATACTGACTGACATCACTCCAAGCTGACATGTTTACATTGCATTATATGGCATCTGCACATGCATTATGCTACACTGTGGGTAATGTGTTTGTCTGAAGTATTACAGAGCTCGCAAATAAGATGTAGATTCTGAACAGAGTGTATCTTCTCTCTTACTACCCTTATACAACCATGGTGGGAAACTCACAGTAACTACTAATACATCCAAGTTGAGAAAGTGAATTTTTTAGGTGGCTGGGCTTTACTGTGTTCTAAGATGGTGCATTCCACATCTTTTCTGGTACCTTAAAAATGGGAGCTGTTGTTTCAAAATGAGTCAAGGAGAAGACACACACAAAAATACATTCATTTCCACTATTAATGAAAAAAATCCCAAAGCATTAACATCATCTTGGGTATGAATGATGGCACATTTTATAGAGATGGGAGGAACAATCATCAAGCAGGATTATTGGACCTGTTGGGGCCAGCAATCCACAGAGATGTTGGGGTTACTAAAGAAATTTAGAGGGCCAAGGTCTGGCACTTAAGGAATTGTAGTATATTCCATGTGGCACCTGGGTGGCTCAGTCTGTTAAGCATCTGAATCTTGATTTCAGCTCAGGTCATGATCTCACAGTTAGTGAGATCCAGCTCCACGTTGGGCTCTGTGCTGACAGTATGGAGCCTGCTTAGGATTCTCTCTCTTCCCCTGTCTTTCTGCCCCTTCTCCAATTCATGAGTGTTCTCTCTCACTCAAAATAAACATTTTTATAAAAAACCGTAAAAAGACAGAAGCAGGTCGAGCGCTTCAGTGGTTAAGTCGGTTGAGCGTCCATCAATTGGTTTTGGCTCAGGTCATGATCTCATGGTTTCATGAGTTTGAGCCCTTTGTTGGACTCTGCGCTGACAGCATGGAGCCTGCTTGGGATTCTCTCTGCCTCTCCCCAACTTGCGCTCTGTGTCTCTCAAAATAAACTTAAAAAAACATTGAAAGATACAAGCATGTACAATCATAATAGGTTATGTTGTAGGGAAGAAAGAACTATAGAAATGCAGGAGACATCCTGAAATTGATAGAATACAGCAGTTTCTTTGGATTATTAATACTAATCAACATCACTGGTAGGTAAAGGATGTTTATTCATTATTGTAAATTAGACCAAATATTTTCAAGCAGTGTGTTATGGCACAGAACACTTTGAATGGGTGATGGGAATGATACAGTATGTTCATCCCTTCAACCCTTAGGACTGCTAAGTGGCTGGACTAGCTGGGAGTGACCTTTTTTTTTTTTGGTGCCTTGAAAGGTACTTGAGCAGAGTAGAGAGTCTAAGGAAATGTCCCAGAGCCCCCCAGGTGTTGAAAAAAATATGCAGCATGCACCTCTTACTGTTTTGCCCTTGAGGAGGTCGGTAAGCATAGCCAAGAATGTTCTGTACCATCTGAATATCTTCTTTACTGGGAGTTCTAAAGCCTTCTTCTACCTATTGGTGACAAAGGACCATGGCTTATAAGACATTAGTTGTTAAACTCTTGAACTCCTAGAAATTCACAGTCCTTGGTTCATACACCACTTCTACATATTTTGGTTGTATTGATATTTTCCCATTTAGAGCACTAAATGGGATACTTTGTGAATTTCTGGGCAACCCTTATGAAGTCACATTACTTGTGTCTTTCATGTGACATGACATTATCACTAAGAAATAGAAAATCATTTTCTACTGTAACAGTTAATTAATAACAAAGTATAAAAATTGCTTAAAATAGAGGTATTAAAATAGTCACTTAAATTAAGAGCTGTGTTTTGCATTGTTATTATATATTTTGTATGATAAACATATACTTGGAATAAATTTAATCGTTTTTAGGAATTTCACAAATTAACACTATGTAGAAGATACTTTATCTTTACAAATATTTATTGCTCCCATCAAATAAAAACAAATTTTTTTTTCTAATATCAGAAAAGTAGTGCCTGATTTAGATAGTCCTAATGCCAATTCATGCTTTGGAAAATAAATACAAATATGTGTTTAAGAGAAAACTATAATTTTTCTTAAATTTTTCTTTAACCTTTGTTACCTTAATGTATCCCCAAACATTTATGATTAAAAAAAAACAACTTAAATGTTATGCAAATAGATGAAAGGAAACCTGACTGCTTTTTGGGAAAATGGAGAATTGATCACATTTTCTACTTCTTAAAAAATAAACTGTATTTTTCCTAAGTGTAGTTAATATGTGGAAAATGAGGATAAGTGCAAAACAACATACCTCTTGTAAGAAATGAACATCTTAAATAAAAGTGGTTCTAATGGTAAATTTAATAAAGTATACAAAAACAAATTACTGAAAATCTTTTTTTTCCAAACCATTCCCCTAGTATGTAGAAATGGTACACATGTACATAACTATACATTCTTCACTCATCCTGAATATAGTTTCCATTTATTTGACATTCAACTTTTCACTTAAGAGTAGTAACAGTAAAGTTGATAGGTAATTTAATACAACATTTACAGTTATTCCCTACACTGAACACTTGGTCTTTGTTGCCTTCCTTGACCTTCAAAGCCACCTCTTGAGGGAAGTTACTGCTATTTTCTGAGTTTATGAATTAGGAAATTGAATGGTAGATTAAGTAATCAAGTTAACATAGCTAGCAAGAGTTACAGATAAGGTACGAACTTGTATGTGCTATTGACTGCTAGGACATACTGCTTTTAAATAATACCTATAAAAAACAAACCTTTAAAACAAAAAAAACACAACTAGAGAACCACAGATGGAACTGGAAAAGCTAATTGAAGTAATCAGGGATGTATAGGGCCTGACACATGAGTATGAGTGTTTTAAATAAGTACTTGGCTTTCTGGAAGCCAGTAGATGAAGTCTAACATAGGCTGAACTTGTCTAAATTACCTAGACTAGGAATGTATTTATGTGCTCCACTTGATGCCAATACTAAGATGATTTTTCACCTTGAAAGAGTGACCAAATACTGCCTAACCTAGACATATGCTCCAACACAGTTTTACATCCTTGATGAGAAAAACATTTCAAGTGTTATGTCAGGTGCAAGCATGTTTTTTCCAAAGGTTCTGCTGTACTGCTGTTTAATAAAAAAGATAAATATCACTCTGTAATAGGTATAGAATTGGAATGTGTAGGATATATTGATACATTAGAAGTAAATCTTGGTCAGTTTGGCATGGTATTGTAGGGAGTACCATGTTAGATAAATATTGATGTGTTTATTATGAATAATAAAATTGATGGAAGAGACTGGACTTCTCCTAATCGAAGGAAGTGCAAGTTTTTATTCTTAGTGTCTTTAGCATCCTTACTTTAGAAGAAAAGATACCGAGTCTTAAGGTGATTGACATTTAATAGTTCATACCGAGGATGAGTGTTTCAGTTTTCTAAGTCATGAAGAACTTGAATATCAATTGATGTTTAAGAACTTAATAGCATAAAAATGTACCTACCATCCCCTTGGTAGCACTCTCTTTTCATCCTTTGTTTCAAGCATCTCTTTACATAGACCTATTGAAAACATTTGGGATTCATTCATAGTTGATGTACATGTGTAACATTGCTATTAATGGCAATCAAGACAGGAATATTCCCTCTTGTCAGATCCACAGAGAAAACCTAAATTGCTCTGACAGCCTAAGAGACCAGCTGTAAATTTTATATTGGCTGGAAATGGTAACAGAAAAGCAAATAAAAGGGAAAGAGCCCAATTTCCCTTACCTTGAAACAGATCTACTGAATTTTTAGCATTATTGATGAAAGGTAGAGGTAGATTTTTCTGTTTCCAGGCTAAAGTTTTCATTTTGTGACAAGAAAAATATTTTTGATAAGTTATGTTTTCTTTAGAAATCATTCTTCACCTAACCAGGTTTCTTCGGAGGTAGCTAGAATCCAAGTAATAATAGTCTTCTGTCAGTCACTGCTGTTTCTCATAAGGATTGGACACCCAAGCCCTACTTGTATCAAGTTTCCATTCTCTTGGAAAAGAGAGTATTTTTATACACACAGCTACCCCACAGGGAGGAGTATGAAGAGTGCCAGCACATTGGGCATAGGCACTATATCAAGCCAAGTGTTAAAAAGAAACCAAATTTCAGAAGGAGGAATCACTGATTTTCCTAGTTTCAGCTTGTCCTCCCTTTAAACATGGCAGCAGATGACAGATTTAACACTTGATTTCTAAAATCCTTGGCTTAACCATTCTTGAATGCTACCTGTATTACTGGAAAGATGTATCTGCTGGTAGCAAATCCTAGCGTCTTTTGACAACACTGATTCCTATAAATGACATACCCTGAGTGGTAAGAAAGGTGGCTCTTGAAGGCATCTTTTTGTCTCCATTCTTGTGCTTCCTAAGTTTACTCTGCTTTTTTTCAGATGTGAAGCCTGTACACGAGATCTCATTTAGTCTGAAAACTTTTTCTTAGAAAGTATCTTAGTGGGGCGCCTGGGTGGCTCAGTCGGTTAAGCGTCCGACTTCAGCTCAGGTCAAGATCTCGCGGTCCGTGAGTTTGAGCCCTGCGTCGGGCTCTGGGCTGATGGCTCAGAGCCTGGAGCCTGTTTCAGGTTCTGTGTCTCCCTCTCTATCTGCCCCTCCCCCGTTCATGCTCTGTCTCTCTCTGTCTCAAAAATAAATAAACGTTAAAAATTAAAAAAAAAAGTATCTTAGTTATAAAATTGTCTAACCTTTTAAGTTCACTAATGCTTTGCCACCCATGATTCCTTTTAAATGGCAAACTCCTGAGAATTTCACTTACAACAAACACATCTCAATCACAGTTATTACTTATTGTAGAATTTTGTAATTCTTTTTTTTTTTTTTTTAATTTTTTTTTTCAACGTTTATTTATTTTTGGGACAGAGAGAGACAGAGCATGAACGGGGGAGGGGCAGAGAGAGAGGGAGACACAGAATCGGAAACAGGCTCCAGGCTCTGAGCCATCAGCCCAGAGCCCGACGTGGGGCTCGAACCCACGGACCGCGAGATCGTGACCTGGCTGAAGTCGGACGCTTAACCGACTGCGCCACCCAGGCGCCCCTAGAATTTTGTAATTCTTGATGTCACATTTCTTGTACCCCCATTGTGCATTATAACTCCATTGCTAATTTATATGTTGCATGAAAACAGGATTATGATTAAATGCCATCTCACCTACTGTATAACAGACTGCTTGGAACATAAGGCTTAATCAATAAACATTTGTTGAATGATTATTTTTAGGGTGTTATAATTGAGGTCTATTATTAAGGAAATAGTGGTTTTGTTTTCACAAGTGCTTCACACGATATGTAGAGCACATTGGAATAGTAGTATGAATAGATCATATCCGCAAGACACTTTATACATGAATGGAAATCATTGTAGAAAGTGTTACACACCTGTGGACATCTTATAATTTTGCTAGTAAAATGATGTAATAAATTATCATCTTGAATGATCTTCTTAACAATTATAAATTATTAATAGGACTCTAATGGGCATTTTCCCCCTAAGTCACACCTTTGTCGTTCTCTTAGCCCTTTCTCCAAACAGTGTGAGTTTGGCATTTGCTTCTTCCCAGACTTTTCATATTTTGGATATTACCTAAGGCTTTGTCATAGCATGTGGCCGGGTACCTAAATGGCACTTAATCCATAGTTAAATGACTCCCACAAATACCATTTGGAGCCACCAGGATTTTTGGCAAGCCCTGGATTCGGTCAGTTTATTGTTGACATCCCTGACAGGAGCCCAAAGTGCTGATGATCCGTATTGTTGACTAAAAAGATACCAATGTGCTTTAGGTCCTAGGCGTGAAAGTGGCTGAACGGGCATTCTGTGTGTGATCTAAGATACCTGACACATATTTTTGCTCAGAGATGCAGGTGCTCTACTAGCTTGTGGAGGTGAATTGTAGGGGATCCTTGGGGGAGGCAATTACTGGATAGATGGACAACCAGAACCAGGCCTTTGGCACTGCTCAACATGGTCTGGGTGTTTTCAGACCTAGGCATTCTAAAGACATAGGATATGTTTGCTGTTGGAGGTTTGTTTTAGCAATAACACTTCCTTCTCGGTGCAACTCCTTTCTGAATCATGTAGTAAGAAGTTTTTCTCCATCTGATTTTTATGTAAAGTGTTGTAGTGCGTGGAGGCTGCTGTAACAAATACCATAGGCTCATGGACTTAAAAACACCAAATTTATTTCTCAGAGTTCTGTAGGCTAGGAAGTATAAGATCAGAGTGCCATCACATTCGGTGTCTGGTGAGGACTGCCTCCTGGTTCCTAGAGAGGCCATCATCTCCTTGTGTCCTCATATGGGGGAAGTGGTATGCTAAACTCTTGGATTTTCTTTGACGAAGGCATTAATCCCATTCATGAGAGCTCCACTGTCATGATCCCATTACCTCCCAAAGGCCCTATTTCGAAACATGGTAACTTTGAGGATTATGTTTCATTATATGAATTTTGGGTGGATCCATTCGTTCTTTAGCATTAGGGCATGTATCAGCCTTGTCCCTGTGTGTTTATCAGTTCACTTTTCTCATGAAACGATGTGGAATCTTGATCATACATATATTCTCCTGGTAACCTGCCTTATGTGTTTCTATACATGAGTCTATCAGTGTCCTTCCCCTCCCCTCTAACGTGCAGTTGCAATTTGTCCAGCAACCATTCTGAAGCGAGATCTCTCTTATTTTCCCTTCCATATTGCAGCACACACATGAGATAAGATATTCTGAGTGGTTCAGATCACTTTTGAAACTACTTCATTTCCCTTTAATTAGTTCAAATTTAGTTTAAATTTGATACCACTGATAATATTTAAATAACTATTACAGTTTAGTTTCATTACATGTAATATTCCGGATGAGCTATAATATGACTTCTTACTAGTTTGGGAGAAAGTTGATCTTAACTATTGACGTTTTATTCTAGTCACTTCTGAGAGTTGTACATTTGAGTATTTTCCTTAAAATCAAGCCTCATTTTTACTATGTTGGTCCCATAGTCTGTTTTTCAAATTATAGGGATTATGACAAAATTACTTAAAGAAAAATGAATCATGACACTGTTAACAGTGTTTATCCCAGGAACTTAAAGAGGAGCAAGAGAGAATAAAAGGATGGAGAAACTTTTTATAATTTATACTTTGCACTGTACTGTTTGAAATTTTAATGTGAGTGTAAATTTTCTGAAATAAAAGTCATAGTAACTGGTGCCTGCGTGGTTCAGTCAGTTGAGCATCTGACTCTTGATTTCCATTCATGTCACAATGTCATAGTTTTCAAGATCAGGCCCTGCGTTGGGCTCTGTACTGACAGTGCGGAGCCTGCTTTGGATATTCTTTCTCTCTCTTTCCCTCTCTCTCTTTCTTTCTCAATATATGTAAATAAACTTAAATCATAATAACAATATTGAAAGTGTTTATTAACTCATGATTTCATTCATTTGTTCCTTCATTCACCTAATACCTATTGGGTGCCTAATGAGTTCTTGGTCTTTGAATAAAGGAAAAAAAAAGCATCATTGCTGTTCACCTATTTAACAGTCCAGAGAGCAAAGCACAGACATACGAATAATTCATTGCTGTGTCATAAAATCTGAGAATCATTATATTATAGTGGTTAATAATGTGGGCTATGTTGTAATATTATATAGATTTGAATCTCTACTTGATTATTTAGTGGCTATATATCTGGAATGCTATTTCAATCTCTAAGTGCCCCGTTGGCATCTTCTGTAAAGTAGAAATAATTAAAGCACCTTCCTTATTGTGTAGAAGAAATTAAATGAGTTAATATCTGTAGAGTGCTGAGAATAGTGTTAGGCAGACAGTAAATAATAATTATTAGGTAGTTAACTTGGAGGTATAAATATAGGTCATCCAAATCACCTTTTTTTTTTTTTTTGTTGAGAGGAATTAGAAAAGGTCCCTTAGAGTTGATGACAAGTAAATTTAAACACTAAAGACTGTGTAGGAACTTTGTGGGTGAAGAAATGCTAATGTTCTGCACGTCTCGTGAACTAGAATCCAGACTGCCGAAAAGTTACTTGATTTGCTCAGTGTCTTTAGTTTGTAAATGAGATCTTATAAACATTTATCATATTTCACATAAAAATCAGATCTTGATAGTCAGAACTATTAAACCTGTACCCAGATGGCAGCTGTTGGTTGGAGCAGTTGGGACAGCTGCACAAGGTCCTTAGATGAGGTCTTCACTCCCCATTTCACTAGCACACCTGGGGTCTCCTGACACTGGGGACTCTGATAAAATGCACTTGTGCTATTGTTTTTCTTTCATGTTGTCTTCTCTACACACACCCTGAAGCATTTTAGTTGTTGACCCGTGATGAAAGGGATCCTACAGGGAATAGCTGAAGTAGATGATAAAGAGAAAAGCCAAGGTCAAAATAATAACGGGACCACTCTTTATGATTGGAGAAATTGATATTGTATCCTGAAAGCTTCAGGGAGCCACTGATGCTTATAACAAGGGGAATTAAATGATGAGAGGAGCTCTTTGGAAAGACCATACTAACGTCATGTGAGGAGATAAATTTTTTAAATGCTGAGTTTGAAAGACCCAAGAGATATATAGAAGCTAAGGTCTCTATATGAGTCCTGTGGCCTAGACATGACAGCTTTAATAGTTGAAGCCCTAGAATTGATGATGTTACCAAGATGGGAAGGGGAGAGGCTTGGAATTGAAAAGACAAAAGTATCCGCAATCCTCAGAATAGGATATAGAGAATCTAGGGACAACAAACAAAAGCCCTTGAAGACTTGAAGATACATGCCGGTTTTACTGAAGTTTGGTTTATATACAAGCGAATTTGCCCATTTTGTTTTTTACCTTTTAAGTTTTTATTTTAATTCCAGTTAGTTAACAGTGTTATGTTAGTTTCAGATGTACAATATAGTGAGTCTCCACTTGTGTACATCACCCAATTCTCATTATAACAAGTGTACTTCTTAATCCCCATCACTTATTTCACCCATCCCCCCACCCACCTCCCCTCTGGCAACCATCAGTTCTCTATAGTTGAGAATCTATGCCCTGACTTGTCTCTTGCTCTTAATTTTTCTCTTGTTGGTTTTATTTCCTAAATTCTACGTATGTGTGAGATCTTAGGGTATTTGTCTTTCTCTGGCTGACTTAAGAATTTACTCATTTTAAGTGTTCAGTTTGATGAATTTTAGTAATTGTACATAGTTATAAGACCACTACCACAATTCAAATGTAGAATATTTTCATCACACTAATAAGTTTCCTTATGTCCTCTGTTTCTGTCCACCAGCCACTGGCCTAATGTTTATTTTAGAGAGAGACAGGGTGTAAGCAGGGGAGGAACAGAGAGAGAGAGAGAGAGAGGGAGACATAGAATGGAAGCAGGCTCCAGGCTATGAGCTGTCAGCACCGGGCCCTATACGGGGCTTGAACTTAGGAACTGCAAGATCAGGACCTGAGCCGAAGTCCGCTGGTTAACCAACTGAGCCACCCAGGCGCCCCACCATTTATCCTTTTTATGTCACTGTAGATTTTCTAGAAATTCCTTTGAATGATGTCATGTAGTGTTTTGTGTTTGATTTCCATCACTACATCATCATCAAGTACTTGCGTGTCTAACTGGGTCATTGCTTTCTTCTTTTCTTTTTTTAAAGTTTTTTAATGTTTATTTTTGAGAGAGAGAGAGACAGAGTGTGAGTGGGGGAGGGGCAGAGACAGAGGGAGACACAGAATCCGAAGCAGGCTCCAGGCTCTGAGCTGTCAGCACAGAGCCCAGTGTGGGGCTAGAACTCCCGGACTGTGAGATCATGACCTGCCGAAGTCAGTGCTTAACCAACTGAGCCACCCAGGCGCCCTTGGGTCATTGCTTTCTGTCATGGTATCGTATTCCATAGTGTGGATGTACCACAGTCCTATTCACGACATGGTGGAGATTTGGGTTGTTTTCAGTTTTGGGCTGTTTGAATAAGAGATGAATACTGTAGGGACGTACATTTTTATTTCTCTTACTACGATACCTCTCAACAGAATTTCTGGTCTCTGGTGTGTCATTTACTTGACACACCACTGCCTTAGTGCTTGACTGTTTTGCGTTCTCAACCATCATGTGAGAGATTTCCACTTGCTCCGCACCCTCCATACCACTTGTTATCAGTTCTACCTTTATCTATACTATTGTAAATGTGTGGTGTTAACATATCAGTGACAGTGTTTACTTCCACGATGGCCAGAGATTTTGGGTGTTTTTCCATGTGCTTATTGTCCATTTGCATACTTTTGTGGTTAAGTGTTTAAAACATTTGCCCACTTTTAAAGTGATCTTGTTTGTCATCTTACTGAGTTGAACAACAACGTGGCATTACTTCGATAAACCATGTTTGGGAATGGTGTTTTATCTTTACATTTTGTCGGATTTAATTTGATAAGTTTTTAAAAGATACTTTGCATCTTGGTTCATTAGGGCTATCTATATTTTTTCATGGGATGTGTTTGTTACTCGGAAATGTTGGCTATGGGGGCATTTTTCTTTCTCCTTTAGTACCAGAAAGATGGGTATTGTTTTGTCTCCTTTAATGTCTCCTGGAGATCACCTGTCACATGTTCCAAAAGTGTTTTTTGTGGTAGGTTGGTTGGACTTTATGTGAGTTTTTTTTTGTTGTTGTTTGTTCGTTTGTTTTTTGGGTTTTTTTTTTTTTTTTTTTTTTTTGGAGCGAGAGAGCACATGTGCAAGCAGAGAAGGGACAGAGGGAGAGAGGGCTCGATTTCAGAATCGTGAGAATATGACCTGAGCTGAAGTTATGAGTCAGACCCTTAACCAATTGAGCCACCTAGACGCTCCCATAGGAACATTTTTAATTATTCTGTCACTATGCTGCATAAGGATAATTACGTTTTCTATTTATTTTTGGATCATTTGGTCATTATATATTTCAAAAAACTGTTCATTTCATTCAGGTTATCAAATTGTGGGTGAAATGTTATTCATTATGTTCTCTCATTACCCATTTAATTTATGTGAGATCTGGAGTTAGTTACTGATGTTGGTATTTTCTGTTGTATTGTTCTTTGTTCTTTGTGTAAGCTTATAAATACTATTTATCTTTTTAAAGAACCAGCTTTGGTTTTATTTATGTTCTGTTTCTTTTTTGAATGTATTGCTTTCTGCTCTAGCTTTATTAAAACTTTCCATCTACTTACAGTTTAGTTTGCTTTGCTTTTCCTGATTTCTTTAGGTGGAAACTCTGGTAATTGATTTTGATTTCCCTTCTTTTCTAACGTGAATATTTAATGGTGTAAATTTCCCTCTAAGCATTGCTTAAGCTGTATCTTCTAAATTTTCTGTGTTTTATTAATTTCTATTGATTTTTTTTCTCTGACTCGTCTATTTAGAAATACATTTTTTGATTTCCAAATACTTGGGGGGAATTTTCTAGTTGCCTTATTCATACTGATCTTTAGTTATGTTGCGGTCAGAGAGCATACTCTGCACGATTTCATTCTGTAAAATATAATCATATATTGGAACTTGATTTATGATTCACTGTACTGTCTATAATGGTAAGATAGTATGCATGTATAAATAAATTATATTCTAACATTGTTTTTAAGTTCTGTAAGTACCAATCAAATTAAATTAGCAACTTCTTTTTTAGTTTTCTGTGACTGTTGAAGTTTTGCATAGTTCTTTTGAAAATTTTAGAAATGTCAATTTAGTTTTGAGAAAAATGTGTATATTTAAGGTGTGCAACATGGTGTCTTCCTATATGTGTTCATTACAAAATGATTACCACATACTAATAAACATGACCATCATCTACCAAAGTGACCTGTTCATGTTTTGTATAAGACACTTGAGATCTATTTTATAAACATATCTTAAGTTTGCAGGATGTTATTAATATCTACAGTCACTATGCTATACCTTAAGATTCTAGAATGTCCATCTTATAACGCAATTTTTTATCTTTGTGTCAGTGTGTCCCCTTTTCCCCCATTGTCCAGCCTCTGATGACCACTATTCTATTATTATGAGTTTTATACATACACTCTTTAGAGCCCACATGTGAAATCATAAGATATTTGTCTTTCTGTGTCTGATTTATTGCACCTAGCATAGTTGTATCAGCCGCCAATTGACGGATGTTAATTTCACAGTCATAATTGAAGACTTTATCGATTCATTCCTTTAATTGTATCACTTTTTGCTTCATGAATTCATGATTACAATTATGTTTTCTTTATAATTGGCACTATCGTTAAGAAGTATTGATTATTTCTGGTGGTGCTTTGTATCTTTATATTTTTTATTAATATAGCTGCTTAAGCCTTTTAAAACTTAGTGTTTTTATGGTACATCATTTTCCATTCACTTATTTAATACCTGTCTGTGATTTTATTTAAAACACATATGTTGTAGACAGCAAGTCAGATCTGTTTTTAAATCATTTCTTAAAATCTCCATTTTATTTTAGCCTGTTAACGTTAAATACGATTATTTATATGGTTTTGTGTCTACCATTTTATTTATTTTCTCTGTATTCCTGTTATCTTTGTCTGCTTTTCATTACTCCTTTCCTTCCCCCTCCTTTTTAAAGATTATTTGAAATATTTTTAGAATTTTATTTTATTTTATTTTATTTTATTTTTTTAATTTTTTTTTAACGTTTATTTATTTTTGAGACAGAGAGAGACAGAGCATGAACGGGGGAGGGTCAGAGAGAGAGGGAGACACAGAATCTGAAACAGGCTCCAGGCTCTGAGCAGTCAGCACAGAGCCCGACGCGGGGCTCGAACTCATGGACAGTGAGATCGTGACCTGAGCTGAAGTCGGACGCTTAACCGACTGAGCCACCCAGGCGCCCCTAGAATTTTATTTTAATTCCCCTACTGGATTTCTAAGCTATATGTCTTGGCATTTTTAAATAGTTATTTTGAGAATAAAATAAATTTTACTTTTTACTGTCCAGTAACAGTAAATAGTTTATTACTTCACATAAATTTTAGGGTCTTTGAAACCCTACAAATCTATATATCCGTTACTTTTTATGCCACTGTTGATAATCACCAATACTTCAACTTCTTGTTTTGTAAATAAACTGTTAGTAGGACACAGCCATAACTGTCCACTTACATATTATCTTTGGCTGTTTTTCTGCTACAATGGCAGAGTTGAGAAGGTGCAACAGAGCCCTTATGGCCTACAAAACCTGACATACTTATTATCTGACGTTTCATGGTTGTTATATGTGTGATATTTCTATTCACTGAAACCCCTTAAAATGATACCATAATGTTTGCCTTAATCAGTTACGTGAATAATTTTTATACTGAGAGGGAAAATTATGCAAATGTTCATTTGAATAGCCCCGGATATTTATGATTACAAATGTATTTTTTATTCCTTTCAAAGCATCTGAGTTTCCATCTGGTATTACTCCATTCTGTGGAACTTTTATTTAGCATTCCTTATAATACGTGTCTGTTGAGAACAGATTTTCATTTTTATTTCCTATTTGGTTAATCTGTCAGTGTCTTTATTTTGCTATGTCTGGTCAAGATGATTTTATGGGACATCCTGCATATAGAATTTTGGCTGAACAGTTTTATTTGTTTTAGCCTTTGAATGGTACTGTTTACCTCTCTTCCACTCACTGTAATTTCTGTTGAAAAAGTAAGTTGTGAGTTGAATTATTGTTGCCCTGTAGATAATAAGTTTTCTCTTCTTGCATTCAATATTTGCTCTTTCTCTACCTTTCAACAGTTGGACTTGTGTTCTTTTACATGCTCTGTTTATATATATATTTTTTTACCTTTAAGCAAATTTGGGAAATTTTTAGACATTATATTTTTTTAATTTTTCTGCATTACTTTTTCATTCCTCTTCTTCTGATAAGCTGTATTTTTTCTTTTTCAATTTTTCATTTAAATTCCAATTAGTAAGCATATGGAGTAATAATAGTTTCAGGTGTACAGTATAGTGATAGAGCATTTCCATACATCACCCAGTACATGTTGCAAGTGCATGATTTGATCTTTACCACCTAGTTAACCCATCCCCCCACCCACCTCCCCTCTGATAACCATCTGTTTGTTTTCTATAGTTATGAGTCTCTTTCTTGGTTTATGTCTCTTTTTTCCCCCCTTCATTTTCCCCTTCATTTGTTTTGTTTTCTTAAATTGCATATATAAGTGAATTCATATTTTTCTCTGACTTTCTTTATTTTGTAAATAAACTGACTTTCTCTGACTTTCTCTGCTTTCTTTCTCTGACTTTCTTTGCTTAGCATGATACTGTTTTGCTCCATCCATGTTGCACATGACAGGATTCCATTCTCTTTTATGGCTGCATAATAGTCCATTGTATATATACATCGTATCTTCTTTATACATTCATCAGCCCCTGGACACTGGGCCATTTCCATAATCTGGCTGTTGTAAATACAAATATCATTGCACATGTATCCTTTTGAATTAGTATTTTTGTATTCTTTTTTTTTCCGGTTCTTATTTATTTTGAGAGAGAAAGAGTGTGCAAGTAGAGGATGGGAAGAGAGAGGGAGAGAGAGAATACCAGGCAGGCTCTGCACATCAACACAGAGCCCAACACAGGGCTCAAACTCACAAACTGTGAGATCTTGACTTGAGCAGAAATCAAGACAGACCCTTAACTGGCTGAGACACCCAGGCACCCCTAGTATTTTTGTATTCTTTGGGTAAATACCTAGTAGTGCAATTGCTGGATCATGGCGTAGTTAATATTTTTTTAAGTTTCTGAGGACCCTTCATACTGTTTTCCGAAGTGGCTACACCACTTTGCATTCCCACCCAAACTGCAAGAGTGCTCCCTTTTCTTCACATCCTCGCCAACACCTGTTGCTTTTTGTGGTGTTGATTTTAGCCATACTAACAGGTGTGAGGTCATATTTCATTGTAGTTTTGATTTCAGTTTCCCTGATGATGAGGGATGTTGAGTATCTTTTGGTGTTTCTGCTGGCCATCTGGATGTCTTGTTTGGAAAAACATCTGTTTATGTCTTCTACTCATTTTTTCATTTGAGTATTTTTTAGGGTGTTGAGTTTCATAAGTTCTTTGTGTATTTTGGATAGTAACTCTTTATTGAATATGTCCCTTGCAAATAACTTCTCCCAGTCTGTAGGTTGCCTTTTAGTTTTGTTGATTGTTTCCTTCACTATGCAGAAGCTGTTTTCTTTTTTGAGCAAGAGAGTGAGAGAGAGAGGGAGCACGCAAGCGAGCAAGCACGAGCCAGGGAGAGGCAGAGGAAGAGGGAGAGAGAGAATCCCAAGCTCCATTGTGGAACCTGACTCAGGGCTTTATCTCAGGACCAGGAGATCACTCCCTGAGCTGAAATCAAGGGTCACACTTAATTGAATGAGCCAGCCAGGTGCCCCTATGCACAACTTTTTATTGGAATGAAGTCCCAATGGTTCATTTTTGCTTTTGTTTCCCTTGTCTCAGGAGAAATATATAGAAAGAATTTGCTATAGCTGATGTCAAAGAAGTTACTGCCTGTATTCTTCTGTAGGATTGTTGTGGTTTCATGCCTCACATTTAGGATTTTTAATCCATTTTGAGTTTATTTTTGTATATGGTGGTCCAGTTCCATTCTGTTGCCTGTTACTGTTCAGTTGTCCCAACAGCATTTGTTGAAGAGACTTTTTCCCGTTGGATGTTCTTTACTGCTTGGTCCGAGATTAACTGACCAAATAGTTGTGGGTTCATTTCTGGATTTTGTATTCTGTTCCATGGATCCTTTTGTCCCTTTTTGTGTCAGTACCATACTGTTTTAATCACTACAGATTTGTAATATAACTAACTTAAAGTCCAGAATTGTGAGGCCTCGAGCTTTGTTTTTCATTTTCAAGGTTGCTTTGGCTATTTGGGATCTTGTGTGGTTCCATGGAAATTTTAGGTTTATTTGTTCATGCTGTGTCAACTGTGGTGTTCGCATCTTGATAGGGATTGCATTAAATGTTTAAGTTGCTTTGGGTAGTATAGACATTTTAACAGCATTTGTTCTTCCAATCCATCAGCATGGAATGTCTTTCCATGTCTTTATGTCCTCTTCAGTTTCATTTATCACTGTTTTACAGTTTTTGGAGTACAAGTCTTTTATCTCTTGGGTTAGGTTTATTCCTAAATATCTTACTGGTTTTGGTGCATTTGTAAATAGGATTGATTCCTTAATTTCTCTTCCTGGTGCTTCATTATTGATGTGTAGAAATGGAACAAATTTCCATACTCTGATTTTGTATCCTGCCACTTTACTGAATTCATTACAATTACATATAGGACAGACTGTTTTATATTACAGGTCTTTGATGCTTTACTCATTTATTGTCTATCTTATTATATCTTTCTGCACATTTGGATAATTTGTATTGATATTTCTTCAAGTTCACGTTGTCTTGTCATTTCTATTTGGCTGGCAAATCCATTGAGTATTTAATTTTTATTCCATTTTTATTCCTGCAAGTCTATTTTAGTTTATTGTATTGTTTCTATCTTTCTAACGGCATTTGCCATCTTTTCATTCATTGTGAGTATATTTTGCTTTCTTTAATTGATGATTGTTAAAATAGCCACTTCCAAATCTTTTTTTTTTTTTCTATTTCCAAAATCTGGGTCATTGCAGAATTGGTCTTTGTTTAATTTGATTTCTCTTTGTTCCAGTCCCTAGTTTTCTGCTGCTCAATTTTGCATTGTATCTTGGACATAGAGATACTAACTGTTAAGGATTTTGGATTCTTAGACTTTTCTCAAATGTGATGGTTCTTGTAACACATAATTATCTTAGTTGAATTTAAATCGCAAATTGGTTCTTGTGTGGCAGCTTTTTGCCTTCCTTCAGGTCTTTTATATTTATGTAAGCTGTTTTCGGTCTTTTATGTGCATGTATATGTCAAGGGTTAGGTAGAAACATGGGCAAAGAGAGTTTAGGGCTTTCCCTTTCTAGATTCCTTTACACTATTCTTCAGCAACAGTTTGCCCATCTTCCCTTTTCTGGTTCACCAGAAATGTGGCAGTTTTTCCAATACCTTGTTACTTCATCCCTTGAATGACTGCACCTGACTCCAGGCTAAAATTCAGAAGAATGGACTTTCATCTCATACATTCCTCTCCTGTGAGTATGTACTCACCGCTAAATTCTTAACAGTTTGTGTTCACTTTCTGATGCCTATATGTGTGTATTTTTGGTATAAGGTCCAGTTTTTGTTGTTGTTGTTGTTTTATGCAGGAGAGCTCTTCTGGTAAGGTCTTAGACTGTCATTACTTAATGACATCCTCAAGTGTCAATAAGTCTGTAATTGAAACAGTAGTTTCAAGGATTATGTTTCTGCAATATTTTTTTCTGACTTTCTATTCACCTTGTAATTTCAATTGACTTCTTAGGTAGAATTTGCCAATTATTAATAAATTACAAGAATGTGTTTTGTATTTTCTCCTCTCCTGATTTTTTTTTGCAAATTCTGTCTCTTATGTAATAAAGATATTTATAGAACTTAAACTTTAAAAATTTAAAACTTACATATATCATGGTGAATATGTATTACAAAGATGAATTATGTGGATACTGTGAGACTATTAATTGAAATTTACATCGAGGCTTAAATAAGGGTTATAATTAGAAAAATGTAAAACATGGAATTTGTTCCTTTAGGCTTGATTTGTCATATCTTCGCTTTATCCTATGAACTGAAAATTATGTTTACTTTTAGGTAGATATTTTAAATATTTATAGCACTCTGAATTGCATACATTTTAGGGTAAGTTCTCTCAATGGTAGATATTATCTTGAAATATCTGTGTTGGGAGGCTCAGCATCATTTAAACACACATATATTTTTCCTTGAAATGTGCTAGGAACTGATAAACACTTCCCTGCACAAACATCTCTTTTACTTATTTTTAGTACTTATAAAAAGCTAGTGGATCATTAAAGTAATCCCCTGAGTGAGTTTAAACAGTTATTTCAGAAACAGAAAAGGAACATCAGTGCAGCAGAGATTTATTTTTAACACTCTGACTTCAAGGTCAGAATCAATTTTTCTTTTGTACATAATGGTGATAGGAAGGTGAAGGCTAGGAATCAAAATCTATAAGCTTTTATCTTATTATAGTTTATGATATACGATTATAAGAGAAAAGAAACTTGTGTGCAGGGAGAGAATTGATTGCAATCTAAAGAAAAAGTGAGTGCTGGAGAGGGTATCATGTAGGAAATAGAACATTGTGATTATTTTTTCAGCTTCTTCATCTGCACAGTTGATGAAATAATATCTATATCAAAGGGTTTTTGGTTATTTTCAAATTTTGAACTTTTGATCATGAGATACTCAGGTCATCAAACTTCATGGTAACAGTTTGTGATTTCATCTCTGATCATTGCAGACTTCTCTAACTTGAATCCTAATCCTATCATAACTAACATTTAAAATGGCAAGTATTGGGGGAAATCCCGAAGAGCACATACCCTGAGACCAGGAAAAAAAAAAAAAAAAACCCTATTTGAGGGAGGACAGAGAAATGTGAAGATGCCTAGAAAGAGTGTTGCCTTATAGGAAATAGGCTATTTTGTTAAATATTCTTATTCATTTTATTAATCTCACACTGGATATTTTGACACCTTGGAAAATTTAACACTTATGAAGGGTATCATTATTTCTAATCTATAGGAAGTTACTGACATGGTCACACATCAGCTGAAGGTTAGTTAAACCAGAAATTCATTTCTTTGCCTAGTTTTAGAAAGGAAATTGGTGAATCCAGAGGAACTTCAAAGTTAGTTAAGGAAAGCCCTGTATTTACAAATGTATGGAGAAAACAAATGAACTACCTAAGCTTACTTACTAGTTACTTGAGAGCAAGTGACTACAATACAGGTGTTTTGCATTCTTTGACATTGTACATTCACTTATATTATTCAGTTACCTAGACGTGGTGGATATTATATATAATTTAAAAAACAATCAGTTCTTCCATTTCTCCCCTGTGCCCACAACATACGTTCCCGTTATACCCCACTCCATTACATTTTGTAGCATTTATAGATTTTATGCATATAAAGATTAAGTTGTGTGACTGACGGTCCTAGAATTTTAACAGATTTATTGAGGTACGAGTGGTATAGGGTGAATTGTACATATTTCAATATTATAATTGGTAAGTTTCAACTGTGTGTGTGTGTGTGTGTGTGTGTGTGTGTGTGTGTGTATCTGTGAAACCAGCATCATCAAGATGATAAAAACTGGGGGTGCCTGGATGGGTCAGTCAGTTAAGCCTCAGACTGTTGATTTTGGCTTAGGTCATGATCTCACAGTTCCATTCGTGGTTTTGAGCACCCCCCCCCCCACCATCAGCCTCTGTGCTGACAGTCTGAAGCCTACTTAGGATTCTTTGTCTCCTTCTGTCTCTCTCCCCCTCTCCCTTTCTCTCCGTCTCTTAAAAAATATATATAAAAACTTAATACTTTTTAATATGTTGTTATTCCTTCCAACTACTTCATTTCATCCCCATCCCTAGGCAGCAACTGATCTGTTCTTTGTCACCCTGCATTTGCATTTTCTATAATTTTATATAAATGGAATCATAACAGTGTGAGCCCTTTTTATTATTTGACTTCTTTCACTCAGCATAATTACGTTGAGATCCATCAATGTTGTTGCCTATATAAATAATCATTGCTTTTCACAGCAACTTCATTATATACATATACCAAAATTACCTTATCCATTCTCCTGTTGATAGACACATTGGGATTTTGAGTTGTTGTTGAGTTTATTTTTTCATTTGTTTGCTCTTGAAGATAAAGCTGCTGTTAATATTTGTATTCAAGTCTGTGTACACCTAAGAGTTTACTACTTTTGGGTAAATAGTAGCAGAATGGGTGATCATATGGTAGATGTATGTGCTTTGAACTTGGTCTGAAAATAATTGTACCATTTTGAATTGACACTAGTAGTAGATAAGAGTTCCAATGATGCCATATCCTTTGCAGTACTTAATACGGGTGGTTTTATTTTGTTTGTGTTTTAGCTACTGTAAAAGTATATCATGGTATCTCATTATGTTATAAATTTGCATTGTAGACCATCTTTGCATGTGCTAATTTGCCATCCATTTGTCTGTGTCTTCAAATACAAATTTTTTATTAAATGGATTTTTGGTGTTCTTCTATTGTGTATGTCATTGATTTCCACTCTTAATCATACTGTTTCCATTCTTTGGCAGACTTTGGATTTAATTTGCTCTATTGTTTGGTTTGTAAGGTAAAAACTGAGAATATTGTTTGGTGCATTACTTCCTTGTTAATACAGACATTATATGATAAAACAAATGTCCTGCAATCATTTCCTTGGCTGCATCCCACATATCTTGATGTTTAGTTTTCATTTTCATACGGTTCAATATGAACTTAACCCTCTTTCTGATTTCTTATTTGATGCATAGGTTATCAAAAAATGTAGTACTTGGGGATTTTCAAGATAACTTTCTATAATTGACTTCTAATGGAATTTAATTTTGGTTAGAAATCAGACTGGATATGATTTTAATCCTTGCTTATTTGTTGACAGCTTTGATGTCTTAGAATAGGTTCTATTTCAGTTTGTTTCCTGTGTTCACTTGAAAACAGTTTATATTATTTTGTCATGAGATAGAATGTTATACAAATGTCATTTAGATCAATGTGGTTATAGTGTTCATCAAGACTTTATTTTTTGAGGATAGTTGGCATACAATATCACATTAGTTTCAGGTGTATAATTTAGTGATTTGAAAGGTTTATACATTAAGCTATGTTCACCACAAGTGTAATTACCATATATTTACAATTAACAATAACATTGTTATTACAGTGTCCTTGACTGTGTTCCTTATTCTCTAATTTTTATTCCTGTGATGTACTCGGGCCATAACTGGAGGTCTGGGGCACCTGGGTGTCACAGTCTGTTAGGCATCTGACTTCAGCGCATGTCATGATCTCAAGGTTTGTGAGTTCAAGCCCCGCATCTGGGCATTTTTGTAGGCTAAAAATGAAGTCACAGAAAGAGAAAGTTAAAAATCATCATTGACAATTGGACTAAAAAGAATAAAATACCATTAAGACTTTATATCATTTCTGATTTTCTCTTTAATAACGTAAACAGAGACAAATGTTGAAATGTCTATTTATAGTTGTGGATTTGTCTGTTTGTCCTTGCAATTCATATACATTCTGTATCACTTATTTGGACTCTGTCCTAATTGCATATATGTTAAGGATTATTATGTCTTCTTGCTGAATTGGTGCATGTATCATTCACAAATGGCTCTTTTTATCTTCAGTAACATTATTTACTATGAAATTTAGTCTGTCTAGTATTAACGTAAGTGCTCCAACGTTCTTATGACAAGTGTTATGTTGAATCATTGGTATCCTTTTACTTTTAACCTATTTGTGTTGTTATATTTGAAGTGGATTTCTTTTTGGGAGAACATAATTAGGTTTTGTATTTTATCCAATTTGATAGTCTCTTTATTGAGTTGTTTACATCATTTATATTTAATAAGATTGTGATAAATTTATCCTGTTGGACTTACTCTCTTCATTTTTTTCCACTTTCTTTAATTTTGATTTTTTGATCGTTTTTATCATTTAATTTGTTTTCTTGAACTGGAATTATTTCTTGTGTTACTTTATGGTTTTGGGTTTATGATATATGGTTTATAGTTGACATCTTGATGGGTTATAGTATACATCTTTAAATTATAATCGTTACCTTCAAGGGTTATTATAGGTATCCTTCATGTATACTGTAGGAAATTTAGCGGGGGATGGGGGTGGGGGGCGTCTGGTTGGCTCGGTTGAGCTTTTGACTTCGGCTCGGGTCATGATCCTAGTGGTCAGTGAGTTCGATCCCTGTGTTGGGTTCTGTGCAAACAGTTCAGTGCCTGGAGCCTGCCTCAGATTCTGTGTCTCCCTCTTTGTCTGCCTCTCCCCTGTTAGTGCTCGCTCGCTCTCTCTCTCTCTCTCTCTCTCTCTCACTCAAAAATAAAACATTAAAAAAATTAAAAAGAAACTTAGGGGAAAGAAAAGAAGTTTAGAATGTTACCCTTGCATTTGTCTCCGACCAGTTGTTTGTGCAGTCATTGGCATACATTTTACGTATGTTACAAACCCCACAAATCGTTATTTTTGCTTTAACAAATTATGTTTCAAAGATAATTAAATAATGAGAAATACTTACAGATTTACTCAGTGACAATTTCTAATATTCTTTTCTTGGCATATATCATGATTTTCATCTGGTAATACTTAGCTTTGGCCTTAAGTACTTCTTTAAGATCTCTTCTAATGCAGGTCTTCTGGTTGTGAAAAGTTTTTATATGTCTCACATACCTTTGTTTTCACCCTTTCCTTTGAAAAAATACTTTCACTGGTTAGAGAATTACAGGATAACATTATTTTCTTTGAGCTTTTAAGGTACTGCTCTGTTACCTTCTCGTTAGTGTTGTTTAGGACAAAAAAATTTGCTGTCATTCTTAATTCCTTTACTTGTAACATGTCTTTGATTTTCTGGTTGTTTTAAAATGTTTGATATTATTAGGATATTCCTTCCTTTGGCTGTTTCCAACTTTCTTATGTTGGCTTTTCTTCAAGTGTTGGGTTTATACCCTTCCTCATTTAAAAAATTGGTTATTTTTTCAAATATTTGTGTTACTTTCACCGTTTGTCTCCTTTAGGAATTTCAAATATATATGTCTTAATTTGTTTCAAGTTGTATCAATGCTTACTGGTACATGCTCTTTTTTTTTAGTTTAGTTTTTTTTTTTTTGTCTTTCAGATTTCTGTGTTTCATTTAATTTTGTAATTTTTTTAAGGTTTATTTTTGAGAGGCAGAGAGGGAGGAAGACAAAGAATCTGAAGCAGGCTCCAGGCTCTGAGCTGTCAGCACAGAGCCCGACTTGGGGTTTGAACTCCTTAAGTGTGAGATCATGACCCCAGCTAAAGTCAGATGCCCAATGACTGAGCCATCCAGGCACCCCTCATTTTATTTTTATTTTTATTTTTATTTTTATTTTTATTTTTATTTTTATTTTTATTGATGGATTGATTTTTTTTTCAATATTTGAAATTTATTGTCAACTTGGTTTCCATACAACACCCAGTGCTCATCCCAAAAGGTGCCCTCCTCAATACCCATCACCCACTCTCCCCTCCCTCCCACCCCCCATCAACCCTCAGTTTGTTCTCAGTTTTTAAGAGTCTCTTATGCTTTGGCTCTCTCCCACTCTAACCTCTTTTTTTTTTTTCCTTCCCCTCCCCCATGGGTTTCTGTTAAGTTTCTCAGGATCCACCTAAGAGTGAAACCATATGGTATCTGTCTTTCTCTGTATGACTTATTTCACTTAGCATCACACTCTCCAGTTCCATCCACGTTGCTACAAAGGGCCATATTTCGTTCTTTCTCATTGCCACGTAGTACTCCATTGTGTATATAAACCACAATTTCTTTATCCATTCATCCGTTGATGGACATTTAGGCGCTTTCCATAGTTTGGCTATTGTTGAGAGTGCTGCTATAAACATTGGGGTACAAGTGCCCCTATGCATCAGCACTCCTGTATCCCTTGGGTAAATTCCTAGCAGTGCTATTGCTGGGTCATAGGGTAGGTCTATTTTTAATTTTCTGAGGAACCTCCACACTGCTTTCCAGAGCGGCTGCATTGATGGATTGATTTTAGCTGTGTTTCCTTTTAGATAGTCTCTCTTGGGAGGTCTTCATGTTCATTAATTTTTGCTTCTGCTCTATCCTGCCTTTAACCTCAGTATATTATCTATCTCATTCATTTTCATCAATAAAATATTATTTAGATATTGTTCGAAATTTTTAATGTCTAGTTAGTATTATCTGTATTTAGCTTCTTAAACACATTGACTTCTCACTTTATCACCTGTGTCATTTTGGGTACACTTTGGATTAGCTTTAGTCCTTGTTATGTGTTTCCTGCTTCTTGCACTGCCTGACCATTTTGTGATTGTTTCCCAAATAGGAGGATTTTTACTTTTTTGTGTGATAGATATATATTCATGTAAATACTCAAATAAATTCATATATTCTTAATATTCTTGAACTTTGTTCCAGAATATGGTTAAGTTACATCTCATCTTTGTTGTGTAACAGTAGACCAGGCTTTTGTCAAAGGCTAATTTGGTTCCACTAGTAATGGAAAATGCTACTGAGTACTGTGATCCCCATGACTTGAGAGGTTTCCTATTAGGCCTGGCAAGAGCATGAACTATTACTAGCGCTGTGTCAGTTTTGGTTATCATTTCCTCAAAACCTTTTGTGTTGTTCTTTGCCATGTGTTCATTATTTTTTCTTAATTGTGTATACTGGTGAGTACTCAACTGAACGTTGTAAGATAACTGTGCACTTCTGCAGAGCTTTCTCTCTGTGCACACTCTCTCCTTTCCAGTTTGTGCGCTGCCAATTCTAGTCAGGTTGGCCTTTCCGGAATCCTAGCTCCATTGTCTCATGTTTGCAAGGTTGCCATGTTCTATGAGAAGTCTCCAATCTTGTACCACAGCCTGGAAATACTCTAGGCACTCAGCTGGGGCAAATCGTTAGGGCTTACTTTGTTAATTTTCCTATTCTTATGAGTCACTGATTTTGTTGCCTGATGTCTAATGCCTTTTTACCATTATTTTGTGTATTTTCCAATTATAGTCCTTTCAGATTAGAGAATCACTTTAGTTCCTCTTATTCCATCTTGGCCATGAGTGGAAGTCGGTTCCTAGAAAATAATGTTCTATATTGTAGGATGGAATTGGCACTTTTTATTTTTCTAATAGCACTTTTAACCAGTTGTGTTACTGTATCTCTTTTACTGAAACTGTATTTTCACTGACAACATTTGAATTAAAATATAAGAATCTTTATGTTGCTCAAATCTATAAAATTGTTTAAACCAAAGAAGGCAATATGAGTAAATAAATGCATTAGTTAATTCATATATTGCAAACTGAACAAGAGAAAAAGATATAACCCTAAGCTAATATTTTGGTGTGGATGGTACAATAAATTTTCTGGTGAGGATGATAACTTACTGAGCTGGGATGGACTTTTCCATGTATAAAGGCTGACCCCAAACGTACATCTGTGTTGGTAAGCTAGAGAGCATGAGATCAAAGAAAACTACAAGTAGAGAGGAAGTAGGTGTGCTGTCATGTAATTGACTTACCTACCCGGAGACACTAAGTATGGAATTACTGAAGCAGAAATGACTTTATAGTATCCGATGTTTTATTTTCTTTGCAAATTACCCTGACATATTAAAAATGAATATGAAAATGTGTAATATACTTGACATTTGGTAGCATATTAGCGTGAGGGAAGAAGAGACGTATCCACAATGGAGTGCAGTAGACTACTAAGAAGACGCGGCCCCTGGAGCTGCTAGGGGTGACATTTAGAAACAGATGGGAACATAGCAACAGGTTCGCTTTTTATGACATGAGTGAAACATAAGGTTTCTCAGAAACCTGGAGATTGCCGGTACTTTTACAGAGTATACAAATATGCCTTGCATTTTCAGTAATAATAACAGCACTTTTACTAGTTTTCATTGTTACCATTATACATTTCAAATTAAAGTAATAAATCATTGACCATTTACTAAGCCAGTCCAGCTAAAGTGTTGGAAACACTGTTTTTCAAAATATGTGTCTTAAAATGTTAAGCATTTCTTTCACTTATGTGACAATTATTCAATATTTTTGGAATTCCATTACTGAAACTATTTTTGGTATAATTTTGATCCACCTAGGAGAAACAAGCACTTAAGTATAAATTACACTGACTGTATCATTCATGAATTAATCATTCATGTTCTTCAGTAATCTTTGACTGATTGATTTTTGTCTTTTCCAATTCAAATCTACCCTTAATGGGTGCAAGTTTGATGCCATTAGCATTGAGAAAGCAAATATCAAAGAGAAATTATTGTTAAAAAATATTTTAGATGAAAACAGTTGAAATTTGTCAATGCTGTATCTTTTTTTTGTTGTTGTTCCCCCAGCTCAGGCATACTCCCTTTAGTACTTCAAAGACCTATCACAGTGTAGGCACAGAAACATAAATGAAATTCTGTTGAAGCTTTTAAGTTTTGTTTAAATGTTAACATACAGTGTAATATTAATTTCAGGTGTACAGTATAGTGATTCAGCACTTCCATGCGTCATCAATCACTTGTGCTCATCACCTATTTTACCCATCCCCCCACCTACTTGCCCTCTGTTGGGTTTTTATGTTTAAAAATCATACATGTTGTAGTTTATTATACATCAACATGGTACATATGTGGGCATACATCACAGTGGTTGAAATTACCCTTTCACGTATTACTTTACTATTTTTTACATTTTTCAGTAATGTAGTCTATAGGCTAGTAGTCTGTTTTCCTGTTTACTGTGTATAACAAGTGGGCAAAAAACCATGATCAACTTTTTGCATATCAAGTTTTTAATACTTCAGATATTAAAGTATCAAATAATTGAATATCATTTTCTTTTTTTTTTTTTTTAATTTTTTTTTTCAACGTTTATTTATTTTTGGGACAGAGAGAGACAGAGCATAAACGGGGGAGGGGCAGAGAGAGAGGGAAACACAGAATCAGAAACAGGCTCCAGGCTCTGAGCCATCAGCCCAGAGCCCGACGCGGGGCTCGAACTCACGGACCGCGAGATCGTGACCTGGCTGAAGTCGGACGCTTAACCGACTGCGCCACCCAGGCGCCCCTTGAATATCATTTTCTTAATACATGTATTGAGAAACTGCTCTCTTTTTGGATCCCTGATAGGGAGAAAAAAACATTTTCTTGTGAATTCACATGTTTCCTTGCAGGTAGCTGTGTGTTCCTTCCTGAGCATAGTTTGGATTTTAGGATATTAACTTCCAAAGTGACGAATTCGTATGTGGGAAGGGGGAGAGAGTGTGTATATTCTAATAAGTTGTTTAGTTCCTAGGGATTTTTTATTGTGACTTTTACAAATTATCACGTCATTGTATAGGTCAGCATTGTGTCTTTTTTTTTTAATTTAATTTAATTTTTATTTTTATTTTTTTTTCACTATATGAAATTTATTGTCAAATTGGTTTCCATACAACACCCAGTGCTCATCCCAAAAGGTGCCCTCTTCAGTACCCATCACCCACCCTCCCCTCCCTCCCACCCCCCATCAACCCTCAGTTTGTTCTCAGTTTTTAAGAGTCTCTTATGCTTTGGCTCTCTTCCACTCTAACCTCTTTTTTTTTTCCTTCCCCTCCCTCATGGGTTTCTGTTAAGTTTCTCAGGATCCACATAAGAGTGAAACCATATGGTATCTGTCTTTCTCTGTATGGCTTATTTCACTTAGCACCACACTCTCCAGTTCCATCCATGTTGCTACAAAGGGCCATATTTCGTTCTTTCTCATTGCCATGTAGTACTCCATTGTGTATATAAACCACAATTTCTTTATCCATTCATCCGTTGATGGACATTTAGGCTCTTTCCATAGTTTGGCTATTGTTGAGAGTGCTGCTATAAACATTGGGGTACAAGTGCCCCTATGCATCAGTACTCCTGTATCCCTTGGGTAAATTCCTAGCAGTGCTATTGCTGGGTCATAGGGGAGGTCTATTTTTAATTTTCTGAGGAACCTCCACACTGTTTTCCAGAGCGGCTGCACCAGTTTGCATTCCCACCAACAGTGCAAGAGGGTTCCCGTTTCTCCACATCCTCTCCAGCATCTATAGTCTCCTGATTTGTTCATTTTGGCCACTCTGACTGGTGTGAGGTGATATCTGACTGTGGTTTTGATTTGTATTTCCCTGATGAGGAGCGACGTTGAGCATCTTTTCATGTGCCTGTGGGCCATCTGGATGTCTTCTTTAGAGAAGTGTCTATTCATGTTTTGTGTCCATTTCTTCACCGGGTTATTTGTTTTTCGGGTGTGGAGTTTGCTGAGCTCTTTATAGATTTTGGAGACTAGCCCTTTGTCCAATATGTCATTTGCAAATATCTTTTCCCATTCCATTGGTTGCCTTTTAGTTTTGTTGATTGTTTCCTTTGCTGTGCAGAAGCTTTTTATCTTCATGAGGTCCCAATAGTTCATTTTTTCTCTTAATTCCCTTGCCTTTGGGGATGTGTCGAGTAAGAAATTGCTGCGGCTGAGGTCAGAGAGGTCTTTTCCTGCTTTCTCCTCTAGGGTTTGGATGGTTTCCTGTCTCACATTCAGGTCCATGATCCATTTTGAGTTTATTTTTGTGAATGGTGTGAGAAAGTGGTCTAGTTTCAACCTTCTGCATGTTGCTGTCCAGTTGTCCCAGCACCATTTGTTAAAAAGACTGTCGTTTTTCCATTGGATGTTCTTTCCTGCTTTGTCAAAGATGAGTTGGCCATACGTTTGTGGGTCTAGTTCTGGGGTTTCTATTCTATTCCATTGGTCTATGTGTCTGTTTTTGTGCCATGTGGTGTCTTTTTAAACATCGTTTAGTTTAAAGATAAGTGCTTTCTTTGAATTTTATATCTACTTTGAAGGAATTACCGATACTCTGGTGTTACAGAAATATTAATAAAATGTATATTTAGTCGTATGTTTTAAGAAAATATTCTAAGGGTCTTGACCCTCTTTTTAGTGGGTTTCTTGAATGATTTGTGTCGTAGGCCCACTTCACAGATTTGGTAGGATTTCTAATGCGTTTTTAGGCCTGAAGTATGAGTTTTACAAACCACAACCTGACAGATACTGTGCAGAAAAGTTGAGAATTTTTACTAAACCCGTTGACTTCCTTCAATCGAGGTTGACATTAAAAAACTACAGTTGGTTATCTTAGGAGGGGCATCTTTTATAGTATTGCACTTTCTTTTCAGGTTTAACATAGATTTTTAAGCACACAGTCATACTTAAAGTTATAGAAACTGAGTATGAAAAAGTACCAAACTGGAAAATAAGGAAGAAAAAGATTGCTATTACTATGTACATCAGATTTTCTTTCACTGCCCAGTGTTTATGTTGAGAGCCACTGAACTATGCTTTTCTTTCTCACTTTGAATAGGTCTTTCATAGTGCTATTCTGTGAGAATTTTGGAAATTATTGTGTTCTGAGGTCATTCATAATTATATTTTGGCATCCCTTGAGTTACATGGTTGGATTTTGTTTATCCATACTTCAAAGTTACTTTCACGGTTTACCCATGTGTAGATACAGCTAAATTGCCAAAGATACATCAAGACACTTTTTTTTTCCTCATTAGTAAAGCTATATAGCCAAAGAAACAAGATAGAGTAAACTGGAAAGTGTACTCCAAGTAATGATCTAAAATCTCTACACTTAAGAACAGTAGATATCTCACTCTCTGACTTGCTAGCAAACTCGCTAACAGCACAGCTGCCAGCTCTTGATTTACTTCAAAGGAGAAATGTAATGTCAGGAAAAAAAAAATAAACCCTACACATCAGAAATTCCTTGTATGCATAGAATTTTAAATATTTTCAAAAAGTATTGTTAGTTTAAGAATTTACAAAGAGTATTTTGATTCTGAACTCCCCGATTTAAATTGAGATCTGCAGGAATATGAGTGTTGGAAGAGTATCTTATTAAAATTGAACACAGTAGTACGTTCTGCCAAGGTGGAGTTCATTCACATTTACTAGGCAATTAAAGTCTCTATGTACCCCCTTAAAGTGGTGGGCAGGTACATGTCCGAAATTCTGTTTACAAGCCTTGAAAACTACAGAATAAGGGAGAAGAAATATGTGAGATTAATGTCAAGAAGGACTTCTTCCCCGCCCCCCCCCCCACCCGGAGGAAGAAGTACTGTTGCTGTGCCCTTTGTTTTAACGGATGAAACAAGATAGAATAAAGAATGATTCCTATCCAGAAGCATCCTGGCACTTCATATGATTGATTCCATAGGCAATCCAGCATTTATTGTTTAAAACAAAATACAAATATATTTTTGCTTGATATTCTTTATCCTAAGAGGATGCGCAAAATTTTAGTTATGTAATTTTCAAAGATATGTCAACATAGCTATTTTTAAAAACACATTTATACATGCAAAATGATTATCTTGTTGGTATAGCAGGGGTAGCTGTACTTATATCAGACAAAATAGACTTTAAAGAATGTAATAAACTACAAAGAAGGCCATTATATAATTCTAAAGGGGTCTATCCAACAAGATGGTATTACATGTGTAAATATTTATGCACTCAACATAATAGTCCCTGTATAAAGCAAATATTAACAGATCTAAAGGGAGAAATTGACAGCAGTACAATATAGTAGGGTGTTTTAATACCCCACCTACATCAGTGGAGAGATCATTCAGATAGAAAATCAGTAACAAAACTTTGGCTTTAAACAACACAGACTGGGTGGACCTAATAGATAAAGAACATTCCATCCAAAAGCAGAACAACACACATTCTTCCCAAATATACGTGGAACATTGTCTAGTATAGATCATATGTTAGGCCACAAAACAAATATCAGTAAGTTGAAGATGTGAAGCATGGCAAGCATCTTTTCAAACTACAGTGGTATGTAACTAGAAATCAATTACAAGAAGAAAACTGGAAAAGTCACAAATGAGTAGAGATTAAACAACTTGCTACCCAACAACCAGTGGGTCAGTTAAGCAATCAAAGTAGAAATTAAAAAAAAAATAACTTGAGATAAGTGAAAATGGAAATACAACACACCAAAATTTATGGGATGCAGCAAAAGCAGTTTTAAGAGAGAAATCATAGCAATTCAAGCATACCTCAAGAAATAACAACAACAACAACAACAACAACAAAAATCTCACACACTCTAACTTGACATCTAAAGTAACTAGTAGAAGAACCAGCAAAGTCCAGAGTTAGTAGAAGGAGGGAAATAACAAAGATCAGAAGGCAAAAAAATGAAATAGAGACAAAAAAAGGTAAAAGATCATTGCAAATAAGAGCTGGTTCTTTGAAAGGATAAACAAAATGAACATACTTGTAGCTAAACTTGCTAAGAGTTCCCAAATAAAATCAGAAATGAAAGAAAAGTTACAGTTGATACCACAGAAATACAAAAGATCATAAGAGACTACTCTGCACAGTTATATGCCAATAAACTGGAAAACTGAGAAGAAATGGGTAAATTCCTTGGAACATACAGTCTCCCCAAAGTGAATCATGAAGAAGTAAAAAATCTTAATAGTCACTACTAAGGAGATTGAATCAGTAACAAAAAATCTCCAAACAAACAAAAAATCAGGACCAGATGATTTCATTGGTGAATTCTAGCAAATACTCAAAGATGATACCTAAGGTTCTCATGCTCATCCAAAAAACTGAAAGGGAGGAATGCTTCCAAACCCATTTTATGAGGCCAGCATTACCTTGATACCAAAAGCAGACAGTAACATCACACACAAAAAAGAAAATTATAGGCCAGTATCGCTGATGAACATAAATACAAAAATTCTCAACAAAATTCTAGTCAACCAAGTATAACAATATATTAAAAGGATTATATACCATAATCATGTGGGATTTATTCCAGGGATGCAAGGAAAGTTCAACCTCAAGTCAATCAATGTGATATATCACATTAACCAAATGCAACAAATTACAGGATTATTATCTAAGTAGATGCATGAAAAGCATTTGAAAATATTTAATGTGTTTATGACAAAAAACTGCCAACAAAAGTAGAGAGAAAATGAACCTCAGCATATGAAAGGCCATATGTAACAAGTCTACGGCTATTATCATACTCCGTGGTAACAAGCTGAAAACTTGACCTGTAAGATCAGGAACAAGACAAGGATTCCCCGTCATCACTTTTATTAATCTTATTATTGGAAGTTTTAGCCAGAGCAGTTAGGCAAGAAAAGGCAATAAAAAAGCATCCAAGTTGGAAAGGAAAAAGTCAAACTGTCACTATTTGCAGGTGATACGATTTTATATAGAAAATCTTAAAGACTCCATCAAAGAACTGTTAGTACTAACAAATTGAGTAAAGGCTCAGGGTACAAAAATATACAAAAATTTGTTGCCTTTATAGACATCAGTGATGAACTGTCAGCGTAAAAAGCGAGAAAACCCTTCCATTTACAACTGTGTCAAAAGAATAAAATACTTAGAAATAAATTTAAGGGTGAAAGATCATTCTCTGCAAACTCTAGGACACTGATGAAAAAACTAAGACCAAAGTAAAGAAATTTAGTCTGTGGTCATAAATTAAAAAAGTTGTTGAAATGTTTATCATATCCAAAGCATTCTGCAAATAGAGACTCCATGGTCTCTATCAAAATTTTAATGGCATTTTTCACAGGATAAGAACAAATGATCCTAAAATTTGTCTGGAACCACAAAAAACCCAAATAGCCAAAGGAATCTTGAGAAAGAAACAAGTTCAAGGGATCGGATCCCCTGAGTGCGAACTATGTTGCAAAACTATAATGATGAAAATAGTATGGTGTTGGAGTAAAGATAGACATAGATATGAATGGAACAGAGAAGCCCTTAATAAACTCACACCTGTATTACCAATTAACTTAAAAGAGGCAAGAATATACAGTGAGAATAGGGCAGGCTCTTCAATAAAATATTTTTTTGGAAAAACTGGACAGCAGTGAGCAAAAGAATAAAACTAGACTATTAGATCATACACAAAAATTATCTCAAAGTGAGTTAAAGAGTTGCAGGGTAGACCTGAAACCATAAAACTCTTAGAATAAAACATAAGCAGTGACACAAGCTCTTAGACACCAGTCTTGGTGCTGATGTTTCTGACTCCAAAAGAAAAGGAAATTAAAAATGAAAAGATTACATTTAAAGTAAAAAGCTTCTACACAGCAAAGGAAAGCATTAACAAAGTGGAAAAGGAACCTATTGAATGGGAGAAAATAATTGCAAGTCAAATATAGATATATATTTGGATATATATCCAATAAGGGGTTGATACCTGGCATAGGTAAAGAATTCCTACAACTCAATAGCAAAACCCCCGAATGATCTAATGTAAAGAAGAGCAGAGGAGCTGAATAGATGTTCTTTCAAAGAAGATCTATAGATGGCTAACAATCACATGAAAAGATGCTAAACATGACTAATCCTCAGGGAAATGCAAAGAAAAACTACAGTGAGGTAGCACCTCACAGCTGTTAGAATTACTGCTATCAAAAAGATGAGAGTTAACAAGCGTTAGGATGTGGAAGAAAGGAAACACTTGTGCTGTGTTGGTAGGAATGTAGATTAGTGCAGCCACTATGGAAAACAGTATGGAAGTTCCTCAAATTTTAAAACTAGAGCTACCATATCAACCAGCAATTTCACTACTAGGTACTTAGGCAAAGAAAATGAAAACACTAAATGGAAATAATATATACGCCTCTATGTTCATTGCAGTTTTTTTTTCCCCAGTGGCCAAGATAAGGAAACATGGTAAGTGTCCATCATTGGATGAATGGTAAAGAAGGTGTGGTGTGTGTGTGTGTGTGTGTGTGTGTGTGTGTATACCAAAAAAATGGAACACTATACAACCATAAATAAAAAGGAAACCTTGCCATTTGTGACAATATAGATGGACCTTGAAGGTATTATGCTAAGCAAAATAAGGACAAAGACCAATACCATGGTTTCACTTATGTGGTATCTAAAAAATAAAACAAATGAACAAATAAAACTCATGGATACAGAAAACAGGATGCTGGTTGCCAGAGGGGAGGGTGGTTGGGGGATGGAAGTAATGGGGAAAGGGTGTCAAGAGATATAAATTTCCATTTATAAAATTAGGTAACATAGGGTATGGTGATTACAGTCAATAGTACTGTAGTAGATAAAAATTGTCAAGAGAATGAACCTTGATGAAAAGACAAGGAAAGGCAGTTGGCATGGTGGGTGGTGACTGATTTATTGTGATTATTTCAAGGTGTAACAATCAACAAATGATTGCCTTGGACACCTGAAACTAGTATAATGCTATTTGACTATTATACCTTTAAAAAATGAACTACCCCAAAATTATTTGCTTAAAACAGCAGTATATTATTATCTCTAATCCATGCGGTAACTAAGCTTACCCAGATGGCTCTACTTGGGATAGCTTATGCATTCACACTCAGTGGCTTGTTAGGACTTTGGAAAAGGTCGACAGGAGGAGTTAACAGAACATTCTCCCTTGGACAATCATCTTTTTTTAAGTTTGCTTGTTGGTTTGTTTACTTACTGAGAGAGCGAGAAAGAGCGAGCAAGCGAGCAGGAGAGGGGCAGAGAGAGAGAGAGAGAGAGATAATCCCAAGCAGTCTCTACGCTGTCAGCACAGAGCCTAAAGTAGGGCTCGAACTCAAGAACCAGGAGATCATGACATGAACCAAAATCAACAGTTAGACATTTAACTGACTAACCCCCCCAGCTGCCCTTGGACAGACAACTTTTAAGCTGGTAACAGCAAAGTCAATCACATAAAATTTATGGAGATTGATCCAGAGTGTAACAACAAATTGAGAATTTATTAAACAAAATCTATGGAAACAAAGTAGGAAGAGTAGGAGGCCCTGGCATGTGAGTTACTGACTGCATTTATATCTCCACAGCTCTGCCTTGCAGAATTGCTCTTGCAGTAGGTGCAGTGGCCAAGTGGCAGTTCTAATCTCCCTTAGCATCCTGGGATGAAAGAGCTATTTGGAGTGATTATGGTAGCCACCAAACATTAGCAGACCACATTTTTGTTTCGCTGTGCTGTTGAAAGTTCAATATCATGTGGCTGGCGGTGAGTATGTGACCTCCAGTTTCCCACCTACACCTCTTGTTGGGTAGAATGATTTGGGACCAGTAAGCTTATGAAGTGGCTTGTCTGTGCTTGTTAGGTTCTGTGTAGATTAGTATAACATATAAAGAACTTGGATTTTTAGATTCTAATCCTCAGCTTTGTTTTTTTCTTTTATATCAATGGTCAGGGGCAAAAGTACTGTGTTAAAAAATTATGGCAAGTACCATCCTTGACCTGTGATTTTAAAGAGAATGTATCTCAAGTTTGTCCAAGAAGAATGATTCTTATTCTAGACTGGAGGTGTATAACTGTCAAATTCAGTAAGTTCTCCTTGATGCAAATTATTAGGATAATTCTATTGAGATAGTTATATTTCTCCTTTTTTTTTTTTTTACTTGAGAGAGAGAGTGTGTGTGTGTGTCTGTGTGTGTTTATGTGTGCGCGTACACCAGGGAGAGGGCAGAGGGATAGTGAGAATCTTAAGCCCGTTCCACACTCAGCGCGGATCCTGACATGGGTCTCCAATCCCATGACCCAGGGATCATCACCTGAGTCAAAATCAAGAGTTGGATGCTCAGCTTACTGAGCAACCCATGTGCCCCTATATTTCTTCTTTAAAATTTAGAATGGAGGTTGATGGGGGGTGGGAGGGAGGGGAGGGTGGGTGATGGCTATTGAGGAGGGCACCTTTTGGGATAAGCACTAGGTGTTGTATGGAAACCAATTTGACAATAAATTTCATATATTGAAAAAATAAAATAAAATAAAATTTAGAATGGAAAATTACATTCATAGATTTGCTAATGTTGAATCTATAGATTTTTACAATGCTTTCTTAACAAAAACTGTACTTGAAATAATGTGTCTTAAATATTATTACTGGATTTGTTTGGGTAAGATAGGATTTGTATGTTTATGTGAAGTAAGGCTATATTTTTTAAACATCTATAAAATATTATAGAACCACATTTGTATACTAACCATATAAAATGAATTGTCACTTTTCATACTGTTAAATATGATTTATTTCTGCCCCTTATTTATTTTTTTCACATATTATATTTCTTGTTTAATTTTCGTTCTTTTCCTGCCTTAAACCGTGCAGATAAAATATCTTTTGCCAGTGAAAGCTTACATAACTTAATTTTATTGTTCTGATTCTTGTCTGAAGTATTAAGAAACTACCCAAACATATTTCTCTTATTCTAACAATTTTATCATTCTGCTTTATATGTGTACCTAAGTAATAGAAGTATTTTATCACACTCACAAATCCCTATTGTATGTTTACCCACCCACCTTATATGGTCTTCGTTAATTGAAGCCTCTGTAATGGCTAAGACATCAAAGTTTTTGGTTTTTTGATTTTAAGTTGGTAGGATTACCCTGAATAATTTCAAAATGGGGGAGGGAATATGTAAACAAATGTGTTTTAACAAGTCAAGTATGGAAGAGTTATAGATTGATTTCAATGGTAAAGAGAACTCAGAAGAAGGATATTTGGTAATAGATTTTTCTAACAATCAAGGCGAAATAGTGGTGGAAGCCTCAAGGCCATTGGCAGATGGTGTCGAAAAGAAAAAGGGTTAGAGAGAGATTTGGAAGAGTTGCAGATGGTTACAGTGTTTAATGATAACGGTGGTACCAGAAAAGCAGTCCGAAATATTTTTTCTCTTTTTCGTTTCGTTTATTACTATTTTACTTTGTCTTTCTATGTCTCCCTCCTTTTATCCCTGTCCCACTTCCCCCGTCCCATACACATATACTCTTAAACACACACATGTACACTCTGACACACAAACACATACATACACAGACACACACACACACACACACACACATCCAAAACCTACATTTCTCAGTGAGGTTACTTTCTGTCAAATGCTAAGATAGCTCCATCTGCAACCAACCCAAACTTGCACATTACCTAAACTCCAGTTAGTAATCATTTGACAGAGACAGCTTGTCATCAGTTTTGGTATTAAAGGTGCTTGCCTCCCTATGTGGGCCCCCACCCCAAGATCCCTGATGGCCAGTAAGAAATTGGGTAAATCAACAATCAAGTTTGACTTGATCTCTGATTGCTACCAGTAGGGTGCTGACCTTTGATCCATTTCCTGGCTCATCTCAGAAATTCCATGCAAGACCTAAGAGGATGTCAGCAATAATGGATCAGAAAGCATTTGGGAGTAGCCTATGACTAACAGCTCAGAGCTGGATGTACATGAAAGAAAGTTGTTTGTTGTTTTAGGAACAAACAGTATTTTTTGCTTAAAGATACCATTCTGGTTTGGTTGAAACTTTAAATTTCACCCAACACATAAAAGTGAAAGTTAATTCACACAAATAAGAAGAAATAAATGGTAATGGGTCCCACTATAAATTCTCAAACATAATCCCTTTGCACCTGAGTAGGAGAAAAGGATAATTATGCTTCTGAATAGAGAACCCTATATGGAATCCCCCAAAATAAAGATGGCTGAAGTAAAAGGATAAGCAAAATGGTTTCCATATTGGAACATGGCTGCTTGAGTGATGTTCACTGAGATACAAAATATACAAGGAAGAGGCAATTTAGAAGAGGTTAGTTCATCTGGGGAAACTCTGAGTTTTTAATAACCTGTGGCCATATGGGCTAGAGCAAATAGTTTTGGCTAAAAGTATGATTTGAGGATTTCTCAGAAAATTGGTGGTAGTTAAAATGAGTGGATGAAGTCTAGGGAGAAAATTATGAGTGAGGAAAGGAGATGGTCAAGGACAAAGAGTCATGAGAGAGATTTCTATCTAAAGAAGAGGAAGAAAAGCCAGTAAAGGGAACCAAGTAAAAATAACCAGGAGGGTGATAAATTAGACACCAGAAGAGTAAGGAAAGAAGGAAGATAGACTTTTGAGAATAACCAATTAAAGGGTAAAACGCTATAGTGTTGTCATGTGTTTGAGAAGGAAAGTATGACTGTATTTTCTAAGTAGGAAATCTTTGTTAAACTCAGGATTTAGTTTAATATATATAGCATCAGGATGAGAATGCATATTGTAATTGGCTGAGAGGACTATTGTTCACAAAGTATGGCTCTGAAGGAAAAGACTGAGAGAAGACCTAAACTTGCAAAACAGAGCATTTATCCTGGGTTATAAGATAGATGGCTAAGTTTATATAGCAGCATTTTCCTAGATAGGTCCCCTGAGGCAGGGGAAAGAAAAGTGAAATTAAACTATTGGGACTAAACTACAGTAAAAAGCTTTTGCATAGTGAAGGAAACCATGAACAAAATAAAAAGGCAACCTGCTAAATGGGAGAAGATACTTGGAAATTACATACACAATAGAGGATTAATACTCAAAATATATCAAAAACTTTGACACCAAAAAAAATTCAACTAAAAATAGACAGGAGACATAAACAGACATTTCTCCAAAAGAGACCTACAGATAACCAACAGCCATGAAAAGATGCTCAACATGTCTCAGCATCAGGGAAATACAAATCAAAACTATAATAACACCTCATGACTGTCAGAATGGTTAAAATCAAAAACACAAGAGATAACAAGTGATGGCCAGGATGTGGAGAAAAGGAGCCCTTATGCACTGTTGGTGGTAATGCAAATTGGTGCAGCCACTGTGGAAAACAATTTGGAGGTTCCTCACAAAACTACAAATACAATTACCAGGAATTCCACGACTGGGCATTTACCCAAAGAAAACGAAAACGCTAATTCAAAAAGATACATGCGCCCCTATGTTGATTGTAGCATTATTTATAATAGCCAACCTATGGCAGCAACCCAAGTGTCCATCAGTAGATCAAAGGATAAAGAAGATGTGGTATACTTACATACAATGGAATATCACTCATCCCTAAAAAAAAAAAAAAAAAAAATGGAACCTTGAAGATTGCAGCAACATGGCTATATCTATAGGGTATAATACTAGATGAAATCCTTAAGTCTGAGTAACACAAATGGGTGATTTCACTCATGTATTCAATTTAAGAAACAAATGAACAACAATACCAAAAAACACCCAAAAAACAAGAGTCTTAAATACAGACAAGAAACTGATAGTTACCAGAGGGGAGGTAGGTAATAGCATGAGTGAAAGAGGTGAAGATGATTAACAATACACTTAGGGAGTATACTGAGTAACATATACAGTAGTTGAATCACTATATTATACACCTGAAACTAATGTTAATCACAATTGAATTTTAAATATGAATAAGCAAAATTAAAAATAAACGTAACACTCATTGAGACAAAAAAAAAATATGTGTCCACGTTCAAAGTCATGAAGATGAAGGAAATAATCACAAATTTATACTGAAGCTTGAGCACTGAGGGCTAGAAGGTGCACTTAGCTAAATGTTTCTTTGCTCATATGTGTTTGTCAACAATGCAGATGTAAAATATAATACGTTATTAACATGACTGTTTTCATTACGAATCCTCTTGTGCACATACACATTTCTGTTCATGTTGGACAATAATGCATATGTTGGAGATGTGGCTGAAGATGAGTAGAGCTGGGACTATGTCCTTTCACCTGTAATTTGAAAAGATGGATTTAGATAAAATAAGGGTAGAGAACAGGTTTTTGATTTGGAGTACATGAAGTGTCTCTTCCTTTGCATGTTAACGTTTCTATTAAAGAAATAGGATTCAAGTAGATGTCAAGTGAAAGATGAAATGGAAGTAATGAAGATCCATGAGCTCAATAGAAATAATTTTGTTGTAAAAAATACTGTATAACAAAAAAGGAATAAAAATAATAGGAAGAGATCAATTTTTATTAGAAGTAATGAGCAAGCTCTCATATTTGTCTGATGATCCATTTAATGAAAAGGGAGTGAGTTATATGAATTGTATTGAAATATAATTAGATTCTTTGCTGATTAGAGAGAAAAATGCTGATACCAACAAAGGTAACATAGGAGTTAGGCCACCACAGTGAGGTATTTCCAGCACATAGGTTAATAAGTGTCACCAATTGAAAATATTTAGAATCACGTACGGAACAAGCAAATTTGAAAAGCACTGAAATTGTAGAGTCCATTTAAGAGTGGTTTCTCAAATATGACAACATTCTCATTTTAAATATTATCAGTGTGAGTCATAACACTGAAAAATACATTTTATACAATACAAAAACATGCCGTATCCCAGAAGTACTCAGTATTCATGAGTTATATGAACTCTCAATATTCATGTTGTCATATGTGCAAAAGGATACAAAGTCATTGTCATATTAAAAGAGGATCACAATTTGCAGAAAAAAATGTAAGAAAAAGTGCTAGAGAAATGTTTCAAGCAGTGAAGCAGTAAAAATGTTTTTCTGAATTTTGTTTTTTGTGATGCATGTCAGCTTTTTGAAGTTTGCTGTGATTTCCTTTCACATAAGCAAACATTATTTTTGCATGCAAAATTTTATATATGCTTATTTAAAAAGACCACTGAAATTGTATAAACTTGAAGCCCCACAAAACATTATTCAGTTCGTGGGAGTTGAGAAGGGAGGACATGTGGAGGATATTAGAATCAAGTATAATTAGTTAAATGCACCATGTATGTCTACAAACCAAGGTTTGAGAAGGTTAGGTGATAGGAGAGCCAAGGGAATAAGATATTTTTCTTTAAAATAGGAAGTCAAGAAAGAATGTCAATGGGCAAACATTATTCATACAAACAATCAGGATAATAGGACCATACTATTAGTTATTATTGAGTAAAAAATTATACATTTCCAATGCAGCACATCTCCGACAAGGAGTTATCACCAGATGTGCCAACATATAGAATCTCTAATCTTTAGCATAAGTTGCTAAGTTGTTTGGTAATGTCCCTATTTCGTGGCTACAGAAAGTGAAGGTATAAAGATTAGCTTGAATCCTCTAAGGCCTCACAGGTAGCAAGTGGCATGATTGTGCAGCGTACGTTCCTTTTCTGCACCGCGTTGTGCCTCACGTGAGGCTAAGCACATGCTGAGGAAAACACTTGAAAATGCATACACCTTCAAAGATAAGTGTTCATTTCCTGCTACTATATGGCTTTGTCTTTCTTGCTTTTTCACCATTTTTTTCTTTTATATTTCAAATCAATTTGTATACATTTTGTTTTTGAATTTTATTGGATCTTCTATACCAGTTATACAAAATATGATAGTACAATGAGAGGGAAGAATAGGAAGGTTAAAGTAAACTAGTATTTACGGTCTCCCGATATTTATCAATGTTGTACTAGTTTTACTAACCAAATTATTCATGTTACATAGGATTCTGTTGAAAGGAATGGTGATATTTGAATTTCAGTTTTACATTGAAAATGAGCTCTCTTCTACATTGAACATCTGATCTTGCTAGTTATTTGAGATAGGAAAAAGAAAGAACGTAGCCAATGATCTTGCCGTAAGTTGAAGAGTCCACGAAGAGAAAGAAATATCAGCGCTTAAATTAAACTTGTGCTATGTTTGCAGTTACACACACTTGGTTTTAAGGTGAAATTGTGCTACCTAATGATATTTATACGTACCACTTTAAATTGTGTCACTGCTCCCCCCCCCCCCCCAACGCGGTGCTTGTCTGCTTTCTTAAAGTGCTATTTGCCATCTTTACTGAAGTGTCCGTGAACTAGAGAGAATACATGTTAGGGATTTGTGAGAAAATGGCTTAAATCCCTTTTGGGTATAAGAACTATTACTGTAGAGGCTGCAATTGTACTAAACCAAATGGTATGGTAGGGGGTATAGCCTGTACGCATTATTTTTAGTAGTAAGGCTATTACTAGGTTCTAGTTTCTGCAATTTCTTTTAGATTTACTTATTACATAAAAAAACATGTAACATGAGATCCATACTCAATAAATTTTTTAGAGTACAGTATTCTTCACTGTAATCACACTGATTTTATAGCAGATACATACAACTTTTTCATCTTCTTTGGCTGAAACTTTATATCCATTGAACAGCAATTCCCTTTTCCCCCTCCTCCCAACCCTGGCAGTCACCATTTTGCTTTCTGTGGTGATGAATTTGACCAGATACCTTAAATATGTGGCATCATGTAGTATTTGTCCTCCTTGATTGGTTTATTTCACTTAGCGTAGTGTCTTCAAGGTTTATGTTGTACTAACAGGGTTTCCTTTTTATGACTGAGTAATATTCCACTGTATGTGGATACCACTTTTTTTTTTTTTTTTTTTTTTACCCATCCATGTGTTAATGGATATTTTTAGTTTTTCCACCTCTTGGCTATTGTGAATAATATTACAGGGAACATGAGAACGCAGGTATCTCTTCGAGACCCTGATTTTACTAATTCAGGATAAATACCTACAAGTAGGATTGCTGGATTACAATTTTCCAAGGTGGTTGCACCAGTTTACATTCACACCAGCAGTGTCCAAGTGTTCCTTTTTTTCTCATCATTACCAGCATTTCTTTTGTTTCTTTCTTTTTTTTTTTTTTTTTTTGATAGTGGCCATCATACCATAAGTGAGGTAGTAACTCATTGTGGTTTTCATTGGCATTTCCCTGATCATGAGTGATGTCAAGAAACTTTTTCATGTACTTGTTGATCACTGGCATGTTTTTGGAGAAATTTCTGTTCAAGTCCTACACCTATTTTTTAAACTAGATTATTATTTTTTCGCTGTTCTTTTATAAGAGTTTTTTTAGTATTATGGAAATTAATCCCTTTATACATAAATGGTTTGTAAATATTTTTCCCATTGCGTAGTTTATCTTTTCACTCTGTTGATTTACTTTGCTTTGTGATTATTTAAAAAAAATTATGTTTATTTAATTTTGAGAGAGAGAGAGTGTGTGAGCCGGGGAGGGGCACAGAGAGATGGAGACACAGAGTCTGAAGCAGGCTCCAGGCTCTGAGCTGTCAGCACAGAGCCTGATGCGGGGCTCAAACCCACGAACTGTGAGATCATGACCTGGGCTGAAGTCGGATGCTTAACTGAATGAGCCACCCAGGCACCCCAGCTTTGTGGATTATTTTTAATTGGATGTAGTCCCTGTTACATGTTTGTTTTTGCTATTGGTGCGTTTGGTGCCATATCCAAGAAATCCTTGCCATGCTCGATATCATGAAGATTTTTCCCTAAGTTGCTTGAAGGAGTTCAGTAGGTTGAGATCTTAACTTTATGTCTTTATTTCATTTTGAGTTGATTTATGTATATGAGGTAAGGTAAGGATCCAATTTCGTTCTTCTGCATTTGACTATCTAGCTTTTCTAGTACCATTGCTGAAAAAGTATTTTTTCCCATTGTATATTCTTGGCACCTTTGTTGAAGAAATTAAGTAAATTTCTTGAATTCATATTTATGATGATATTTGGTGACAGTAGTGGACTAAGCCCTAGGACACTGGTTCTCAACACTAGTGTGTTGAATTGCCCTTATGGGTTTTGTAAACTAGCTGGGTGTCAGTTTTATGTAAAAAGGCAGACTGATCTAAAAAAAACAAAACAAAGCAAAACTTTGAATTCCATTGCAGATTTAAATGTATTATTATTACCTTTACTCAGTAAATAACTGGAAAGTCATTAAAAATTCAGGAGTAAGAAGACCAAACTGGTGACTAAGGAAGTCACTGAAAATGATTTAGAATAATCTAGGAGTGGGTTGACACAGGGATCAGGAATTTCTCATAGTTAGAAGAGCAACTTTCTGTGTAAAATGCAAGAAGACGAAAGAAGAATAAAAGAAAGGCACAGGTAGTTAGAATGGAAAATACAGGCATAGAAATGAGAGAACACTGTAGTCATATTTTAGTATCAAAAGGGGGAATCTGATAAATACCTGTTTTTGAAATGCCGATGCCCATTTTAAATACCACATTATGATGTCTGGGTGTTTATTATTCCCCATGATTTAAACTTAAAAAATTACTTAACATTTGTGTGTGTGTGTGTGTGTGTGTGTGTGTGTGTGAAAAGTATGTTAAAGATAAATTGTCTCTTTTGAAAAAAAGAGATTCTATATTCAAATTATTATGGTTGAAAAGATGGATGTGGGCTATAACTATGTGAGATTCAAACACTGAGGTAGTTTTTCAAAGTTTCAGTGGCCCCGAATGCCTCCTTGCCACCTCCACGGTGATTACTCTTCATAAGCATTGGAACAAGTATGCACAATAGGGTAACTTAAGTGGAGTGTGTTTTCCCCATAAAAATGATGTAGCACAAATGTCATTATAAGTGCATACATGCTTGCTGGATATTTTTCATGAGAGGTCAATGTGTCTTCTTTAATACTTGCTATTAGAGTGATTTGATAAAAGAATTAAGTCTAAAAGTACATAAAACAAAAATATTTTAAGTCATATATGATTACTCTGTTCAATAGATACAGATACATAATCTAAATTCATACATCATGAGACACCTGGGTGGCTCATGCAGTTGAGTGTCCAACTCTTGTTTTCTGCTCAGGTCAAGATCCCAGTATTGTGGGATCGAGTCCCACATCAGGCTCTGCACTCAGCATGGATCCTGATAAGATTCTCTCTCCCTCTTTTTCTGCCTCTGCTCCTCTTGGTCATGCTCTCTCCCTCTCTATCTCAAAATAAAATAAAATATAATAAAATTTTAAATTAATGTCATATTTAAAACTTTGGTAATACTGTTTTATGTAAATTTTTTGGTCTGAATCCGACAATTAATATTGACATGGTGATTTTTACTATTAATTCCTATTCCTACTATTAAGTTAAAACGGTGGTATAATGTATATTTGATAAGTACTCCTTGCTGGTTCTTAGCATTATACTGGGAACTCTGCATTATCTTTGCTCTATTTTTTTGTATTTGTTTAAAAAATACATAATTTATTGTCAGGTTATCTAACATACAGTGTATATGGAGTGATCTGGCTTTGGGAGTAGATTCCCACACTTCATCACTTAAAAAAGAAAAAAACCCATTGCTAGTCCCAAGTGCCCTCCTCAATGCCCATCACACGTTTTTCCCTCTCCACTCCATCAACCCTCAGTTTGTTCTCTGTATTTAAGAGTCTCTTACAGTGCTGGGTGAATTGGACAGAAACATGCATAAGAATGGAATTGGACCACTCTCTTACACCATACACAAAAGTAAACTCAAAACGGATCAAAGACCTAAATGTGAGACAGGAAACCATCAAAACCATAGAGTAGAAAACAGGCAACAACATCTTTGACCTCAGCTGCAGCAAGTAGTTACTTGACATGTCTCCAAAGGCAAGGGAAATAAAAGCAAAAATGAACTACTAGGACCTCAGCAAGATAGAAAGGTTCTGCACTGCAAAGGAATCAGTCAGGAAAACTAAAAGGCAACCAACGGAGTGGGAGAAGATATTTGCCAACGACCTATAACATAAGGGGTTAGTATCCAAAGTCTCTAAAGAACTTACCAGACTCCACACCTGATAAATAATCCAGTGAAGAAATGGGCAGAAGACATGAATAGACACTTTTCGAAAGAAGACATCCAGGTGGCCAACAGACACAAGAAAAGAGGCTCCACATCACTCATCATCAGGGAAATAAAAATCAAAACCACACTGAGATACCACCTCACACTGGTCACAGTGGCTAAAATCAACAGCTCAGGAAACAAGAGATGTTGGCCAGGTTGTGGAGAAATGTAACCCTCTTGGACATTGGTGGGAATGCAAATTGGTACAGCCAATCTGGTGTGGAAGTTCGTAAAAAAATTAAAACTAGAATTATTATTACCAATCAATAGCACTACTAGGAATTTATCCAAAGGATACAGGAGTGCTCATAGGGGCACATGTACCCCAATATTTATAGCAGCAGTATCAACAATAGCCAAATTATGGAAAGAGTCCAAATGTCCATCAACTGATGAATGGATAAAGAAGATGTGGTTTGTATATACAATGGAATACTACTTGGCAACGAGAAAGAATAAAATCCTGCCATTTGCAACAATGTGGATGAAACTGGAGGGTCTTATGCTCAGTAAAATAATTCTGAGAGAGACACATAGATGTTTTCACTCATATGTGGAACTTGAGAAACTTAACAGAGGACTCTGGGGGAAGGGAATAGGAAAAAAATAGTTTCAAACAGAGAAGGAGGCAAAACAGTAGTTGTCAAACCATAGTCACAGGGAGTGTTGTTTAAAAACACATTTCTCCATAGTACTGGGACAGTTTCTGATTCAGTAGGTCATGAGTGGGACCTGAGAATATGCATTATTTGTGGAGGATGCCTTTATTGACATTTGCCACTGAAGACATTTAAGTTGGAGAAAGATCAGAAGATGTAATAACTTTGCCTTATAATGTTTTGGGACATACTTATTCCATCCTGTCCCCTCATTGAGATAAAGAATAGTTCTGTTGTATATTTTCCAAGCATCACATATTGAAAATCCATATGTATAATTAGGAGATGTTTCTAAGTTGCCTAAAGTTATGTGGCTTATTATATGGATATTTAAAATTTTAAATATTCTTCAGGAAGCTTTGCTTATTCTTTACAAATATGATAGGATTAATCTAATCTTTAACACATAATATTCACAATGAATATTTGTATAAGTAGACACTATTTAAGTTCTTTTTTAAAAAATGTTTTAACGTTTATTCAGTTTTGACAGAGTGAGCAGGGGAGGGGCAGAGAGGGGGGGGGGAAATGTAGAATCTGAAGCAGGCTGCAGCCTCTGAGCTGTCAGCACAGAGTCCGATGCAGGGCTCGAACTTGAAAATTGTGAGATCGTGACCTGAGTCAAAATCGCCGCTCAACCGACTGAGTCACCCAGGCACCTGATTGCTATTTTGTTCTAAATCCTGAAAACAAGACTACATGCCAACATTGTAACCTAAGGAAGACACAGTTAAGAGAACACGGGCACCTGAGTGGCTCAGTCGGCTAAGTGTTTGACACTTCATCTCTGCTCAGGTCGTGATGTCATAGTGAGATGGAGCCCTGCCTCACACTCTGAGCTGAGGGCATAGAGCCTGCTTAGGTTTCTCTCTTCCTCCATCTCTCTGCCCCTCCCACACTTACGCACATGTGCTCTCTCCCTCTCTCAAAATGAACAAATTTAAAAAAAAAAAAAAAAGTTAAGATGACAGATGACATGTATCCTCATATATTTAGTCTCATTTTTCTCCCACTTGTAAAAGTCCTTTGTTTCTTGAAACTTGATCTCTTTCTCATATTAATGTGTTTAAATCAGTGTGTTAAGAATATTCATTCTTACTGCTTTATTTTTGTTGCATTTAGCATCATTAATTAGCTCTACAAAGGAAAAGGATCAACATTTTGACTGACTTATTTATTAGTGTGTTTTATCTATAGTATTTGGAATATAGATAGGATCTGTTCCATAGTGTAAAGTTTTGATTTTGTCAATAATGCAAAAAATTATTTAACTGTAATTATACTACCTTAATTTTAATTTTGGTTGCAAATAAATGATACAGTCATACGATTTAAAATTTAAAAGTTAGAAGTAGGTGATGTGGCCCCTTCAACTCCTATCAACCAATCACCTACTCTCCTTTTCCAGTGGTAAATAAGGTTACCAGTTTCTTCACTATCCTTTTACAAATGTATTATAAGTTTCTGACTATACAACCAAATCTAAATATATATTTTTCTAATTTTGTATGAATTATAGACTATATTATACATACCGTTCACTATTTTTTTTCACTTAAATATATCTTGGATGTCATTCCATATCAGTGCATAAGGGACTCCTTTAACCTGTGTTTATGACAGGGTAGTATTTCATTATCTGGATGTACCATATTTTATTTAACCCATCTCTCCCAAATGGATTTTTAGATCACTTTTAATGTTTTACAAATAGAAACAATGCTGAAACAAATTACTTTTCATTTAGGGCATTTCACATGTGTACATTTATGTCTGTATGATGAATTCCTAGGAGTGCATTTCCTAGGTCAAACAATTTGTATGCATTTTATGCTTCAATCACTAATACATTAGAGTGCCTTCTTTTTCCCCTTATATTCAGGCACATAGCATGTCAGCATGGTCTTAGATCTTTGCCAGTCTGGTAGTTGAAAATGCCCTTTCAATAGAATCTTAATTTTCATTCCTTACTTTAATGAGATATTGAGGAACTCTTTATCTGTTTAAGATTTATTTTTATTTTTCTTTTCTGGGAACTATTTGCTAATTTTTCTATTGCTTAGTTAATCTTAAGTTTTTTTTTTAATTTTAAGAGATTTTTATATAATAGGGAAATGATCAGTCTGTAAAAAAATGTGTTTTTAGGACACAGCTTTTACTGTTCTTTCAAATATAACCCCAAAATAAAGCGATTTAAATGAACTGAAAGTATTTTTGGTTTCTGTCATGATTGTACTAGAGAACACAGTCTCTGAATCAACATGTGGCTTCCATTTATGGGCCTAAGATGACAGCACTAATTCTTAATATTCCCAGAGCTCAAGAAGAATGGACAGGTCCAAAGGAGTGCACCCAGAATTTTTTTTTTTTTTTTTAAGGGCAAGAGTGAAAGGCAGTATCCTTGACTCTCTTTCAAACTCTATTGGCCAGAACTTTGATTCAGGCCCTAACCAGAAGCTCAGGAGTAGGAGACAGACAGCCTTTAGGTTGGCCATCTTGTGGACACAGAAACAAATGCAGTAGAACAGGGGCACACTGGCTCTGGGGGAGAACTATCGATTTGCCACAAGTGAGTGAAAAATACAGTTTTTTCTAGTTCTTTTGATGTTGCTTACTGTGAATGGTATCCTGCCAAATAGTAACTTGTTTATGTATCTGAATATATCCACCTTCTCTTATGGTTTCTGGACTTGGTATCTTTCTCATTCTGTGACTTTCTTTTGAAAGATGTATCATTTCTTCTAGTAAATGTTAGGGTAGTGGTGGCAAGAGTTCCTCCTGTTTCTGCCTCTTCTGTCTTTGTTTTCTTCTTTTGACATTTGAAATTTACGGTATCAAATTACTAGCTTCATGGTCAGTGAAAATGTACAACACTAGAAATAACACTTAGTTTCTTTATCTTTACCATTACATGTCTACACACAGTCTAGTGTTAAGAAGTAGTTTCTTGAGATCTGTTCCATTAGTGTGTTCATTCTTCTGGGGCAAGTTTCAAGATAGGCTAAACTTCACTTATTTGTTTATTGCATTTATATCCTGAATCTATTGCTCTTTGGAAATTAAAAAGAACTGGTGGGGTGTAAGAAGGCTTATAGATAGCTTAGGGAAAGATAGAGGAAGGAGCTCTTGAACTGTTCATTAAATTGAATTAATAATTGAAATAAAAGTAGTATGCTTTGTAAAAGGTGATTTAATGACTTGGAAAAATTAATTACGGTGATCTGATTAAATTAAAGTGTCACAAAACATTGATATCATCAGAATTGATTTGTGAGCACCATTGCAATTTTAGATTGATGAAACTACAACAGGAGGTAAAATAATTTTGCCCTCCAGCAAATCAAAAATACATATGACAGTAGCTTGAAACTATGATGCCCTAGTCCATTTCCCTCCCTCCCTCCCTCCCTCCCTCCCTCTCCCTCTCCCCCCCCCCCCCCCCCCCCCCCCCCCCGCTTTTCCCTAATTACTTCCAACTCTTCTCCTTTCTTCTATGTTGTGCTAACTCCCTACTTCTATTAGCATATACTAATCTTTCTGATTTCAGAAACTAAATTCTTTAATTTCCCTCTGTGAATCTGAGCAGGAAGATGAGACTGACCCCCATCACAAATTTCCTTAGCACTCTGAAGAAAGCTCTTGACTCATTCCTGAAAGATTATGTTTACTATTAGTTATTTATATCTTGACACAATTCTGAATGTACTTAAACCATAACTTACTTTCAGTGTCAGACTTACGCTAATCTTGTTTTTAAAATTACTCAAAGCATTTTGGATTCCAACATTTCAGTTTTTCACATATGGGTCAAATATTTCATTACATAATCGTAGAACAGAATTTTTCAATATTTAAATGTAAGTCTTAGGCTTTTTCTTGTGGTAAAAATACATAATATAAAATTTATCAATGTATCATTTTAATTTATGTTTGAGCACATAATCAGTGATATTGAAAACATGCACATTACGGGCGCCTGGGTGGCTCAGTCGGTTAAGCGTCTGACTTCTGCTCAGGTCATGATCTCAACTGTTGGTGGGTTCAAGCCCCGCATCGGGCTCTCCACTGACAGCCTGGAGCCTCCTTCAGATGCTGTCCCCCTCTCTGCACCTCCCCCCTCTCACTGTGTCTGTCTCTTGAAAATAAATGGTTAAAAAAAAACATGCACATTGTTGGGCAACCATCAATATCCATCTCCAGAACTTTTTCATCTTTCCAACTCAAACTCTACCCATTAAACAATAATTTTCCCTCATCTTTTCCTCTTAGACCCTTGCAACCACCATTCTACTTTCTGTCTCTCTAAATTTGAGTAGGTATTTCACATGAGTGAAATCATATGATATTTGGCTTCTTGTGATTAGCCTTTTTAATTAAGCATAGCACTTTTGAGGTTTCTTTTAAAGATGAATCCTATTTTGTGGTGTATTTATTATGTTTTGTTTATCCACTCAGTCATCAATGGACACATAGGTTGCTTCCATATATTGGCTGTTGTGAAAAATGCTGCTATTAATAGGGTTTACAGAAATCTGTTGAAAGTTTTGCTTTAAGTTTTTGGGGGATGTATCTAGACATGAAATTGCTGTGAGACATAAATTAATTGTTTCATTTTTTGAGAAACCACCATACTGATTTTCATACTGATTGTACCTGATTGTTTCACACTGATTTTACATTCTCAACAGCACTATACAAGGGTTCCATTTTCTCTACATCCTTGTGAATACTTGTTATTTTCTGTTTTTACTTTTATTAAAATATTTGATCACCGAATAACCATCCTCAACGATGTCAGGTAGTATCTCATTGTGGTTTTCATTCTCACTTTCCTAAGTAATTAATGATAGTGAAATCATTTTATGTGTTTACTGGCTATTTGTATATTTTTTTTGACCAAATACCTATTGAAGCCCTTTGCGTATTTTCAAATGGTGTGGTTGGGTTTTTTGTTGAGCCGTTGGAGTTCTTTATTTATTCTGGAAATTAACCCCTTATTTGATGTATGACTTACAAATATTTTCTACTACTGTGTGGATTACCTTTTCACTCTATTGATAGTGTCCTTTGATGCATAAAACTTTTTATTTTGATTTAGTCCAATCTGTCTTTTTTTGTTGCTTGAGAATTTGATGTCATTTCCACAAATCATTGCCAAATCCACTGTCATGAAACTTTCCTGGTATGTTTTCTAAGAGCTTTACAGTTTAGAGTTCTAGCTGTTACATTTATTTATTCCATTTTGAGTTAATTTTTGTATATCACATATGGTAAGTGTCCAACTTGACTCTTGCATGTGGATATCATTTTCCCAGCATGGTTGGTTGAAAAGACAGGCTTATCTTCATGTATGTTTCTAGGATCTATTTTTTAAAACACTGCAAGATGAAAAATATTCATCCTTTCTTGCAAGTGATTTCTTGTTCTTTGTCTCCTGGAAACTTTTGAGTCACCTTTAGAAATACCTCAATTGTGTAGTTGTAAATTTTAGGCATGGAGTAAGCCGTCCTTCAATGACAAAACCAATTATGGCTACAGATGCTACTCTGATATCTCAACTCTCTCTGCCACCATTACTCTTCCCACTGAAGTATTAACGGAAGAAACAAAAGAAACAGATGATATATAGATTGATAGGCAGGCTGGCAGGCACTTATATTATTGATTAGCATTGTCTTCACCATACATTAGTAAATAATCATAAACTGCATAGTTCTTTAGGCTACACAGTCCAAAAAATGGACCTAGGTAAATAAAAAAAAATCTATAAACAAATAAGTAAAAATAAAATTGACCTCCATGCTCATCACAGAGCCTGACACAGTGGCTCTATCCCATGACCCTGGAATTATGACCTGAGCTAAAATCAAGAGTTAGTCATTAAAACGACTGAGCCACCCAAGCACCTGCATTTTTTCTTATTAAATGTCTCTTTTTTATATTTATTCATTTTGAGAGAGAGGAGGAGAGAGCTCACGTGTGAGTGGGGTATGGGCACAGTGAGAGAGAGAATGCCAAACAGGCTTTGCACTGTCAGCGCGGAGCCCCGTGTGGGGCTTGCCCTCAGGAACCGTGAGATGCTGACCTAAGCCGAAATCAAGAATCTAGCACTTAACGTCTGAGCCATCTGCGCATCCCAAAATGCCTCTTTTTACCAAAAGGAAACATTTCCTGGCATTACTTATAGACTGTCACACAGAAGATTCTATAGTTTTGGGGTGCTTGTTGGGGTCTCTTGGCACTCATTTCCTTTCTATTTCCACTACACATAATAATAATTGGGGGAGGATATGGGGGTGAAAAATAGGAAACAATCCAGACATCAGTCAGGAGGACAGTAAGACATAGGAATCTCAGAATGCATAGGAAAATGCTCCTGAAGGGGAACGTGATCATTATCGGGCCTGAGGCATAAGGCAAACTGGAGCAATTTTGTAGGTAGGTAGAAACCGTTCCCTAGAAGATAAAGGAGCGGTAAGAGGTGTCTGTCATGGAATTGGTGTTAGCCGGGCTTTGTATGCTCTGATAAAACAGTCCTGTTTTAGTCCAAAAGAATAGGAGCTATATTAACCCAGGAACCATTAGGTATATATTTTGAAACAATAGAAAATACTTTTTGAAAATCATTTCCTGATGCCAAAAGAGGCAGTATGCAAAGTGGCAAAAACCTAGATAGGATGAGGATTCAAACTCTGGCAGTCCTACTCCTTGGCCATATAACTATGTATGTTCCTTTTTCTTAATCTGTACAATGGCAAAAAGCATATTGAGAGCACAAGGAAGTAACCCAAAGTGATGTAAAAGTCATTGTACAATGCCTAATCTATAGATCAGTGATAATTTACGTTTATTGTTGTGGTTTCTAGACAAACAGAAACATGTTGTCAGCACTGTTAGGAACAGTGCATGGCATATGAACTGATCCTTTAAGTGTACACTCCCAACTTACCTTTAAGTGGATAAATCAGCACAAGAAAATTGGTATTGTACGTAAGTACAGAAGCACCAACACCCTGAACATGAAACAGAAGACCAAAGATCAACTTTATGAAATAGTAAATGAAAATAGCACTCATTTTAAATATTTCTTGAAGTGCCAGATTCAAAGAGGGGTAGAACATGAAATGTGAAAGTGTAAGCTGTCTTGATTTTGCAGTGTTTGAACTTTGCACTGTTCATCCCTCTATAGACCAGGCTTGTACTGATTGGTAAAACTTAATTTAAGCATTTCAGATTTTCATCTTTTAGAGTACTTGTGTTTCAGATTTTTCGTTCCCCTTATTTTGAATGTCTTAAACATGTCAGTATAACACTTAGCTGTCTTTCATCAGCTTTGTGCTAGAACCCAAAACCTTCCCTTTAGAAGGCTTAAATATGAAAAAGAAGGAAGAAGCCAAATGCCAGCATCTATAAAAATGAAGTGATACAGAAGTCAGCGCCAAGTTAGCCCTCTGAGCCTTATCTTGGAGTTCTACTTTGGTAAAGAGTAATATTTAACCGCTTAGTGATACGCAAACCACTCTTTGAATAGTTACCCTTCTGTGTGTTGTAAATCTTAAAAGGTGAACTTCACATTTGATAAGGCAGATTTAAAAAAGAAACTTTAAAGGAAAGTATGCTTCCATTTCAGTACTAGTTCAAATTCAGGGAGAATGAACATAACCTCTTGCTGTTATCATGAAGAGTACTTTCAAATGCTAAATTGTGTGATGCCCAGCATGAGTTATGTTCTTGTCAGTGACAACTAAAACAATAAGGACCCATCCTGAAAGGGTGACCCCATTGGCCATGGGACTCAGCAGGTTATTTTCATCTGATTGACATTGTTGCAGAGATCGAACTTGCCACCTTCATGCTTCAACTTGGATCCATCCAGACTTTAAATACATTGATGGAAGAAGCATTTGTAATTTGAATATTTTCCTCAGGATTACAGTTATGAGAATTTCCACTGGTGGCCTTGAAACACTCCCAGTGGGTCATTGCAAGCTTTAAAAATGGTGTCTCTAGTGTCACATACAGTTGTACTTCACTGGATTCCTTACAGGAAAAACAGACTAGAACTTGGATCCATTCCGAAGTAAAGAGAAGAAGAGTGACATTTTCTGTATATAAGTTATTGTGTCACTGAATGAGAATTACTAGCAGTGTCATTTGGGTTGATTTTGAATGCTCATGTCACATTCATCCTATAGGTTTTCTCATAGGTGATGATGAGTCCTCGCTTAAGTTCGATGTGTGCTACAAGTTGTATATTTAAAAACGGGGACTTTCTGGGGAACTCTAGTAGGCTTTGGCCTGGAAGGTGTTGTTGGGAAAGTCTCTTCTTGCCTACAGAGTGTTTCTTCGTTGAAGTTATTTGAAAGGGACTCTTCGATAGTTACTTCAGGGAGTTTGTATCATTACATTATGCATGTGTACCTGGTTGTCTCTGACATGTCTGTATTTTTTCATGTGTATCTGCCTTGATGTCAGGTATGGATCCTGCAGTCTTGATTCCTTTTGCAGTTACGCTGGGGGAAATTGTTCTTTCTGCCAGACTATAGACAAAACTTAACAGATGTTGTAAGGTACTATAATCCTTATGACATTGAGGATCAATGTATATCTGTTTTCAAAAGAAATCACTGTACTAGCATCAGAAGCATTGTCTTTACCACAACAGCTGCTATTGTTAGACATTGGTTGGTGGGTTCAGGGTCACATTTTCATCTCTACATTTGTATGATATTTCCTCAAGGAGGTAGCCTGAGAAACTGCCCATTGTGCAAGCTGCCCAGTGGCTGTTTCTCATCATGAACAGTGATGATGTCCCAGGCCTCAGTTCTGCCAACGACAGAAGGGGCTGTTGATGCCTCCAAATACCAGTCAGGGATGCCCTGGGCCATGATGGGTGGCCCAGGAGGCCCAGGCAGCTTTTACCTGTACCTCTACCACCTGCCAACATCTCTGGTATATCTGCCTACGTTTGGAACTCAGAGAATAGGCCAGAAAATCAGTAGTCCAGGTGTTGGGGCTTGGCAGAGTAAGAAGCATGCCAGTAGAATCAGGATGTGCCCTGCCTCTTGAGCCAGAATAGCTTAGGCCTTCCAGACACAGAAGGGGGATTCTCGGGGCCCAGCCACCTTTACCTATCCTCCTGACCTCCAATCTCATGAGCTGTCTGCTGTGGTGGTTTTGTTAACATTTTTAAGCTTTCAAGTTTAGATAAGCCTTCTACACCAGTGTGATTGAGTGGGTAAGGTTTTTCTTTATGTCCATAAGCTAATATTAGCATTGTTAGCTATTAAAGGATTCGGATTTTCTATTTTGCCTTTTTTAAAAAAAAAATTATTTACTTATTTTGAGACAACATGTGCGCAAGCAGGGAGAGAGGCAGGGAGAGAATCCCAAGCAGGCTGAGGGCTCTGTCTTTGCAGGGCTCTGCCTCCCAAACCGTGAGATAATGAACTCAGCTGAAATCAAGAGTTTGGACACTTAATGGACTGAGCCGCCCAGGTGCCCTTATTTTGCCTCTTTAAATAGTCATAGACAATAATGGTATTGTTCTTGCAACTTCATTATTATGCTTCTCCTAATTCCTTAGTTCTTCCAGAAGCTAACTTCAATGCAGAGGTTAGTTTTCAGAATAGTTATTAAGGAATGGTGTTGGGATCAAACTCTGTGGAAGGAAAGAGAAGAAAACAGGGGAAGTCCAATGGTGTGTATAATTGGGCCTCAGCTCTCTTCATGAGGGAGCTCTGGAGAACCAGGATGAAGGCACATTGGACCTAAAAGGACAGTACTTGACACTCACGCCTCCATTAGTCTCTAGATTTGGGCTTCACCAGGAAGGGTGTAACCTTGAAAAATGGGCATCTTTACAGTAGAGGCATTCCATGAAGTGAATGATAGATGAAAGCTGGGGCAGAAGGGCCTTTATCGAAGAAGGATCTCATTGCATTCGTCATATAAGTGGTACTTGGCAAACTTGACCCACCAAAATAGAGGCTCAGTGGAAGTAGTTCTGGTTTGGTTGTTTTCGAAGATATTTTGCAAACCATTGTTCTTAGATTTTGCCATTAAGCAATAAAGTTTTCCTCCGTTTATAATAAAACATAGCTCTAGCTCTAAAGTACTGCTTTATTTTCTTTTAATATCTTCATTGATTTAGTCATATAAACAAATATTGACATACATGATTTTAAATCTATCCCCCGTGTGTCCTCCAACGATGTATAGTCTCATTTTTTTTTAATTTATGGAGACCTAAAAATAATGGCAGAAAAAATAACAAGGCTCTGATTTACTTAGAATTAATGTTCAGTTGAATACTTCATGTTGATTTGCTCTTGACTTACACCCTGCATTTGTGTGGCTTTGTAGAATGTGTTTTGGAATATATATATTTTCTTTTCTTGAATATGAGTGCCTGAGTATTGCTTTTGTTATTCATTCGATGTTTATTAGCAAATGCTAGAATAAGCTAGGTGCTCTGTAGACCTATTTATGTAAAGCTTGTTACCATGGTAACTAAATGCCTCTCATTTAGAAAATAGACCAAATGGGGGGTGGGGAGAAAGGGTAGCAGCCCAAGGAATCCTTGGCCATGTAAAGAGCCTGTTTTCTAGGAGTGGAAAGGGAAAAATAGAGAAATAATTCTCCAGCCTCACAGTAATTCCTAGTAGCTATTTTTAGGTCAAGTTATTAAAGAATGAGTAATGTGGCAAAAAATAAATGAGCTTGTCTTAAGGTTTCATAATGCTTTATGATAAACTTGGTCTCATCTATTTGCCAAATAAACTGGGCTCAAAAAAGAAATGAATATAAGAAGTGAGCAAGAACCATTATTCTTTGCTACCATATATAAAAATCAACCCAATATCATGTAACATTTAAGAAAGGTGAGGTAAAATCTGTTCACTTTGTTCAGTGGTTATTTTTAATAAAGAGATTTCATTCATTCTTAATTAACTTCTAAATTGGTGGCAAGTTATTAATGTAAAAAAAATTGAATGTTGCATATTAGAATGTATTTTGACATTTCAAATGAAATACTTTCATTTGGTAATGCAGTCATGAAGGAGTTTTGAAGGCTGAGATAATTATTTGAAGTTTTCTCAAGCAGTGAAGTCAACTATGTGGCAAGAAAGGGATTGTTTCCTTTGGTGTACATGATAGGACCATCGTAATGTAGTTAATTCTTACCTGGTGGCAGTTGAAGGAAGTCAGTGATTCTTTCTATAGCAAATGATATTTTGTAGAATGTATACGGAGAGGTCATGGAATCATTAATACGAGGAAAATAATTGCCAGGAACCCATTACAGAGTTACCTCGCAGGTACTAGCTTTGTTTTACCATGAATATTTTTTCCTTGTCCATATTTAGATGAGTTAGAATTGGAAGCTACTTCTAGTTTGAGTATTGATCCAAAAAGATTTTTAAAAAGAGTTCAGTATGTTGATAAGTGATCCTTATAAGTGAAAGCATCAGTAAGTAATTTGCTACCATAGAATGGCTTTTGAATATTCAAGATTGTAAGTGTTCAGAATCCCAAATGTACTGTGCCTTGTTTGACTAGTTTTTTTTTTTTTTAATTGAGTCTTTGTCAGGTGAGGTGATAATTCGGCACATATAATTAGTGGTTAACAGTTTATCTTGGCTGAATAAATATTTGATCTTTATTATTTTTTACTGTAATGAATGTATTAAACCCATTATCAGAGTTTTCTTTGGTCACTAAACAACATGTGTGTGTGTGTACCTACACACTTGAATATATACACATGTATATTTATATTATTTCTCAGAAAGTCCTCTTCCTGTTGATTTCAAATCTTTATGACATAGCTGAGAGAAAGTTGTAACAAATTTAAAATTGCAAAACTAAATATTAGATGTTTGAAGGATGTGGAGAGAACTAGGAAACCACATTCATATGATTATTGTTAGATATAATATTTAATATATTCCCAGTATTTTCACTGTAATTTAGAATATGACTTGAGGAAAACAAAACAAAACGTGATCACTGAATATATGGAACCAGGATTGTGTTTTTGTAATCACCAAATATTTTCATGAAAGTTTTCACTTGATACATAACAGTGGAATACATTTCTCAGTGTTGATACGAGATCCTGTTATGTCAGGTGCTTCTGTTATATAAAAATGACCTCAAGACAAGTTTTTTCCCCCCCTCACATCAATTGCCTGTAGCTCTTGGCAACAGTAAAGGGCACTGACATCCAAGTGAAGGCTGAAGGGTATACCTCAGAATCAAATGTACTTCCATGAACACCATAATACAGGCAGAGTAAGGTGGAGAATGAATTAATTAATTCAGCTTATTTTGTGGGTCAAAGCAAATTGTGCTATCTTACCTAACTTCACTTGAGTGGGAAGGTTCTGTCTTCTGTGGTCCTGCAAGGAGGAAAGCTGGAGGTAATGGGGGCATCACTACTGTCTCATCAGACATCTTCGGTGTCAGTGAAGCACACCATTTACAGTACCTTCTAGGAAGATGGAAATTAATTTTACTCTGTTTTAATTCATGTTCTGTTTAATGAAAGTACCATGTAACCTCATTTTTTGAGTCGTTTTGAGTAGTTTTTGCTGAATTGGTAATATAGAAGAGCAAAATGTATGTGTAAGCTCTTTGAAGTGTACACAATCATGAACAGATTTAAAAAAGGAGTTCTGTATTTTGTTCTTCGTGTGGAAATACCTGTTAAATCACAAATGAGTCAATCTGGGACTCGTGTTTTAGCAGCCCTCCTATATTCTGTTTTCAACATAACAGAATGTATTTTATATTACAAATAGTAATAGGGATACAGAGTGCTAGGAAGCATTGACACAATTCCAAAGATGATGCATAATCACTGTATATACCATTGTGTATCTAGTCAACTATTGTAGACTGACTGTAAACAAAGCAGTGATCTTAAAGTCAGACCCAACTCCATTGCTCATTGACAAGTCTGACCTTTGACATGCTGCTAAAGCTCCATGCATCTCAGAAGCTTCATCTATGAAATAGCAATAAGTTACCTGCAGTTACTGAAAAGGTGAAACACAATGACATTTAAAGCTTAGTCCTATGTCCCAGCACTAGTGTTTTGTATCATTTATTGATCCATAATGACTTTAATGAATATAAACCTGCAAGAATTGCTAATACTGAAGTGGGTTGGTCCACTCCATGTGTGTAAAATTTGAAGGTGAAATCAGGTAAAACACGACCAACTTGACAAGGAGAATACATTTAGAAGAAATAGTTGTACGTTTTTGTAACCATGCTAAACATGAAGGTAGAAAAGCTCTTGGGCATCCTTAGTGCATACCGTAAACAAGAATAAAATTGCCATGCAAGCAAGTGTTGAAAAGGGCACAACAAAATGTCATTTGTATTTATTCAGCAGGCTGACTTGATGTGTTTTATTTTGAAAAGCACACACCAAAAATAAGGTTTTACATAAGTCGCCTTTAAGGATTTGTTCCCCATCTTTATTTTTCTTAGGACAAAATTTTATCTGTGTATTTTGGTATTTTGTGGTTTTGTTTTTAACATTTATGCCAAGGAAGGGAATAATGTCTAAACCAGGAATGAGGCGCTATACTTACTTCACAGAAAATCAAGGGCACGTGAATGCTTTTGTCTGGCTAGGTGCTCGATTTCTGGTGTTACGTTGTCTTTGAAAACACTTGGTAGATTAAAAAAAAATAGGCAAAACCTTAGAAAAAGCAGTCCTATGTTATACAAATATGTAATCATTATATTTTACACATGAACGTGACATAATGTTACACGTCCATTATATTTCCAAAAATAACACTCCTATGAAGCTTTTTGGTTCTCAGTTTTATGGTAAAGGAATGGTTTAGGAAAGTTACTTGGAATTCTTTAAGTAAAAGAATAGTAAAGTCTCTTAAACCCTTCATTGTGGGCAACAGTGAGGCCATAAATGTATTATGGAAAGATTTAATTAATCATGAAAACTACTACTTACATATATCTGATCCTTAACTTCTTGTGTCTGTGCTCTTATAAGCAAGTGATTGCTAACTGGTTAAGGTGGATTCCTTTCGACTTGTGTTTCTTTACTGATAGTCCACCAAACAGTCTCTTCACTTAGATACTATTTATTTATACCCATTGTTTTTGCATGCCCACCTCCTTCATCCATGGCTAAATGTAAATGAAAAAGCATTATCTTCATATCTTCTAAAATAAACTGTAAAGAACAATGCAAAGTTTAAGGCATTTCATAAAATCAAGTGTATGACTCATAAATGTTTAGTTTATTTTCGTTCTCTGTGGAGTTCTGTCTTCAACCTTATAAAATATGTAAAAAGTCAAAAATAAAAAAATATTTATGTATCTGTGTACTTGTTTTCGCTTTGAGTAAATTTACACTGTTTATTTCTGTTCTGGGAGTTCAGATCCTCTTCAAGAACCATGATGCTTAATGATTTTGTTTTGTTAGTACTTGCCCCTTATTATGAACTAATTTTTGTTGAAACATGTTATTGATATTAGTGATTAGTCTGGAAGGAACTTTCTGGGGTGGAAAAATATTCTCAGAGAGCATTTTAGCATAAAGGAATGGATTTTAGGTGTCACTGCAGATAATGTTGAATTACTTTGATTTTCTTTTTAGGTTGAGTCATTCTTCAAGAAAAATCTTTTGATAGGCAGTGACATCTAGAAAAGTGGCAAAATGCTGCTTGCATTTGATATACCAAATGGACAGAGATAACTCTAGAGTATATGAATTGCACTGAGAACAGCACCTGTCTTAATATTAAATTTTTCTCTACCTATTTCCCACTCCACACACCTTTATCCTAAACTGAGAAAGGCGTATATTTATTTGACATGCATTTACATTTCTTTGCCGTTCCACAACATTGGGAATTGAAACTCCAGGCTCATTAGATAAAAACTAGGAAGTTTTCTTTTTTCTTTTTTAGATTTTATGTGTGTTTATGTATGATATATATGCATATACATATGCATATATGCATATATACGTGTTTGTATTTATACGTGCATATGTGTGTGTGCATATGTATCTTGAAAAATTATAAAGGTCAATGGTATAATTGGAAACTGATGAATGCTCTTTATTGGATAGACTTAAGTCGTCACGATGTATAGATCAAAATTTCTTCTAAGATAATCTTGAGAAAATTCATGATATAACTTGCTTGATAGCTAGGTTGTGAAGTTTGCTGAAAGAGGGGATTCTTTATCGTTTTCCCCCCGTTGTATTGACATAGAATTGACCTATAACACTGTGAACATCACAACACTGTGATGATTTGATACGTGTTTATATTGCAAAATGATCACCAGAGTAAGGTTAATTGTCATATCATAACTTCACATAGAGTTTCGTGTGTGTGTGTGTGTGTGTGTGTGTGTGGTGAGAACTTTGAAGCGCCTTTCACATATGCAATACAGTATTGTTAACTACATTCACCGTGCTGTACATTAATTCCCTAGAACTCATTCATCTTCTAACTAGCAATTTGTATGCTTGGAGAACCTTCTTGCTTTTCCCCCTTCTTCACCTCCTAAACCCTAACTACCATAGGTGTAATCTCTGTTTCTCTGAGTTCAGTGTGTTCAGATTCCACATATTAAAAAAATTATACAGTTTTTGTCTTTCCCTGGCTTTGTCAGTATAATTCCTTCAAAGTTCATGTTCTTACAAATGACCACATTTCCTTCTTTTTTATGGCTAAATATTCTAGCATATGTATGTATATATATATATATACACATATATATATATGTAAATATAGATACAGATATAGATATGTGTATGTGTGTATACATGTAATGACGGATATATATTGGAGTGTGTGTGTCCAAGAGAGGGAGAGATTCTCTGTATCCATTCATCTCTTTTCAATGTTTATTTATTTTTGGGACAGAGAGAGACAGAGCATGAACGGGGGAGGGGCAGAGAGAGAGGGAGACACAGAATCGGAAACAGGCTCCAGGCTCCGAGCCATCAGCCCAGAGCCCGACGCGGGGCTCGAACTCACAGACCGCGAGATCGTGACCTGGCTGAAGTCGGACGCTTAACCGACTGCGCCACCCAGGCGCCCCTCCATTCATCTCTTGATGGACTCTTGGTTGTTTCCATGTCTTGGCTGTTGTGAATCATGCTACAAAGAACACGGAGGGGCAGGTAGTGGAATTGCTGGATCATATGGCAGTTCCATCTTTAATATTTTGAGGAATCTCCATACTGTTTCTCATGGTGGCTGCATCAAACAAGCATTTCCTTTTCTATACATCCTTAACCAACCCTTGTTAACTCTTGTGTTTTTGAATTACCAAAAACTATTAAGTCATTGTAACAGATACGAGGCAATATCTCATTGTGGTGTTGATTTACATTTGCCTGATGATGAGTGATATTGAGCACCTTTTCATGTACCTGCTGGCCAATGCTGTATCTTTTTTTTTGTGGAAAAATGTCTCTTGTGGTTACTTACCTGTTTTTAATGGTATTAATTACTTATCACATAGGTGCAGAGAATACTTGCAAATATTTTCTGACATTATATCAGCTGCCTTTTCCTTCTATTGCTTTTTTTCTGTGCAGAGATGTTTTAGTTTGATGTAGTCCCACTTGATTTTTGCTTTCTTTGCTTGTGTTTTTCATGTCATACTGGAAAAGAAAAACAAAACGTTGCTAAGGCCAGTGCCAAGGAGCTTTACCTTTTGTTTTCTTTTAGGAATTTTATGGTTTCCAGTCTTACATTTAAGTGTTGAATCCATTTTGTGTTCACTTGTGTGAGTAGTTTAAGATAGGGGTCCAATTTGATTATTTTGCATGTGAATATCCAGTTTTTTTCATTCTTTTGCATGCAGGTACCCAGTTTTCTTAACACCATTTATTGAAGAGAATGTCTTTTCCTTAGTATTCTTGACTCCCTTATCACATAGTAGTGGATGGCATAGGAGTAGGGTTGTTTTGGGGCTCTCAATTCTTCTATTCCATGGGTCTCTTTATCTATTTTCTGCCAGTACCATACTCTTGGTTACTATAGCTTTGTAGTGTAATGTGAAATCAAGTAGTGAGATGCATCTGGCTTTGATTTCTGTCTGAGGATTCCTTTCGCTATTCAAGGAATAAAAAATTGTAGTTGCATAAAAAAAATTCAGATTGTTTTTTTTTTTTACAAATTTCTCTAAAAAAATTCCATTGAAGTGTTGGTAAAGACTGCAGTTCATTAACTCTTATTGAATGCATAGTAACTGTGAGACTAGAAGTTTTAGTCCTCATTTTCACAAAGCTGGATAAGAAGTATAATTGAGGTTTGAGAAATTACGTAACTTCTTCAAGTTACTATATTGTGGAGTATCTGCTCTGTGCAGTTCAAGTCACTAGGGTTGCATCACTATGCTAAAGTGAAGTAAAAGTACACTCCTGCTTTTTGGCATTTGTATCTATTGGAGGGTTATTTAAAATAAAGTAACTGATATTTATGGCAGGTTAGATGGTGATAAATCCTCTAGAGAAAATCAAACAGGAAAGAGGAATAAGGTGATAAGGAAAGTGAGGAGCTTCATTCTAAAGAAAGTTGTCAGGAATTGGGTATTATTTAAGATAAATAATGCTAACTGCCAAGAAAGACATAGTCTTGAAATTCAGTGTGTTACTGCAATCAAGTATGATTTATCTGATTGCACTGTGGGTCGCTCTCCTCCGTCTTCTGGTTAGCTTGGTAAACTCGGTCCCAGATTGTCGCAGGAAAAGAGGTCCATCAGCTTTTAATAGCCTAAGCCTGGAAATGACAAGTATCACAACTCTTTACAGACCCTTGGGCACAGCTAGTCACCTGACCCCAATATAACTGCAGGAAATCTGGGAAATGTGCAAAGACACATACCAAACATCTCTTCCAAAGAAGTCTTCATGAAGGAGATGGTTGTATTAAAACCAAAAAAAATTCCCAGCTATATTTTCATGTGAAATCAGATAAAAAGAAAATATTAAGGGCCTTTAGGGTCAATAATCAGTGTTATATATTTCATTGAACTTTGTCACAAGAGCAAAATTCCTAATGATTTTAAATTGATATATTATGTGCCTTCTGATAGAGATGGATATACTTGTTACCAAACTGTGTCCTCTTAAAATTTTATAGGTGACATTTAAATTTCCTAGCATAAAAATAATAGCGAGACAGAAGAGGAATCAGAAAAAGAAAAAAGAAAAAATACTAAATTTATTTCAAGTGTCATTTAAAACTGCCACATGTTTCTTAAAATGGTCACTACCAAGGTGACTATGAAGAGCTCTTTCCTATGCAAAGGAAACATAGTGGAATATAGTTTATTGGGGGCATAATTGAAGGAAAGAGTTGCTACCAACACCCATAAGTAGTCACTGCAGCATTGAGTTAACTCATCATCTCAATACACTTAGATGGGATTTTTCCCAGAACTTACCATCTAATTTACTGACCAATTTTTGTAGACTTTGCAAATAATAAGACTGTTTTTAATGTAGTACAGAGTAATTAAAAAGTATTCATATTTGATTTATTCTTCTTTTTTAATCAGTGCTTTAACTAGAGACACCGAATTAGATTATTTTTACAACAGTGGAAAGAACAGTGAAATAATCTTTACTATCTCCCTGCTTCTTTCTGTCCTCTGCCCCCAGATGATTGTAGATTTTAGAGGCTATCCAGATAACCATTGATTGGGTGACTTTGTCATTCCAAAGAATGTCAAAATAGATGCCTGTATGGGTTTAAGAATGTGAAGAGAGTGAATGATTTCTGAGCACCTACTCTCCTCTCCTGTCAAAGCCAGAGCTGAGGGGGGAAAAAGTAACCTGTGGTAAGATCTAGGATTTAATCTTCAGTTTCCATTTTAATTGAAATTCTGAATACTCGATGGAGGAGGCACTGGCAAACCTTTCAAGGATACAGTCATTGAATATTGGCCCTTCATTGAAGACTCTGACATCTACACTGAGAAAGGGCAGAGAGATGTCAGGAATCTGAAGAAAAGGCAAAGTTCTCCATATGGAAAGAATGCACACAAATGGCTGAGTAGAGAAAGGAGAATGCCTTCCAGTGTGTGGAATCAGGATACATATAGAATATGACATAGAAACGAGGCATTTGAGGGGCGCCTGGGTGGCTCAGTCGGTTAAGCGGTTGACTTCGGCTCAGGTCATGATCTCGGGGTTTGTGAGTTCGAGCCCCGCGTCAGGCTCTGTGCTGACAGCTCACAGCCTGGAGCCTGCTTCAGATTCTGTGTCTCCCTCTCTCTGACCCTCCCCCGTTCATGCTCTGTCTCTCTCTGTCTCAAAAATAAATAAACGTTAAAAAAAATTAATAAATAAAAATTAAAAAATTAAAAAAAAAGAAACGAGGCATTTGATTTGGAAGAGCAAATAGAATATTGCCAGACCAAAAGTAGAGAGGTAGAAATACAGAGAACTGCTATTGAGTCATTTGCGGGGGGCACGGCGGGGGGGGGTAGTGGTAACCTTGAGTGGCTTCCCTTTATTTAATAAGGACCTTAATGACCCGTTTGAAAATGCCTCTGCATTGGTGCACTGTCTTTCTAACTTTGTTGCTTGCTGACCTTACCACGACTCTTAGGCAACCTATACATTCAACTACGGCTTTCTTACCTAAAATCTTACCAAATCTGTATTTCAGTTCACTTGCCCTTCTGTCTGCCTTCAGTAACAAAGCCAGGAAACCAGGATAGAAAAGAGGAGAAACCCAGAAATAGTGTAATTTCAAATGAAGTCCCAGGCTTAGCCCAGGGAATGCAAATTAGTTCCACTAGAGAGTCTGTCTCTCCTCAAAGTAAAGGGACTGGAAGTGTATTTTCTCATTGGCTAGCACCCTCTAGGGGTGGGTTCAGGATGTAAAACTGTCATGTACCTTTAGCTCTGTAATGCCTAAATAGAATTATCAGAACGTCACAGAAGGGACACTTCAGCATTGTATGTAGAAACTGGAGCATGGATGCACAGAGCTGGTAAAAGGCCATCTGAATTGTGGCATCAGTGGCCCTAGCTGTCTGACCTACTCCCTAGGTCAGAAAAAATTTCAGTCTTCTCCTTTGATTTAATGTTGTTTGTGTTTTCCTTGGTACTTGACATGTGCTGCTTAATGTTATTACTCACCTACTAAATGTGCTCCTGAAGACACTGATTTCCGTAAACAGATTTTACCTTGAGTTAAATTACAGTAAACACGTGAGTTTATGTTACGTCGTATGTATTGTGCTAGGTGGATACATAGACGAGAAGCAGGGGGCGGTCACTTCTCTTGAGACTTGTCGATTATAACTGTATCCTGTTTGAAATAAATATGGTAGGTTGCATGGAGAAGAGCAAGAACATTATATATAGACAGGCTTCAGTCTCAGACCTAACGCTGCATCTTGATGCTAATACTTTCTGATTGTATGACCATTGACAAGTAATTACGTATTGGCTAGGAACCTTTTTAAATCTCAAAAATGAATATTTTAATCCTTTTTAACACCGTTTTTATCAGGCCCATGTGATACTTATCAGTTATTCAGGTAATGTTCTTTCCTTGCCTTTTAGTTCCTTTAAATATTGAGCACAGGTTTTTCACAAAATATATTGATAATGCCAATTATTAATTGCATGAGAAACTTGAGTGGAGAGACAGGGGAGGTACAGAGCTGTGGGTATATTCAGTGAGTGGTGACTAGATTAAGTTTGAGCAGAAATAAAGATCTAAATATCAATATGAATATATTCCCACATATAGCATTTCCGTATAAGCTGAAACAAATGTAGAATGTAACATTCCAGAGCAGATGGTTTATATTTAATTCATTATATTTTACACAATTTTTCAAGTTCTTTCAGAAAAACAATACAAAATCATGAGAAAGTATGGTAATGTGTACAAAAATCTGAAGATGGTTGACAATTTGGCTCTTGGTGGTTCTCCAACATTATTTTTTTCTGCTGAATAACAAGATCAGAAGTGTATATGCCATGGGGGAATCTCGCATTTTTACAGTCACTTGCTGTTGGCCACAGATAGGGTAAGCATAGCTTCTGGTGCCAGCTCTTTGTCTCATACCCTTGGACCCTCCAGCGTTTAAACAACATGTCTTGATATCACGTTTGCAATCTGATAATACAGGAGACTCGTAAAATACAGTCAGAAAGTAGTGGATAGTAACAGCAAAAAGAAGTAATACACAATGAGACTAAAAAGGAATATCGAGCTGTGGAATTTATATATCAGTTGTGTTGTGTCTGACTTTTAGTTCTTTCTTTGGAAAATCAAATTAGATGTGTGAACAGAAACTTCTCTGCCATTGAATGCATTTCCCTGTCTTGCGAGGCCTACTTGAATATGTGTTACCATATAAGAGAGGCAATCCTACACTTGAACACTTTTCTGCCAGAGAATTCTCACGTAAAAGCAGCCTCCCCATTCCTGTGACCTGCTTGTCCTGTCGGGTCGCCAATTATCCCACAGTAAAGCTAATGGGATGCACAGCAGTATATCCTCCAGCCATTTGGGTTGTAATTGAATCCCAATGTGTTTGGTGAACTCCAGTGAAGAGTACTGTATTTTTAGGGGGTGGTAGAGATGTTTATTACTTCCAGCTTGATTGAGGTTTAATTGACAAATAAAAATTATATATATATATGTATATATATATATATATAGCAGGTATTCAAAATGATATTTTGATATACAAATACACTGTGAAAAGATAACCACAAACAAGCTAATTAAAACATTCATCACCTTACATAGTCCATTGTGTGTGTGTGTAGTATGAGCACTCAAGATCTATGGTAGCAAATTTCAAGTATACAATGCAGCATTATTGACTATGCTTAACTCGGCTGTACACTGGATCTCCAAAAAATTACAGTATTGTCTTTCATATGATGTAACTGCAGAGCAAAAGCGCCCCCTACAGCTTACGCCCTTTGGCGTGTATTTCTCAGCTGTGAACATGCCACATGATCAGACATTCTTGCCTAAAATGTTTACTGCAGTTTTTATGGAAATCACCATTATCTTGGATACCTCATGGTTTTAAAAGCATGCCTCCAATGACATCAGTCCATTTTATTATATCTTCAGTGGAAATCTAAAATACCCAGATTGAATTCTCAATATGTTTGATAAACTTTAGAATAGTCTTTAGTCATCAAATGATGTTCTCTTTTTCCACATTAAAAAAAATTTCCTCGGGGCGCCTGGGTGGCGCAGTCGGTTAAGCGTCCGACTTCAGCCAGGTCACGATCTCGCGGTCCGTGAGTTCGAGCCCCGCGTCAGGCTCTGGGCTGATGGCTCAGAGCCTGGAGCCTGTTTCTGATTCTGTGTCTCCCTCTCTCTCTGCCCCTCCCCCCGTTCATGCTCTGTCTCTCTCTGTCTCAAAAATAAATAAACGTTAAAAAAAAAAATTTAAAAAAAAAAAAATTTCCTCGACAATTAGGCTTGAAAGTTAGAGAGTTCGTATCTCCTATGTATCTGTTGTCATTTTTAATGTGCGTAAAATGCATATATACACACACAAATGCATATGTATGTGTGTATGTTTTAAAATAAGTATTTCAGGGGGTGCCTGGGTGGCTCACTCGCTTAGGCATCTAATTCTTAATTTCGGCTCAGGTCATTAGATTATCTCTCAGTTTGTCAGATCAAGCCCCGCATCGTGCTCTGGCTGACAGTGCAGAGTCTGTTTGGAATTGATTCATATTCTGTCTGTCTGTCTGTCTGTCTCTCTCAAAATAAACTTTAAAAAGTCATTAAAATTGAAAAAGTTTAAGGTGAGTCATTTTTAGTTAAATTTCTTGAACTTTTTTGCTTCCAGGAAAGTGATTCTCTGAAATATATTTTAAGTGTAATCACAAGTAGAAATGCAGACCATCAAATCTGAGAGGCTTTCCCCAGTGGGTTTATTTTTGGTAGTTAGCTTTCTAGAATCTTCTTGCTTTTCAAGTCTCCGTTGTGACTGATTGTGCTTTCAGCCCAAAATAGCAACTCAAAATATTCAGGTTTTTAGGCACTTCTCAATTTTACAATGTAGACTATGGCACCCATTCATTATCTACAACTAATGTTGATTTGGGGTTTTCAGTTTTTGTTAATACAGATGCCTATCACTGGTAAAACAAGTGTCTTTTAAAAATTGGAGACATGGCTTGTCTAAAAATCTGCAAAGTAATTGTTTATCACTGATAATGAGATCATTAAATTCAGCTTTGTGGGGTTTTTTTGGTTTTGTTTTTGCCTGAAAGAGTGTTGGCAATTTAGAGCTTATACTAAATAGCCTGATACTGTATTAGAAATAAATCAGAATATGTCCTGAATTTAGAACCAGAAATTCAGTCTTGAGGTACTGTGGCAATGTATACTTGGGTTGACACACCCCATATTTGATTTTTTTTCCTATTTCACATTCTCAATATGCTCACTAAAAAAACAAATCCCTGTTTTCTACATCCCTGATGACATTGCACAAATACATATATTTCACTTACTCAGTGACTCAAAAGTGCTGAATGTATTCAGAACTCTTACAGAACTACATGAGGCTTTACTCCTGAGGCAGTAATCCTCAAATTTGAGCATACATTTGATTCCCTTGCTGGACTTGTTTATACACACATTTCTGGGTCACACTCCCAGGGTCTCTGAGTCAGTAAGTTGAGCAGGACTCCGAATTTTACACCTGTAATCAGTTTCTGGGTGCTGCTGGTGCCCGGACCACACTTGGAGAACCATTCTTCTAAGACATCTGAGTCGTTGTATCATCCTCTTTCAATCCTCCATTGCTCTCATTTGGATTACTGAAGTAGCCTCCTAACTTGTTGTTCTGTCTCTGTTTTTATCCCTCTTCAGCCTATTAACACACCACCCAAAGAGGTTCTTTGAAAAGATACCCGATTATGTCTATAATGGCTTCTTGCCAGCCTTAAAACAAAATTCAAATTCTTAAATTTGGCCTGTGAAGTTTACCTTGTCTGGCCTTTGGCTCCTTGTTCCACCTGAAGTCCCACCTTCCCCCCCCCCCCCACCTTCCCCGACTCGCTCTCCACGTTCACTGGACTTTTTTTATTTTTCTTGACCAACTGTGCCAAGCATATTCGCACCTGAGGCCTTTGGTGTCAAATTTTTCTTCTATATTGGGTTAGTACCTTTCTTCCCCTACAGATGTTGGTATGGCATCCTTCCTCATTTCACTTAGATCACTCCCTACACAGTGTCTTCTTGACCACCCTATCTAACGTAGCACTCTCTACTTGGCCCTTAGACTTTTGTTTGTAATATGGCTTCCTGTCCCCAAAAGGAAGCTTTTTGGGAGCAGGAGATTGGGTTTGTTCACCGCTGTAACCAGGTGCTAACACAGTGTCTCACACTTAAGAGATACTGAATAAATATGTATTGGATGGCTAAAGAAATGAATGGACGGAGGAATGTTCCTTTCACTGCCTCCTCTTCCTTGTAATCTGGACAATTCTTTTACTGGCAAGTTGTCATGTTTCTCTTGCCACCGTGTCCTCCAGTATTCTGTGCTGATGAGGTTCTCTCAATCAGTTTCCCCACAGGCACTTTACCTCCAACCCTATTCCCTTAAGTTACATTAAATCATTCACAGTTAAAGAAAAAGTCTACACACGTACACACAATTGAGAATCTTTGACTTTCATTTGAAGACTGCTAATTCTTAAATTATGTATCCCTGTCTTTTTGTGGCTTGCACATTTTAAGTACTGTAGTATTGCATCGTGATAGTCTGCTCATTAGACTGCTAGCTGTGAACTGCTGATATACATAGAACATTAATTGCCAGACTGAGGTTTGGTCTTTTTGTATGAAAATAATTAGGTTCCAAAGCCTGAAAAATGCCAGTAAATGTTATCTTGTAACTGTTCAGTCAAAATATGGCCTCTCTTGCATGATTTCCTGCTGATCACTGCTTACATCAAGTAGTATTTTCTAAACAGCTGGGCCATATTGTGGCATGTCCATTGGAAGCTACGTGGGATTTTATTTTTGCAACCAAATTTCATAAGGCAAAACCAGGCACATTTGATAACAAGAATTATGTAATCAAGATCAAGAATTACAGAATTAAGATTAAAAATGATTTCCTTTTGATTTCCAAGAGCTTTTACTGTCAGCCAGATGTTGAGAGTTAAATCTTTTCATCTGAATATTCTGGCCTGTGAATTATTTTTCCTTCACACTCTTAAATAGTGATTTCATCCACTTTTCTCTGTAGATTAATTTAAATATCTGACTTTGACATTTGTCACAACTCAGGCCTCATATTTCCTAGCGTTTGTTGCCCCTAGAATGCCCAAGTGGTTTATCAAACTGTAGCCGAAACTGGTTTTGTTGTCTTTGACCAAAATAAACTTATACTCATGATCTTGTTTCTGTTAAGGACACACTTATTCTGTCACCCATAAACATAGCATTAGAGAGATAAAGAGATACTTGTCCATGGAAGTGTTAGGACACATTAAAGAGAATTTGAGCGGGATGTATAACTTTTGACACATAGATTGTTTATGTAGTTCCTGTAGCGTCATCAAAGTCTTACGATTTTCATAAATGTCAAAAAGGAAAACATTTTGGTATAACTGATAAGAAGATAATTCAGTTAATCCATCTTTATCTAACATTTTTATTCATGTTGACATGTGCATAATGTCATATTATGGGAATATAAATGACGCGATCTCCTTTTATTTTTCCAGATATTTTTGGTTGTGACTTCTTTTCTAGACATTGTAACTACCTGAAAATTGTGTCCTATCCATATGTTTTTCATTTTTTTGTTACTTGGCAGTTTCTCAGCATGTGTTTTCCAGTCTCTCCAACAGCCTGGAAGGCATTGGGTGTGTTGGGTGGCAGGGGACTTTGAGGGAGATGGGAAGGATCTCTCTTTTCCCTCCTTTGTTTCTCACAAGGGTTTCATCTAGTTCAGCATCCTTGGGAGATGTATGACAGTATTAATCATGACTGTAGCCTGAAGAAGTCACTCTCAGTATTCACCCTTGTGTCAGTACTAGAGACGGAGGCTCATACGCCCTGTTGTATCTTAATTTGCCTGAGCCTCTGCTTTTAGGCTCCAGTTCATTTGCCAAAGTCCTTAGAATCTGACTTAATATTGTCTTCTTTTTTTTCCTTAAAGTTTTACTTTTTTTAGTCATCTCTACACTCAACATAGGGCTCACGCTCATGACCCTGAGATCTAGAGTTGTGTTCTCTTCTGACTGAAACAGACAGGTGTCCTGCTGTTGGCTTCTTGCCATAACCAATGCTGTCAACCTGTACTGCATCCTCAGAATCGTGCAAAATCTTGTACATAGTCACATAGGTAATTTCCTGTATAATATCTGATTGTTTTTAATTACATTCGCTAGTATTGAAGCTGTCTTTCTGAAGAGTAGATCTAATAGTGTCAACCTTTTGCTCAGCAACCTTCATTGATACCCCAATGTCTCTAATATGTAAGTAAAATTTTCTTTCTTGGGTATTTAGTGCCTTGACACCAAAACGAGGTTCCATCTTTATGCCTCTGATCTCTTCCTGACACTTTTTCTCTTTTGCTTGAAATGAACAACGTCCATACCCCTCCAGTGCAGTATAATAGGATAATAATTCAGTGTTGGTGTAATTGTGTTCTTGCCTTCAAGTAGATTGTCATTTTCAAAGTTCTGTCTTCTAAAAAATCATCACCTTTTAAAATTATCATCCCTCGTTTAAGACTGTGCTAAATGTACACTCTTTAATGAAATATGTCTTCATCTCACCTTCCCCAAACTTCCATTCTCACCTTTTCCTTTCCTTTGAACCACCACAACTGTTTGATGGTATATATTAGTGGTTATTCTTACCTTGCATACATAGGTATGAATATACATACTCTTTTTCCATATTCTTTTTTTAACTTAAATTTTAGTTAACATACAGTGCAATATTGGTTTCAGGAGTGGAATTCAGTGACTCATCCCTATATACAACACCCAGTGCTCATCACAAGTGCCCTCAATGCCCATCACCCATCTAGTCCATCTCTCACCCACCTCCCTTGATCAGCCCTGTTGGTTCTCTGTCATTAAAAGTCTCTCATCGTTTGTTTCCCTTCCTTCTCTTCCCCTATCTTCCCATATTTTCATCTCTTTTGTTTCTTCACTTCGACACAAGTGAAATCATATGGTATTTGTCTTTCTCTGATGGACTTATTTTGCCTACCGCAATGCATTTTAGCTGCATTCATGTCGTTGCAAATGGCAAGATTTCATTCTTGCTGATGCCTGAGTAATACTGCATTGTGTGTGTGTATACATAAACATATGTATGTATACATATATGTATATACATATATGTATACACACACACACACACACACCACGTTTTCTTTATCCATTCATGAGTCGCTGGACTTTTAGGCTCTCTTCATAGTTTGGCTATTGTTGATAATGCTGCAGTATGGAGGTTCCTCGCAAAACTAGAAATAGAACTGCCCTATGATCTAGCAATTGCATTATTAGGTATTTACCCAAAGGATCCACCTTCTTATACTATACCGCAATCACTTAGGAGCAGATAGATTATCTTTTTTTTTTTTTAACCTTTATTTCCTGGAACACGATGTTGTTGAAGCTCTGGAATTAGGCCTGGGTTCAAACACAGCGTAAATTACCATTTGGTAAACATAGATTATATCCCACTGCAAGGCTGTGAGACACCACGATTGAAAATCAATGTTGCATATATCAAGTCCATAATTTTTTCATTGAAAAATAATAAAAAGCTAAGATAATTTCTGCTTGTTGCTATACACAGATAACCACTTCTCATATTTCCTAGACATGTCAGTCTTATTTATTTAGGCTAGTTTGGTCCTATGATCCTAGTGTCCAGTTTGGTATATTGGATTAGCATGAACTGACTGAAGTGCTAACTATTGACAATCAGGATGATGCAGAACAGATGGAAGGTCCAAAAAGCACGGAGCATGTAACACCTGTGAATTATATCCAGATCAGTTACCAATCAGGTTCTGGGCTCCATTCAAGGTGTTGACTTTGATCTTTCTCCAGTTGTAAATGTTGGATCCAAAACAACTGTGATCTTGGCACAACTTCTTCAGGAATTGCCCAGGACAAAAATGATAGGATTCCCCAGACTACGACTAAAGCTCCTAACAGCCTTGTTACTGTGTACATGGTGAGAAGGAGACCCTCAAATTCAGAGGCCTAGCCTAATGTTATAAATATGTAAAAAAAAAAAACCTATCATAAATTTGGGGTTATAATAAAAGCCTATATGTTTTTCTGAGGTAGATTAACAATAACTCTTGGCTCAAAATGCATGAATATTTGGACAGGAGCCATTGTAATATCTGTCATAAATGACCCAAATATAGAAGCTAAAATAGGAGCTTGTCTCTGTGAAGAATTCTTATGCTTGGTCATGCTTATTCTTTTTTTACTTTTTAAAATGTTTTCTAATATAATTTAATGTCAAACTGGTTTCCATACAACACCCAGTGCTCATTCCAACAAGTGTCCTCCTCATTGGGCATGCTTATTCTTGATTGCTCTCATTGTCTTGGCAAAAGAACTTGGTTATGCCTGTTGTAGGGCAGTATCGTACATGGTGTCCATATTTGAGTATTTGCCAAAAGATCTGTGCTTCAAATAAATCTGTGCCATTTGGCTCTGTTACTTCCTGACTTTGTAATGGTGCTGCTTCTGTTTGTGACATTATTGCAGTGCACACGACTGTAATGTAGGGCAGAGATAACCTTGTAGGTTCTTAATTTCCTGCTTTTCTCAAGATTCCACTGACTGACTTTTGTATACTCTTATTTGAAGGAAAGTTGTGGAGACACTCTCGATGCGCCATGTGCTCCCCCATTGATGGCTCATGCCCATCTGGCTGACAGGGCAGGCCTGGAAGTCATGTTTTCCTGTCTCATGTTTCCATGTGGGGGTTCCTTCTTGAGCTGACATACATGCAGCTTCCAAGTCTGAATCAGTTGTTTGAAACTTAAGGCAGTTAAGCTCTTGGGTTACCCACAAAAGGCTGTATAGCCCTAATATAGGTTGATCTCTAGTGCTGATAGTACTAGTTTGATATCCACTTCCCAGATAATCGAGGTGGTGTACAGATGAGAGATGGAGGAGGCAGCTGAAGAATACTTTAGGAACTACCAAACCTACCTGGGGACATAGCCTCAAAATACCACCTGGAGTTCCTCTGTATTTTCACACATTTTTGTCTCACTATATATATATAATACACAGATCTCTCATATCTTGTGGATGACTGGTGATTAAAAGCTTTGTGGTTATAGAGGAACTCTTTGTGACAGAGAGAATACGGAGGGTAAAGCATTTGTGTTTTAGTAGTTTTATTTTTTATTTTATTTTATTTTAGTAGTTGGGATGATCTAATCATCTGTTTAGGACCACTAACTGTCATAATTATTCTGACATGGCCATTTCTCTTTCCGTCCATATTTTTCCATGGTTTTCCTTCCTCCAGTGAATTAATTATTAGACAACCATGCAGACCGGACACTGATCGTGGGTGGGGGTGGATTTCTGACTTAAGGCATTTGAGGAGAGAATATCATCATTACTTTTGGAAGAAAATGGAGACCACTGATAGGTGTACTCCCCTGCTTGAAAAACCAAATCATCTGCTTTTTCTGTGTCTATTTAGGAAGGTCACTTTGAAATTCTGATGTTTGTTAATGGCAAGTCATATGTATTATTATACATAGACGTTAACCATCTAAATTTAATGTCTTATATGAAATAAATTATATTTAAATTTATATATGATAAATTTCTTAAATGACATGACTTCAGTAACTGTTTTTGTTGTTGTTTATTTAGGGTTAAATATTCTTATTCCTTAGAGTGTGTTAGAAGTTACTGGGTTTTTGGAAGGAACACTGATTGGGAGCCAGAATATTTTTTTTTTTAATGTCTCTCTCTCTCTTTTTTTTAATGTTTATTATTTTTGAGAGAGAGACAGAGAGAGAGCAAGCAGGGGAGGGGCAGAGAGAGGAAGACACAGAATCCGAAGCAGGCTCCAGGCTCTGAGTTGTCAGCACAGAGCCTGACGCGGGGCTTGAACTCAGAAACCGCGAGATCGTGACCTGAGCCAAAGTCGGCCGCCTAACCGACTGAGCCACCCAGGCGCCGCGAGCGAGAATGTTTTAATTCTGGTTTTCACTTTGCGTATTTAATGTCATTACTGTGAGTAGGTGATTGAACTTGTCTCTATTCCATTTTTATATGTAAAAGAAGATATTGTAAGTAATAACTGTAGTGAACAAGAATAAGTATCAAGTTTTTGCAGTTTGTTGCATACCAGTTACTGTATCATTTTATAGATCACAGCTCTATGAAGTGTGATTTATACCTCAATTGAAGAATTGAGATTTGTAAACTTCACTGTGAAGAAAGTATTGTTGTTATTTTGATAGGCTTTAGGGGAGAAAGAAAATTATCAGGACCCTTTTATAAGCTACCAAATCTTGAATTATTCCCATTAATTTTAGGAAAGAGAATAATTTCTCTGTTTTTCTGAAAAATGGATGAATGAGGGCAGGAAAAGGATGTAGTTGATACTGGGGATAATCACCAAAGTTACTTGGTGATCTAAATGCTATGGATATAAGAGTTAAGATGATGAAATTTGGGAGGTGCCTGGGTGGCCTAGTTGGTTAAGCATCTGCCTTTGGCTCAGGTCATGATCTCACGGTCCGTGGGGTTCGAGCCCTACATCAAGCTCTCTACTGTCAGTGCAGAGCCCGCTTCAGATCCTCTGTCTCCATCTCTCCCTCTGCCCCTCCCCACTCGTGCTCTCCCTTTCTCTCAAAACATAAATAAACATTAAAAAAAATTAACAAAAGATGAAATTTTCAACTTTGATCAAGTTGGTATTTAAAATAATGGAAAACTTAATTTATGAAAGGTTTGTGATGCAGTTTGTCAACTTGCTAACTAGATTCTTGGTATCTGCATCTGTGCTTTAAGAACATCGTGTTAGTTTCCCAACATAATGAGATATTTTCTAAATTGAAAAACAGGTCATTCTATGACCAAGAAATGGGGCTTGTAATAGCCTTCTTAGTCCCAACTTGAGCTGTAGGAGTAGTTCTCCAGGACTTTATACATTGAGACATTGGAAACACTTTTCAATTTAAGTATATATCCAAAGGTGTGTAGCTGAGTTAATTGTGGTAATAACTGTCAGATGATTTCTGAGCAGCAAAATGTACATGTGCACACATGCATTCTCACACACATACACACATACACTCGAGCTCACACAGACATTCCTCCCTGACCCACCGATGTTGAACTCCTTTGCGCTGGTCTGACTTGGCATTCCATCTAAAAGGTAGGATCCCTGGTCCTGTGGGCTTCCTCAGTCCTTAGCTTTCTGTGACAGCTGTTACTCTCTGTGACTTTTGGCAGCTGCCTCAGGTATGGCATTGACAACAGATGTAATGTGGAAGTGGTCGCTGATTTATTATGGAAGGTACTTTCAAAAGGAGATATACACACTTGAAAATTTTAATTCAGGAAACTGGGATTTTTTGGTAACGAACTCAATGCTTATTATGTTTAGTATGTTTTCTTCTACATATGATAGCTGAATAAAAATACTCTCCACAGATGCAGCATTCTTCAATATTATGTACATTTCACAATAGCAAATGTCATCTACATAGTAAGGCACTAAGACTTGCCTTAAAATTGATTTTAGGAGTTGAGTGTCACCTTTCTATGCACACCTTTATATTTTTAATAAAAATACCCTTTTTTTCTTGTATATGAGACAAGAATTAATTATATAGAGTAATTGTAAACCTTGAATAAACTTATAGACCTAGTAAAACTTGTAAAACTTCAGTAAAGTAGTGATTTCTGTTGGGACTTTTCCTTAATTTTAATAGTACACAGTCTCATATTTAAGGAACACATAAAGTAAACAAAATTCTGTGAAATATTTTAGAACATCAGTTGAAAGGATCATCAAAACTGTGCTGATTCAAAGAATCTAAGATGTGCTTATTAGACTTCAGCTTAAAAGCCACATAGAATGTTCCCAAGAAGATAGAAAAGTGTGTAGTCTGAGCACAGCTTGTCCTTTATAAGCAATTAAAGTGAGAAGAGAATTGGCCAAAGAGAGAATTCTCCATGACATTGTATTAGAAACCTTCGTCCAGGTTTTGTTGCTGTTGTTGTTGTTACTCATTTGTTCATTCTTTTTTTTTTTTTTTAACATTTATTGAGTCCTATTATGTGGTAAACAGCAAGTAAAATTCAGTTAATATAATTTATTCTTTCAACACGTTCATTTAAAAAAAAAAAATCCAGAACGGGGCGCCTGGGTGGCTCTGTCGGTTGGGCGTCCGACTTCGGCTCAGGTCATGATCTTGTGGTCCGTGAGTTCGAGCCCACGTCGGGCTCTTTGCTGACAGCTCAGAGCCTGGAGCCTGTTTCAGATTCTGTGTATCCCTCTCTCTGACCCTCCCCCATTCATGCTCTGTCTCTCGCTGTCCCAAAAATAAATAAACGTTAAAAACAAAAAAATTAAAAAAAAAAAAAACCCAGATCATTCATTCTGTGCCTGGTACTACATTGAAGGCTCTTATTTTCACAACACACATACCAAGTTTTAGTTTTCCCATTTTACCCTTGAGGAAATTGACAGTATGAGTGGAAGAAGTAACTGGCCAAGATCTTATAGGTACCAAATACTGGAGCCAGAACTTATACTTCTACTTGCATGTTTCATTCCACTACTCCGCAATGTTTAAAATGTTAAAGTATCTCCCATATCTGAGCGTGTGAGAGAAGAGAGCGTAACTCATGGATTGAACGTTATGTTTCTTCTTGAAATAGCCACATGTTCTTAGCTTTTACTGATAATTACTTCATGTAACCATTCTTTGACTTCTAAAAATTGTGGAATAAGGTAGTGATGGCTCACCATCCTTAAGACCCTGGTCCTCAGATGGGTAGAAGAAGACCAGGTTAGTTCCACAGTGCTTGACAAAACCAAGATAGGGACTGATGTCTAATCTGTAATGAGTCCAGAACTATGATGATATTTTGTCCCTATGGGAGAAGAATCAATGTAATTACACACCCTGCAAGTCAAAAAACTGTCTTTAGCTATTTATTCTTATTCTTTAGATCCTTTGAATATACTTAATATTTTCTTAAATTTGTTTTCTTGGCTACATTTTAAAAGTCTTCCTCTTCTCACATGATAGTTTACATCATCAAAATCATAGGTATCACAGCTCACCATCTATCTGCACTGTACAGCCCTTAATTCTCCTACTTCATCCTATTTATATATATAGTTCTATTAAAAATGTAAATAGATTTATTTCTGAGCATGAAAAAGCCAAGTCTTTGGTAGAGCATCAAGCTTTTTGAGATGATTTTTCTACATTTAATTTTCCAAAAAATCTAAGCAGGTATTATTCTTGTTAGTCTTTATTTATAGATGAGATTACATCTTCAATATTTATATATTCAAATCACCCATCTATATGTAGAGTATGATTGTAAAATAGTAGTTGTATTTTTTTAATTTAGGACAATAATCATGTATTTGATGGGTTCTAGTATAATGTTATACATAATCAATATACATGATTCTATTTCAGATTTACCAAATGATTATTCTTTGTTGCGCATGAGAAGAGGGCAGTTTACAAAGTTGAATGTAGCATGATTCTGCCTTCAGCTCTTTGAGTATGAGGGTGAGCACAGGAAATGAAAGACCATAAACCACAATATTGGCTGCATGTATTTCCGCTTGGATATCCCAAATAGGTGGAACCGCTTGTCTAAAATCTCTCATTCTTTTTACCTGTTACTTCAGACTAGGCCTTATCAGAAATTGGTGTGAATCACTTTCATCATATTATTATAGTCACTTGACAGTAGATGCTTCTGAGCAGAGGTGAATGGGAGTTTTGATAGGGTCAAGCAAGTGGTTAGAGAATTTTTATCAAGAGGCATAGCTTAGGCAATTGTATTTCTTCAAGTCTCTATCTGTATGTTGCAAGATTGCCTAGAGCAACAAGCTCAGTTATGCTGAAAAATGTTTCTGTTGTGTAACAATCTCTATTTCTAGATCATTTCGTTCCATCTGACAGATAATTTAATCTAGTCATTTCCAGGTAAATTGTGACAATTCTTGTTTTGTTTTGTTTTGTTTTGGTATACCTCACACTTGTCAGGTTTTGATTTGGCCCTTTCGGTGATTTTTACTTTGTCCCTTCTCCCCAGGGTTGGACTTGGGTTATAGGAGACAGGTGATCAGTTGTAAGACCAAAGGGGAATGGTGGCGACCTTACTGTAAGGCTAACTTTGTTGATGGGGAAAGTGTATCTTCCCCTCTAAGACATATCTGCCCCCTTTTGGATGGCAGAGGAAGTTGAGCGATATTCCCTGTGGCTGTGGATGCTCTTTACTATCAGTCACTCTTTTTTTTTTTTTTTTTTTTTTTTTTTAGTATTTGTTTATTTTGAGAGAGAGAGGCCAAGAGCGCGAGTGGAGGAGGGATAGAGAGGCACAGAATCAAACACAGGCTCCAGGCTTTGAGATGTTAGCACAGAGCCCTATGTGGGGCTCAAACTCACCAACCATGATGACATGACCTGAGCCAAAATCAAAAGTCAGACACTTAACCAACTGAGCCACCCTGGTGCCCCATGGCACTGTTGCTTTATATGTGCTCTACCATCCTTAAACTCCACAAATACCCTGTCATGTAGGAATGACAAATTAACTGTGAAACTTCTTTTTTGGACTTAACTCAGAGTGTGAATCACAGTCCTTTACCATCAGATCACCCCAAACCTGTCTGGGGTTTTCCTCATTCTGGAATGAGATGAATGAGATGACGTTTCTTTTTATGAAACATTTGTTCAGCTCTCACAACCTTCTTGTAATCCAAGAAAATAGGTTAGTTTGAATCTCTTATCTATTTTAGGTCTATCATTTTGTGTACACGTTTTCTGCCCAATTTCTGTCCTGGATTAGCCTTCTGTGTTCAACATACATGACTCTGGAAAACAAAATGGCTTGATTCTCAAGATCTTCTCTGCCAAAGGGTTTCAAAAGACTGGTGTAACTCAGAGGCCAGATTTGATTTGATAAGTGACACTAGTGTACTGAGTAGAGGAAACACTTGTGTGAAACAAGTAAACAAAAGCGAGGAACAAAACCAATTGGCTATTGGCAAAATATCCTGTGCCATGAATGTGCATATATGCTATTCAAGTTCATAGTGAAATCTGTTTTGCTGCAAATATAGACCACTTTTTTATAACTGCAAATAAATCTTTATTTCATTTAAAGTTATCTCCATGAAATGCCAATAAAAAATAGACTTTCTTGAAGTCAACATGGAAATTATTTATTAAAATATATTCATTTTATTTATTGCCTTATCTTGACACCTGTTGATTTTGATTGGAAAAAGTCCATTTAATTTCAATTTGATACATACTTATTTTAAATTTATAACAAAATGATGAAGTATGTGTCAGTACCACAATGATTAAAACAAATCTGTAAGTGAATACACTTGGAAACCCTTCAAGGAGGCACTGTCCAAGTTGTTTCCAGCTCACTGTCTTTTGAAGGCAAGCTGCATGGAGCCCTTGAATGCCTATATGGCATTTTGAATTCTAGTAGAGCAGGCTGAAAGACTACTGGATTTCTTGACATTACTTAGATATCTAGAGAGGTTTGTAATTGCAGATTGAATTTATACCTCCTCCTTGTCGTCAGATGCTTAAGGAAGTCTCACCGTTTAAAAGGAGTGTTCTTGTTGTGACGAGCACCAGGTGATGTATGGAACTGTTCAGTCCCTCTTGGACACCTGAAACTAATATAACATTGTATGTTAACTACCCTGGAATTAAACTTAGGAGAGAAAAGTCCACCTGCATGTATTATTAAATTTACCACTCAAGAAGTCCCTGTTATTTTTGGTTAAACTATGCTTTCAGTTCTGACAAGTTGAAGGAACTGAATCTTTCTGAAAAACTTCTATTTAAAAATTATAATAAATTTCCTTGGTTTTGCTATCTATCTCTGCCTTGGAGTTAACTTCAGCATTTCTTATTAGGTAACACAGTATCTTCTCCTTCAGAGCCAAGGATGCAGATTTCCTGTCTGGGAATGTAACCATTAACTGTTACCCAGGCACATTGTTCCCTGGCACGCATATGAGTGAGTGGCAAACGTTGGACCAGGTACTACTGCGAGAATACAGATTTCTCTTTTGTGTGTCACTTTTCTGAGATAACTTGATACAAAGGTGGAGTGAGACCACAGCAAGTCATTTTTTCGTTAGAAAGTCAACACTTAAGAAACCTAAATGTTTCCTAAGAAAAGTTGCTAGGGAATTAGCCTGTTTATGGTCATCATTTGCAGTCTTGATAGGTACCATGAGCATGGCATTGCTTGATTAAAAATTTCCATGATTCTCTGCCAGTAAATGAGCAAATAACCATTCTTTAAATCCCCTAATTATAAAGGTGAATAAATTTGGACACTGAAGCTGGTACCAGCAGTCAAATATTTATCTGCCTCATTTTTTTTCCTTTTTAATTCATGTGAATATCATGTTATAATCTGTTGCCAATTTTTATATCCCTTCTAGTAAAATGAATGCTTTAGGGGGAGATGCCATATTCTCTGTCCTATGATTTTTTAGTGTTCTTGGTATACCTTAAATGGGGCATGTAGATTGAAGTCCGAAGTCATTAGTCTGGCATTTATCACATTAAAAGATACTTTGCCAGTTTCATTTCTAATCTCATCTTACCCCAAGACTTACTCAAACATTTTAAAGATTTCCAAACATACATGCCTTTGCTAATGTTGCTGTTTCTATTTTAACTGTTTTGACGTGTTTACCAGGCAACTTCCTATACATGTCTTCGACATAATACAATGGCTGGTTTCTGGCTAAGTCTTAGTATAATGAACATAGCTTTTATATTCCTCTTTTACAAATACTCATCAGACATTATTTTGATGTGTGTACATGTGTCTATTTCCCACAGATTATAAGCTCTGAAAGTTTGAGACTGTGGTTTTCTACTGCACAATCCATAATATCTAGAGCACAGGTTTACCATATAAGCAACAAGAATTATTTTAAGTGGATGCATAAATAACAATTAAATGGATACTCACCACAACCCTTCACGCGGGTTTGTGTCCTGTGATAGAGATAAGGGAACTGAGTTTGGAAACCTTAAGTACTTAATCCGTACTAATATCCTTGTAAGAGCCCAGCTGAGCTCATATTTGTCTGACATGTTCCAAAATATCTTGCTACCTAGAGCCATATGGTAAATGCTATATCTGTCTCATTTTTCTCACCCAGATTTCCCCCTAAAAAACATTTAAACCTTTGGATGATAAAATCCTACCCAGCAAGGATAAAAGGTAGTTTTTACAAGTAGAGGTTAACAACATCGTTAATAGAAACTCTGAGCATTACCTTTGACCTTGGGACTTGGCTTGCTTAACTCTGAACTTGTCTAGCTAGCTTTGTCCTGACAATTTTCTAAAACATTATTCATGTCTCCTCTTTAAAGTAAAATTAATCTTCCTTGGAGTCTCAGTATTCGTGTTTTTGACATTTATTTGAATTTTCAGAGTAGATTTTCTCCTCGATTCTTTTTTTTTTTTTTTTAATTTTTTTTTCAACGTTTTATTTATTTTTGGGACAGAGAGAGACAGAGCATGAACGGGGGAGGGGCAGAGAGAGAGGGAGACACAGAATCGGAAACAGGCTCCAGGCTCCGAGCCATCAGCCCAGAGCCTGACGCGGGGCTCGAACTCACGGACGGCGAGATCGTGACCTGGCTGAAGTCGGACGCCCAACCGACTGCGCCACCCAGGCGCCCCTCTCCTCGATTCTTAATGAGAATATTTGCTCAAAATTGTTTGCTCTTTTACCATAAAAATAAGGAATTTAAGTAGTTAAATTTTTACAACTACTAAGTAGGGCCTTGGCAAGGATTGAAATATGTGAAAAATAAGTTGAGAAAAGGTTTCCTTTTTAAACAATTATCTCCTAATTGGGCACAGAGGAAAAAAAAAATTAAAAACCTAGGGCTTAAGAAGATGAGGAAGGGAGTAAATACTGTGTACTCTTGAAGTCGGCTTAGGCACTGGTATGACAGCCTGCCAAGACTCCAGCATATGACCACCGGACTCCCATATTATTTCATCCCTTCGCATCCCGTAAGCAGAGTGTGCCAGAGATAGAGAGAAGCTAAACTAATTCAATCATAATTATTTTCATGCCGGGCTCCCCGAACTTGGAGTTATTTCAAGCTTATTTTAGCCCTTGGTTCACCTAAGGGAAATGTAGTGCTTTTTTGAACCTGGATTTCTTTCTGATTTCACTTAACAAATGGGGAACGAATTTACATGTTTTAAATCAGCATTAAAAGTTTCAGGTTCTAGGGGCACCTGGGTGGCTCATTCGGTTAAGCATCTGACTCTTGGTTTCGGTTCAGGTCATGATCTTGCGGTTTAGGTGTGTTTGTGCGCCGCATCAGGCTGTGCACCAACAGTGCGGAGCCTACTTGGGATTTTCTCTCTCTCTCCCTCTCTCTCTGCCCTCTGCTACTCACACTGTCTCTGTCTCTCAAAATAAATAAATAAAATTAAAAAAAAAGTTTCACGTTTTTGGGGCACCTGGGTGGCTCAGTCGGTTAAGTGTATGACTCTTGATTTCGGCTCAGGTCATGATTTCCCAGTTTGTGAGATCCAGTCCCTCTTTGGGCTCTGGGCTGACAGTGCAGAGCCTGCTTGGGATTCTCTCTGTCCGTCTTGCTCATGCAAGCACACTCTGTCTTTCTCTCCAGAATAAATAAACTTAAAAAAATCAGTTTCAGGTTTTAAAATTTAAATTAAAAAGTTTCAGGTTGAATGAAATGTAAATCAGTTCTGCTAAATTCACGTCAACCTTTGAAAGAAGAGAGCACTGATAAATGGATGTCTGAATTTCCTGAAAAGACAAGATATAGTAGATACTTACACAGTCCACATTAGATCTCTAAATAGTGTGAAAGAATGTTCATTTGACATTCTAATGGAAATATTTTAATCACCCTATATATATCAATTACACAATATATTTATCAAGTGATGACGGTGACAATGAATGCTTAGATTGAGAATACTGTGTCACCTAAGAAACTCTTTTCTTTCTGAAAATATTTATTAATGGTGAGATACGGATCTTAAGCCAGGACCTCATTTATTTTTTTTTTATTTTTTTTAATGTTTATTTATTTTTGAGACAGAGGCAGAGCATCAATGGGGGAGAGTCAGAGAGAGAGGGAGACACAGAATCCGAGGGAGGCCCCAAGCTCCGAGCTGTCAGCACAGAGCCCGACACGGGGCTCGAACTCACAGACCGTGAGATTATGACCTGAGTCGAAGTTGGACGCTTCACTGACTGAGCCACCCACGTGCCCAAAGCCAGGACCTCATTTAAAGTACAATATGGAAAATGGTAATATTCTGAGATTTTTAGATTCTAAATTAATTGCTTGTATTTAAGGGGATGTTTATGGTAGATGGGGAGAGAGTTTCTATATCTATTAACTAAATTTGGTAAATGGGAAATTTTTCTCAAGTAGCTATTAAGACTACATTATTAAGTATTAATACAGTTTGAAGACAACATTATATGTCATTAACATTCTAGATACCCGAATTCCCTCTACACTTTTACTTCTGGAGAAGAATAAGACAGAGTACACACACTAGTGGTAATTAACACGAATTGAGCGTTTACTATGTGTCAAGCACTTTGTTAAGTCATTTGCATACTTTATCTCCTTCACTTCATTTCATCTCTGTGAGGTTTCTATTCATATCATTTCTCTTTTATAGTTAAAAAATTGAAGCTCACAGAGTTTGTGCTATGACTAAAAGCTAATACATCCTTAGGGTCATAATAGAAAACAGATTTCTGCTCAAAATAGGACAGTTTGAGCAAAGTTTATTTACACAGGGGCTCGTTCAAAAGGTCTGCAGTGCAGTAGTACAGCAACGTGGAGCCTGTAGAGTTGCTAACAACCCTACTCCTTAAAGGATCATGGCCTTTAGAAGCTCCTAAAGAGCAAAGATCCTCAGTCTGGCTTTCAGACTTTTGGTCTCCATACAGTTACTAACTCTTTTGTGGGCTGTCCTGTTCTTTTGAAGCCTTAGTTTTCTCATCCATAAATAGAAAGGGTTGGAAGAGATGATCTGAAGGTCGGTTCCTTCTTTTTCTAATATCCTCTGATTCTATCTTTATGTAGCAAAATGATCTAAAAGCTTAGTCCTCATTTTTTGTGACGTCCTTTGATTCTGCGTTTAAAGAGTGAATTCTTGGCACAGAGGGGTCTGTTACCCATCGACTAGATGGATCTGTCTCCACTAGTGGGTAGCTGAGTCATGCGTGGCCTTACTGGGGTGTCCCTGTATGATACAGTAAGAAGTATATACAGTAAGTATATATTTGTGGTCCGTACACCAAAGCCATTGAAAGCTCAATATCTAGACTCTGACTTTTAAAATGAAAAATGTCTCATTTGTCATATACATCACAGTTAGGCAAAACAAATTGGCTGCTTCATAGAAGTAACACTTTCACTTTTGATAGGGAATAACGTCCACAGTATTACACTGATGAGGAATCCCATTAATTCAAATGCTTAACATATTTAGAAGGTAAAATGGAAGGTGATCTTTTGAATTAGTTTTGATCTTAACCGAAGGACAGAATTTATGCAAATATTTTTCCATACGTTTTGCTTTAGATTTAGCCACTCTCTCTTAGCTTAATCTCCAAAACGTGTTATCTTTAAAAAGAAAAAGAGGGAGGCAAAAAAATCCATCATTTATGTAGAGGGATTAAAAACTGTCTTTCATTGGTGAGATGCTGCTTTAGATTTCAGAAACCCTCTACAGGCTCTCATTTGAGCATTTGGAACAAAATAAAGAAGTTACTATGTTAACTTATTTCCCTGTGAATTTTTATTTCTCTGCCTTTAACTAAACAATAGCAATTCACGTAAAAGGAAACAGGAAAGGGACAGAAAGAAAGAGCAGTAGCCCCTAAAAGTAAATTGTCTGCAGGTAAATGACCCAGTGTATAATTTTAAACTCTGTTAAACGAATGGCGATCGGTTCCAGAAAAGATTTTGGGTGTCTGCTACTCTCATTTAGCACCCCAAATAGAAGTAATGGGATTTAGACTTGCTACAGCCACTAAAAATAAACAGAAGAGGAATTCCCTCTTGGTCAAAATTATGTGCTGTGTTTATAATGACTATAATTTTTTATCAGCAATCTGAAGATCAGGGCAATTTTTGTCATTTATAAATTATATCTATGAAATGAAAGGTGTGATAAGTGTTGGGTGTGCAGTACTCATGGCTAGTGGTAAATTTGCTCCTTTCTTTGAGGGCACGATCATTTCTTTGACCAGAATTGCCACTCTTTGTCACAAAAGGGCTCTTGACAATTCCAAGAAATTTTGAAAAAGCAACAACTGAAAGTTCTCTTTTAACACGATATATACATGTCTTTCAGATAAGTATTTTGAGCTTCTTTGAAATATTGAGAGATTAGAAAAAAGTGAATTGTTTTCATCTAAGCAACATACATAATTTTGATTCCCAGCTATTTGTTCACAGATGATACATGAACATACAGGCCCAACTCAAGAAAGAAAACAGTGCTTATTTTAAACCTAGGATAGATTAATCTGTCATTGTGTATTAAAGACAGTGTGGTTGTTAGTGAAATTTTTGTTAAGCATTTGCAAAGAATAAATACCTTTGATAAGGTGTTTTTATTCAGATTTAATGAACAAACCAACACCGGAGACATGAAGCAATTGAGTATTTACCAGGGAATTCTTGATGAGTTTTTAAAAGGGTTTCAAGCTTAAAAAAGGATTGTTAATCAAAATGAAGCTCCTTTTCTGACACGACTTTGTGAAATATTGGCAGAGTTGGTGTTACATGCGTTGTGTGATGTGAGAGGTACTTGAAAGCCCTGTTTGCCACAAGTACCCAACCTGTAATGGCATTACTACTCATTTGTGCAGAATGTGAATTGCCAACATTGTCAAATCATTTCTTAGGTTTCATAAAAGAAGGGTGATGATTTCATCTCCAGAAGAATACCTATGAATACTTTGGCTGTTATTACCTGAGAGGGATGTTATCTGTGGCTCAAGAATTTTTCCCCACTGTGGGTAGAAATAATTACTTGGCTTACTTATGAGATTTGAGGGCACAGAGACCAGAACTAAGTGAAAGAATAAGGTCAGTTAGGTTTGGAGTTAGTTTAAGGGTTCTTAGCCCTGAACTGTCAAAAAACTAATTGGCACTGGACCAGTTTCAAGAAATAGAAAGATTGATACTAGTCTGCAGGTGCTTAGTCATAGAGCCAGGAAGAGGAAACCCTGTATGTTGGTCTTTTGAAAATGAAAAGGTAGAAGACAGGGTGGATGCATGCAGGGAAAAAAGTCTTGCCTCCAGGACCCTGACGTACCATTTCATGCAGAATAGAAGTTGACAGTATACTGACCACGTAAAACAAGGAGGATGTTACTATTGGTGCTCCAGTAAATTGGGACAAAGTGATATACCAAATGGCAGGTCATTGGTAGGATGGAGAGTGTTGGAACTGCAGATGGGAAGCAAGTGTTGCCTCGTCTTCCAATTAATTAGAAAGAGGGACATCTGGCTGGCTTAGCTGGTAGAGCATGTGACTCTTGATATTGGGGTTTTGAGTTCAAGCCCATGTTGGGTACAGAGATTACTTAAAATTAAAAAAAAAAAAGAAATAAAGGGAGAAAGTGATAGGGAAAAATTATCTCTGGACACAAGTTAAGGATAATTGTACTCTAAGGTCAGTCATTAAATTCTGTAGAATTAGACAATATTCTCCACAAACCTAGAGTAATGGTTTTATAAATTTTACTTCTTACTGTGATTAGAGGAGTAAGGGAGATTGGCAGAGAAATAGGATGATACATGATTTTATAGAAGGAACAAAACATTGGGAGCCAGGATTTGTGGGCTTTGTGGTTTGTCACTTTCATTGACTAGTTGTGGTATTTACGCATTATATTTTAGGTCTTAAGAGAACCTTGGGACTCAAAAGAACATATATCTCATCTCCTTGATTTTAGAAAATCATGATGAGAAGGAACATTGAATTAGGTAAGATAGCCTCCGCCAAGTAAACAGTATTCTCATTGTAATAGTGCCCATAGGACACCCAGGTGGAAATTTAAAATAGATTTCTATTTAAAAGGCCTTTAAAGAGAGGAAGGGGATTACCTGTGATTTTGGAACTTAAGTATGTGTTAGGTGTATGCTGCTATCCATTATTAATAAGATTTTGTGTGTTTCTTTACATTTCCTTGACTGCAGTGTAATAACATAAAACGCCTGAGTTTTTTTTTAACTTCAGAATGCATCTTCTAAGTGCCAAAGCCTATCATAAGTGCTCAACAGATACTTATTTTATTAGTGCATAAATACCAATTTAAAGGAGAATTGAGGAATAGATATTCTTGTATTAACTTTGACAAACCAAGTAGAAAGAATTTATACAGAAGAAACATTATAAGAGCCTTGATTAAGGCATTGATTATATGAGTAAAGTGAAAGCATGAATTCATACAGCTAACACTGTTTTAACTCTATATGACAAGAACAAATAATTACTAATAGGATCCCAAACATAAGGATTCAAACAGAAGACATTGTGGACTGTATTGCTGTGACAAAGAAGAAACTTCTTTAGAAAGTAAGGGGACATAGGGGCGCCTGGGTGGTGCAGTCGGTTAAGCGTCCGACTTCAGCCAGGTCACGATCTCGCGGTCCGTGAGTTCGAGCCCCGCGTCGGGCTCTGGGCTGATGGCTCAGAGCCTGGAGCCTGCTTCCATTCTGTGTCTCCCCCTCTCTCTGCCCCTCCCCCGTTCATGCTCTGTCTCTCTCTGTCTCAAAAATAAATAAAACGTTAAAAAAAAAAAAAAAGAAAGTAAGGGGACATAAAAACATTTTCAAATGAAGGAGAACTAAGAAATTTGTTAGCAATTCTACACTTAAAGAGTGAACTGAAGGAAGTTGTCTAAACAGAAAAAAAATGACAGAAAAAGGCTTGGAGTGTCAGAATGGAATGAAGAAAACTGAAATAGGTAAAAATAAATAATAATAATGGACTAGCCTTCTCGTTAGTTTCTTAAATGATACTTTATGGTTGAATCAAAAGTTGCACCATCACCTGATGTGGTACTTAATGGATGTAAAAGAAATAGTAAAGGTAATTTTATTTTCAAAGTGTGGATGTGACCTAAGTGGAAGAAAAATACGTGTATTTCATTTGAAGTAGTAAGAAAGCAAAACCTATAGATAGTGAAGTTATATATGTACATTTTATTACCTGGAGCAACCATTAATTACACTATACAGAGAGAGATACTTAAAAATACTACAGTAAATACAACATTAAAAATTTTTCACATAACCCAAAGGAAGGTAGGAAATAAGAAACAGAGGAACAGAACCAGAGATAAAAAGCAAGAGTAATAAAATGGCAAACCTGAGCCATAACATGTTAATAATTACCCTAAAAATATGTGGTCCTCATAAGATAATTACAGTTATTGGCAGAGTGGGTGAAGGAAAGATGATCCACCAGTATGCTATCTAGATGAACTCACTTCAACTACGGTGATACAGGTGGAAGTAAAAGTTAGAAAAAGATCTGCTGGTATGTATTAAAGCAGGAGTGGCTAAACTAATACCAGATATGGTAGACTTCTGAACAAAGAAAATCACAGAAACAGAGACAAATTTTACTTAATGGCAAAAGAGATATCACTCCTAAATGGGTGCTAGAACTCGTTGGAGCAGTATACACATCCACAATTATGGCTGGAGACTTCAGACGCCTCTTTAAGTAACTGATCAACTGCACATAGATCATCAGAAGATCATCAGGGATATGGAACTTTTAACACTGTTACCCAGCAGGATCCATTTAATATTTATAGAACACTGAACGAGTGCAGAATACACAATGTGTTTAACTGATCCTGAAACATATGGTAAGGTAGACACTATTCTTGACCATAAACAAACCTAATCATTTTTTTAAATTGAAATAAAACACAGTATGTACTTAGGTCAAACTAGATATCATTATCAGAAGATAACAAGAAAATGTCCAAACACTGTGAAACTAACAAGACACTTTAAGATAATTCAGGAGTCTAAAAGGGAGTCTGAAGAGAAATCTCAATTTTTTTTTAACATTTATTTATTTTTGAGAGACAGAGTGTGAGTGGGGCAGGGGCATAGAGAGGGAGACACAGAATCCGAAGCAGGCTCCAGGCTCTGAGCTGTCAGCACGGAGCCCAATGGGGGGCCTGAACCAACACGCCGTGAGATCATAACCTGAGCCGAAGTCAGATGCTTAGCTGACTGAGCCACCCAGGTGACCCTGAATACAAATTAAGAAAAAAACAAAACAAAACATTGAACTGAGTGAAAATGATAATAAAATTAAAAATCTTACAGTTGAGCTAAAGATGTGCTGTAGGGGAAAATGATAGTATTAAATGGATACATTTGAAAACAGGAGAGTCTCCATAGTTTAAACTTGGACATCAGCAAATGAGAAAAGAGAATGGCACTATAAACTTAAAGCAAGCAGGAGAAATGGGATATAGGAGCAAAAACAATGAAAGTGAAAATAATACAAGAACTCAGTGAAGAAAAATGACTCAAAGGTGAATAAATGATAAAACTGACAAACCTCTAGCATTACTGACAAAGAATAAAGATAAAAATTACCAATATCGGGAATGCCACTAAAGATTGTGAAAACATCAGGAGGAAAATGAGGGAATACTATGAAAAACTAAAAAGTCCTAAATTTGACAATATCGATGGAAGACTCACGCTCCTAAAACCTTTGTAACAAATAAGAATACCTTGGGAGGAATGCCTGTGCTTGATTGAAGATTTATTATATAGTGATGCTAATCAAGATTGTTCGGTGTTTGTGGAAGGATAGAATAAAGAATTAAAAAAAAATTGACGCAAATACAGGCAACAGATTTTGGACAGAGTTGTAAAAGCAATTCATTGGAATAGGATGATCTTGTCAGCAAATGGTCCTAGAGCAGCTGGATAATCATAGACCAGAAAAGAATAAAACTTGAATTAAATCTCATACTTGATTAAACAGTTACTTCAAATTGAATCCAATACTTAAGTGTAAATAGTAAAACTGGAAGTTTTTTGGAATAAAACAGAAGAGAAGGTCTTTGGGATCCCGAGCTTGTTGAGGAGCTCTTAGTCATGCCATGAAAAGCATAATTCATAAAAATGTTAAAAATTGATAAATTTGACTTCATCACAATATAAAATAAATTGATTTGTCAATTAGCCTATAGAAGATGAAAATACAAACCTTACATGAAATAACCATTAGAATACATAAAGAACTCTCAACATGTAAGAAAAATCATCCACTTAAAAATGGGAAAAGCATATAGCAGCACTTTATCAAAGAGGATATATAGGTGGTAAATAAGTACATGAAAATATGTATGTTCAGCATCACTAGCCATCACAGAAGTGGATGAAGACCTCAATGAGGTATCACTACATGCTTAACAGAAGAGCTAAATAAAAGGATTTTTTTCATAGATGCTAGAGTATGCTGAGAAACTGGATGTGTCACCCATTAGTGATAGGAATGTAAATTTTGAAAATTCTTTGGCAGTTTCTTAAAAAAAAATGCAAATGCTCTAAGATCTAGCAATTGCACTCTTGGGCATTGATCCCAGAGAAATAAAATTATACATTGACACAGAAAGAGTATGATTGTCCATAGCAGTTTTATTTGTGGTAGTCAAATCATGGAAACAATCAGAATGTGCTACAGTAGGTGAATGTTTAAATAAAATGGGTATATGCATACCATGGAATACTGCTAAGCAATAAAAATAATCTATTGATAAGCGTATATTGGATTGATCTAGCACATTACACTGAGTTGAGGGGGGTTGGGAGAGAATACAGCCTCACATAATTACACACTTAATTCCATTAATGTACATTTTGGAAATTATTAACTTACAGGGATGGAAAACAATTTAATGATTGCCACAGGTTAGAAATTTTGTGGAGAGGGCATGGGTGTGACTGCAAAGAAAGAGTGGGTGGAAGATAGTTGTGATAATGGACTTTTTGTGTCTGGGTTGCAGTGGTATTAGACACATCCACACACAGGTTAAAATGACAGGTCTACACATACATGTTGTACCAATGTTTGTGTCCTGGCTTTGAAATTGTACTATATTTAAGAAGTAACTTGAGGAAACTGTGTAATAGGTACAGGAAACCTCCCTGAATTATTTTGGTAACTTCTTGTGAATTTATAATTATTTCAAAGATAATGGTAAGTAATTGTTTTTATATAGTGCTGAATTCTACTTGCTAATGTTTGTTAAGAAATTTGCATCTGTATTCATGAGGGATGTTAGTCCGTAGTTTTCTTGTTTTTCCTATCTTTTTCTAGTTTTACATGTTAAGGTAATACTGGCCTAATAAAATGAGTTGGGGAGTGATTCTCATCTTGTTTTCTTGAAGACTGTAACTTTGCTGTTAATGCTATAAACATTTCATAGATCTCTGCAGTAAGATGATCTGGGCCTCAAGAAAATTTTGTGGCTTTTAGATTAGGCATTCAGTTCTTTTAAGGTCCACAGGACTATTCATGTTGTCTCTTTCATCTTGGTTGAATTTTTTTTAATGTTTTTATTTATTTTTGAGGCAAAGAGAGACAGAGCGTGAGCAGGGGAGGGCCAGAGAGAGAGGGAGACACAGAATCTGAAGCAGGCTCCAGACTCTGAGCTGTCAGCACAGAGCCCGACGCAGGGCTCAAACTCCCAGAGTGTGAGATCATGACCTGAGCTAAAGTCGGACGCCCAACCGACTGAGCCACCCAGGCACCCCCATCTTGGTTGAATTTTAATAGCTACTGGTTTTTAAGGAATTGTTTCATTTCTTTTAAGTTGTGGCATTTATGAGCATAAAACCATTGTTAGTATTGTCTCAGTCTCCTTTTTAAAGTCTTTGGGATCTACAGTGGTCCTCTCCTGTTCCATTTCTGTTATTGATGGTTTGTATCTTCTCTTTTTATTGTCACTAATGCTAGAAGTTTATAAATTTAATTTTTTTCAAAGAATTACTTTATGTTGATTATCTCCATTTCTTTGGTTTTATTAATATCATTTATTTTTTGCCCTTTATTATTTCCTTTTTCTTCCTTTGGATTTATGTTCTCTTTCTTTCTCTAATGTTTTTGGAAGCCACAAATTTAGCAGAGTGGTGCCTGTGACGGTAAAAGAGTATCATGAAGCGTTCTTGTGATAGAATTGCTTTGTGTCTTCACTGTGGTGGTTACATGAAATACCCACATGATAACATGTCTTTGAATACAATACACATGGGGGGTGGGGAGAACTGCCTGTAAAACTGCTGAAATCTGAGTAAGATTGTGTTACTGACAATTTCTTGTTTGTGATACTGTGCTGTAGGTATGCAAGATGGTTCAATTAGGGAAAACTGGGTGAAGAATACAGAGCATTTTTTTGTAAGATTTCTTGAAAGAGCATGTGATTCAACAATCATTCAAAATAGAAAGGTGTAAAAAAAAAGGATGGCAAAATAAAGATAGTCTCAGTCATTCAAAAGCTGAGATCATTAATTACCAGTACCTTCTATACCATTGTAGATTCTAAGGGACATTCTGCTGGCTGAAATAAACTTATTCTGGATAGAAAAACCAAGCAGGCAAGAATGAATAAAGTTCTCTAATAATGTTTTTTTTTAAATGAGTAAATAAAAACACAACTGCTTGTTTAAAGTAGCTATGAATTGTGTGGAATCTGCCATGTGTAGAAGTATAAGAATTAACAATAGCAAAAAACAAAGGTGGAATAGAGAAATAAAGGAAAAAATAAGAGAAGATAGCAGGATACTAGAGTGCATGTTAAACACTTTGGTTAAAAGACAAAAATTGCTATACTGAGGGAACATAGCCATGTGATCAGAAGAAAATCACCTTACTTATGACAACACAAATAGGTTGTAGGATGCATGAAAACACAAACCAAAAGAATATTGATATGGCTATATTAATATCAAACACTGGGGACTTTCAGGCAAAAAAAATATTGAGAGATAAAGGACATTTCATAATGGTAAAGTGGGTGAAATCAATAGGAATATATAAGAATATAAAATTTGGATGCACTTAATATTAGATCTTCAAAATAGGTAAAGCAAAATTGACAACTATGTGAAGACCTAGGCAAATCAAGAATCACAGTGGATATTTTAACACATCTCTTTCAGTAACTGGTAGAACATGCAGGTAACGAGGCTGGGATATACCAGCCCCCAGGAGTGTGGAAGGAAAGGTATGTGGGAGGAAGGGTAATAAACCAGTAAGAAAATGCCACATCTGTTCTCTCTAGCTGATAGTCAGCATTCTTAGACATATGGCTGGTTACAGTTTTGAAAATTGTCTAGACTATTAGCCATATTTAATGTGACAAGCTTTGTATATTGTAAGGAAAAATTAAACCCTACAGTTAAAAAAAAAAATCTTGCCTGTGCAGTCTCCTTTAGCTATCTTCCTATATTGGCTCACTTACTCTTGAACCTATTATAATTTGCCTTCTACCTTTACTCCCCAGAAATTTTCACGTTCACCTCACTGTATTCTTTATGTTGTTAAGCTCAAAACTTCTTTTTTTTAAATTTTTTAATGCAACTAAAGTTGTGAAATCATGTTGGTTTCCAGCGTACCGTGATTTGACAATTCTATACATTTCTCAGCCCTCGCTGTGAAAAGTATATTCACCATACCGCATTATGCCAATCTTATTAAATGTATTCTCTCTGCTGGACTGTGCATCTCCATGACTTAATGATTTTATAACTAGAAGTTTGAGTCTCTTAATTCCCTTCATCTATTTTCCCCATCTCCTTCCTCCTTCCCTCTGACAACCTTCAGTTCATTCTGTGTGTGTCTGAGGACTGTTGCTGTGTGTGTTCGTTTAGTTTCTTAGATTCCATATATAAATGAAATCATAGGGTATTTGCCTTTCTGTGTTTGACTTATTTCATTTAGCCTAATACCCTCTACGTCTGTCCTTGCTGTCAAAAATGTCAAGGCCTTACCTTTTTTTTTTTTTATGGCTAATACTCCATTGCGTTTGTATGTGTGTGTACATGTATTTATATAGAGAAAGCACTTAAACACCTCAACACCAAAAAAAAAAAAATACTTCAAGTAAAATGTAGGCAGAGGACTTGAATAAACATTTTTCCAAAGAAGACCTGCACAGCTACAACAGGCACATGAAAAGATGCTTAGCACCACTAATCATCAGGGAAATGCAAATCAAAACCTCACTGAGGTATTACCTCACAACACTCAGAATGGGCTAGTATCAAAAGGATAAGAAATAAACAAATGTTGGAGAGGTTGTGCAGAAAAGGGAACCCTCCTGTACTGTTGGTGAAAATGTAAATTGGTAAAAAAAAAAAAATACTGAGGAAAGCAGTAAGGAGGCTCCTCAAAAAATAGAAATACCGTACAGTCCAGTAATTCTACTGGGTATTTACCCAAAGAAAACGAAAACACTATCTCAGAAAGATACATGCACTCCTATGTTCACTGCGGCATTATTTACAGTACTCGGGGTATGGAAGTAAACCCAGAACTTTTTAGTTGTCATCTTACTTCATCTCTCACTCATATTTGACAAAGGTGACAATTGCTTCTTGCTTTCAGCTCTCTACCCTCTTAACTTTTAGAATTCCACACTCTATTCATTGTTGGGTTTTTCCCTTTATCGCTCAACATTCCTTCTAAATATCCTGGTGGTCTTTCTTTTTCATCCAGTCATTAATTGTTAAGTTCTTCAGAGTGCCATCCTAGGCTCTTGTCTCTATTCCTAACTCATTCCATCTCCACTTGGTTTTGTTTTTGTTTTTGTTTTTTTTTTTAATGTATGACTTTCATTACAATAAAATGCTGGCAAATCTAAAATGTTTGTTTTCTGAAATTCAGACCCTAATATCTAGGTGTGTCCTCTATGCCTTTGCTTGAATGTCTCCTAAGAATCTCAGGCTCAATGGAAACCATGTTTAAGCCATCATCAACCTGGCTTTTGCAGAAAATACTGCCACCATTCACTCAGTTAATCAAGTTGACAATGTGGGAGTAAATGTTTATTCCTTTATGTCCCTGAATGCTTCTCAGTTTTCAGTCAGTCATCTTGTTCTATCAGTTCTCCATTTTAAACATCTCCGGAATCTCACTGCTTCTGTCTTTTCTGCTAGCTCTTTAGTTAAATCGTTTTGCCTGATGTACTGAAATTGCCTCTTAACAAGGTATGTAACTCTAGAATTACTCCCCACCTTATTTTAATCTGTTCTCCCCAGTACTTTCACATTTGTATATCTGATGTACAATCTGATTACTAATGTAAATTAATAATTATTAAATCAGTGTAACTTATTTACTTAATTCCTTTCACTGGTTTTCCAATGTCTTTAGGATAAATTCCAGGATCTTTAACACTGCTGACAAGGAATCCCTCATAATCTAAACCCTGCCTATCATTAGACCTTCATCCCGTTCATCATAGTTGAGTCTCTTTTGCATTCACCATTCTCTTGTCATTGTGGAATTTTTTCAGTTTTTGAATGATTTCCTGCCTTGCTGACTCTTCCTATAATACTCTTCACCTTTATCCCTTGACCCATGTAATTGCCACAAATCGTTTAGCTCCATGTTCAAAGAGAATTTTCTTTGATAAAATGTGTTCCTCTATCGTATGCTTCTATAAAATGTTATATGTATGCCTGTAGCTCCCACCCCACTTTTTTTGAGTCATACTTTTGGTTATTTGTCTAGTATCTATCTTTTCCACAAAAACAGAAATTATGAGGATAGTAGTATTCCCAGCACCAGGAAAAATGTCTAGGGGCACCTGGGTGGGTCAGTAGGTTAAGCATCTGACTCTTGCTTTCAGCTCAGGTAATGATCTCATGGTTCTTGGTATTGAGCCCCGTGTCAGGCTCTGCACTGACAGTGTGGAACCTGTTTGGTATTCTCTCTCTCTACCTTTCTCCCGCTCATACACTAGGGCGCACACTCTCTCAATATAAGTAAACATTTAAAAAATGAAAGAAAAAAGTGTCTAGAATAAAGTAGGTGCTTAATTAATGTTTGAATGAATTACTGAAATCAATAATTTGACAACAAATACTAACTGAAGTGCTATACATAAAAATGAAGGAAGGCAGGGGAGCCGGCGTGGGTCAGATGGTTAAGCTACCCACTTTGGCTCAAGTCATGATCTCACGAGTCGTGAGATCGAGCTTCTGTCCGGCTCTGTGCTGACAGCTTAGAGCCTGGAGCCTGCTTGCGATTCTGTGTCTAAGTCTCTCTGCCCCTCCCCTGTGCAAAAATAAACATTAAAGTAATTTTTTTAAAGTGAAGCAAGGCAAAGAGGAGAATTAAGATCAGGGAGTGTAATTTTAGAGAAGTTTAGAGAGGGATTTCCTTTGAGGTGACCTTGAACAAAGGTCTGGTTAAAGAGGAGTGAGACTTAGAATATCTCTGAAGGATCAGCTAATGAAAATATCCCAAGGTGGGAATAAGTTTGCAATGTTTAAAGACAAAGAAGGTCAATCAGTGTGATGAGAGAAAAAGAAGCAAATGTGTAGGAAGTGGCATGGGAGAAGACAGGAGAAAGAAGTTTGAGGGGCATACTACTCAATGCCTTACAGGCTGTGGTAAGGGCTTTTGTTCCAAGGATCATGAGAAGCCACTGTAGAGATTTGGATGTGAGACTGTGACATGATCACCTGTGTGTGTGTGTGTGTGTGTGTGTGTGTGTGTGTGTGTGTGTGTTAAACACCTTAATACCTTGGCTCATCTAGACTGGGGAGGGAGACAGTGTTAAATTCAGATAGGAAAATAAGATTTCTTCTTTTCATTGACCCAAGTATAACTTCACTGATGTAATAAATTTTAAAAGTTCAGGGATCTGGGTAAATTTTTTTACCATCTCAACACTTACAGCACAGCATATAAGAGAATTTAATGAGGGAACATGTTTTATTATTTTCAGTCTTACTGTCGCCTGGATGCCATTGGGTTTTCCTCAGTTATCTTTAGCCCAGAATACTCAGAATTTGACATAATACACTTTGTTATAAAACGTGGATAACTTATAAAACAGAGTCCTGTGATACGTAATCATTACATAACAAAGGAACTTTATTTGGAGGTTTTCCATAAGATGGAATTATATAGCAACAAGGTAATATTGATTCATACCTTAGATTTTATGCACCTTACTGATTTGTAACCAGCCTAATAGTTTGTTTATTTTACTAGCTTATATGCTCACAGTAAATAAAATTGTGCATGTGGATAGGACAAAATTGTTCATTATTACAGGAAAAAAGTCAGTTTCCAGGATGTTCAATGATGGCATGAAGAGCTATAAATTGTAGATGGTAAGGAAAATTATTTTTCTGGGCTGCTCAGGATTATTAAATGCCATCGACTGAATTATTTAGAGAATACACATTTTTTTTATGGAGTTTGTAGATTGACTGTTAAGAAATGATAGTATATAACTTTTTACCTTTTAACTTAATATGAATGATCTAAGGTCTACTAAAGTTTTTAAACAGTTATCGAAGTATAATTGTTATATAATAAACCATACATGTTTAAAATCTACAACTTGTTAAGTGTTGTTATCTCTAAGCTCCGTGAAACCATCAGCACAGTCAACATAGTGGACTTAACCATTATCTCAGAAATTTCTTCATGACTCTTTGTATCCTCTCCAGTCTGTCCCTCATGCCTCCCTTCACTAGGCAACCACTAATCTGCTCACATCACTATCGGTTCATTGCATTTTCTACAGTTGTATCAGTGAAATCAGGCTGTATGATGCTTTTGTTGAGCTTCTTTTAATTAGCCTTACTGTTTTGCTCTTCACTCATGTTGTGGCACTTAACAATAGACCAGTCCTTTCCATGACACAGTAGGATTAGATGGTATAGCTATACTTCAATTTCTTCACCTCTTCACTTGATGAAAATGTGGGTTGTTGAAAGTTGGGGCCATTGCAAATATGGTCCTTTGAAAATATATATATATAACTTTCTTTTAATGGTCATCTGTTTTCATTTCTGTCAGAAAGGAAAGGATGGCTCTTGAAGTATATTTACCTTTTCAAGAAACTGCCAAACTGCGTATGAAAAGGGTTTTTACAGTTTCACATTTGCATTGGTAATGTGTAAGAGTTCCAATTCCTATTCTAAAAGTCTTTGTATATCCTTTGTATCTCTCTCATGTTTTTGTTTGTCATAATAATTTCATATCAGACCCTCTCACTAATAATATCTCACAGCCATTAATCGTTCAAAAGATGTCAGGCATTGTGCTCAAGTGTTTGACGGTCATTCTCTTACTTAAACCTCATAGCAAGAAAGCCGAAGAGTGATAATTATTCTGATGTGGCAGAAGAGTAAACTGAGGATAAGTACCTTGCCCTATAAAACCTTAGTGTTAAGTCCTGGATCAGCATTTTGAGCCCAGGTTGTCAGACTTTGGAGACAATGACATTAACTAGTGGGCTGTGTTCTCCCATCCTCTTGACCAGAGCTTGTAGCATGGACCCCTTTGATACCTGCTGAAGCCTAAAGCCCTAACACCTTAAGGCCTTAGACATGTGGCAGACCTATCTGAAGTATATTTCAATATACAAAATAACATAATTAAGATTATAACAGAAACCGTTTGAATTGAAAGTGTTGTAAATATTTTAAAAGTTAAATAATACTATACATACTTCCTTATTCACACATTAAATAAAACACTATAGTGGTAGACTTAATAATATCCATAATTTCAAGATGAGGATGAATCCAAAAAATATTGCAGGATTTATACAGCATCTCTAAAATGATATGAAAATTAGTGACTTTACTAGGGACCCAAAATTATAGATATTGCTAATGCTACTGTGTTTGTAGTCTATGGACATAAATGAAAATGATGCTACACTTATGTTAGAGGCTGATGAAAATGAAGATGTAATATGTCTCTCATCCAGTTTAGCAGACATTTGAATTTTATCCATAGACCATTGGATCGTAAGTTTAGACATATTGCTCTTGTGCAAAACTCCATGAAAATAGGATCCATATCAGTTTTTATATTCTCCATATGACCAGTGGTTAGTATGGTGCAGGGCCCGAAACAGGTTCTACTGGATGAGCGATGAATGGAATACAGTTTCCAAAGCGTGCACTGCTCATTAGCATTTAACAATGAACGACACATATGTGCTGTCCTGTCTCAAGAACTAATAGTATACCAGGAAATACAGAAAATGAAATAGTCATGTGACTCTGGTCAAGTGACTCAACTGTTCACAGCCTCAGTTGCCTCCCATATCATTGTGTATAAAACTGTCATCTTCATGGGTTCAGTTTGATGATTGAATGAGAGCATCTGTATAGTAAGTGATAGATGTAAATGGATACACATACATGTGTATATGTGTGTATATATGTATGTATGTATATATATGTATATGGGGGTATATGTGTGTATATATATATATTTTTTTTCTCTTGTGTATGTGAGAACACAGCCTACCACCTTCTGTTGTATAAGCTTTTGCCATTATTATGACCAAGACGAAGTACAAGGTGCTATGAAATTGCATAGCAGGGGAACATAATTTTGTCTAGGGGATGAAAAATACCTCACATAGCAAATTACGTTTCAAGCTGATAAGTGAAGATTGGATGGAAGGTAGGCAATCCCAAGTGAGGGGAGCTTATGGAAAGGGGAAACAGAACAAGCAATATCTGAGACAGAAGGAGCACAGTGGTTTAGGGGAACAAAAGGAAGTTGGATGTGGCTGGTACAAAGTGGGAAGGCAAGAGTTGAAGCTGGAGAGGTGATCCGACGCTATGGGCAGAAATGAGACCACCTGATGTTTGTTTATGCTGGTCATAACCGCTAAGGTAGATACGCTAACCGCAAAAGTGATTTTTTTCTAAAAATGATAATTGCAAACCAGCATTCTCACAGTTGTTATGGAATGATGTGTAGATTATTTTCGAGAAACTTTGGTGGGTTCAAAGGGGCTCAGTTTGTTTTCCTGTTTTTTCTCTGGCATTTATAAAGCAAACACTGTAAACCCTAAACTACCGGTTATTATGTATGTCCTGATATGTAGGCATGATTGGTGTGTGTTACATAAAAATAAAATGGAGTTAGAATAGCTAAAATGTATATATACATACATACACACAGACAGACACCCTTTAGGGAACCACTTGGTCAGAACAGTGACCTTGGCATATATCTCATACATGCTAAATGAACTATTGCTTATACTTTTCTTCATGTAGCTCCCAATAAGCTCTTGACTTTTTTGTGGGGCCGGGGGATGGTTTTTGTTCAGAGCTGAATGCCTGCTAGATGACTGAAAGGGGAAGAAGATTTCCTCAATTCCCCCCTTTATTTTTAGCAGGAAAAAACTTAAATGTTTTTTCTGTTTTGTCATTTGAAACTATAAATATTAATTTACCAAGAAAGGCATACTGACAACTTTTAAGTACAATTGCCATCGTCCCTACAGTATTAATTTTAATTAAAGAAAGTACTGATTCATGCATGGGTATCTTGAAAACGCAAACTGCATTCTCCTGAAATGACACTTATTTACTTGGTAAATAAGTTATGTGTGAGCGTCAGCTAATTTAATATCCTACTTTCTAAAGAAAGCTTTTTTTGTAAGTCAGAATATCAAGTGTAAAGTCCACTCTTGGGAGAAACAAACAGAAGCAGTTTAAATGTCTACAATATGCAAAATAAATGTTTTCTTGAAAAACAACTCTTATTAGACAAATTTCCATAGAATCACAGGGGCAAATTCCATTTGAGAAAGTGCATGCTCTATTTTGTAATAAAGCAGAGACATGGAGCTGAGCCCACAGCATCCTCATTTCAAAAAGTACAATCAGAAAAGAGAGTTTTTCCCCTTAAAAGGCTGTAAAGATAAGTGAAAATCAGCCGGAATTCTGTGAATAATATGATGTGTGGCAGAGGAGCTCTCCTCTTGGTATAGTTAAGGAAAGATTTTAATCCAAAGGCTTTGCATCTGTACAGAGGACCGAGTAGATACTGAAAGAGATTTGCAGATCCGCTGTTTTTTTAGGCAGGAAGAATGCTCGTTAAATGCAGAACGCTGCTCTGGCTCATGTGTTTGCTCCGAGGTGTAGGTTTTGTTCGACTGACGTATCAGATAGTCAGAGTGGTTACCACACCGACGTTGTGGCAGCTGCATAATAAATGACTGAGAGAATCATGTTAGGCATGCCCACCTAACCTAACTTGAATCATGCGAAAGGGGAGCTGTTGGAATTCAAATAGACTTTCTGGTTCCCAGCAGTCGGCAGTAATAGAATGCTTTCAGGAAGATGACAGAATCAGGAGAAAGATGCTGTTTTGCACTATCTTGATTTGTTACAGCAGCCAACTTATTGGCATGATGGAGTGACAGGAAAAACAGCTGGCATGGAAGGTAGGATTATTAAAGCTATTACATCATTATGAATACAATTAGAAGCTGACCATGACAAAGCATATGTTTGAACAAGCAGCTGTTGGTAGCTGGGGTTTGTTGCCGAGCTCTTCAAACTCTGCAAACAGTGTTGCTTTTACAGAAGGGATTTTAACATTTCCTTGTGCTGCGTTAGATTTTTGGGGAGTGTGCTTGCCTCCAATCTCAAGAAAACACTTCTGGGATAGAAATCTGTGTTAGGAGATTTTAGAATAAAGTGTTTTTCAAGAGTCTGGGTTTCTCCAGGTAGATGATGACCGGGGGGGTGGGGGTGGTTGGGGGGAATCTATGGGGAAATCTACCCCGACTCAGTTATCTGCTATTTAGTTACAAGGAATGATTGATCTATTGGCATGTTCAGATATTGACAGAAAGGAGAATGTATAGAATGTTTGGATAGGTTGAAAATTGTTACACTTCGTTCCTGTTTTATAAGGAGTTTGGCTGTCAGTCTTTTCTCATCAGTTTCTAGCTTTTGACATTTATTCAGTCATTCTGCATTCTATAAAGAAAATACATCAATATCTCCTGCAGGGTTTTTCAACAACTCCAGCATCTGTTTCGGCTATTGAACTGTATTCACGTTTTGCCAAGTTGATGTCGACCCAGCTGGTCTATCATTTCTCGCTTGATTACTGCTCTTAATTTCTCTGTATCAGCTTGTTTCAGATAGGGCTTTTTGAAAGCTGTTAATGAAAAATGACAGAAAATGATAAATGAGTGAAAATTGGAGCATTTATTTATTTAATTATGTTGAGACCTTAATGAGTTTTGTCGTACATTCTCCCTTGCCTGCGTACAATTTTTAGCACCCTTGTGCTGTTTTGCAATATTTCTTTCTCATACAGTCAGTGGATTACACTTATAAGTACTTTTAAACAAATGAAGCATGAGCCTAGACTGTATCTGGCTCCAAAAATAAAGTTTTTGGGAAAAGAGGAACAATTTAAGCTTTTTGTGGAAACTAGGCATCGTTTCCATATTCTATCTTCAGACGCTGTCATGGGGATTTGTCACTGACTATATATCGGACCGAACATATTGAAATAATTTTTATCACCACTAGGGTAACACGAAAATAAAACATTCAGAGCTGTTTTTAACAAGTGATTGTTTAAAACACATGTCAAATAATATAGAAATAGATTTTCCTGAGTGTGCAAAGCATGGTTGTTAATTATCTGTATAATACAGAATCTTTCAGCTCTTTGCCCAGTCTCTCCAATAACCTGAGTAGCTAAATCATCCAAGTTAATAGGCTATCATGTATGAACATCTAGTATGACGTTTTGATGTGTACGGTATTGCTCATATATGCTGTATCTTTTCTCTAGTAATTATAATACCTCAGTCAGTGTGGTCAAGGAACACTACTGGCTGTTATGTAACTTTTCCCCCTGAATGTTAGTCCATGTTTTTCAATTACGTATTCCTCTTGGAAAGAGTGACTTAAAACAACATGTATTTACATACTGGTGAATCAATTAGAAACTGATGGGCTAAATATACCACTTGGATTCCTCCAAATTAATTACTAACTTAGGTTTTGAAAAATAGTCCTACATGTAGAGAGTGCTTTTTAACCTTGAAGCATACCTAACTGTTGTTGAATCTATAATTCATAATACATACCTATAGCATGAAAGAAAATAGTTTTCTAGATGTCTAGCTTTAGCAGCAAACACGTTTTAAATAACGTGGTTCAGGCAACCTAATTATTTCCTGTTAATACTTCTGAGTGCTGTATGTGCTTTTGTACAGTCTGTTTCAGTACTTGTTTAATCTTTGGGAAGCTCAAAGACTGGCAGAGATTTTTGCGTCAGGTGACAGAGGGTTATTTCTTAGTTGGTTGACAAAAACCTGTGTCTATACTTTTGCCTAAAATACAGTTCTTTTCTGCCAATTTTATTTTCCAACTTCATAACCATTTTAAGTGACCATTCAAGTCTGGAAAAACTCTTTGACATTACATATTTTAGTAGGACTCTGCTTTTGTGAATTGTCTCCCTGTGAGAAGAATCCAAGCTTCCTGTTAGCCGCACGCTCCTGTTACCATAGTTACTTAAAAAAGAAGTTTTTCCTTTCAATGAAGATAGTGTAATTTAAATCAGCCACTGGACTCCGCACACTTTGGTTTTTTTGTTGTTAGTTCAGGTTGCTTCGTTTGTGACTGGGAAGTACTCTGGATTCCATTCCACTGATGAATGGAGAGGACAGACACTAGGTGGCACCAGCTGTTGATTATTAATGAAATCTTCAAGGCTTTGGGCCACACACCTGAAGAGCAGGCATACCCTTATTGCCGGATGCCTTTGTAAGAGTTGGAAAGGCTGGCCAGTCTCTCCAGCTCTGAGAGATGATTAGCCTGCACAGTGACAAGACCACGTGAGGTCTGCAAATCCCAGTTGCCTAATTCTCTGTTTTCTGAAGAGGTTTGTTGGGGGTGCGGGGGTGGGGGGGACAGGGGCGGAAGAGGAGGAAGAAACATGTAAGACCAGAGTGTGTGAAAAAGAGATGAGACAGGTGAAATTGATTGTAAACATTGAAATATTTTTTTACTATGGAATTCGTTACTTGTACAAATGTCTGTGGGTTTTACCTGATCATCTACACACCTAGCTTATTTTCTCCAAGGTGTTCATACTATAAAAACAACTGGAGCAACTACTTGTATCGTTTAGTTAAATAATCTAATGGAACATCATTTTTTTTTAATTCAGTAATGTCCCTTGGTTCTTTTTTAATGGTGGTAAGTGTCCGTTTGAATTGTCCAGTGAAAATGCCCGCTTGTGATTGAGTTACCCACCTTCAGATGAAATGTATCGCTCTTCTTCCCAAAAGAGGTGCAAGGGGAGATGCTATCAGTTAACTATTCCAAAACTCAGAACGTACATTTCTGTTCTCTCAGCCACTCGATCTGTGACACTTGTTGTGCCAGCTCTGGCTAACTAATACACCTCCTATTCCTTGTTGATCAAATAACTCTTACCATGAAAATGTGTTGAATATTAGTGAAATGCTGTTTCTGCATCCATAAAAGTGACCGTGTGGACGGCATTGAAAATTGGTCCTGGAGGTAACAAACTAAAATGAGCAAGAAGGAAAACAGTCCTTAATTAGAGTGGGGCTATTAAATACCTCTTCACACTGGAAATTTTTTTTTTTTGGAAAAATAAGAGCAGTAATTTTCTCTCACTGGGAGTAAGTAAGCATTCCTGAGGTAGATGGGTTGGTTTAGAATGAGGGGAAAGGTAGTATAGACCGGAGTTCCCCCAAGGTTCTAGGAAACAGTATGTGATTTGGTTAGTTAGCTTGATTATACTGTGGGATTTATTGAAGATTTTTATGATTTAGTGAAGATGGAGAAATGTTTTCCATTTGATATTTCAGAGAGATTAATTAAATTACTAAATTATTCTGCCTTTGGTGCATTAATTGAATGATTGTAAACCAGGAAGCAGCCTTTCACAGGACTATGATGTAGTTTTATTCATTTGGCTCTATCTGATTTGGACCTAATTTCTCACAGTGTGCCCTGTAATTCTGATATTTGCCCTACTTGGTTTCTGAAATTTTAATACTCAAAACATGAAGGAAAATCAAAATAGTTTAGCTGGAGAGGAGAGCAAATAAATTGAATTAATAGGGTACCAAAGGATTATGACCACCTGGAAAATGCAGAGACGAAATTGATGAATTTTAATAGGAATAAGATCCTGCACTAAGGTTCAAAAATCAAACCAAGTACATTATGTGAGAGAGTTAAAGCTTAACAATAATTCATTGACTAAGACTTAATGATTTGGTTGGCCTTCATTTCAGTGTCAGTCATAATCTCCTGTAGTATTGGAACAACAACAACCAAAAATCCAGCGATGTTGTTGGATATGTATCCTTTAAGGAAGGGAAGAAACAAGAGGGAACGCATTTTAGTAGGAAGTTTTTGTTGTTGTTTGTTTGTTTTTGTTTTTGGAGGAACATCGTGGTCTCAGGAACTAAAACATTTGGGAGCGTGTTCTTTGAAAAATGTCTGGCTGGTGAAAGGCTCTAGGAGCTACGACATTTGAGGGGCATTGAAGTTACTAGAAGAGGGAGAAAGGTGAAAGATGATTGAATGAACAAGAATAAAGAAAAGGTAAACTTTCTTCAAATATTAAATGGGCCATGATATGGAAGAAGGATTAGACTCATTTGTACCTCTGTGGTAGAACAAAAAAATGCTCTTCCAGTTAATTGTGTAAGCAGAGAAATGACTGCTCTGTGAAGTATGCTATGTACGCCTGGTTCGAAAAGTGTTCATTGCTGGGAGTTGATTTCCTTCACTAAAGAGCAATTGAAGAAGGAGATGTTTGATAGAATACTTAATTTTAAGAATCTGTGTTTATGATCATTTCATGAAAACTGTATTCCCCTTTTCCTGTCTTTCAGTGTCTCTCCTACTCCCCTGGGACCCTCCAGGCTAGGGTCAGCAGAAGATGGCTCATGTGCCATACCTCCTCCTGTTTGACCAGCTAGCTAAGAATGGCTTTTACATTTCTAAACGAGTTTTTTAGAAGATGAATACTATTTTGTGACATATGAAAATTGCGTGAAATTTCAATTTAAGCATCTATTAATAAAGTTTTAGTGGGAGTTAGCCACAACCTATTTGTTGACATATTGTCTAAGGTGGTTTTCATGTTAACATAGCTGTTAGGTAGTTATGACAGAGGCCATATGGGCCACAAAGCCAAAAATATTTACTGCCTGGCCCTTGGTAGCAAAAGTTTGCTGGCCTCATCTCTCAACGATAAGAGAACTTCCCTTTTTGCTCATTAAGTCGAGTGGTAGAAACAAGCCGGTTCACAATTAAATATCCTCTGAAGACCACAAACAGAATTGCAACCACCTGAAGTAGTACAGTACTACGGGCATTGAAAAGCGATTCAGATACACAGCTCACAAGTTACCGATGGAATCGTTTTGGCTATTGACGTATAGAGAGATTTGCTTTGCTGAGGAATGTTTATTAATGTCAGCCAGAGAAATTGGAGGTCTCTGCAGTTACTCACATCTGCTTTGCCAGGGCCCGGTGAATTTGCTGAGCTTATCTATTTAGTCAGATTCAGCTATTTTTATTGTTGCTCTTCAGATATTGTGTGATTATGGTAGACTTCCTGAAAGTGCCCAAGTCAGTGGGAAACAAGGTAAAGTGAGTGGAAATCACTTCCTGCAGGTATCCTTTCCTTCTTCATAGGTCTGTAAACTGTCTAGGCAGCTTTTGCCTTACAGAATTCTGGACAGGTTGTCATCTTTTAAAAAAGATGAAATTTCTCTTGATCAAATAGGGAAAAGAGAGGATCAAAGAAGAGCAAAGTAAAAGTCTGGGCACTGCAATATACAAGAACAGTTGAGGCCGTTAGAAAGTGATTGATGAGGTATGGTAGAGTTAAAAGTTAGCAGTGAGATATTTAGATTACTCTGAACACGTGGATAGAAGAGAAGGGATTTTTTTTTTCCAAATCATACGAGAAACCATCATGAGATGCTAAGCATAGAATTAAAGGGATTCAGGATTTACCATCGTAAAAGGCAACCTCTGTACCTCCATGACCGTGAAACTAGAATCCCTGTATTTCTCCCGCCCCCCCCCCCCCGGGGCAGGGTATCACTTCTACTCACTGGTAGCACTGGAAATTCCTGTGAAACCCATAGGATTCTTATTTTATTTCCATGAGGATGTTACTGAGCAGCTATCTTGTGATGCCTGTCTCTATGGTAACAGATACAAGGCTTAAGGGTCTGAAGGAAATTCTTCCTATTGGTTTAGGGATATGGAGCGATGAGGGCGGCTCAGCGAGGAAGAGGATAAAGCTCAGGGAAGGCAGAAGAGACAGTTGAGAAAAAACTGTCGCGAGGGAGCTGATTTGTGTGTGAAAACTATTTGATTTCCTCTTTATCTTAGAAGGAAATAGAAACCAACATGTTAAGTGAAAAAAGAAAAGATTCTTAAAAAGTATTGTTTCCATCCATCCAGTCAATTTTATGTAATTGTAGTCACACACATCTTTTTCTTAGTTGGCTTGCTTTTCGCTTTACAGGAAAAGATTGCTTCGTGCCTGACATTGATAAAAGGAGGACTTCTACCCCTGGCAAATTTAGTTCTAGTTATTGCTATCAAAGATTTTGATATTTTTCTTGATTCCAAGGGTAAGAATATTGAGGTCTGGCTGGCATTCCTCATAAACACTGAGCTTCTCCGGGAATTAGCCAAGTACACGGTCCTTCCAAGATAGTCTTTTTAGGTCTCTTTCTACTAAAGACCAGTGATAGGTAAAACAAGCATATCTTGTTTTCAAAATGGAGCATTTTGCAGAGTGTGTTGGTAAGATTTTGTGTCTTATGTTTTGTTTAAGTTAGAATATTAAAAGCAAACAAAAACCCCACAGGTTTAAAAATAATTGGTTTTCCATTTATTTCACTTTTTCCTTGTCTTTTAGTCTAGCAAATAAGAACTCACTGTGTTTTAGTTGTTTTAGAAAGGAGATAAATTTGACTCTTTCTCTTTGATTTAAAGTATATTTCAAGTTGTTATGTAACAGAAAGAATTAAAATATTTGTGTAATTTAGAGGTCCTTCAGGAAAACATAAGTCACTGAAGGCAGAGATGGTTATCTGACTGTGTAGCTCTTACACATAGTTCCTACATTAACACAGGTGTTGGTGCTTCATTTATCCTAAAATCTTCATATATGTTAGGGTCAAAGGAAAAAACTAACAAAATAATAGCAAGGAAGCAAATAATCATAACTTGAAGGACAATTTAAATTTTGGGAGTTGGAGATAAATATACTTCGACTTATATTTTATAAATTAACGAATATTATTAGGTCATAGTGCCTTAAAGCTTTAATTGATTTAAGTCTTTTTATTTTTTAACTTGTAAGAAATTTATAGATTATCTGCACAGATAAAACTTTTCACAAGTATAATTCACTCTGTAGATACTGATAAATGTTTTCAGGACTTGTTCACACTGTCTTAAAATTAAGTGAAAAAAAAAGTAGAGGGGCGCCTGGGTGGCTCAGTCAGTTAAGCGTCCGACTTCAGCTCAGGTCATGATCTCACACTCTGTGAGTGGGAGCCCTGCGTCGGGCTCTGTGCTGACCACTCAGAACCTGGAGCCTGCTTCAGATTCTGTGTGTCTCCCCCTCTCTCTGCCCCTCCCCTGCTCATGGTCAGTCTCTCTCTGTCTCAAAAATAAATAAAAACAGGGGCGCCTGGGTGGCTCAGTCGGTTAAGCGGCCGACTTTGGCTCAGGTCACGATCTCACGGTCTGTGAGTATGAGCCCCGCGTCGGGCTCTGTGCTGATGGCTCAGAGCCTGGAGCCTGTTTCCGATTCTGTGTCTCCCTCTCTCTGCCCCTCCCCCGTTCATGCTCTGTCTCTCTCTGTCCCAAAAATAAATAAAACGTTGAAAAAAAAATTAAAAAAAAAATAAATAAAAACATTAAAAATTTTTCAAAAAAAAGTAAAGTTAGCTATAAAGGTGCAGTACCTTTTTTGATAATTTTGGAAAATAAATATTTTGAAAAAGACCCTTGTTTAAAAATCTATACAGTTGGAACCATAAACAGTCATTGCAGTACACATTGAAGTTTCTAAATAAAGCCAGGCTACTTGAAATATTACACAGATACACTGCTTTTGGAACCGTGGCTTTAATTTGAAATTTAAGACATTCCCAGGGCATGTCTGGCATGACTGGCCTCCAGAAAACTAATTTTGGTGGTTTTGGGGCTTACAGAGTCCAAAGTACACTGCAGGGAATACACAAATGGGTAAAAAGAGTGGGCAAAAGGACTGTAGAAACTAAAGAGAAAAAGATACTCTTCTGGACAAAGGTTTCCACAGGAAGTGGGGAATGGCTGAACTTCAAGGTTGGATAGTGCACAAAGATGCATCAGTATCCATATACACTAGAAGGCAAATGGTGCCTATCAGAGTTCCCAAATAATATTGTCATTCCTGGCAATCTGGAGACAAATACAAAGAACAAAGAAGAAAAAGTAGGTAAAATCAACTTACCCGCCTCAATCTGCTCTGCTCATGGCATTGTTAACAATTGATGGTCATGCTCCCAGGATAAAACATAAGGACATCATCAGTATTCTCTTTTTGTTTAATGGAAGTATAGTTGACATCTATTAGTTCCAGGTGTACAGCATAGTGATTCAACAATGAAATACATTACAAAATGCTCCCCCACAATGAGTGTAGCTACCATCTGAAGGGCCATCATATTCTGAGTTTACTAGCACACATATCTGTTCTATGTACTATGGGTGGAATTACGCATTACAGCACCAATTAAGCTGGGTTATGGAAAGTGACGTTACTGTTAACGGGGGATTTGATGGGTTTTAGGCAAGTACTAGGACTTCATTTATGTTCTGTAACAAGTACAGTAAATAGGAGATTGAATCAAAGGCTGGCCATTGTAGAAATGATACTGCAGTGAGTAGGAATCTCAGGTTCATCTCCCTTTGCCTGCTGACCCATTCATGGACTGGCTCTGGGGACTGTGGTGGTGAGAAGCAGAGCCCATTTCTCCATGATTAGAGGCCACTGACTGAAGTGACATGTATCTGTTCCTTTCCATTCATCCAACAAATAATTATTAATAAATTCTGTCAGGTTCTGTGCTATGGCAAGATGTCTAAGAAATGGTCCCTGAGGAGTTTAGAGATGAATGTGCTTTATGTGGATGAGGACAGAAAAAAATATCTATACTGACAGTTTACCAGAGGGCAGCAGCAGCTGGGACTCCACACAGGAAAGCCAGCTTAGGAATGAGCTCTAGAGGCTTCCATGGTTCCTCGTCTGAGTGATAGAGAACTGGCAAGTTCATCAAAGACCAAAATGATAGCTTGAAGGGAAAGAGCAGAAATTCAGTGAAGAATGGTTAGTAATTCAAAGTAAAAGGTGAAGTAACGTAAAGTTCCGTTCAAAATAAGGAGGAGCATGCCTACCAGCTATTGCCCATCTTCACTGAAATCAGATCTAAAAGGTAGAGCTTTTACAGTGTTGTAAAAGTCAGTTGCAGATGATGAGATTGTGCCTTTTTAAACGTATGTGAGTGTGGCCGTGCAAAGTTTCTCTCAGGAGGTTTAAAACAGAAAACCAATTATTTCTGTTAGTAGGTCATGTACATGGAGACTCTTTCCTTTGCTCTCTTTGGAGAAATAATCATATTGTCTTAGCTCACTGTATATGCATCTTTAATCAGAAGCTACCTGAAAATATTTCACCTATGCTTAAATTAATCACAGAATTAGATCTCAGAGATGGCACAGAAAGGCCCTTTACACAGGATGACGTTTTATATACGATAGGCTAGTGCTGTGTAGACCTGTAACATGAGATAGTGTTAAATCTTGAAGCTTTCATCCAACTTCAACAGCATCCAGTTTAAATGGTACTCACCCTCATTCTTGACTCCTAGGAACTTAAAAAGACATGTTTACATTAGAATTTGGAATAAAAGAGAAGGATATTTTCTGAATGAATAGTCTAGAAAGTCTTTTCTCCATCCTCCCTCTTCATGATTCTTTCCTCGTATGCCTCTTCCCTCTTTATACGTGTGTGTGTACGTGTGCATGCATGCATGTGTGTCCATCACTATGTGTTTCTGACTCTCCGGTATATAGGCTAACCATAAGAACAATGTCCTCCCAGCATTCTTTATTGAACAAATTTTCCTTTATAGGTGAAAGCAGTTCTGTGTGGCTTGGTTTTACAACCTTTTTCATTGAAATACAACAAAGAAGTGCACAAATCAGTAAGTGTACAGGTTAATGAATTTTTCACAGAGAACATTCCAGTGATTACTCACAGTGAGAAAATTATTACCAGCATCCTCAAACCTCAATCTTAACCCTTCCCACTCAATGCTTGCCCAATGAAAAACATCATGCTGACTTCTAACACACCATAGATAGGCCATTTCTAAAATGTATATTATTGGGTATATGTAGTATGTCCTCTATTGTGTCGTCTTTTTCTCATCATTACGTTTGTGAGATCCATCTCTTATGTTGCTTGCAGTTGTGGTGCATTTTCAGGGTTGTGTACTATGGCATCACATGAATATGCTAAATTTCGCTTGCTCCATTTACTGTTGGTGGCCGTGTGGGTTGATTGCATGTGGGGCCTCTAAAAATAATGCTACGCTGAACATCCAGAAGTGAAATTGGGTCACTGAAGAGCCAAGTGTCTGCCTTTAGTTGATAATGCTATGTAGTCTTTTAAATAAATGTTTATTTGTTTTTGAGAGAGAGAGAGTGAGCAGGTGGAGGAGGAGCAGAGAAAGAGAGAGACAACACGATCTGAGGTGAGCTCTGTGCTGACAGCAGAGAGCACAAATCAGGGCTCGAACTCATGATCATGAGATCATGACCTGAGCCTAAGTCAGATGCTTAAAAGACTGAGCTACCCACGTGCCCCATAGGTAGTTTTTTTTAAACATGGATAAACAATTTCATTAACTAACCATCGGCATATGAAAGGTTTGGAGTTTCAGTATCTTTTTGTCATTTTAAATATTTATTTTATTTTATTTTGTTTTATTTTATTTTATTTTTGAGAGAGGAGAGGGAGAGGGAGAGAGAAAATCCCAGGAGAGCATGACCTGAGCCGAAATCAAGAGTCTGACGCTTAACTAACTGGGCCACCCAGGTGGCCCTCATTGTCATTTATTGTTCTAATGAGTAATGAATTGGAAGAGTCCTTTGAAGTGTTTGTTGGTCATGTGGATGTTATCTTTAGTATAGAGACTGTTCTCGTCTCATCCTTAATTTTCTAATGAGGTGTCTTGTATTTTTTATTGATGTAGATTTTTTTATTGTTTACTGAAGGTGAACATTGTGTTTATTTATTGCATACATCTAGATAGGTATAATTTTTAGAATCCTGGAATTTAAATCCCAGAGACCCTTAAAGAATACTTAGTCCAATGAAATAAAATTAAAAAAAAAAAAAAGAATACTTAGTCCAGTGTCTTAATTTGACAGATGAGGAAACTGGGACCTGTAGAGTTACGGATAGTTGCTTAAAACTTCTAGTTTGTAGTAAGACCAGAAACAGAAGTCTTGGAACACTGAAGTGTGACTTTGTCTTTTAAACCATGTAGAGCCTTTAAGTTCCTTCTGCTATGCTGACTTGAGCTCCTTGTCTGTCTAGAAAGGCCAAGCAATGTATGATAGAGTTATTATAACAGCAAGTACAGTGAGGTGTGATTCGTCTCTTTGATTTTCCAAACAGAAATGTCCCCAAGTAACCAACTGTTGTATAGCATGGCCATGCAAAATTTAAACCTCTATTTCTTTTTGGTGTCGGGTTTTATTTTTCCTCTTTCATATCTTTATTATTGCTTTCAGCTTGTTCTCATATTTATTGTTGTTACTTCTGTCTACTCATTCCCCATTTGCTTCAAATTCAACAAAGTCCCATTTTTCCATGGTGAATTAATAAGAACATTTTCTAATATTCTTTCAAATGTTGGCTGCAAAACATCATTGCTAAGGTAATAATACCTAATGTATATGGGAAAAAAATTATATTCCAGAGGCAGTACTTGGTACTTGTCATGCATTATATTAGATAGTATGTTGAACACCTCAGACATAGGTTTTATCATCACCATATTAGTGATCTAGAAAGTGAGCCTTAGTGACTTGAAACTACTTGTAAGACACCTGGAAATGGAACCAAATTTATCAAATTTCAAACATCACGCTCTTTGAATGATTACACTGTACATGCTTGGAAGGAAACGAATAGAACAAGAAAGATTTGGGGCACTGTCTGCTTTGACTGCTTCTGCAGTAGGTCTTAGGGATGTTCCCAGTCTTGTAATCTCATTGAATACTTTCTTTTTTGTGTTCTTTTTCAAAGTGGTAATCAGAGCAGTCTCATTTTTAGTATTGAGCTTAATCCTTTTAGTAACTGAACTGAACTCTTGATAACGAAACAACCTAAATATGGATAGGTAAGTTCACATCCGCTGACTATATTTTAGCTGAATTTTCTTGCAGTAAGAGGCCAGCCCTGTATTAAGACTCTTCATTTTCAGGTCATTAGAGCAATTTTTTCTGGGTTCTTATTATTTCTCACCTAGATTTTAATTCCAACTATTTCTTGTTCCTATTTATGGAGAAATCACACATTCTAGTGCCTCCATCTAGAAATCAGAATCTGCATGAGGTATCTAGCATGTTATTTTTCTCTTGTATGAGAGAAGCACATTGAAACAATAATGTTACAGTTGCTTCGCTGTTTCTGAACAAGTAGGCATGGCTTTACACTGAGGATCTGTAATTCATGGGCGTTCAGTAGTAGCAGTTTCTTCAATGCAGAGAGCTTTACAATTAACAAAACACGTACTCACATAACAACCCTATGTGATAACTACAGTAATAAGTATTATTTTCTCTTTATTCAGATTCGGGTCTCTTTGTATCTTAAGTTTGTGTTAGTTTTGCTGTCTGTTTTCCATGCCACCCGCAGTCACTGCCTTAGTTCAAATCTGTGTAGCTCACTTAGAATACCATGATAGCTTCCTAACTTACCTGTGTGTCATGGGTCTCTCCAGTTGACTCTTCACAGAGGCTGGTAGGTTCATATTTCTCAAAGCCAAATATAATGTCATTCCCTTGCTTAAATCCACAGGTGGCTCCCGATTACTTTGAGGAATTAATTGAAATAACTTGTAAGGAAGAAAAGGGACTTTACAACTTCTCCCCTGCCTTGTTCTCAGGTTTGATTTTTCACCCACCAATTTGAACGCCTTACCCTAGCCTTAGGAACAGTTCTCTGAACGGAACAGACTTCCCTTCCTCGTGCCTTTGGGTATGTTGACCCCACTTGACACTCAAAAGCAGTTCTGACTCCCACATATTAATCTGTTGCACATCTTAAATTTTCCCAGATTGTGTAGATGGTGCCTCTTGTTCATCTTTGGATGAATCGTGTACTCCTGTGTATACTCACGTAGCATCCTCTTCATACTTGAGTCAACACTTAGCTCAGTTATACTTTTCAGGTTGTTGATTTGTATAGATGATTGATGCCTAAAGATTGTGATTTCTCCTTTCATGCTTTATCATTGGCATGGCACCTGGGGATACAGTGCCTCAAATTTTACTTAGAGCTGGAATGAATGATGTACCCAGAGGGAACCAGATTGGTTTGAATCTATGATAGCATCATGTTTGTGTCATCCTTCTTCACTCCTATGTACTAACCATAGTACCTAAGAGAGTTTCAAGATTTCTCTGGGAAATGGAAATAAGTTGAGGCAAGTTACAGTTTTGGTGTATTTCAAGCTGGTGAAAGTTTGCATATTTAGTTATGATAATATATTAGTAACCCTACATATTGGAAATGTATAGAGCACAGTACTTTAAAGCTTTATTTCTTTGTGATTTACACATTCCCTCCCCCTGAGGTCTTCATTCATTCCAATTATCCACTAAGAAAACAATAAAAATAATGTAATTAAAGGTTCAAGTAAAATCACCCACAATGAAAGTGGCAGTTAAGTTTGAGGTAAACCAGTTGGGGCATATTAATGAAGGAAAACACAGTGAATTTATTTCCATTTATTTCCTCCGTTCACCACTCATAGAAAATGGTGGAATTTACCAATGACCCACTTGGGCTCATCTAGCACTATAGTTGTAAATCATTCCTGCAGTTAAAAGTATATATCTGATTGCATTTCCCCACTGAATTTTTTTTAGAAAATGAGAACCACATTCAAGAGGATTTGAGTTTGGAAAATAGGGGATATACAATGCCAGCAGTAGAAAAGAGGACCTAATGTGTGATTGGTTTATAGCCTAAACCTCAGGTCCACATCTGGACAGGCTGCAGCTGCACAGAGAGTAATAATTCCATGGACGTGTCCAGTGATGTGGGATGTTCACACTCTCCTTCCTCTAATACACACTTGTGTGATAGTAAGGAATTAACGAAGTAGACACATTTAGTTTTTTATGATCTCTGAAATCATCTCTGTGGAGAGAAGAATCTCAGAGATGGGTGGATTGTATAGCAAAGCAGTTCCAAAATGTATCAATTCTTTACAATTCTCTGTGACAGGAAGCCACATGCCAGGAGCTTTGCATATTTAATTATTTATTTTGATGCTTCTCATAGAAGTTGTCTTCACTCTTTATCGATATTTATGTACAGTTCTTTTCGTTTGTGGTGGAATTTAGTGGACTGTGTTTAAAAAACACATTGAGGCTGACACAATTCAGTTGTGCACATTACAGTATTAGGGAATGAAACAATACTTTGTAGAATTGCAGTAACCAAAGAAGATGGTACATTTTACTGTACTGTTCATGAAAATCAAATACTGTGACTACATTTACAAAACACTCTGTGATCACACTTGTTGCATAGTTGACAAATAAACATCGCCCTTGTATACAACAGTGAGTTGGGGGAAAGGTAAGGGAAGATATAACCATAATCTCTCGTGGGAATGCATTGAGAACCTCTGTAAATTAAACAGATGTGTTATAGATGATAGCTTGTTTTCCGTTTTTGAAAAGACACTGCCTTTTGATAATCATTTGTATCCAGATGAATCAAGGGAAAATCTTTACAGCCTTTAATGTGGCAAAGCTAGAGAATAAATGCTGGTCTAAAATATGTGGGGAAAATGAGAGGATTGGTCACGGTGTATGACCAGTGACCTCCATCGCTGTGTCAGTGTGATAGTGTCAGCCAGTATGGGAACTGTCAGTAGTGGATCCAGGTAGAAACCTTTTCCAACTAGATGGTTTTGCTGGTACTTTTAATTGACTGAAGGTGTATTCATTTTATCAGAAACATTTAAAAAGTAAAATGGAACCTCCTCTGAAGGTTGGGAAAAATTTGTATGCATTAAGGCTCATCCTAATACAAATGCAATGTAATTAATAATAAACTAGCATTATAATAATTATTAAGTCTGTAAAATTTTTATTTCAAGTACAGTATCATTTCACCCAAACTGTTTAAAAGTTTATTTCATTATTTTGAAAGGAGTTAAAGTGACATGCTTCTAACAATGCTTCCAAAATTACTAGATGCCTGTAACAGATGGCCTTGATGCCTTCCCCTCTATTCTGGGAAACCACCATTCCCCCGTAGACTTCCCAATTCGTATTACAATCTGATTCTTTGTCTCATGGTTTCCACTTGCTTTGAAGCTACCTAAAAGTTTCCTGGAGGTAAGATCATTTGGGATGGCCCATAGTGCATAACAGGTGAGAGGCAAGTTTTCCACCTTTCTTACCTGTCAGGTGAGACAATTCTGTTTTCTAGACAACTCTGTCTCCAAGTGAAATTCAGCCTTGGTTGATCACAGTGGCAACAAGTTTGTCAACTTACACTGTGCTGCCTTTAGTTTCTTGTCACTCACTTCTTTACTGTGCTTCCTGGGATCACCTCTGAAATAATTTATGTGCATTCAAGTCCTCTTCTTAGGGTCCACTTCTGGAAACATCCAACCCAAGAGAGCATATTATCAGTAGTTTGACCTCTGATTGAATTTTTCATTCATTTTTATCAAATAAGTGAATTTGGGAGAATAATAAGGGCAGTTATCAAAAGAGGCATTGGTTTGGGAGTTAAGGAGCCTTAGAAGTAACACGTTTTGCCACTTGTCATTGGGAAGTAGTCATTACTGTTCTGGGCCTTGTCTTTTCATCTCAAAAACAGAAGCATTCGATTATATGTGGTTAAAGGAAATAATTAATGGAAAGGATAAAAAACTACTAACACACCACATATGGTTGCTTAATAGTAGTTTCCAGGAGTGCTGTGGCAAACTTTCAGAAAGTGTCCAAATTTCTTGGGAAAAGATGTCATTATTTAGTGCCATGTATACCAGCATATATGCAATGGGAATGGAAGCAGATGTTCCATGTTTTACCACCTCTGTAATAGACTAGATGAGACTTAATATTTTTTTTAAATTTTTTTTAACGTTTATTTTTGAGACAGAGAGAGACAAAGCGTGAACGGGGGAGGGTCAGAGAGAGGGAGACACAGAATCTGAAACAGGCTCCAGGCTCTGAGCTGTCAGCACAGAGCCCGATGCGGGCGGGGCTCGAACCCATGGACCGAGAGATCATGACCTGAGCCGAAGTCGGCTGCTTAACCGACTGAGCCACCCAGGCGCCCCAAGACTTAATATTTTTTAATACGCAGATCATAGTCTCGAAAAGAACTCTTATGTGGAAATCCAACCAAAAATTGAGTTTAAAAGATAGGCATTCTAGATGAAATGTGAAAAGGGAAATGACTCAATGCTCACCTACTTCCACTAACACCTTCTAGGCATAGCAGTCCTACCCTTAGAACTTGAAACAAGCTACTGTACTAGATAATATCTGTGACTTCTTCCAACTCTATCAGGGTAGAAAATAGTTTCTTTACCTATTTAACTAAACCTAGAAACAGCTAAGAGGTAGCTTTAAACTGGTAATACTTGACTAAACCAAGCAAGACTGAGTACAGAAATTTATCCAACAGCACAAATGATGCTGGATAGTGCTGACAAAGATAGGGTGTTTGAGACGAAAGTGGGGAAAAAAAATTGATGTGGGATAATACTAAAAGCTAAACTTGTCTTAGAGATTGTAGTCTCAGCACCAAGCCCCGTATTGCTCTTGAAAGATTTCTTAAATTCAGCCATCATAGTAACTCTGGACAGATATTGTACAGATATAGCATGGTAGTAGCGATTTACTTTAAATCAATTTATACACTAAATCTACGTTTATTCCTCCTGTTTCCTTAATAAAGCACAGAGATTTCCTTGCTTTTATCTCAAGTACCATTCATTTAATGTTTTTGTTGGGCACATACTACATGGAATGTCTTAGGCTGAGCATTGAGAGCTTTGGAAAGATTAATCAGAGCTGATTTCTGCCCTTGAAGCTAACAGTGATTAGAGGAGAAATGTCACACTCAGAAAACGTAGGACTACTGCAATATATCTCCCTTCCACCCCTTCACCCTCTAACCCTTTGACTCCTCCTCTTATGGCCATGGCCACTAACATCATGGTAAAACAAAAGATAAACAATTTACAAAGGAAATAATTATGTGGTATCATTGGCACATGGTGTCTCTCATGCTGTAAGAGTCAGGTCACATCTTTCTTTATTCAAGACTAACTTGAGGGAAAGCTTTTACGGACATTTTGTAAGCAACAAATAATACAGTTCCTACTACTCCTCTGTGTGGCTCTTTTCCTGTGTCTTTACGATATCATGTGAGGTGCTAGAGAGGCTCCTGATGCTGCCATGTACAGTAGTAGATGGTTTTTAATTCCATACTCTATTTGAACTGTCACCCATCCATCAAAAATTGTAATTGACTGTTTGCACATGGAAAGTGGTGAAATACACATTTGTCTTTCTAGTTTATTGTTGACAGAGGGCCTATAACTGACCCTCAGCAATGCTCTATCCTCACCTTAATGGAAGTATTACAGTGTAATTAGCTGGGGAGATTGAAAGGGTGAAAGAAACTGTTAGGAACATACTACCCATTTAGGTCAGCTTGTCAGACTTTAATAGAGGGAAAAGGTTGAAGGTTTTGTTTTGTTTTTTTTTTTAACTGAGTACAGGTCCTATTTTCTTATAATACTTGTCCTCCATATGATTTGCATCTGCTCTTTCTGTGTTGTTAGCAAAAATGATGATGAAGGTGATAATGATGATGCTTCCTCATAATGGATAACCATAATAGCAGATAGAAGGTGGTAAATACTAAAAAAAGAATGATAGGTAAATCTCACGCATGTTCAGAGCAAGGTGAGTATGACCCTGAATTTTTCTTTTCTGCCTCTCTAGCCATTTTTAGACACAACCACTGTGTGTATGTATGTGTGTGTGTGGGGGGGGTGTCTTTCTGTCTGTCTGTCTATGGGCACATACGAAGAGAGCTCAGATCAATGGAATTTTGTCCTATATTCCTACATGCATTATGCTTCTGACTCTTCATTATCATTTCCCTTCCTTTTTCTGCTTATATCTGCATTGATAATCTTTTTGATAGTATTCATTGTGAAAAAACCACCGTTGTATAACATAAGTGAAACTAGGATAATGTATTAGGAGTGTTATATGGATAACAGAGTATTAAGATGAGAATCATTAGTTTGGAAAAAGAGGCCAATTCCCTAATTCTTGAGGAAATACAGTGATCAAGACTGAGGAAGTAAATGTGTAAAAGTCTACCTTTTAAGCTCCTAAAACTATTTTTAAAATCTCTAAGTTTTAAATCATCTCATCAAATACATACACCAACATAAGGTATTTGTTTCAGTAGAATAATTGTGTCCAGACAACCTCATTTCTCTGTATGCAAGTTTCCTTAATTCATCTAATCACATGTACACTAATCATTTCATTCATCCATCTCTCCATATATATATATAATTAAGATACATGTATAAGTTGAGCCATGTAAAATGGCTATTTGATCATTCTTTTGAAAAAACGTTTTTTTAATGTTTGTTTATTTTTGAGAGAGAGACAGAATGCAAGTGGGTTAGGGGCAGAGAGAGAGGGAGACACAGAACCCAAAGCAGGCTCCAGGCTCTGAGCTGTCAGCAGAGAGCCGGACCGGGGGCTCAAACTCATGAACTGTGAGATCGTGACCTGAGCCGAAGTCGGACGCTCACCGACTGAGCCCCCCAGGCACCCCGGCTATTTGATCGTTCTTAACCTGAAGATGGAAATTTCTTTTTTCTCCATTATTAATTTAGTATTTTTAAACATTTTAATTCTGTAGTTAACGTAGAGTGTTACATTCACTTCAGATGTGCAATATACAGATCCAACGATTGTATATGTTACTCAGCACTTGTCAAGATACTCTTAATCCCCTTCACCTATTTCATCTGCCCACCTCCCCTCTAATAATCATCAGCTTGTTTTCTATAGTTAAGACTCTGATTTTTGGTATGTCTCTTTTTTTTCCCCTTTATTTGTTTTGTTTCTTAAATTCCACATGTGAGTGGGACCACATGGTATTTGTCTTTCTTTGGCTTATTTAGCTTAGCATTATACTCTATAGCTACATCCATGTTGTTGCAAATGGAAAGATTTCGTTTTTTATGGCTGGATAATATTCCATTTATGGCTGAATAATACTCCATTGTATATATACCCCACCTCTTTATCCATTCATCTATGAGTGGACACTTGGGCTGGTTCCAAAATAATGCTGCCATAAAATAAGGGTCCATATATCCTTTTTGAATTAGTGTTTTTGTTACATTTTTTAATGTTTCATTATTTTTGAGAGAGCAGGAGAGCACCCTCACACGAGCCAGGGAAGGGCAGAGAGCGAGTGAGGGAGACAGAGGACCCCGAAGCAGGCTCCATGCTCACAGTAGAGAGCCCACTGCTGGGCTCGAACCCATGAACCGTGATATCATGACACAAGCCAAAGTCGGACGCTTAACCAACTGAGACACCAAGGCACCCCAGTGTTTTCATATTTTTTGGGTAAATACCCAGTGGTATAATTACTGGATTACAGAGTAGTTCTGTTTTTAATTTTTTTAAGAACCTCCATACTGTTTACCAAGTGGCTGCATCCATTTATATTCCCACCAACAGTGCATGAGTGTTCCATATTCTCTACATCCTTGCCAATACTTGTTTCTTGTATTCTTGATACTAGCCATTTTGAGAGATATGAGGTGATACCTCATTGTAGTTTTAATTTACATCTCCCTGATGATCAGTGATGTTAAGTATCTTTTCATGTGTTTGTGGGCCATCTGCATGTCTTCTTTGGAGAAATGTCTGTTCATGTCTACTGCCCATTTTAAATGGATTATTTGTTGCTTTTGGTGTTGAGTTGTATGAAGTCTTTATATATTTGTGATACTAACCCTTTATGGGATATGTCATTTGCAAATATCTTCCCTCGTTTCATAGTTTGTCTTTTAGTTTTGTTGATAATTTCCTTTGTGTGCAGAAGCTTTTTGTTTTGATGTAGTTCCAGTAGTTAATTTTGTTGTTTCCCTTGCCTCAGGAGGCATATCTAGAAAAATGTTGCTATGTCTGATGTCAGAGAGAAATTGCTACTAGTCCTCTCTTCTAGGATTTTCAAGGTTTCTGGTCTCACAGTTAGGTCTTTAATCCATTTTGAGTTTATTTTTGTGTATGGTGTGAAAAACATAGTCTCCCACTTCCTTCTTTTGCATGTTGCTGTCCAGTTTTCTCAACACCAATTATTGAGGAGATGGTCTTTTCCCCAGTGTATATTCTATGTCCTTTGTCGAAGATTAATTGACCTCATAATTGGAGGTTTATTTCTGGGCTTTCTAGAAAATGGTAATTTCTTATGATTCTAACCGATAGCTATACTATTAGTGTGCTGATTAAGTCGGGGGTGAGCAGGGCTTGCCCTGGCACCCTATCACTTCACTTAACACAGCAAGGCCAAGATATGTGAAACATAATGAAATTTTAGGAAAAGAGACTGATGATTTTGTAATGTAAAATCTGTATGCTCCTCTACTGAAGTCAGAAAATTGAAAAAGTTGTCTTCTGTAGCAATCTTAATAATTCCACGTGTTCTTTACACTGTTAGTAATGGAATGGACTGCAAAGAAATAGACAACTGAGGAGTTAACTATGAGTATAAATTTGTCTATATTTAATCAAATTTACCTAACTCTAAATCAAATAAGTTTGGCTGAAACCAGGCAGACTCCTTTCCTACTGAGACGGTGGACTCTATTAAGTGCTATGTCTGCCTAGACAACATTATGATTAATTTTGCAAATGCCACTTTGTATGCATTTAAATGAACAGAGTAATGGAAGAAAGATTGATATGAAACATAACTCTTAATTTCAGGAGTGAAAACTTTTTTTTTCAATCACCCATTTGTTTGGTATAGTGAAATAGCACATATTTTATTAAATTATAGATGTAAGTTGTTAGAGTGTATCAGAATGTGAATAAATATTACTGGAAGTATTACTTTCTGAGAAAGTTGTTACCCTAAAACATGGCTGTTTTCTAAAATGTAAGAATAGAAATAAAATAAATATAAAATTCTTAATTTATATTATGGAAAAACATTACAATGTTTACAACATGAGAGGATTTTATATATGGTAATATACATTTAATGACTAAAATCTAAAGACTTCCTTTGGCCAGTCTTGTTTTATAGCATAGATTCTGGTAAAAGCGCAGTATTCACACTTTAAGAACGCTTAGAGCTCTTAGTCTCTTCAAATCCGTACCAAGATCTGTTTCTGATTGTGAGGTTTGACACCACTGGTAAGAAAAACAAAAGTACTTTCACAGTGTATTATTTATCTTCTTTCGTTAGTGTTAAAAGGAAGTTGAAATTTTAAATTTCAAGTAACCTTAAAAGTACTTTAAAACAGTTAGAATTACAATTTCATTTACATTTGTTCCAAAGAAAATTAACTAGGTATAAATCTGACAGTATACGTATAGGATCTGTCCCTTGAAAATCACAAAATGTTGATGAAAGAGGTGAAGATCTAAATAATTTCAGAGTCCTACCACTTTTGTGACTTAGGAAACTCAACATAGTAAAGATGTGTCAATTATCCCAAAATTGATCTAGAGATTTAATACTTGACACAGAAAAACAAAGTGGGAGGAGTCCCTCTACTCACTATTAAGACATACTAGTGGCGCCTGGGTGGCGCAGTCGGTTAAGCGTCCGACTTCAGCTAGGTCACGATCTCGCGGTCCGTGAGTTCGAGCCCCGCGTCGGGCTCTGGGCTGATGGCTCAGAGCCTGGAGCCTGTTTCCGATTCTGTGTCTCCCTCTCTCTCTGCCCCTCCCCGTTCATGCTCTGTCTCTGTCTGTCCCAAAAATAAATAAACGTTGAAAAAAAAAAAAAAGAAAAGAAAAAAGACATACTATGTAGGCACAGTAATCAAGATAGTGTTGGTGTGATAAATACAGATTGATGGAACAGAATAGAGAATCTGGAAATGGACCTAAATATACCCAACTGATCTTTAACATAGATGTAAAAGCCATTCAATGGAGAAAAGTTGTTATTTTCATCTCCGTTAAGAGGACGAGAAAGAAGGCTACAGAATGTGAAAACACATACACAAACCACATATCTGCAAAAAATATTTTTAGCTACAATATAAGAACTCTCAAAATTCAGATTGAAAAATAACACAAAAACTCCAATGAGAAAACGGGCAAAACACATGAATAGACATTGCAGTGGAGAAGATACACAGATGGCAGATAAGCACATAGCAAATGTTTCAACATCATTGCCATTAAGGACATACAGTTTTTAAAATAAAAATGGTGAGGTATTACCTCACATCTATCATAAAGTCTAAAAAATAGTGATCATAGCAATGGTGGCAAGAATGCAGAAAAACTAGATAACTCATGCATCGCTGGTAGGAATACTGAATAGTTACAGCCACTCTGGAAAAGAATATAATAGTTTTCTACAGAAAACCTGAGCTTAACATATGACCCCGAAATGAAACTCTAGAGCATTTATCCCCGAGAAGTGAAAATGTGTGCTCGCATGAAAACCTGTACATGAATGTGCATAGCAACTTCACGCACAGTAGCCCCGAACTGGAAACAAAATTGTGTTCAATGAGTGAATCATTCAACAAGCTGGTACATCCATCCCATGGAACCCTGCTGAGTAGAGAAAAAAGTCTATATGTAATAACTTGGGTGGATCTCAAGAGAATTAAAATGAACACAAAAAGTTAATCTCCAAAGGTCACATAGCATATTACTCCATTTATATGGCATTCTTAAAGTGACACAGTTGTGGCTAAAGAGTACACACTTGTTGCTGCCAGAGGCTATGGAGGGCAGGTGAGAGGGAGGTGACTGTGGCTGTAAAAGGATCGCAGACGGTTCCTTGTGCTGGATACATTCTGTATCTTCATTGTGGTGGTAGTCATACTGGTCTATAAATGCTATAAAATCACATAGAAATAAATACACGAACACAAAAACACACAGAAGGGTTCAGATTAAAACTGGTGAAATCTGAATAAGGTTGATGGATTTCATCCCTGTTGTTTATTGTGATAGTGTATTACAGATGTTACTGTTGGGGGAAACTGGGTGGAGGGTATACTGTTATCTACTATTTCTTAGAATTTCATGTTGGTCTACAGTTAGCTCACAAAGTTTGAACAGTGATGAAAATAGTGAGGGAAGTATGTGGAAAGGGAGAGAGAATGAGAGAGGGAAGTATGTGGAAAGGGAGGGAAGTATGTGGAAAGGGAGAGAGAATGAGAGAGAAAGTAAATATACAGTGTTGAGTTGGAGTACTAGTTGCAATAATATGACTATTATTATGCCTCTGCAGGTAACTTTATCCTTAAATTGATTCCCCCACGGAATGTATCAGGCTTAGACGTAGAAATGAAAGACATTAGTTATCCAGACATGGGAAAGCAATGCTATTTTTTGAAATTACCATTAGAGTCATTGGACAATGGAGATGGGAGGTCAAAAGCAGGTCATGTTCACTGGGATGAAAAAGCAACATGACTTGTATTCATTGGAATAAAAGGATAGGTGACTTTGCCATAGATACAATTTTAGGATGCTGCTATGTTTCTTTCCTCATCACTAATATTTGTGTAAAAGTGAATTGCCGGAAGCTTGGGCACCTGTAAGAAATCTTGTGAAAAAGCATCACTACAGCACCATGACTGGGTTTCTAAATGTGAGAGATGTACTTTTTTGAGAATGTGCAGGATGGCAGAGGACCTATAAATGAGAAAAACCATGAATGGAAACTGGATTGCAAGTCAAGATAGAATTTGGTTGAATTTTTTAAATTATGTAGGTTGAGGTTTCCATGGAGTCTTACTAGCCTTTCATAGATTTACTTCTGTGAAAGTAGCCCAGTGTTTCAGGAGCGCAGTGTTTGGTTTTGTTTTAGTTTCCTTCCCCACAAGGTTGTGTAGGGGTGTGTTTGTGTGTGTGCACACGCGTCCATGTGCATAAATGTGTGCATGAATGTGTTTAAGTGTGTGCGTGTGGCCACGTTTGTATAGTTTTGATTTTGATAGTGACTGAAATATCTGGTTAGATGGTTTTCTTTCTTGGAGCCTCTCCACCAAATTAAAAGGTAATGTTACTGTTGAAGCTCAGAGAAAAAAAGATACACGTATCTTGGGATGCCTGGGTGGCTCAGTCCGTTGGGCGTCTGACTTTGGCTCAGGTCATGATCTCGTGTGGTTCGTGGGTTCGAACCCTACATCGCGCTCTTTGCTGACAGCTTGGAGCCTGAAGCTTGCTTTGGCTTCTGGGTCTCCCTCTCTCTGCCCCTTGCCTGTTCTCTCTGTCCCTCTCTCTCAAAAGTAAATAAACATTACAAATGTCTTAAATATCTTGTTAAATCTTCCTGCTTTGTACACTTCTGATTTCTTGTTTGAAATTGACACGATTAGATACAGTCAGGTGAAGACAGCCTTAGGAAACCGTGTTATTGTGTCCCTTGATACCATGTTGGTTTCTTGGTCCAAAGTAATTATTACAGAGAGAAAAACATGTGTGTTTTCTTAGCATCCTGAAGTGATGTACACCATTTGGGATTGGTTTTCTTTTCTTTTTTTTTTTTTTTTTTAAATTTTTTTTTTCAACGTTTATTTATTTTTGGGACAGAGAGAGACAGAGCATGAACGGGGGAGGGGCAGAGAGAGAGGGAGACACAGAATCGGAAACAGGCTCCAGGCTCTGAGCCATCAGCCCAGAATCTGACGCGGGGCTCGAACTCACGGACCGCGAGATCATGACCTGGCTGAAGTCGGACGCTTAACCGACTGCGCCACCCAGACGCCCCTGGGATTGGTTTTCTATGGTCTATGTAGTTCACACAGGATATATTTTCCTGTACCCTTTTCACTTGTCAGTGATATCAGTGGTGGTTATTGGTTAATTCTGTCTTATCCTCCCTTCTTTCCTTGCCATCTATTTGCAGTTATTATGGCCTAGTGATTACTGTTTGTCCTGGAAATACTGGAAACTTTCAAACAGGGGTAACTTCAAGCATGAAATCACAACTGTAGGACAGATTTGATAAATCATTTCGTCCTTTAGAATTAATCCTTGCTTCTGAAATCAAGTACAGTTTAATAAACCTTATGTAATATTTTCTCTTTTTAGATAGTTAAAAAATAATGTTCAAGTTTGATCTGATTTATACAAATGCAAAAGGTTCCTTTTGGAGACACATACATCTCATATCTTGGCATTTCATCTTTTTTCGTTACAATTTACATCGATACTTTTCATGCCTCTAAAGATATTGATATTGGGGATACTTCGTTTTCCAAATAGCTGTTTTGATGTCTCTGGTGGTTAATAGGGCTTTTCATTCTCGCTTGTCTCTTGTCCTCAGAGATGAAAGCTGAGTATATTTTTTCATTGGCTCTTGGTAGGCAAAAGTTGATTGCATAGTCTTTCATTGATAACTAACATTAAAATAATATGAAATTGGTTTTTATTTTGTTTTGTTTTTATGTATTTATTTTGAGAGACAGAGAAAGAGAGCATGAGTGCGAGTTGGGGAGGGGAAGAGAGAGAGGAAGAAAGAGAGAATCTTAAGCAGGCTCCATGTTCAATGCAGAGCCCTATGCAGGGCTCTATATCAGGACCCTGAGATCATGATATGAGCCAGAATCCAGAGTTGGACGCATAACTGACTGAGCCACCCAGGGACCCCGATGTTGTTTATTCTTTTGACTTTTCTTTTGCTTTTTATTTTCATTCTATATAGAAGAAAGACTAGTTTGTAAAAGTTAGCATAGGATAAAGCAATTGGTAAATATTTCTAGAGAAAACCTAATCATGACTCAATAAAAGAATATATTCTTTCACACTCTTTTGATAACATTTCTAAACACTCCTACTCCAGGAAAATGAGGAAGTCATGTGTTATGTAGTGTGGTAGGCCTAATAATGGCCACTTAGGTCTGTGTCCTTACCCTGGGAACCTGTGAATATGTTATCTCATGTGGCTGTCATTGAGTATCCTCAAGACCACTGTCAGGTTCAGTGATTTACTAGGAGGACTCACAGAGTTCATAAAAGCAGTTATACTCATGGTTACGGGTTTTTTAAGGAAAAAGGGTAAAGATTAAAATCAAAGGTAAAAGGTGCATGAAACAGTGTCCAGGGGAGACCAGGCCAGCTCCCAGTTGTCCTCTCCCATTGGAATTATAGGGACAATGCTTAGTTCTCCCAGCAGTGATGTGTGACAGCACTTCGAAAGTATTGCTGACAAGAATTTACCCATGTCTTGGCTTTCCCGGATTTTGTTGGGGAGGGTAATGTGGGCATGGAATACTCATGGGGATAACTTTAGTTCCTAAGTGTCTAACCTTTCCAGAAGTCACAGTACTAGAGTGTGGCCTAAGGGCCACACTTTAAATCATATTTGCATAAATTGTATTGTGGCCCAAGGCCTGACGTAAGCAAAGGCACTTTGAGTCAGACAGGATACTACCAAGGCTTGGAGGTTATCTCTCAGAAACCAGTTAAGAGCTAGACCTTTTCCTTGGAATGCATAGAGTTTGAATAACCTAGACATGCTGAGTTAATGTTTGACTACAGAGTTGCAAAGGGGACTTTGCAGATGTGATTGAATTAAGGATCTTGAAATGGAGAGATTATCTGGGACTTTTTGGATGGGCCCAGTAAAATCACCTAGATTCCTAAAAGACTCAGAGGAGGAAATGGGAAAATGAAGAGCACAGCATCAGGGTGATGTGAAATGTAGATTAGAAGATGCTATGCTGGTTGCTTTGAGGATTGAGGAAGCGAGTCATCAAGCAAAGGAATGCAGGCAGCTTCTAGAAGATAAAAAAGCCAAGGAAATGAATTCCCTTCTATAGCCTCCAGATGGAACACAGCCTTAGTGACACTTGGATTTTAGCCCAGTGTCCAATTTCTGACCTCTAGAACTATATAGGAAAGACACTAATTTCAAAATAATTTGTTACATGAGTCACTAGAAAATAATATAATAGAATATAAACATTATATATGTGAAAATATATACATTGCATGTCTTTTTTGAATTTATTTTTGAGAGAGCAAACGCATGGGACGGGGGTGTGCAGAGAGAATATCTGAAACAGGCTCTGCACTGTTAGTGGAGGGCCCCATGTGGGGCTTGAACCCACAAACTGTGAGATGATGATCTGAGCCGAAGTTGGACGCTTAACCAGTTTAGCCACCCAGGAGCCCCACTACTTGCACATCTTCCCCCCAAGCCAAGGAACACACGCAGAAACACACCAGTGCACCCAGTTACATACACACACACATAAAAAGCACCACATTCAGATCTATTTTCCTCCAGTGACAGCTTACAAATTGGTGAATAGAATACATTGGATTTGACTTGGGATTATGAAATTTGTGGTAAACATCATCAAGGCAGATGGATATCCAGGTTTTTCATTTCATTGATGAACAGGTTTTAGTATACAGGGTGACAGTTGCTATTAAAATTTGGATTTTATACCTACTTCAGAGTAAATTGCACCTACAGTCCATTTCCAATCTCCACGTTGTAGAAATTCAGCTTTCTATTTGCTGCATTTATTATATTATTTTGCATTTTTCTTATATCTACTTTGCTTAACAAGGAGATGCTGAAGTTTTAAGTAGTTCTGTGTGTGACTAAATTAATAATCTAGTTCTTCATTCAGTAACAAAGCTCTTAAAATTATCTTGTATGTTTTTCCTATTCTAGTTACTTGGTAGATTGAACAGTTTTTAAATCCTTGTCTTAAAGTTTCAGTAAAACTTAACAGTATTTCTTAAACATGGTGCTTGATAAAGCCTAAATATTAAAGGCTTGGTATACACTTTGGCCCAGCAGTTAATCTCTGCTCAGATCATGCAACAGAGTAATTAGAGAAAGCCAACAACATACCTAAGTCTATAATTTAGTCTTCTGCACAAATAACATAACAAAAAAGAATGAAAAGCAGTGACCATTTGCAACTGAAGACAGTACAGTGTTTTACAAGAAGGGTCTCGTCAAGCAGTACACTGAATGCTTATGCAGGTAATTTCATCATTCACGGACTCTACATTTGTGAGTTTTGTGACTTGGTAAACTTTCTTTATAAACTCTGTATCAGTACTCTTGGCATGTAGACCATCTTTCACAGATAGGAACATGGTATCAAAACATTTGAGTCGCCTGACATGTACACTGCCTTCTGCGGTCAAAGTGACACTCTCCCTTCTTGTTTTAGCTCTCGTATGTGTCCTTTCCACAGTCTGTTCAGTGCCGTCTTTGTCATATTTTTGTGCTTTTTGTCGTTGACTTTGCTGTTAAAATGGCCTCCACACATGATGGTGAACTGCCGTCTTTTGTCCCTAAGTGCGGCAAGGCTATGATGTGGCTTATAGAGGAAATACATGTGTTAGACAAGCTTTGTTCAGACATGAGGTTATGCTTTTGGTTGTGCGTTCGGTGTTAATGAATCAACTATTTATTAAATAAGGTGTCTGTAAATAGAAGTACACATAAAACAAGATTATGTATTGATCGAGTCACAAAAATGTTGTGACCACAGGCTTGTGGGAACCTGCTGCTCTATTTCCCTTAGGATAGGTACTCAGTCCAGTTTCAGCTAATTAGACGTCTGCACTTCCTGTATAGAACAACTGCGAAAAACAAGAATGACTGTATTTGGTTGTCATTCTTCCTCCCAAGCCACTTGCACCATGTAGCGTCTACACTTGGAACAGTGATGAAAATCCACAGTGACATTCAAATTTCTCAGGTGCGTTAGTTAGCTATTTTGGGGTTTACAAGAAATCAGTGAAGTTACATTCTAGTTAACTCCCCAGCTGTAGATTATTTATTCTTTTATTTTTTTTATTCCATTATTTAAGTATTGTACCACTTGAGTCGGGAATGTCATGAAGCTGAAATGACAGTTCTCTTGCTTAAATGAATGTCATAAAGGTTCTATGAAGAATAAATCCTTTGTTTTGATGGAAAAACATGTTCTTTGTCATCTCAATTTCTCATCATCTTATTTCTCCTCTTAAGTGGTTTTTCTCCTTAATGTTTTTCTTCACTTTGCCTGTTGAAGGTTTTTCTTAGCCATCTGTTTTGCATCTGATTCTTACTCCCTTCCTTCTCTTTATATTATGCTAGCCACCAAAAATGATAAAATCCCTAACCCCTGACTCCCTGCAGCATTTGGCTTGGTACATGGAAAATGTCCTTTGTTCTGTGTTTATCTTTGTACATCTATGTCTTTTCAATGCCCGTGTCTAAAACAGAGCCCTCTGTATAAGAGTGGGTGCCCAGTAACTAGTGGCATTGATAAATTGCAGAACCTTCTATCTCTTTCCAAAAACTGCTTTGAAGACATTCCCTGTGCCATTCAGAAAATTGTGAATACACGCACACACACACACAAATACTTCTTTCTCCCTCTGTGTGTGTGTGTGTGTCTACTATGTATATGTATGAAGGTATGTGTTTATATGTGTATATAGGCACATAAAAATACTAAGTGTATGTATATCTATGTGGTAGATAGGTGTGTATGTAAAAAATTTCTATTTGTATATTTGTAAAATTAGAAAGGTTTATATTGGTGGAATACAAAGCTTTTGTGACCTTTGAATCATTTTGAGCATCAAAGTTCCTTTCATTCCCTTGTGTGTCACTCTTCAAAATCACTTCTGCTTTATTTTTTCCACACATGAAGCTGACTGGAAGTCCCACTCCTTGCCATCAGTCTCTGCAAACCCCATGCCAGTTATTGTCAATATTACAGCAGTAAATACATTAGACTGTTTTTAGAACATCTTGAGGCCTTTGAATGAAAATATCAACTAAATTAAAACAACCTAGATTTATGATCTTCATTTTAGACTTTATGTGGTTTACCAGCTTGGATGCAGAGAATGGAATAATCTATTTTTACAGAATTAGAGCTTACTTAGGATGCAAAACTTATATGGATAATTTCTTAATTCACTGTGTCTGCTAAGAGAAAAGTCAGGAAATGACTTAATTAAAATGAATAATTTAGATGATACTCTCTGTATTGTAATCCATTTTTAAAGTAGTGAACTTCTCTGGGAAGGAGGAAAATATTTATTTAATCACTGATTCGGTGTTCAGAACATAATAATGGCTGGTAATTTGGCTTAGATTATCTACAATCTCCTGGACTGTTGTGGTTACGGCAGGTCACGTTTTTTTTATTTAATACATTGATATAAAATGTTTAGTATTTTGTAATAAGCAATTAAGACTTGTGTATTTATAAAGTCACTTCAACAAAAGTATTATAAAAGCATTAGGTAGCCAAAATAGGCTCCATGCATTTTTAAATACAGTTTACACAGAGTAAATTATTAATCTTGTGAAAATACCTTTGTAATAATACTGTTTTCAAGAAAATGCCAAGATACGTCATAAGCTATTTGAAAGGAGACTGAATTATGTGGAAGGTTTTTGTTGTTACTGTAATTGCTACATTTTTGGCTACAAAAAGATACCTCAGTTTCAGTTGTGTTTCCTCAGGGAGAACACACTAATTTTCATTACCTATTCTAAATTTGTTTTAAGATTTTATTGTTAGGTAATCTCTACACCCAATTTGGGACTCGAACTCACAGTCCCGAGACCCAAGAGTTGCACTATTTCCTGACTGAGCCAGCAGGGCATCTCTACATATTTTAAACTTAAAACATTTTTTTGCTTTTGAGTTCCAGTCATGGATAAGGCCATTAGAGCTGGAATGAATAAAACAAAACATCACACTAAATACTTGTAGACTTTATTGTTGGTTGAAGGAGAAATGGGTGATAGAAATTGAAAGTTTTGTATTTCTTTTCTTTAATTAAAAAAAATTAATGTTTTATTTACTTTTGACAGAGAGACAGAGACAGAGTGCAAGCTGGGGAGGGGTACAGAGAGAGGGAGATGCAGAAACTAAAGCAGGCTCCAGGCTCTGAGGCATCAGCACAGAGCCCAATGTGGGGCTCAAACTCAGGAACTGTGAGATCATGACCTGAGCCAAAGTTGGATGCCTAACTGACTGAGCCACCCAGTTGCCCTGGCTTTCTATCTATTTCTATATTATTTGGATTTTTAGTATAATAATTTAAATATCCCATTAATACAAGGTCAATGAGTGACCCATCTACTGGTAGATTTTATACAAACTGTTGCATTTTGTACATCCTTATTATTTTTAAATAAAAAAAAAATAGGCTGTTTCTTACCTATCACTTACCCTGAAATAAGAATTATATCATCGGGACGCCTGGGTGGCTCAGTCAGTTAAGTACCTGACTTCAGCTCAGGTCATGATCTCACAGTATGTGAGTTCCAGCCCCGTGTCGGGCTCTGTGCTGACAGCTCAGACAGAGCCTAGAGCCTACTTCAGACATGTGTCTCCCTCTCTTTCTGCCTCTCCCCTGCTCATGCTCTCTCTCTCTCTCATTCTCAAAAATAAATAAACATTTAAAAAATTTACAAAAAAGAATTATATCATCTCTTTGCCAGAAAATGAGTACATATTTTATATATTTTTTCATGTTTATTATAGACAGATCTATATAGATACTGATGTTTATATTTTACTTTAATATAGACAAATTTCCAGATGTTAAAATGCCTGTATTTTTTTTTTTTTTTTTTTTTTTTATTTTTTAAATTTTTTTTTTCAACGTTTATTTATTTTTGGGACAGAGAGAGACAGAGCATGAACGGGGGAGGGTCAGAGAGAGAGGGAGACACAGAATCGGAAACAGGCTCCAGGCTCTGAGCAGTCAGCACAGAGCCCGACGCGGGGCTCGAACTCACGGACCGCGAGATCGTGACCTGGCTGAAGTCGGACGCTTAACCGACTGCGCCACCCAGGCGCCCCTGCCTGTATTCTTCTCATTGAATACTGAGAGATTTAAGCTGTATACTCATTTATCTTTAGCTGAAGTATATAAAGAAAGGTTTAGATATGTAATGTCTGTTGCTAATATTAACTAGAATCATTGTTTTGAAGTACAGATTTTAGTTCAATAACAGCACATTACAGCAGACCAAAGTTATTAACTTCAATTGATAAAGAATTATGAATATAATTATAATCCCGTTAATTATTTAAAGACGTGAATTATGCAAATGCAGCAGGTATTATTAATCATCTGCAAGAACCAGAACAATTTCCCTAAAAGAACATATAAATATTAAAAAGTCTGACTTGGCTCTCTTATGTACTTATAGAGCTTTAGTGTTCCCTTATGAACAATGTTTGGATTCAGTTCTCCTTTATAAAATGAAAAATGCCCCAAATGCATCACCTCCGAAGTCCAAATCAATGTCATTAGATTTGTCTTCTTGTCTATAAAATGTTGACTGGGTGATTTCACATGTTTGTTTATATCAAAGATACTTCAAGTCTTTTAAGCTAATACTAGTCTGCAGTGGCTGATGGCCTCCTCACAAATCGCACACTGTATCGATACCCCTGCTGTGAGACTAAACTACATGTAATAGTTTTGTAGCATCTAATCAAGTATTAGAATTTCCAAAATGAACATAACATGAACCTTCCCCCAGTTCTGAGGAACAACAGAGCCTTTCATGGAGTAGTTATGACTAATTTCTGTAAGTATGCTTGCTCACCATTTATAGAAAGGCAATAATGAAAAAAATAGCAAGTAAAGGATTTCCAAATTGGAACTGTTGAAGAGGCACAGTTAGTAAGAGCCTTGAATATCTAGTTCTGTAAACAGATCGTTGTAAATTCTCCTGAAATAAATACTAGACCGTACCTTTAAGGAGCACCTTGTCGAAATATTTTTAAAGGATTTTAGAAGCAGGGACTCTTTTTGCCTCAGAATACTAGAGTTTAATTGGTGTTTTTCCTTTAAAGCCGGTATTTTCTTTAAAATAGAACTCTTCATAACTGACTCCTAGAAGAATTTTGTCTTTTAAAATCTCAAAACATTTTCAAATACTAAAAGATGTACATGCTTGTGATGCGTGGAAAATGCCAAGGTGGCACCAGAACTAGGGTAGGAGTTAGGCGAAGGGCAAAGGGCCAGGTGGGAAGGCAGTGTAGGGGAGCATTGTGCTACTGGCACTGTTGAAATGTTAGCCTTTAGAATACTGTCTGGCATAATGTTCCAGAAATAATGGTTCAGTAAATGTCATAAGTAGCTGACAGTTTATGGAACATTCACAGTAAATTACAGGATGCATCTAATGTTGTTTGGTGGAGGTATCGGAGACATGACTATTTAAACCTGCAGTTTATCCATTTGTTTGCCTAGTAGGACGGTAGGCAAATGTTATTTTGTACTGGCTAATATTTGGACCTGTGTTTCAATTGTGTCCTGCATTTTTACAATTATACTTAAAAATCGGTTGTCCAGATTACTAGAGTTTGGAAAGGATGTCGGGGAAAGAACTTTGAAGTAAATGAGATTCTTAAACTGTAAAAGATTTTTGTTCTTGTCTTTCTTGAATTTCTACCTCTGACTTTCTGCCCTGCTGCTAGAGGCTTTGTTCTCTTTGCTGCCTGCTGTCTGTTTGAACCATAAGTATTCAATAGCATTTCTCATCTTGTTCTCTTGCTGAAGACTACCCGTGAGTTACATGTCACACTCTTTCATCTTTGAACATTTTTCTCAAAATTAAAAAAAATATATAATCTACAAGACATTATAACATCTGAATTTTTATTACATGCAAGTGTCTATTAGGTGAAAGGCAGAACGAGGATCCACAAATGGAACTTGAATTCTTTGTGTGAAGGGGAAGAGATTTAGTTTGGCCACAAGAAAGAACTGTCTAATATATAACACTTCTACAGTTGGAACGAGCATGCGTTCTGTCCTCCTGTATCATATTTGGCACTGCTGCATTTAAGGATTCATCATCTGGGATCTCTGTGCTCCAATCTGCGCTTGACATTTATTTAATAGATACTGTTATTTTAAAGATACTGTCTTAGGCACTTCACAAAAATTATATCAGATGATTTCCATAATAATCCAGTGAACTGAGTAGTAGTATTATCCCATTTTTTCAGTTAACCCAGGCATGGAAAGGATAAGCAACTTGTCCAAAGTAACTAGCTACTCAATGGCACATTCAGACTTAGGCAGTCTGGGACTGTCGTCTGTGCTTTCGATGCCTACTCTTTACCGCTTCTACCCTCAGTATCATAGAGACGGACTCTGCATCCCCATGCTTCAGAGCTACTCAAGACTTGTCATTATTTGCCCCTACTTGCTTCTCTGGCCTCATTTTCCAACATTACACTCATATTCCTTTGATCCAGGTACACGGAGTCTCTCACTTTCCACTTGAACATTGCTGAACATTTCAAATGTCTGTGCTATTTTCCATCCCACCTATATGTCCCCTGAACATGGCACAGCCCTGCTTCCAGAATTCTCCCTTTGGGTATCCCCAACATAGTTCTCAATCAAGTATGGCTGCTTCTGTAAAACTTTCTGCAAATAGCCGGCCTATTTAGCTACTCCCCATTTTAGGGGAAACTTCAAATGGACAGATCTATTGTGACCATACAGCATATTAAATAATTTCTGTATTTGTCTCCCATTAGAAACTAGAAGCCCTGTGAGGTCAAAAAGCATATCTTTTTCATTTGTGTACCTTCAGACCTCAGTAAGTAAATGCACTGAAAAAAATTGTCTAAATGAATGGAGCACGTGGAGTGTAAAGCAAGTTTCTTAGCATGTTAAGGATTCAAGCAGGAGTTGAATGACCACTCATCACAACTATGGTAGAACAGATTTCTGCATCGGGAGAAAGGTTAAGCTGGATATTTGTGTCTATGGCCTTATTTAGCTTTCTCATCCCAATTCTGTGACATGCTTCATAGCGAAAGAGTGCCAGTCAGAAGTACCTATCCATTGTACTTAGCACAGGCTAGTTGATTATGATCCGCAGGGCCTTGTTCTTAGAAAATGTGTTTGTATTGTAGTCCAAAAAGAGCTACTCTCTCTCTTTTCCTCACTAACCTGCCCTTTATATTTTTCAAGTCCACAGAAGCTATGTTTCAGTACAGACTTCTGCAATTTGCCTCTGTGCACAAACATTCAAGCAGGAGATATTTATCCCCCAGAGATTGCGAATACAGTATTTTTTAAAATTATTGCTAAGATTTCATCATTTTCACCTTAGGAGACAAACTGATGCTCCAAAATGTCACTTAGAAGGCCGATAGCATAGGATTCAACGAAAAGAGAAAATTTTGGATCACCTACTTGTAGGAACTTAGAAAAGTATGCAAATGAAGTTCTGATCTTACATTGTTTTGTTTTTGTTTATGTTTTTTGCTATGTGATGTATAGATTTTTCTTTTTTTAAGTTTATTTATTTATTTTGAGAGAGAGAGGGTGCACACGAGCACAGGAGGGGCAGATAGGGACAGAGAAAGAATCCCGAGCAGAATCTGTGCTCTCAGTGCAGAGCCTGACAGCAGGGCTCGATCTTAAAAACAGGAGATCACAAACTGATCTGAAAGCAAGAGTCAGACGCTTAGGCTTAACTGACTGAGCCACCCAGCTGTCCCCCCTTTTGTTTTTTAAAGTTTATATGATGTATAGATTTTTAATCCATGGAGGGATGATTGTTCCATATTTAGTGCCCTTTATAAATCTGATATAAAATATTTTATATCGGGGTGCCGGGGTGGCTCAGTTGGTTGAGCGTCCGACTTCTGCTCAGGGCATGATTTCGCAGTCTGTGAATTCGAGCCCCGCGTCGGGCTCTGTGCTGACAGCTCAGAGCCTGGAGCCTGGTTCGGATTCTGTGTCTCCCCTTCTCTCTGCCCCTCCCCCGCTCATGCTCTGTCTCTCTCTCTCTCTCTCTCTCTGTCAAAAATAAATAAAACATTACATTTTTTTGGTAACATTTTGTATCAGTTTTGGATTATGTTACACTAAAATTTATGTATAAGTTAAAAATGCATTATTAGTATTTATAATAAATAATAACAGAAGAATTCACTGATTTAACAGAAACGCGGTTAACACAATTTGAAAAATGCACTGAAAAGAGAGGGAACAAAGGACATCAAATCAATTTAAAAAGATAAATATTCACATACTACAAAAGCGTATTAGTTATCTACATAATCCATTTGTAACTCTTCTTATCCCATATTTGGATTACCCAGAAGACAGTGCTAATCCAGATGTCTGTTTGACAGTTGGCATTATTTTATCATTTTAATCTTGCAAGTTGTTAAAGCCATGATTCTGACTTGCAATTTTGGCTTATTTACCACACAATGTAAATGTAAATATGTAAAAAAAAAAATTCATTGTAGAACAATTGGAGAAAACAAATAGCTCGCCAAAAAAAAGAAACATAAGTGCCTAATAAATATGAACGTATGTTCACACAATTAGTAGAACTACAGCAAGTAGGTGTTTTCTTTTCTTTTTTTTTTTTCTTTTTTTGCCTCTGAAATTGGAAATGGTCAATAAAGCAGGGGAGTCCGTGAGGTGGACATGACCTTTCTTGTTGGTGGGATTATAAATCAGTCTAATGGTTTTTGAAAGCAGTTTGCCAATATGCATAAAGAGCATATTTGATCCTTTGACCCAGCAATTTGTCTTCTGAGGCTCTTCCCTAAGAACATGATTAAATAATACAGACAAGGTTGTTCTTTGCCTGTTATTTTTAATAGGAAAAAAAGGAAACAACCAGTGACTGAATTACTGGCAAATAAGGCATCATTTAAATAACTCTTATACATCAAATATTAGGCAATTAAAGTGTTTTCAAGAATATTTAGTAAGGTGAATAAATGTTGATCATATAATACCAGTCTGAAAATATTTCCAGTATAGCCAGTATATTTACTCTTCAAAAATATCTGTAGAGAAATTAACATGAAAACCAACAGCATGGATGGAACTAGAAGGTATTATGCTAAGAAAAATTAGAGAAAGACAAATATGATATGACTTCACTCATATGTGGAATTTAGGATACAAAACAAATGAACATAAGGGAAGGGAAGCAAAAATAATATAAAAACAGGGAGGGCGACAAAACATAAGAGACTCTTAAATATAGAAAACAAATTGAGCCTTACTGGAGGTGTTGTGGGTGGGGGGGATGGGCTAAATGTGTAAGCGGCATTAAGGAAGACACTTGTTGGGGTGAGCTTGGGGTGTTCTACATAGGGGACGAATCACTTGATTCTATTTCTGAAATCATTATTTCACCATATGCAAACTTGGATGTAAATTACAAAAGGAAAGAAAAGAAAGGGAAAAAGAGGGAAAGATAGATTTCCAAAATAGTAACACTTAATCTCCAATGTGATAAGATTTGGTATAATATTGATAAGTTATGAAAGTTTTCATATAATAAGAAAAAACCCTTAAGTAATAATTTTTTAATGTCCAAAAGGAATAAGAAAGATGCTGTATTTACAGTAAAGAAAAAAAAAAGATTTCACAAGATCATAGTAGCATTGTGCTTGGTGTATCCTCTTTAGAAAAAAAAAAAAAAGATACCAACAAATAGACGTGTTCAGTGCTATTTAGAGGAGTACCTACTGCTTTCTGATGAAGGTTGTCAGGGTTCCCAAATTCTACTTCAAGGAGGCTCTTGCAAACCTGAGATGGAATAATGAGTAAGTATTGTTCTTAGGGCCTTAGGTAGAAAGTGAATTTTACTACCTGATTTCAATAAGTAATACTAGTTGTAGGGTAAATTCTGCCTCTCCCTAAACCAGATAGATCTAGTCAAGTTGATGTTGGGGTTTTGATAATAATGCTTATTTTACCCTCATGTTTTTCTCTTGCTACCAGATTCTACTTTTGGGTTCACACAGATTCCATAAGGAGAAGGAGCCCTTAGATCCTGTTCTGTTATACCCTCTTAGATGGTCTCTTCACTGTAGGAAAGACATTGTCTCTGAAACTACGAAAATAATGTAGCCAGTCTTATATTTTGGCAATGTTTGATTTTGTACAGTTTCTGCTATGCAGCTATTATGTCCCACCTTCCTTGACTATATTATAGAGGTTTGCAGTGTTAAATAGTAAGTAAAACAGACAGTAATTGTTGCCACATCGTCCTTGAACCTAGACATTTGATAGTTTTAAGTGTCCTTGGTCCACACTTAGCCTTGTTTCAAATTTCCCTTATCAGCAAACCAGGAAAACTTCAGTCACAGATGAACCAGACATTTTTACTGGGTCATCTTGGCATAGATGCTCGAGAATTCCGTGCCTTTAATTGTTACATTTTTCTCATTAAAGACAAAGAAATCCAACTTTGGCAAATGATGGCTTCAAAGTAGGAAAGGGTTCTGGGTATCACTGTTGTGTTTAATCAAATGTTGCATGTGCTAATTTGCATGTACTTTACAATAGTATAAAACACAAGATGGACTAAAATTTAGTTTATTCACCCCCAAAAAAAACAGATTGTAGAAGTTTGATTCATCTAGCTGTATTGTCATTATGAAATGGCTGTTTCCATCGGGAATATAGACATAGCATGTAAAACAGGTATCTCTTATGGCAGAGAAGGTTTTGTTAACCTGTGACCATAGCCAAGCCATTCTCGTTCTCATGATTACTGTTCTCTGTCTCTCTTGAACTCTTTGCAGTTGGTACAGTTTGGGGATTGAGCATAAGTAAAAGAAGTCTGTCTTCTCCTGTAGGATTTGCAACATTCTACTTAGGTGCTACTGCAAGTATGCTTCAACAATATCAAAATAAATGGGAAAATGGATAAAACCAAAGTCAAGAAATGTCATTTGGTATTGTAAAAATTTATTCAAAATATTAAGTATAGAAAGGAGATGGAGGAAAAATTAAGTGGAAAATAGCAAGTCTCTGTGAAAAAAGACAATGTTAAATAATCTTCTTGTCAAAATAGCTCTGAAAACATGTTCTAGTTACCCATCTAAACTTTCTCATCTGTTACCCCTCCCTGTTCTTAACCTGTCCACCCCCAGGCTTTACCTTTCTTAGATCTTCCATTCTGTGGCTCTTGCGCATAACTTGAAGAATTAGAACAACTGCCTACCTCTTCTTATCTTACCCTTTAATCTTTCCTCAGAGTCACATTCATGCTCCCTTTGAACAGATCCAAGTTTTTTCCACTGGTTTTTCAAGAAGAAGCTAAAGGAAGAAGGAGTAGGAGCTCATGTAGAGCACCTTCTTAGTTAGAGGCTGTGCATGTATGTAAATAGTAGCTCATTTAATCGCTACAACCCATTTAAGGTAGATGGTATCTGTCCCATCTTCCTCAGGAAACAGCTGATCAGATCCAAAATCTTCTGCAAATTGTACACCTGAAATTAATATAATACTGTATGTTAACTATGCTGGAATTAGTATGAAATAGACATCTTCTGCAAAGTCCTGTGGGTACCAAGGCAAAAAGCCAAGGATTTTACCTTGAGAACTTTTGCACTGAGTCTGCCATTTTTCTTTTCTTTCATTCTGGTTTCACTTACAGAGAAACATAATGACTACTTCCTGTAGAATCAACACTTATAGATTTGGCTTATAAATATTTAATTTATGATTTAAACAAACAAATTATCTTGGAATTTTACTTGTTAAAAAAAATTTAATGTTTTATTTATTTTTGAGAGAGTGTGCAAGCATGCGTGGAAGAGGGACAGACAGAAAGGAAGACAGAGAATCCAAAGCAGGCTCCAGGCAGGCTCTGAGCCCCGACTTGGGGTTCAAACTCATGAAGTGGGATATCATGACCTGAGCTGAAGTCAGACCTTTAACGTATTGAGCCACCTAGGCATCCTGGAAGTTTACATTTATATTAAAAGTTTGATAGAAGTGACATATTCTCGGTACCTAGTAAGAAATGTTTTGTGTTGAGTTGTAGCTATCTAATAAGTAAGATATGCTAAGCACTAGATGGTGAGTTCATTAGCACTTTTGGCAGGTATTCTACCTCTCTTTCCTTCCTGATAGATGGAAACATGACCCCACCCACTCAACAGTAGGTCATGTTCTATGACATTCTTGATCATTGGAATGTGAGTGGAAGCAACTGATGTCATTCCTGGACAGATGACCTACGAAGCATTGAATGCTTTCTTGTATTCTCTTTTCTCTGAGGCCTAATTTCTAACAGTGGTCAAGATGGTGGCTCCTCTCTTCTCCTGAATGTCATAATATGTGGCCATCCCCTGTATAGTGTGTTGGCACATAGCATAACCAAAAACTAAGATACTGAGATTTAGGAAATTGTTGTTTCAACATAGTAGCATAAAGTGACTGATAAACTTGAGATCAATGATAATTTCACAACTGAAACTAAACATGTTTAGGAAATGTTCTCCTGGATTACAGATTGTACCTGTGGCCCACTTTGGGTGTGAGTGAAACTTAATTTCCAGAAAAGTGGAGAAAACAAAAATTGATTTGAATTTTCTTACTGGTTGTTGAAACTGAAAATGTCTAGCAATAAGGTTGTCTTCCTGAGAAACATTTGTTTTCCACGAGTAAAGATATTCAAGTAAATTTTCAGTGACAATTGAGGTATGTGAGACAAAGATAATTTCTGTGGTTCATTCTATCTCCAGCTTTTAGGATAAAATGGAATATAAAATCACAGGGGAAGTATTTACCGGTTTCAGTAATAGAAAGGTAACTTGACAGTAGTGAAGAAGCATGAAAACAATTTTATCTTCAGATGTTTGTTGTTGATTATTAGTTCGCCCTTTCGTAGCTGCTGTGATGACATGTTATAATATTATTTGAAGTAATATTTTCAAAACTATAATGAGACTTAATCTTTTCATTTCAAAGCATGAACAGGGATTAATAGGACTAATTAACCCAAAAGAAGAATGGCTATTCCTTTTAAGTTAATGTTCTCCTATTTATGGCATTTTTTTGAAAAAAGATAACAAAATTAATGGTGTAAACTAATATGTCCCTGTATATTTCACAATTAGTTATATATTGTGAATTTGGTTTATTTATATAGTGCACATAATAATTCTTAAAACACATCAAACTGCTCATAAAGTAGACATTATTACTTTATCCCACCCATATGCAGAGATGAAAACTGAAGCATAGAGATATCACCCAAAATATACAATGTTCTGATCCCGGGTAGTGTCACTTCAGAGCTATTATTCCTAACCATTAAATTATTCAGCTACCCTTTCCAGCATGAAATTGGTAAAACCGTATTTTAAATGTTAAGAAAGCTTAAGTGGATATAAGCTTATGTAAGTTTAGGTTCAATATTTCTCAATGATTAAACTAATTTTTATACCAAATTTTTTTTAAATTCATTTTAAGTTTCATTTATTTTGAGATAGACGGAGACAGCATGAGTGGGGAAGGGACAGAGAGAGAGAGGAGAGAGAGAGAGAGAGAATGAAAATGAAAATGAAAATCCCAAGCAGGCTCTCTGCTGTCAGCACAGAGCCCGATGCGGGGCCCGAACTCAGGGATTGCAAGATCATGACCTGAACTGAAACCAAGTATTGAATGCTTAACCAACTGACCCATCCAGTCACCCCTTTACCAGAATTTTTAAATAGGATCTTAAAAGGATTTCTTTACCTTCTTTTGATGGATAGAGTATGTTCATATATGTTATATTATGCCAGCTAATGGGGAATCTTCAATTATTATGTATTGGAAAAACATCATTGGGTCTAACTTTATAATATAGCTATTATATCTTTATAATGTAAATTATATGCCAGAGTATTCAATCTCGAAGACACGCAAAAAAATATAAATTTCCTGTTATCTAAACTGGGTGGTATTTGGAAGTGATGAATCACTGGGATCTATTCCTGAAACCAGTACTGCAGTGAATGTTAACGAACTCGAATTTAAATTAAAAAAAAAAAAAGGAAAAAAATGTAGTGACAAGTGACAGAACAGAACATCTAGTACCTTTTAAACTTCCCATGTTCTATATTCTCCTATGATAATAAAACTGGAATTCATGGTATGTTTTAAAGGCTTTTTTTTAATGTTTTTGTTTTAATTAACTGTATTCTGCAGTGTAACCTAGAAAGACATAAATTCAAAGGTGTAAATAGTCCTGAAGAGGTTTTATGACATTTAACTGATACTTGACAAAAAAGGTTATACTTTCTGTTCTGTCTTCTGAATGTAAGAAGCTCCCCCCCCCCTTTTTTTTTCCTCAGTTTGCTTCATTTGGACGGTGATTTCAAGTAGGAAGACTCAGGACTCACCACAGCATATTGGTTAATAGCCAAGTTAGATCTGAGTTTCAGCATGATTTTTCTTTTACCTTTCTCATTTGTAAGATCCTTCCTGTTTTGTAATGATAGGTCTAATGCACTGGCTAATACTCTTGGCTGACTTAGAATAACCTTGCCCAGTGAGATGCATGTCTCACTTCTGATCTATGAAACTGTAAGATAATAATTTTGTGCTGTTTAAGCCAAAAAAAAAATAGCTTTGCTCTAATGTAACTTATATGTAACACCTTTCACAGCAGAAGTCATTCCTAAGAGAGGTGCCAGTAAGGTTATAAAAGTGAATGAGTGACATGGACAAAAGTTAATGGCAGAATGGACATATAATCTCTTGTGGTTATTGAGATGTTATTTAATTTCTCTAGGTCTGATATGTAAAATGGGGTAATGATACTTGGATATGAGAATTCATACAGAGTTCACTTGGGATGATGAAAATAAATTTTGTAGTATCATATTTGGCCAGCAGTAGATTGTCAATAAATTCTAGTTCATCTGTCGTAGATGTCTCTTGTTGCATGGTGTATAAAATTCCATGTCAATTTGTGTAATTTAAGCCCCTTTTTGGTGGTGACTTTGTCACCCATTGTTCTTACTAGCACAGAAAGTGATGGGGAGTAGTCAGTAACTCAGTAAGTGAGTCCAAAAAACTGACTTCATGACAGTCCTGTGTAGACATCTGTAGATGAGGATCTGTCCATTGTGTGTCACTGTAACTCTCGTGGTTATTCTCTGTGCTTGTTTCTCAACTTGTTTAGAACAAGACATTATTGTTACATTGCTTGTAACTACTATTAGTTTTCTTTTGGCACAAACAGAAAACAGGAGATCTGCCCTCTTAACGGTGTTTTAAGTGTACAGCACAGTATTGTCACCTGTAAACACAATACTGTACAAATGATCTGTAGAACTTGCTTATCTGAAAACTAATACCTGTTGAACAACATCATCCATTTCCACCTGCCCCCAGCCCCTGGCAACCACAATTCTCTTGTCTGCTTCTATGAGTTAGACTAGCTTAGGTGCCTCATGTAAGTGGAATTATGCAGTCTATGTCTCTCTGCGATTGACTTTTTTTTTTTTTTTTGGTATTTTTTTCTGGGAGAGAGAGCACAAGTGGGGCAGGGGCACAGAGACATGGATACACAGAATCTGAAGCAGGCTCCAGGCTCTGAGCTGTCAGCACAGAGCCCAAAGTGGAGCTTGAGCCTACAAACTGTGAGATCATAACCTGAGCCCAAGTTGGACACTCAACCACCTGAGCCACCCAGGCGTCCCTAGGCTCATATCTTTTTAATCCTTGATGTTTAGTAAGTTTCTCCAGTGAAAGTTTGTAAGTAGAAACTTCGCATATAATTCAAGCATTGACGTTTAGCTTATGCACCAGATATAGTACATACTACTTGAATGATTTCTATGGTATATTGCCAAAGATCATAAAGGTAATCTCCAAGTCACTAAAGTACTTGAGTACCGTTTGATTCCTCTTTTTTTTTTCTTGTAATGAAGGTGAAATAATTCTGTTCACCAAAGATTAACTGTATGTTATGTAAAAGACTATCAGTTGTGAAATGAAATTTTTAAATATATCTTCAAAAGTTTTCCTGGTATTACACATTTCACTGTTTAGTATTAAATATATACTTTTTCAAAATAAGTATAATAAAACACCGCCTGTAAGTGCCAAGTATAAATGCCAATTTTTTTTAACCCACCAATGGTGGTTATACAACGTAAGTTTTCTTGATTAAATGTAGGTTAATTGACAAAAAAAAATTCGCCTCGCACAGAAACCTATGCCCCAGCCCCACTTCTTCCTTGCTGCCCCTCATCATAGACTCTCTTGTTGCAGTCAGGAAGGCTGAGGGGAGGAGCCTCACACTTTACAAGTCTTCAGAATAAAGAATCCATGGAAAATATAAACATAAATATACTGTACCAAAGCAGTCCTGGAATCAGGTTGTGTGGTGTAAAGTCCCTCTCTCCAGTGACACAATGATAACTGGTGAAGATTATGATGAAACAGACACTCGAAGTCTCTAGAAATTGTCTTAACAGGATACAGCAAATGGAGAAACATTTTTTTCAAGAAAGTGTAATCGTAGCAGTGAGAGTCTGACACTTGAGCCCCAATCCACTCACTTCTTTCCCTAGCTCAGTGTGACAGAAGCTTTACCCTGAATGGATGTGGCCATGATAGGTGGTTTAGGAATTTGGCATTTCTCCTACTTGATTCTCGGTCCTTTACCATACCAGCTGCTGCTGTATTATATCACCAACTGCTTACAGCTGTAAAGATGTGGCTGTTGCTGGGGCACCTGGGTGGCTCAGGAAGCCAAGTGCTTGACTCTTGATTTTGGTTCAGGTCATGATCTCACAGTTCGTGGGATCGAGCCGTATGTTGGGCTCAGCTCTGGCAGTACAGAGCCTAGTGAGATTTTTTCTCTCCCTGGGTCTCTGCCTTTCCCCTTTTACAGCACACGTGCCAAAAAAATAAACTTTATAAAAAGAGAGAGAGAGAAAGATGTGGTTGTTTGCGTATCTCCTGAGCCAACACTCCTAATGCAGATCCTTCCTCTAATAAGTGAAGAGAGAGAGGCCACAATTATAAAAATGGAAAAGCATCATCTAACAGATGATGATGGCCTACTGGCCTACATGCGCAAGATGAAGTTGGACCCCTACTTTGCACCATATAAAAAATTAACTCAAAAGGGACTATAGAACTCAATACAAGCACTAAAACTATAAAAACATTAAGAGGTTTGAGTAAAGCTTTCTGACCTTGGAATAGTCAATAATATTTAAGTCTGAACCAAAAGTACAGATGTCAAACGAAAAAAAATCTGTATTTCAAAATCAGGAAAAGATGTGCAGTCACACATATGATAAGGGATTAGTATCCAGAGTGTTTATAAACAGTCACAACACAATTGTAAAAGTTACATAACTGAGTTCTTAAATGGGCAAAGGTTTTGGATAGACATGTCCCTAAAGAAGTTTTATGAAGGGGGGCGCCTGGGTGGCTCAGTCGGTTAAGCGGCCGACTTTGGCTCAGGTCATGATCTCACGGTCCGTGGGTTCGAGCCCCGCGTCGGGCTCTGTGCTGACAGCTCAGAGCCTGGAGCCTGTTTCATATTCTGTGTCTCCCTCTCTCTGACCCTCCCCCGTTCATGCTCTGTCTCTCTCTCTCTCAAAAATCAATAAATGTTAAAAAAAAATAAAAATAAATTAAAAAAAAGAAGTTTTATGAAGATCTATAGTTGTCAAGAAAACACATACAAAGATGTTCCACGTCATTTGCTACTTGGGAACGTTCGCAAATCAAAACCACCGTGAGATACCCCTTCACATTCCCTCAGATGGCTTTAAGAACTGTAACAAAAAATAACAGGCGTTGGCAAACATGTAGAGAAATTTGAATCCTTGTATGCTTGTTTCGAGTTTTTATTTAAATTCCATTTAGTTCATATATAATATATTTCGGGATTATAGTGTGTTGATTCATGTATATATAACACCGAGTGCTCATCCCAGCAAGTGCCCTCCTTAGTGCCCATCACCCTTATGGCAGTGTGAAATGGTTCTGTTACTTCTGAAAACAGTTGGGCAGTTTCTCTAAATTATAAACACAAAGTTACCATATGACCCAATGATTCTACTCCTATGTTAGACCTAGGAGAAATGAAAATAATACCACCATATGAAAACTTGTACGCTTGGACATAAATAATTGCCGGAAGGAAGAAACTCAAATATCTGTTAAGTGAAGAGTGGATAAACAAAATGTACTATTTTGACTAAATAGAGTATTATTCAGCAATATAAAGAACAGGTAATACATACTACAGCATGGGTGAACTTTGGAAATGTGCTAACTGAAAGAAGCCAGTCACAAAAGACCATGTAATAAATGATGCCATTTATGAAATGTCGACAATGGGCAAATCTGTCAAGATAGAATATAGATTTGTGGTTGCCTATGGATGAGAGCATGTGGGTGGAGGAAAAATTGGGAGTGACTGCTAATGGTATAGGATTTCTTTGGAGGATAACAAAAATGTTTTAAATAAAACTGTGAAAGTTGTACAACTGTGTGAATATGCCAGAAAGGAAAAAAAAAAAAAAAACCTTGACATACACTTTAAGTGGATGAATTTTGTGGTTTATGACTTAGCTTTTCATAAAGCTATTTTTAAAAATATAACAACTTGGAAAAACTGACATGGGAAAAATCCCAAGCAAGCCCAGGAAGGGATCCAAGTTTTGCTTCCCCCCAAAACTTCCTCCTATGTGCTGTCTCGGTATTTTCACCTCACGTCTTGTGGTGTGTTAACTGTCTCCCAAGTGCATGCTATATAATACATTTATCTCCCTGCTAACATATGGATTTATCAGTGTCTCCACATTCATGTGAAAAATTTTGGCAGATATCTATCTTCAGGACACATACTTGATATCAGCTATGCTGTGAATTCTTGGTTTTGGATGGAAGAGGGGAAACATATTAAATGTTTAACCCAAAGGCAGAAGTATGGAAGGGGCTTTAATTTATAACTTACAGGCAGTAGGCATCTGAGGCATCTTCACTGTAAGAAAAATGTTACAGAATATTGTCTATCCATTCAACCATGAGTAAATGAAGCAGGGATCACCAGTTTCACCCCCAAGATGTGTCCTGTTATACAGAAATAGAACCACTGAGTTTTAGTCGGGCCCTTAGTTTCCAAGATAACGTGTATTTCTTACTCCCTGTTGTAGCTAGGTATGATTGTATGACCTTGTGCTGACAATTGGGCCATAATAAGAATTAATGTGTGAAAGTTCTGGGAAGACAAATCATGACCTTTTTTTGTTGGTCTTCCTCATTCTTATTCTTCTTCACTGCTATTTGGAATGGAAATAGGATGGCTGATGCAGCCATTTGGACTACAAAAGGAACTTACATGTTGAAGAAGACAAATTAATAATACAAATTTTCTGTGTCCTTGATGATCAGGGAGCCACTGTACTTGCTCTCAAATGTGTCTTTTTATTTGAAAGACAAAAAATGTCCACTGTTCTGAGCATCCATTATTTTCATTTTTCTGTCACTTGGGGCCAAACTCTAATCCCACTAAATACCAGAAAGCATCACTGGTAACCTGCTGTGGGCGGTTAAAAAGTATTCTGTTAGTCACTGGGAAGTCTGGAGTGAAAAAGAGACACAATGCTTTGTTTCACAGAACTTACATTCTAGTGGAGTAAGATAGACAATAAATACATTTTTTAAAGAATATGATTATGAATTATAATCATAAAACTGATAGAGTGTGAATCTGAATTTTAGTAATTCTTCATAATTAAAAGGGAAGGGATGGTCTATATGATGCAGTAATATTTGAGCTGATACCTGAGCTAATAATAAGCAGATCAGTATATATGATGATCTGGGTCAAAGAGCTGCCGACAGAAGAGCAGGAAGCACAAAGGGAAGAACAAACTTGACTTGCTCAAGAAATAGAAAAATACGGCTTGTGTGGTTAAGAGTAGAGAGAACAGAAGAAGCAGCAGTGGAAGATCATGTTAGACAGTAGTGTGGGAGCCAGATCAAACAGGGTTCAATACTCAATGGATGAAAGCAAAACAAAAAACACTTAAGAATTTTGTCGTGGCATCTTTTCTTTCTCTACTCCCCCCTTTTATTTTTCCCACCCTTTTCCCTTTATCTTTTCCTTCCTCTTTTCTTTCTTCGTTCAACAGTATGGTCCACTATTTCCAGAACCCAAAACCCAAAACTCTTATTTTACTGTGTTAGGTGTACATTTTATATATTTAATTGTTGCTGAAGGGCTAGCCTAGAGGATTTTCCCCTAGTAATAAATTGCATTACAGATGTCAAAGAGTAACTTTCTTCAGGATAAACATGTTTGATTGATTTCAGCATAGATTTTACCTACACTACTATTTTAAAATAGTTTTGAGGTTCCAACAAACAGATGATAGAGTTGAGAGGAATCTGCATCTTATGTTGGTAGTTAATGTAATTTCATTGACATAGAGCCCTGTGAAAAAGGATTTCAAAGTGGAGTCTTGATTCGCTTGTTTGATGCGTGAGTAGAAAAGAACAGCAAGTTGACAAAAACCCCTAAGATTGTTATAGAGGTTTGGGTAGGGGGCTGAGAACAAACCCACAGTGATCACTTATTCCAGTATTGGCAAGGATAGAAATTCCCATGCACTGCTGGTGGGAGAATAAGTAAATTCTTATAAATGTATCAGAGATTACATTTATAGGCAATATGAATTAAATTTTAAAATGGACACGTATCTTAAACTTACATGGATGTATCCGTGGGCTGCATCCTAAATATTCCCTGATAAAAGTATTGTTAAATAAGTTATGGGAGAGGGGCACCTGGGTGGCTCAGTCAGTTAAGTGTCCACCGGGTGATTTCAGCTCAGGTCACGGTCTCATGGTTCGTTGGATTGATCCCCGCATCAGGCTCTGCACTAATAGTGCAGAACATTCTTGGGATTTTATCTCTCCGTCTTACTCTGCCCGTCCGTCACTTGCTCTCTCTCAAAATAAATAAAAACTGTCAATAAATAAGTTATGGCAGAATGATGGATAGGAAGTTGTGTAACTATCACAATATTGAAGCATTGTTGCATCCACACGACTCCTGAAACAGAATGCTACGGGCACCAGTGACAGTCACAACAAAGTTTATTGCAATGAGAGGCAATGCAAACCGATCGATCGATCGGGACTGACACTCTTGACCAGAGTGCAGTCCCGAACAGCCAGTGTACAGAGTTTTTATAGCCGACCACATCGTCTTATTATCACCTGGGAACAGAATAAAGGAATAGTTCCCAGGTGGAAACAGTTCAAACAGGCCCTTGCCCCAATACAATCAAACACTAATCCATCCCTTGATTGATAGGCTAAAACAAACCTGTTATTTCTTAAGGCTACAGGTTAGCCCTACCCTACAATTCAACCTTTACAGTATTTTTGTAAATAAAAATAGAAAAATGTCAATGACCTATTGAAGAATTTTGAAAAAAGATTACAAAGTAGTATTTGTAGTATGATTTTTTTTTAAATTTTTTTTCAATGTTTATTTATTTTTGGGACAGAGAGAGACAGAGCATGAACAGGGGAGGGGCAGAGAGAGAGGGAGACACAGAATCGGAAACAGGCTCCAGGCTCTGAGCCATCAGCCCAGAGCCCGACGCGGGGCTCGAACTCACGGACTGTGAGATCATGACCTGGCTGAAGTCGGACACTTAACCGACTGCGCCACCCAGGCGCCCCTGTAGTATGATTTTTAGGATAAGATATATTAAATAAGAATATAGAATAGAGATAGCATGTAAGACACAGAGACAGACTTTAGCAGCTGAGTATTTTTTGGTTATGCTCTTGAAGTAATTGTTTCTCTGATATAATTATGGGTAATTTTTTCCCTTTTTCTAGTGAAATAATTACTATTTTATAATAATTTTTTTTATATTTAGAACTAATCCGTGAGCTCACAAAAGGCATTAATTTGATTAGAAGGTAATATATAGGGGTTACTGGGAAAATGCATGGGAAAATAATGTATTGAAAATACAGTACTTGTTTGAGAAAAATGATGTTCATATTGAAAGGAGGTAACTTTTGTTTGAAGGAGATACATTTTCTCTTTTAGGATGAGGGAGACCTCAATATATTTTTAATCTGAGAGTCAGAAAAATTTACTCTCTGGACAACTTAATATAATTTTGTGATCACGTGAACCAAGCAAACAAAACCTTTCACCTACGGCAAAGTTTGTGGTAATCATGAATTCACTTGAAGATACAAATAGATTGTGAAATAAGGACATGCAATGCACTTTTCTAGTTGATACTACTTTGGGGTGGTGGTAAGATGCATTCTGCTTTAGAAGACTTGCATGTATTAATGACCTGAGAGGTAAAGAGCAAGTTTATTTGAGGAACTAAAGGCAAGCAGGGCTAGAGTGTGGAAAAGATTGCATTGACATGGATCTGAGGGATATACAGAAACTGCTTCATGCAGCATCGTATAGATTGTGTACCATTTTGGATTTTATTTCAAGAGAAATAGGGAACCACTGATGAAGTTGAGTCAAATAGTTTGACTTAATCTTTTTTTATCTTTTTGAAGTTCTTTATAACTCCCGTGTGGAAAAGGGACTTTAGTGGGAGCAGAGGGTACCTCTATGGAGTTGGAGGGTCAACAGGCTGAGTGATGATTCAGAGAGATCAGTGAGGGGTAGTAATGGTTGTCTAGTCATAAAAATACTATGACTTGGGCTAAAATAAGGGCATTAGATATTAAAAAAAAACTTTTGGGTACTAGAATCTGTTTATGTTGAGGCTTGATTAAATGATGGGAGGGAGAGAAATTCCAGATGACTTGAACCTGATAGGAGAGGTTTAGTAAAGGGTAGTTCCATTTAAGGTAGGGTACACCTGAGGAGAGGCAGATTTAAAGTGGAATGTTCAGTAAGTAGTAGACAATATTGTCTGGAGTACATGAAGCTTATTTGAAAATCACTTCCTCTTAAATCATTATTCATCCTATAGGAAAGTGGCTCTGACTCAAAGTCAGCAGTTTTGTTTGCAATTTGTTTTTGTTTTTTCAAGAAATCATTCTTGAAATGATGACTTCCAAAAATCTATCCTGCCAGCAAACAATTGCCTAATGTGAACTATTGTTTTGTTAATAACTGTGATAGAGAATAGCATAGAAAGTCTTTCGGGTGTGAAATAGAAAGCTCTCTGGCATGCTATATTGGGAGATGCAGACCTTGAATGAGGTCTTCTTTCCCCAATGAGTCTTGGTTGACAGATATAAAAATGTCTTATGTTATGAATTCCTCTTAACTTAGTCTTAAACTGAAAAGTGGGCTTCTTTATTAAAGTTTATTTATTTATTTTGAGAGGGAAAGAGAGAGGGTAAGAGCAGGGGAAGGGCAGAGATAGAGAGACAGACAGACAGAAAGAGAAAACAAGCCTAAGCAGACTCTACTCCCAGCATGGAATGCAGTGCGGGCTCGATCTCATGGCTGTAAGATCATGACCTAAGCTGAAACCAAGAGTTGGGCATTTAACCAACTGAGCCACCCCGCTGCCCTGAGAAGTGTGGTCCTTCTTGTGAAACCATGTCAGAAATTTCCTTATTGGCAACCAAATTGGAATACAGTTTTTTTTAAAACATGTACATTGGTATTGAAGATGTTGTAGACCCAGTACGCAATTTAAAAATATATGTTATTAATGCCTTTTGTGTGAAACTAAGGAAAAACATCTCCAAAAATACCTTATTCTGAATTTCTCCTAGATTGAAAAAAATTTACTCCAATCCCATATTCTGTCCACGTATTATCCCCACTTACTGTAGCTTGACTTCTGGCTCTTTTATGAAAGAACATTTGTACACGATTTTTAAAAACCATGAAATGAAAGCACTTGTTTTCAAGGAAAAGATGAGAGTCTGGGGCCCAGAAAGTTTTATTTACATTTGACATATAAAGTTATTTTTCCTGAAGCATCTTCAACAACAAAGCCTTTTTAATATAGAGCTGTAAATATGTTTTGTTGTTGTGAGATAAAAATAATAACTTGATTGGTCAAAGTAGAGAGAACCTTAAAGGCATCCTTGATTGACCTTGAGTACACAGACTCAGAAACCTCACAGTCCTGTCGTTCTCTCGAGTCTTTGGGTGCAAGTTTGTTTACAGCTCAGGTCACGTTTGCTTGTGTTTGCAGTAACGTAGCCCTTTTGGGCTCCAAGCATGGTAGGAGATAATTGGTATAGACCACAAGGATAAAACAGTGAAACCCATAAGCTATTGAAAAGCTTACAATCCTCAGTAATCTAATGACCTTGGCATTTATGCTGAGAAGTTCTAAACTATGAAAATTGAGGAGAAGGAGGAGGATATTTACTACAGAGAAATAGTATGTACAAAGGCCTTAAGGCTCAAATAAGTTGGTGACCTTGGGAAACTGCAAGAGGCTAGTATCTGTGGAGCTGAGGGGTTAGCCTTAGATAAGTTCCATGAAATGAAGGATGAGAGTTTCACAGGAGACTCTAGAGTCTAGAAAAAGTTTTAACTTCATTCTAAGGTAAATAGGAAGTCACCAAAGGATCAGGGAGGATGTAATGAAGAGATGTATACCCTTAAGGGGGTCTCTCTGAAGCTGTTTGTCATGAAAAGGACGTTGGGCAGAAGGTCAGCAATACAGAGTTTTGGGTCAGGTACAGATGGGCTGGAAGAAAGTGTGCTTCCCTATGTAATCAGTTGAGATAAAGTTTCCAGTTTAGTTAGCCAAGGACTTGAAGAAGCTGGATGACTACATAAACAGGAATAGATATACAGTGCCTTAGATACACAAGACACTAAAGACTCAACATAAGTTGTGTCCAGTTCTAGGAAGTACATTCCTTTTTATGACCCCGTCCTGTTGAATTTGGATCCCACAATGTCCTTTCAGAAAAATTTGAAGTAATAATTTATATGCTTCCATTTTAGGGAATATTTGTGTAAATGTATGGCTTTTCTGGTCCTTAAAGTTAGAATCATCAACGCCATGTTATCAGTAGATGAAAATCGGCTCTTAGTCTAGCTTTCCAGAAACCTAGAAAGGCCATTTGTCTTTAGAAACCCCTTTCACTTTTGCGGGTAGCTTGAGCAAGTCTTTCGGAAGTGATGATGGAAAAAAAAATACAGCCTCACATGAGGTATATTTTGCAGTAAGCGATGACAGGATATGAAGATGAGTTAGATGGTAGCTATTGGTTTGGAGAAAGTAAGATTCATAGAGGAGTATCAGATAAATAGATGCTAGGGCCATTTAGTTGATATTCCTAACTTAAAAGCATCTATCACGTTAATTAACAACTAAGAAATGAAGATGCCCCAGTGCAGAATTCACCTTCATTTTGTGCTAGCTTAGTGCTCTAAATTTTACTTTCCTCATTTATCTGTCCCTTTTCAGAACTATATGGGTTAGTGCTTTCCTTTTTTTGATACTGAAGAAAAGGAGCTGCTTCTTAGATAACTAACATGAGTAGCACAGTTTAGCTCAAAATCAGTTGCAACGATATTCATTGAAACGGTGCTTTAATACTGAAAATACCATAAATATCCTTAATGATTGTGATGGAATACTATTGAGTAAGTAAAAGGGATGTATCATATGAGTCATTCTGAAATGAGCCTGCTAATGCCACCTAAGGGCCATTTGGCAATGTTTGGAGACTTTTTTTTTTTTTTTTTAATCATAATGACTGCAGAGGAGGGTGTTCTACTGGCATCTAGTGGGTGAAGCCACGAATGTTGCTAAGCATTGTAGAATGCAAAGGGCAGCTCTTCCCACCTCCCCCGACCCCCACCAGAAGCTTATCCAGGCCAAAATGTCAGTAATGCTGCTTTTGAGAAACTCTGTATTATGTCTGCACGTAATAATAATGATGTGTCCCAAATCCACAATGTTGAATGAAAAGGAGCAAAGTTCTACAATGACAGGAAAGTGTGCTAGTATACACATTATTTTAATACTAGCTGCTAAAACAAACCAAACTCACAATTTCAGTGACTTAGCAGACATGGATTGTGTGGTCATGTCACAGTCCATGGCAGCACCCTGTGGTTTTCCTCCATTGGGTGATGCGAGGATCCAGACTTCTTCCATCTTTTTGATCCACCATTTCTTTGATCTGAGAATCGTCTGCATTCAGCCACTGGTTGGGGAAGAGAGTGGAAAAGACACATTAGCTCTTTAAAATCACAAACAGAATTGACACAAATTACTTCCACTCATATTCCACTGGGAAAACCTAACCAAATAACCACAGCTTCGATGTGAAAAGGGCTATAAAATGTAGTTACAGGCTGAGCAGCATCTCTCTCAGCAATGCTACAGCAATATGAGTAGGGGGACATGGGTTCTTAGGGACAGTTGCTTAGCTCTGTGAAGGGCAGCCAGCACCTAAGAAAGTTGGTAAAGGTCACGCACAGACACACAATCCCATGTATTGTCTATGGATATAGGAATGTGAGTGGAAAATAGGACAAATGAACTGAATTGATGAGCATAAAATACATATGTGATGGCCACTTGTGAAGAGGAGAACTGGAGAACAGACTTAGAGATGAGGCAGCAAGATTATATTCAAACACATCTGTGTTTTCTTTTTTGATTGAGTTATTAACACCTAATTCATTAGTACACAGTAATTATGATTTCTTGGATGTGTGTCCATATATACTTGTATGATTCTGGACTTCTCTGATTTTTACCTTTCTCAAAAGAAATAATGAACAAATTGAGTAAATCCAACTTGTTTTATTTATCAAGTAATTTATTTTTAAATTGATAAAGTTAGATATGACTTCTATAATATTGTAAGGCATATGTAAAAAGTGTCCTATAGAAGAATTTTTACAAAATCTCTTATTGATATAAAAGCATAACTTGTAGGAACATTATACAGCGTTTCTTCCCATACATCCCTTTTCAGGGTTGTATACAAAACACAATACTGACATGTCCCCATTCTCAAAAAAAATCATATGTACAACATGATAATACAGTAGTCTCCCCTTTATCTGTGGTTTTGCTTGCTGTGGTTTCAGTTACCACAGTCAACAGCATTACAGAAGCAAATGATCCTCTTTCTGATGTATAATCACAAGGTCAGTAGCGGTCTCACACTGTATCACTGTACCTTTGTCATTTATTTCACTCCCATTTTATCACACAGGCATTTTATCATCTCACGTCATAACAAGAAGGGTGAGTACAGTCTAATATAGAATAGTAAAAGTTGTCTATTTTATTATTAGTTATTGTAAATTTCTTACTGTCTACATATATATATTTTATATATTTATGTGTATATATATATATATATATCCACATACATACTTTGAGAGAGAGCGTGTGTACATGCACATAGGGGAGGGAGAGAGAGGGAGAGACAGAATCCAAAGCAGGCTCTGCCCTGTCAGCATGGAGCCCAACAGGGGCTTGAACCCCACGAACCATGAGATCATGACGTGAGCCTAAATCAGGAGTCAGACCCATAATGCACTGAGCCACTCAGGCACCCCTCACTGCGCTGATTTATAAGTTACATACATACCTTTATGATAGGTTTGTATGTACAGAAAAAAACAGTGTATATGGAGTTTGGTAGTATCGTGGTTTCAAACATCCCTGGGGGTCTCGGTATGTATACCCCATGGATAAGGGGGGAGTACTTACCATATGGCATTGAAACTACCCTTGTTCCTTTTTTACTTCAGTCTCCCAAGTAGCATCATGTTTTCTTTCTGAGATATACCTGATTTTTCAACCCATGTTGTGAATATTAATAATGTATCTTCCTTGCAAGAGATAGATACGCAAATAAACTAGAATTCAGTACTCAAGCTGTGTGTGTGTTTTGTGGTTTATGTAGTAGTAGAATTCAAGGAAAATTGAATAATCAAGCTCTAGGAATGATTGGAACTGGGCCTTTCCCCTAATTGTGTCCTGTTGAATATGACTGAGTGTACACGTACTCAGTTGATGATGCAAGTAAAACACTCCAGGAGGAGCATCTGTGTGTTCCAATTTGAGTCAGGTATCAATAATTTGGGTCCTACCAGCCGTGGCTGGAAGGCATCATTGTGCAGTACAAACATGACACCAGGGACTATGCTTACGGGTTTATTGGAAGGAAAAGGTGGCAGTTCTCAGAAAAGAGAGACAATTGTGGGCTGGTCAGGCCTTCCCACATCTCTCTCTTGCCTGGTGTGCTCCATGCCCAACACTCTTGGTATAAAGAATTCTGTGTTTTGTTATTTGATCCTCTAATTTGCAAAATCTATGCACAAAAATACGTTTTAAAGGCCCCATGTATATTTTTCTTCATCTTAAGATGTAGCTTTGGGGGCGCCTGGATGGCTCAGTCAGTTAAGCGTCTGACTTTGGCTCAGGTCATGATCTCACGATTCATGAGTTCAAGCCCTGCATCAGGCTCCATGCTGACAGCTCAGAGCCTGAAGCCTGTTTCAGAATCTGTGTCTCTCTCTCTCTCTGCCCCTCCCCTGCTCATGCTCTCTCTCTGTCTCAAAAATAAATAAAAACATTAAAAAAATTTTTAAAAAAAGATGTAGCTTTGAAATAAGAATGCATCACTATGTAATGTTATGAAACCTATCAAGTTCGTCCTTCCCCAGCATTACAGCACACAAAAAGTAAGGAGTAATTTATACTCTTTGTAAACTGTGATTTTAATAATGGAGTGTGAATAAAAATGACTAGTTTATTATGTTACATCATCTAAGGTTTTATATTTGGTTTTATTTTTAAAGAATATACTTTATAAGTTAAGAAGGCAATTGACAATATACCTGGGTAAATTGTAGACATCATAAACTAAAACTATATTATCCCAGTTATAAAGGGACATGTATGAATAGCTTAGCCAACTCTCCTTTAGATGCTTAGGAAAACCCCAAATTCTGTTGTTATTTATCTTTTATTAGGAACAAAAAAGAGTCCCAAATGTTGCTTTGATGAGCAGGATGCGATGAAGTACTGATTTAAAGACCTTATGAAACACTTCAGTGAAACAGGAAGTCATTTATGCAGTGCCATTAATACCCCTCACTGAATTTAAACTATGATTTTCTCAAAGGGAAGAATTGCTTCTCTCTCATCATTTTATTTTTACTTTCTTTCTTATCAAATATGAATTCATTTAACAAGAATCTATTGGCAGCTTGTACGTGCTATTCCCTGTGTTAGTATTAGGGCAAAAAAAGGAAGGGAGGAAGGAAGGAAGGGAATCTTTTCTTTTGAATTGGATTTCTTACACAATGACATGAGACAGAAATCCAAAGTAACAGACACCTAAAAGGGACTATGACTTGAGGGACAGAGGAGAATGGCTTTTAAAAAAAAATGTCTGAATTGAACTTATTAACAGTAGATAACAATGTTGCAGTAAGATTATGAAAGTTTGTGTAAACCTTAATAAAAGCTTAGAAGGAAATACCTAACATAAAAAATAAGTGGTTCAACGAAATTACTTTGTTTTTAATTATGTTAAAACATTTTTTAAATGTTTGAGAGAGAAAGAGTGAGAACATGTACAAGTGGGGGAGGGACAGAGAGAGGGAGAGAGAATCCCAAGCAGGCTCCACCCTGTCAGTGCAGAACCTTATGGGGGCTCAATCTCAAGACCTTGAGATCATGACCTGAGCTGAAATCAGAGTCAGATGCTTAACTGATTGAGCCACTGAAGTGCCCCTGTGTTGAAACGTTTTTAGTTTTGTTCTCCATTTAAGTGTGGGACAATTTTGAATGGTAACACCTTCTAAAATTCATGAATTACTTACTGCGTGTTATGTCCTTTAGAAAGACATTATAATTTTTGAAAAAAGAGTGTTTTAATGTATTTTTATATTCAAACTAATTTGGATTCCTCAGGAGGAGCCAGCCTTGACCTTGACTAAAGCACTTAAAATACTAGCCAATGTGGTTACTGTATATTGTACTCCCTAACTTGTTCAAACTAGACATGTGTATGATTAATGAATATATATATATATATATTTTTTCACACATACACACACACACATACATACATACATATATCCATTCACTATGTATATTATATGCTGGTAATATACTGGTCAATTTCAGAAAAATGAGGGTTTTTTGTTTGCATAGTTTTGACATAATTTTCATAAAATTAAACAGGAAAATAAGTCTACATGTTAAAGTTTCACATATTTTAGTGAACTGAGGTATTTTTATGCTGACATTATTTTAGGTTGCTAGCATTAATGCTAAATACGTAAAGTTTTGACGTTTTAAAATTCCGGTTAACATACAGTGTAATATTAGTTACAGGTTTACAATGGAGTGATTCAACATTTTGATACACCATGTGCTCATCACAGCAAGTGCGCCCCTTAATCCACATCGCCTATTTTACCCACCCCCCCCACCTCCCCTAGGGTAACCATCAGTTTGTTCTCTACAGTTAAGAGTCTATTTCTTAGTTTGACTCTGTGTCTTTTTTTCCCCTTTGCTCATTTGTTTTGTTTCTTAAATTGTACATATGAGTGAAATTGTAGGGTATTTGTCTTTCTCAGACTGATGTATTTCCCTTATTACACTCTCTAGCTCCATACATATTGTTTCAAATGGAAAGAATCATTCTTTTTTAAGGCTGAGTAATATTCCAGTGTGTGTGTGTGTGTGTGTGTGTGTGTGTGTGTGTGTGTGTGAGAGAGAGAGAGAGAGAGAGAGAGAGAGAGAGAGAGAGAGCTTTTTTCTAATCCATTCATGAATCTCTGAACACTTGGGCTGCTATCATAATTCCCCTATTGCAGATAATGCTGCTATAAACATCAGGGTAGATACATCCCTTTGAACTAGTACTTTTCTATTCTTTTAGTAAATACCTAAAAATGCATTTGCTGGATCCTAGCATAGTTTTATTTTTAACCTTTTCAGGAGCCTCTATAGTGTTTTCCACCCTGGCTCCACCAATTTGTCCTCCCACCAACTATTCAAAAGGTTTCCCTTTCACCGCCTCTTCGCCAACACCTGTTGATTCTTGTGTTGTTGATTTTAGCCATTCGGGGGCTGTGAGGCGATATCTCAGTGTAATTTTGATTTTCATTTACCTCATGATCAGTGATGTTGAGCATCTTTTCATTTGTCTGTTAGTCATCTGTATGTCTTCTTTGGAAGGATGTTTCTTCATGTTTTCTGCCCATTTTTTTAACAGGATTATTTGCTTTTTAGGTGTTTAGTTTTGTAAGTTCTTTATATATTTTGGATATTAACCCTTTATGAGATCATTTGCAAATAGCTTGTCCCATTCCATAGGTCGCCTTTTAGTTTTGTTGATGATTTCTTTCACTGTGCAGAAGCTTTTTTACTTTGATCAAATCCCAGTAGTTTTTGCTTTTGTTTCCCTTGGCTCAGGAGATAAAATGAGAAAGAAGTTGCTACAGCCGATGTGAAAGAAGTTACGGCTTCTGTTCTCTTCTAGGATTTTTTTGTGGTTTTAGGTCTCACATTTAAGTCGTTAATGAATTTTGAATTTATTTTTCTGTATGGTGTCAGAAAGTGGGACAGTTTCATTCTTCATATTCTTCTTTCTTCTTCATATTCTTCACATTCTTCTTTCATATTGGTGACCAGTTTTCCCATAACCATTTGAAGAAACTTTTTTTACATTGGATATTCTTTACTGCTTTGTCAAAGATTAATTGACCATCTAGTTGTGGGTTCATTTCTGGGTTTTCTATTCTATTCCATTGATCTTCATGTCTATTTTTTTTTTGCCAGTACCAAGTTGTTTTGATTACTACAGCTTTGCAATATAACTTGAATACTGACCCATATATATGCCTGAAGATACCTGCAGATTGAAAGTGAAGGGATGGAGAAACATTTGTCCGAATTTTTTTAAACACCCAATACTATAATTCTAGTCATCACATGGTATAGTTGACGCTTTATGAGTTGTTAACTTGAAGAACTGTCATTTATTTGTAATTTAATCAGTCAGCAGCTATCCTGCATGCAGCAAGAATAATTGAGTTCAATTTTGGGTGTCTTAATGTCCTTTTTCCCCTTGGGTTCTATGTATTTTAAAAAACACTTTTTTCCGAATTATATATTAAAACATAATCAAATAAGATTGAGACTTTTGCTTCAGACTAGATGGCATAGACTCATTTTGTCCCCGCTTTTCCCAGCTAAATACAATAGTAAACCATAGAGCCACATCAAGAAGGAATCAAAAGAGATCTATGAAAAGTGGTCAGAAAGAAAGCAAAGTAATTTGAGATCCCAGGACTGGAGGAAAATGAACAGTAGCAAGTTCTCTTAGGTACCTTCATCTAACAAAAGAAGGTGACCCAGAGCTGGCATATCCCATACCCAAACTAATAACAGAGGGTGGCCCAGGTGCACTCATTCCTTTCATGGATTGAATCGGAGTTCTTCTGACAATGCCACATGAGCCACGTATAACTAGTAAAGCATATTGAACAGGAGACGTGTGAAAAATAAGCAGCCGGGGAAAGTGCTTCTTCCTTCCCTGGGCCTACGACTACCCTCCTCTGCTGAGAGGTATGGACCCAGGTGGTGGCACCAGTTAAAGGAAACATGCTACAACACATAGCCTGATCCGGGATGCCGTTGTTACTGCAGGCCTGAGACATCCCCTACTCCAGAAAACTCTTGGGTGCCCACCTAAAACCAGCACAAGGGATTTCATCACAGTAAAAGGCTTCTTTGTTCCTGTGGGCTGAGGCTGCCCTCTCCTGCATAGAGATAGTGGGGTAACTACAGGGTACTAGTAGGGAGATGCCCCCTATGTTACCAGCCAGGAACAAAGCAAGAATGCCCACTGTCCCCATTTTTATTCAACAAGATATTGGATGTTCTAGCCATAGCACTTAGGCAAAAAAAAAAAAAAAAAAAAAAAAAAAAAAAAAAAGCATCCAAATTGCAGAGGAAGAAGTACAACTGTCACTACTAGCAGATGACATGGTACTGTATAGAAAACCCTAAAGTTTCCACCAAGAAACTGTTAGAACTAATAAATGAATTCATTAAAGTTTCTGGATAAAAAATTAATATTTGCAAATCCCTTGTGTTTCTATACAGTAATAACAAACTATCAGAGAAATGAATAAAACAATCCCATTTACAGTTTTATCAAAAGAATAACATCATTAGGAATAAATTTAACCAAGGAAGTGAAATACCTGTGCTCTGAAAACTATAAAATAATGCTGAAAGAAGTGGAAGATGACACCAACTGAAAGATACTTCATCCTCATGGATTACATGGATTACATTATATTCTCAAAATGTCCACACTATTCAAAACAATCTATAGGTTCAATGCAATCCCTATCTAAATAACAACATTTTTCACAGAACTGTGACAAATAATCTTAAAAATAGTACGGAACCTCAAAAGACCCTGAATAGCCAAAACAATCTTGAGAAAGACTAAAGGTATGGTGATGAAAACATTGGGTATTAGCTTAAAAAAAGACCTGTAGATCAGTGGAACAGAATAGTCTAGAAATAAACCTACACAATTGATTTATAACAGAGAAACCAAGACTAGACAATGGGCAAAGGAGAGTCTCCTCAATAAATGACGTTGGGATAAGTGGACCATTACTTTACAGTGTACACAGAAATCAACCCAAATGGATTATAGCTTAAATGTAATATCCGAAACTGTAAAACTACTAGAAAAAACATAGGTGCCAAGCTCCTTGACAGTGGTCTTACTGATGTTTTTTTTGAATTTGAGTCCAAAAGGAAGGGAAACAAAAACAAAAATAAGTGAGATTACGTTAAACTGAAAGTTTCTGCATAATTAACTAGATCAAGTAAACAAAGGATTAATACCCAGAAAAGGGGTAAATACCCATACAACTCCATAACAATAACAAAAAAAAAATCTGACTGCAACCGAGCAAAGTATCTGAATAGACATTTCTCCAAAGAAGTCTTACAAATGACCCATAAGTACATGAAAAGACATTCAACATTAGTAATCATTGTGGAAATGCACTTTCAAACCACAATGAACTATGTCTTTATACCTGCCAGAATTCCTGTTATCCAAAACATGAGACAAGTGTTGGCAAGGATATTGAGGACAGGGAACCCTCATGCAATGTTAGTGGAATTCAACTTGGTGCAGACACTGTAGAAAACATTATGGCAGTGCCTCGAAAAATTAAAAATAGAGGTACCATGTATTCCAAGGGTACCTTTAAGCATGTATCTAAAAGAAATGTAATGAGTATCTCAGATAGGTGCACAACCATGTTTATTGCAGCATTATTCACAGTAGCCAAAAGAAGGAAACTTCCTAAGTATCCATGAGTGAATGAATGGATAAAGATGTGGTTTGGCGGGGGGGAGGGGGACGGTGCAGGTTCATGTGTGCATGCACGCACACACAACAGAATATTACTTAACCAGAAAAAAGAATAAAATTTTGCCACTTGTGGCAATGGGGATGGGCATTGAGGATATTACAGTAAGTGAAATAAGAGAAAGACAAATAGTACATGATTACAGTTGTATGTGGAATTTACAAAACAAACTTACAAGCAAAATAAAACAAGTGCCATACCCACGGATACAGAGAACAGCTTGCCAGAGTGATTACCAGAATGGAAGGGGCATTAGTATGGACAGGGACAGGGGGCAGTGGGTGAAGGTGATTAACAAATAAGAACTTCCAGCTGTAAAAGAAATAAGTCATGGGGATGTAATGTACAGCACAGGGAATATAGTCAATGATATATACGCTAATATTATAACAAATTTAGAAGGCGACAGATGGTAACTAGACTTACTGTGTGTAACAATTTTGCAAGGTATACGTATTTCCAGTCAGTATGTTGTACACCTAACACTAATATAATACTGTGTATCAATTATACTTGAAAGAATAATAAATGTCTATTTTTGAATGCATATAAAAACAGCATTTACAAGGCTTCATTCACACCACAATACTCAAAACAGCTCCATATAGCATCAATTTTATATTCAGGATAGGATGGGAGACTGCCTTTTGCATTGAAAATAAAAACAAACCAAATGCTCATCTCCAATTCCATTGTGTAAGAGAGCACAGACCTGTGCTGAGTCAAGGCTATGTAAAATCAGTCACCTGGGTTCATGTAATGAATTCATTTCCCGTGGCAGGGTCCAGCATGCTGCCCAGAAATGCTGGTTTCTTTGTTATTAAGGCAACAGTCTTAGAATCCTTGTAATAAAAGTTTGGACACAGTTCCAAAGCCCTCTCATCATCCTGGATAGATGTACTGATAGAACACATGACAATCTGGAACCTCAGTGATGGGCTCTTTAGTTACGGCAGATTCTATTAGTGTTGGAAACCATTTGTACTAAGTGAGCCCTCAGTTGTGATGATTACTCCTAAAAATTATTGTAAAGGTAAATTTCAGTGTTTGTACAGTTATTGACGGGTCATTTATTTTGAACACCTCAAATCACAAAACTGTCTCTTACCTCTTGAATCTATACATCCAGTTCTCTGATTTTCACTTCACTGTAGATGAGGTTTTCTCCACCTTGTCCTGTAAATTAACAGCAAATTAACATTGCCAAAAATCTATTTTTCTCACCTCTCCTTTTGTTCATAAGTCTCCAGCATACATCTCACATGCATATAATCTAGTTCAGACTCCCTGATCCCTTAGGCCACCTTGGATCCCAACTCATCTGTTACCACTCAAGACAAGCTTTCAAAATACTTTGAACGAAATCCTTTTGAAGTTGTCAAGTTACACTTAGTGCTGAATTGTTGGTAGTTAATGTCAGTATAAATATAAAGTACAATGGTAAAAATACTTAAACAAGAGCAGAGAATTCTCTAGGATGTACCAACTACCTATGCGACCTTGAGCTCATCATATATATACATTCTGAGCTTCCATTGCTTTCATTAATGGTGAGATTACTTCGGATGATTTCTCACACATTCTTGAACATCATTGAAAAAAAACTTCAGTAATCGCACTGCTTATCTAATTTGTGCTTGTTTTGTATTCTCTCATATATGCTTGAATATGTGAATCCATATACAATCACTGAATTAGCATAATGAGATTCATCTTCTGGCACTGGTGTTAAGATTGAGAATTTTTGCTATTGATGGACAGAGCTGTGGTATTATGAGGCAATATTTCTTATTATATTGCTTTTGTTGGAGTTAGTGAGTAGTGTAATCCTGAAAGCAAAATAAAACGTGGAGCTAAACAAATTGCCTCTCATATTTACAGAGGGCAGGCAGGCATATTACTTCACATTATGCATAACTGAAGTTGTAAAATACTGCTGTAGCGTTTTGATGATTCAACAGTGAGGGTGTGTCGTTGATCAGAGAGCTGATGTTGACAGAGCATACCGCAGTATAATATATGCTAATTGCATATGGCTTTATACAGGCTCTCAAAAATAGAGGAATGTGAAACTTTTCGGATCCACTATCAGAAGTTGAAATTTCGGGGTTGTGGAAGGGATATAATTTGATATTTGAACTCAAGAAATGGATAAGATTAGTTAGAGATGCAGTAGTATTTGCAAGGTCTGTATGACCTTTACATAACATGATCTACTGAAACCTGTTTTTCCAAATGTTTATATGTATGCACATTGACATTTAAACTGGAAACAATGGGATATAAATCCTCTCATTAAGAATGTGCCAATGACTGATTATTATTCTTGAAGCAGTGTTGTCCTTTTTCTTGCATGATAAATGCTTCTTGTTAAAAATTTTCTACTGCTATTTATAAAATGCATCATTCTGAGATTCTGACCGAGGTTAGAAGTATCGTATTTGAACTTTAATTTAGACAAGTTGAAAACATGTCAGAATGGGGTCACTGTTTGGTGTTTCATTGTTGCTCAGAACTCTGGTGTGTGTTAAGCCTGTATTGAATGGATGATTGCAATCAGTTGCTTTTACTACTTATTACCATCTCTGGATAATGCTTACAGGTAGGAGATTAGAATGTGCAGTCATTTGATCATTAAAGAAATGTTTAGAAAGTGTCAGATACCTTGCTTTGTGTTTAGGGATACACTGGTGAACAGGGCAATTTTTACTCTGATCATGATTAAAGTCCATGGTTTTTTTTTTTTTTTAATTTTTTTTTTCAACGTTTATTTATTTTTGGGACAGAGAGAGACAGAGCATGAACGGGGGAGGGGCAGAGAGAGAGGGAGACACAGAATCGGAAACAGGCTCCAGGCTCCGAGCCATCAGCCCAGAGCCTGACGCGGGGCTCGAACTCACGGACCGCGAGATCGTGACCTGGCTGAAGTCGGACGCCCAACCGACTGCGCCATCCAGGCGCCCCTAAAGTCCATGGGTTTTTAATTATTTCTGGATTTGTCCATTTTCCAAGGGTATACTCAAAGGAACTAAAACTGCAAGTATCCAAAACTTGTCACCAATCTCTCTCCTTGCTTGTTAGTGCATTCCTAAAGTCCACTGTCTACCTTTTGTAGGAATTCCAACTTTTATACTCACTCATAGCCTAACCCCTTTAGAATTCAAACCAATTACTACCCCCACATTCCCACTTAAGATAAATCTGAGTTGTCCTCAACACTGTATTTTGCTTTAGTGCTAATTAATTTGGTGAAAGTATCTGTGATAAACCCTTAAATGGTGTCATAAAAAGATCACTTCAAATTGTTTTGATTATCTTTTACTGTATACACTTGCTATTCTTCCTTTTGTCTTTACTCATAGACATGATTTTTGACACATTATGGTCTCACTTTTTCCCTAGACCACTGTGGAGACAAATACCTAAATCATGTATGGCTCCACATCTAATTATATTTTGCATCATTTCCTTGTGTTGCTTCTCACTTTAATGCTATTATCCTAAGTGGAGATCCTAATATAGGGCAATAATGGCAGTCATCTCCCCCACAGTGTGTGTAGTTTCAATCTTGACTCTTGAAAAAATTCTACCTTGGAACACTCCCAATAATAAGTTGATGACTTATTTCACCTTTCTGAAAGAGAGGTATGGGAGAAAGAGAGAGAAAGAGATGGGTGATTACTCACAGTATTTCATGAGGGTTTTTTTTTTTCAGTGTTAGGCAAAAATAGGAACCCTTACTTCTTTAAACCTTCAGTAGTGTTTGTGTGTAAAATATTGAATAAGCAATAGTAATAAATAGCAATAAAGTAAGGTTACGTTTTCTGAAAAGGCCTTGGTACTTCTGGTATTAACAAGGAAAAAAATATTTTTACCCTATGAAAATGTTAGAATTATAACTTAACAATATTGGTAGTGCCTTCACTATAATGTTATATATTTACTTCATATTTAGTAAATGTTCACTGACAGTGATTGCTATGGTTTCTTTTTTAGATTGTTAAGAATAGAGTAGGTTATTGAAGTATTGTCACAAGTGACACCTTGTTAAGATGCTTTGGAATATTAAAGTAATAAATAAATCTCCACTTGGGTGGCAAAAGTCCTTTGCTTTTTAATTTAAGTCCAGGGGTTAAAAATTCGACAAGTTTTTTTTGGTTAAAAAATAAATGCAGCCAAGATTCCATTCATGCATTTTTTGTGGCTCTAATATATGTAGTAAGAGCGTGCAGTGGTGTCATATTGATCCTTTCTGTTCAAGCTAATAGTTTATTCAGCTGCTCTCATTGGAATTACTGTTGTTTATATATCTTTCCCTTACTTTTTGCTTGTATTTACTCTTTTTCTGAAGACCACTTATCGACCGTATTATTAGATACTCTTGGAATGTGTTAGAAATTTTTCTAGTTGAGTACAAGCAGCCTTCTGCTGATGTTCACTTTCTTCCCGGGTGTCTGAGCTCAGCCTTTGTTTTTTAAACCTCACCACTGTGTCGGAGTCTGTGCACTCTCCCTCTGTTGGGAGGGAGTTGATTGTAATTGCTTCCAAGCAGGAGGACCCACTGGGGCAATTCAGATGAGGTTGGGCAGAAAATTTGGATACAGTGTGCACTTCCTCTCCTCAGCCCTGGTGATTCTCCTCTGCTTGTGTCTGTTGGTAGAGTGGTGTGGTGTTGTCATTCTTTCTCAATTTTGTATCGTGTTGTCTTGCTGAAGGATAAACTCTGAGCCTTAATTTGCTCAGATCTACCATTTTGTCCCTCAAAGGCCAGGTTGGGCTTAAAAAAAAAAAAAAAAAAGTAGACCATTGACTGTTGCTCGCTATTTGAAAACCTTGTACAATAATCTTTTTTTTTCTCTGAACACCTGCTAATGATGTCTGAAAAAAACAAAAAGCAGAAAACATGAATTAAAAAAGCAAAAGATAAAAACATAAGCATTATCACCCTAGAGATACACACCAAATACAATGTTGAACAGGGCATGATAGAAAAAGCATAATCCCTTAAATAACCTGTAGCTCCTATCCATTTTGGTGATAATTATAAAACTCTAACAAAGAAAATCATTCGGAGGCAGCTCATTTATACATATATGAAAAACAAACTCTCAGCAGTCCCAAGGTATATGTCTTCAGACCTTTGCAAACCTCCAAGTTTGCAAATACCACTAAACCATGTAATTCCACTCATAAAATGCAGTAAAGTATAACCAAACAATTAAAGACCCCTATCACACCCTTGATGATTGTATAAACTAAAGTCATTTATAAAGGTGTTAAAATAAAGTCCACCACTAAACACATACACACTCTATTATATCAGCCCCATATAATTTCTAACCATGAACTCACCTGAATCAAAACTGTGACAGCTCAGCTGTAAAAAAGGATGAGATCTTGCCATTTGTGATGACAACATGGATGGAGCTAAAGGATATGATGCTAAGTCAAATAAGAGAAAGACAAATACCATATGATTTCACTTATATTTGGAATCTAAAATAAATAAATAAATGAACAAGACACAGAAAGCGGCATCTGGGAAATGTTGGACTCTTGATTTCAGCTCAGTTCATGATCTCCCGGTTCGTGGGATCAAGCCCCATGTCAGCCTCCGCAGGATAGCTTGGAGCCACCTTAGCGTTCTCTCTTGGTCCTTCCCCTGCTCTTGTGTGGTTGTATGCTCTATTTCTCAAAATAAATAAATAAACATTTTTTTAAAAAAGTAGATAACAGGGGCGCCTGGGTGGCGCAGTCGGTTAAGCGTCCGACTTCAGCCAGGTCACGATCTCGTGGTCCGTGAGTTCGAGCCCCGCGTCGGGCTCTGGGCTGATGGCTCAGAGCCTGGAGCCTGTTTCCGATTCTGTGTCTCCCTCTCTCTCTGCCCCTCCCCCGTTCATGCTCTGCCTCTCTCTGTCCCAAAAATAAATAAACGTTGAAAAAAAAAATTAAAAAAAAAAAGTAGAAAACAAACCCATAAATACGGAGAACAAACTGATTGTTGCTAGAGGGGAGGGGTTGGAGATTGGGGTGGGCAAAACGGGTATAGGGAAGTGAGAAGTACAGGTTTCCAGTTATGGAATGAGTAAATCATGGGAATAAAAGGCACAACATAAGAAATATAGTCAATAGTATTGTCATAGCGTTGCATGGTGACAGATGGGAGCTCCACTTGAGGAGAGCACAGTATAAAGTATAGTTGTTGAGCTACTATGCTGTATACTTGCAACTAAGGTAACGTTGTGCATGGACTATAGTTCAGTAAAAAAATAAAAAGAAAAAAAATCTTTTCATGAATAATGATAATAGTTGTTCTATAACATTAGCCTGGCACATGTTCTCTGTAGTAGGACACTTTTTGTGCTTGACAACTTGTTTCTTCTTACTCCTTCTTGTGCTGTTTCCTCTCAAGGAAAAATGGTCTCAAGGAAAAACCTATAATGTCAAGGGTATTTCTATCTGTGGGAAAAAAAAAAAAGTGGCTAATTCAATTGCTTATAAAGCACTAGTATTTGCTGCTGCAAAGACTTGTCAATACCATTTTTTAGTTTTATTATATGTTAACTAAAAGCGATTTTGCTGGTTAAGCTTATAGTAAGTTCAGGAGTTTTAAGTAAGAATTCCATCAATATGGAATCTTAGGACTTTAAAAGAGTTTTCATTAGATATCCTAGAATGTTTGATATAAACATTGAGAGATTTAGTTGTTGTTTTGGACCTATGTTGGTATTTTAAGTTATTTTATGTCATGAATTTACATTTGGCAAAACTGAGGCTTCAAATGAGATATTAGAATTTATTGTAGCTGTGTTTGTGGAATTTTTCTTTAAATTAACGATCACTTATTTGATCCTCTTTTGCTGAAGGGCCCTGGGATTTCAACTAAAATGCAAAATAAAGAAGTAAGAATAATTAACTTAAATTCTCAGAAGCTTTATGGAGATAAATTCATAAGTGGGTTATGAAACAACATGTGTTGGTTTTATTTTCTGTTATAGCAAAGAATAAAAAGTAGTAGTTTGCTGGCCCCTGGTGAGTATTATAATTTATTTTTCTATAATGGTGTCTTTTGAAGCATGCTTACAAATCCTTCCAGGTTCCCAGTGTGAGCCCCGAGGTGGATTGAATTCATCTGTACCTGTGACAGTAAGTATCTAGGCAAGAATCAGAAAAACAGTAGGTATATAAGTAGACTTGCCCAGTGTAAGATAGATTCTCTGGGGAAGATAGAAAATCTCTAGGCCGAGCCTATAGGCTTCCTAAGCCTCAGAGGCCACTGATATATGAAGTGAGTAGACAGTCTGAACTGGGTATACCATCGTGGTTGTCACACTGAGAATGTGTTGTCCTCACCAAGCATCATTTCCCTTCTATTTTCTGCATAATTTGTTGGTATTTCATGGTTGCCCTCCTTACTTTTCTAGTTGTCTGTGACCACAAGCTCCTCTGTTTTACATAATGTATGCATAAGTTTTAATAGGGTGCATTATATATTTTTTCAAAGTAACGTTAATTTTCTGTACTAGAAAACCAAACCCATACTGCCAGTGTGCTGCCTGTGTTGCAACCTCTGACCATAAAAAATATATAGTTTGCTCCTTCTTTCTTTTAGTGCTAGTTTATTTGAAAATTGATTACTTTGCGGATGTTCTTTAACTGATACATAAATAAATTTTCTTTATCTTTACTAAAATGTGTATGTTCAACATTCACAATGAAGGGAAATATTCTACCTGGAAGAACAGAATAGAACCCTCACCTTTGAATATGATTCCATTGATTTTACTTTGTTCTTTGGTATATTTTATTTTTGAAAATATTTTTATGTTTGTTTATGTATTTTTGAGAGAGAGCATGTGCACGTACGAGTAGGGGAGGGGCAGAGAGAGACAAACACAGACTGTGAATCAGGCTCCAGGTTCTGCACTGCCAACACACAGCCCAACGCAGCACTCGAACCACGAACCCTGAGATCATGACCAAAGCCGAAGTTGGATACTTAACTGACTGAGCCACCCAGGTGCCCCTGTTCTTAGGTATATTTTACTGTTTGAGGGTTGAACACTCTAACGATAGAGTAACAAGGACCTACCTTGTCCCTTAATATTGTGTGTGATCACAATTATGTCCTACTCAAAATTTTTAAGTACATCTTTACCATAGGCAGTAAAAATTGAAAAATACGTAAATAAGGAAATAACGAACTGGATTAATTTGCTCATGAACTACCACTTACCCTGCAGGTCTTAAAATGCCATCCTTCCTAACTCATGACCTGCTGTCCTGAGGCGACTGTTACTCTAGCATCACATACATCATCTGCCCCTTAAAAGGTATAAGCCTCACTTCCTGTCAAACTTCTGGTAGTTCTTGTTTTTAGACTTCTCTGTCAGGGATGGGACCTTATCCATGGACCGAATGGTATATTTCTACTGGGGGGTTGGGGGAGGGAAACCTGTATGTTTGGCAATTTGTTCAACATTTATATATATGCAAGCCAAGGGCTGTAAAATGTTCATGGTTTCTTCAAAAATTTGCTAAATACTGATGTTCTTTGACTCATTAGAGGCAAGGTACTTGTGTAGAAGACAGTCGAATATATTTTAGTATAAGTTTTTCACTTGGTAGATTAGACTTGAGAGAACATTTTCAGGATCAAATTTTCTTTACACACTTTTAATCTCAAATGTTTGTCCAAGTTGTCAAATGAAAGAAAATTAGGACTTTACTATAGTTTTAAGTTGTAAGTACTTGATAAGTCAGTTTCCATTTCTTGGAAATCCCTGTTTCCCAGAGGTACATATTCATACCATTCTTAGTACTTTGGGGGTATAAATTAAATTTAACTTTGTCAACAACTTCTTATAAGATCATGTTACTATTATTACTACTGTGCTGATACTCTATCACTTGGTTTCATATTCATCTTTTTTTCATGTATACGTTTTTCTTTGATGATGATTATATCAGTATGCTAAAGCTCAATTTTAGAGACATTGGATATCATTTGTTTGGATACCATTAGCTTATCATAAAAAAAAGACATGAAAATTATTTACATGATGAATGATTCCACAGTTTCACTGGAATGGGCAGCTTCACCCGATGCCATATCAGTAATAATGTATTTCAGTCCACATACTTTCTGAGAATGTCACCATCTCTAAATAGGAAATAATCCTTGTCATCTAGGACTAGTTTGGTGCCTCCATAGTCTGGGAGAGGAACTTGATCTCCGGCTTTCACACTAGATGGTTGAATCTCTCCACCCTTTCCCGTAGAGCCTGTCCACAAGCTACTACTCTTGCTTAGTACTTTTTCTTGAGATTTTTCTGGAAGCATAACGCCTCCTTTCGTTACATTTTTGGCTGCACTACTTTGAACTAAAACTGATAGAGGAGAAGAAACTTTGTAGGTGCCTGTCCTTCCAGGACTCTTGCTCCTGCAGTCAGTGCTCTGCCCTGAAGCTGCCCCGGATGCTGCAAGGAGACCCAGAGTCTGGCCCCAGGGCCACGTGAACATGGGACTATATTCATCTCTTTATAAATGTCTGATTAGTACTACAGATTAATAGTACTATGAATGGTGCCCTGAAGTCTAACCATTTGCTTAAAGGGCTAAAGAAGATATATAAATTAAAATCTAATTAGGAACAAAGGAAAACAATAAATCCATAAGGGCACCTGGGTGGCTCAGTCGGTTATGCCTCTGACTTCAGTTCAGGTCATGATCTCACGGTTGGTGGGTTCAAGCCCCGCATCGGGCTCTGTGCTGACAGCTCAGAGCCTGGAACCTGTTTCGGATTCTGTGTCTCCCTCTCTCTCTCTGCCCCTCCCTCACTTGCACTCTGTCTCTGTCTCTGTTTCTGTGTCTCTATCTCTCTCAAAAAGCAAAATTAAAAAGAATCTGTAGAAAACAAGATACTAGATCTTTTGTATTCATCGGCCCTTGTATTTGCTCTTCTTTGAATTAATCTGTTTTTGTTTTCTGCCAATGTCTCAATTGTAGTTATTTCCTTCTATGTATTCTTTTAAAAGATTAAAGTTGTACTCTTCCACTTTTAGATACCTTAATGTGGAAATCACTCTTATTTTTTTTAATTTATTTTTATATTTTTAATGTTTATTTTTGAAAGAGAGAGCGAGCAGAGGAGGGACAGAGAGAGAGGGAGACACTGAATCTGAAGCGTGCTCTAAGCTCTGAGCTGTCAGCACAGAGCCTGATGCAGGGCTGGAACTCACAAACCATGAGATCATGACCTGAGCCCAAGTTGGACTTTTGACTGGGCCACCCAGTTGCTCCACTCTTAATTACTTTTTGTCCATAGTTCTTTTTTTTTTTTTAATTGAACAAACAGTTGTCCTAACATAATTTTAAAAGGTCTTCTTTTCCCTATTTACATATCTGTAGTACTATCTGTATTGTAGATCAAGCTTAATATATGCTGGGTATCTTTTTCTGTTATTTTCTTCATTCACCATTTCCTGTGTCAACAGTGGACACCTCTATCACTGTAGATGTGTAACTAGCCTTGACATGGCGTAAGGCAGACTACCCTACCTTATTTTTCACAGTTTTCTTAGATAACTTTAGTCATCTGAGTGCATGTGAATTACAGGCAAAGTACATAAAAGCCCCATTTAAAAAAGTGTTGACATATTTCCTGGGATTGTATTAAGTTAATTTGAGAAAAGTGGTATGTTACCTTTGTTTCAATGGTTTATTTATTTTTTGAGAGACAGCGTAAACATGAGAAAGAAGGAGCATGAGAGGGGCAGAGAGATAGGTGGACCGGGGTTCCAAAGTGGGGTCTGCACTAACAGACTGACAGCAGTGAGCCCAAAGCAGGGCTCAAACTCATGAACTGCAAGATCATGACTTCTAAGCTGAAGTCTGATGTTCAACCAACTCAGCCACCCAGGGCCCCTTAAATTTGTTTCTTTAATTGTGATTTTGCCTTATGGCATTGCTTGCTCTTAACATTAATAAAAATGCATTAAGGCTCTGGGTTCACTTTGCATCCATCTTGCTGAAATATATCTTTCAGAAATTCCTTCAAAGAATATGTGCAGGTAATAATTTTCTTAGTCTTTGAAAATGTTGTGAATAATAGTTGTGGTGCAAATTGTAGGTCAGCACATTTTTTCTTGTTACTCTTTTGAGCTTACTATTTTCTGTTCTCATTTTCATCCACAAAGTCACAGGTGATTATATCTTCTGCAGTCTGATAGTCATTTCCTTAAGATATAATACCTGCTTTTTACTAATGTAAGTCGTCAGCTGCGTTTCTTTAGCATGGTGTTCTGTAGTTTTGCTACAATATATCTGGGTGTAAATTTATCTTTTTTCTCCTCGGTATTCATATTTGCACTTAGAACTGAGTATTCCTGTCTGTCTTCAGTTATGTAAAATTACCAGGCATTATTTTTAAATCTTGCTTTTCTGTAGTTCCACACGAGTCCCTTCTTTAGGAGTTCTTAGTGTTGGATATTAATGTCTATCTTCCATGTCCTTTGAATTTCCTTTTTTCTTTTAAAGTTTGTGTATTTATTTACAGAGGGGGGGAGGAGCAGAGAGAGAGGGGAAGAGAGAATCCGAAACAGGCTCTGTCCTGTCACACAGAGCCCAGCCTGGGGCTCTATCTCAGGAACTGCAAGATCATGACCTGAGCAGAAATCAAGAGAAAGGCGCTGAACTGACTGAACTACCCAAGCACCCCTGAATCATCTGTTTTTAAATTAATTTGCTTCCCTGGGTTGTGTTCTCGAGGAGTTCTTTATTATTATACCTCTCATTCACTAATTTTATCTTCTGTGCAATCTAGCTATTCTATGATGTTTAATTGTTTTAAAATGGATTCATTTACTCCATTTGTCATTTCCAATATCAGAGTCAGTTTTTTCTCACAGATACCAAATTATGTAGTGCCCTTTCACCCCTGCTTTTATTTTATAACTCTAGATTACTTTTCTTTTGATTTTCTCTTTTAATTTTACTACTGAAAATTGTCAACCTATCTTTTTAAATTGTTTTGCAGACATTCTGCCAGGATAGTTATCTCCCCTGAATCCATGGCTCACTCATGGTGCTGGTGCTGGTGTGAATTTCTGCCTCTTCTAGGCTTGCATTTGGTCTCAGTTTTCTGGAGGCTTTCAAGTTAAGAGATGGGCTTTTTTTTTTTTTTTTTTTTTGCCATTGTTTTAATTGCTTCTTTTCCCCTTTTTATTCCTCCCTTTATTCCTCCCTAACTTTACTGGTGTCCTCATGTATTCCCTGGAACAGCAGTCCAGATGTTGATACTGTACTGTGCACATTGGGATGTCTGCTTTGTGATCATAATTAAAGTTCTTGAGGATTCAGTGCTCAAGTCAGATTATTTGGGTTTCTTTCTGGCATTGTGGTGTGTCTTTTTTTTTCTTCCTCTACGTCCAGTTTAATAGTTTCCTATAAAGATAGGACCTCAGGCAGCAGGTCAGCCACATTTTTCAGTAATTTGTCCTTTCAAGAATGATTACTGGCTAGACCTGTACTTTAACCTGTGACTTCAAGCAGTGATCTTAATTCTGCTTCTTCTCTCGAATGTGGACTCTTAGTGAAGGAGCCTAAATGCAGGCATACTGTCAGTTGGCAGTGCCAAGCTTGTGTCTAAGCCCTGCGGTGTTACTATGTGGGGTTTTTTTTCCTTTTTTTATATTTTCTCTATCAGTGCTCTATATTTTAAACAGGTAATATGCGTTAAGGCATGAATCGTCATGCCATCTCAATTAGGGAGTTTCAATGCTTTCTATTTAATCAACTGGTATTCATTAACTTCACAAAATTAAAATTAAAACCCACAGAAATATACTACTAATACATTCATAAGAGATAAACCAGTTCATTATGTTTTAGGGGGCAGTGTATGCATATTGTTCTGACATACTAAAATTAACAATAAAGGTTTCTGTTTTGTCTTTGTCTTCTCTATCAAAAAGTTTAGTATCCAAATTTAAAAGTATTTAACAATTTTGCAGGAATTTGAGTTAATACAGGTAAACTTGGATTAAATGAATGTTTTCAAAAAATTATTTGCTAAATACAACCTTTAATAATAATATGGCCAAACCCAAAGTAATAACATCAGGTACGGGTAAGGATGTGGAACAGTAGGAATTCTTCCTTACCGGTGGGCATAAAAAACAGTGCAGCTACTTTGGAAGATAGTTGGCTGGTTTCTTAATAAACAAAGCATACTCATTTAAAAAAAAAATCTTACCATTCCAGCCAGCAATTGTGCTCCGTGATGTTTATCCAAATAAGTTGAACACTTGTCCTCAGGATAAACCGTCCACAAATGTTTATAGCAGCTTTGTTCACAATCGCCAAAACTTTAGGCAGCCATATTGTCCTTGGTAGGTTAATAGATCAATAAACTGTGGTCCATCCACACCATGGGAATATTGCTCATCACTAAAAAGAAATGAGCTTTTAGGCCATAAAAAGACGTGAAGGAACCTTAAATGCATATTCCTAAGAGAAAGAAGCCAATCTGAAAAAGCTATATAGTGTATGGTTCCAACAATATGACATTCTGAACAAGGCAAAACTGTGCAAACCATAAAGAATCACTGGTTGCCACGGTTTGAAGGGAGGGATGAATATGTGGAGCACAGAGGATTTTTAGGGCAGTGAAACTAATCTATGATATTGCAATGATGGATATATCTCATTATACTCTTGTAAAAATCCATAGACTGTACAACCCCAGGAATGAACCCTAATGTAAACTGTGGACTGTGGATGATCATGTAACCATGTAGGTTTATCCACTGTAACAGATGTACACCTCTAGTATGGGATGTTGATAGGTGGGTAGGCTGTGAATATGTGGGGAGAAGGAGTATATGGAAAATCTCTGTATGTTCTTCTCAATTTTTCTGTGAACCTAAAACAACTGTAGAAAATAAAGTGTACTTAAAAAAATATTTACCAACACAAATCATGTTGTTTTAAGCACAGTTTTAAAACATGCTCAGTGTAGTACCATATGCTCATGAGTGTACAATAATTCCTTTGAAACTGCTTATCTTCAAACATGTATATTTAAATAAGACTTGTCCATATAATAGCAGGTACTTTATTTTCTCCTTTTGCATATATTTAATATGATAATCAGTTCAACCTGGTATTATTCTGGCTGCTAGTCAAAGCCTCATACGTGTTTGTTAATTTGCCACTTGTTCCTTATACAACATCTTGGCTGTTTAATAAGCACTTGGAAAAGTCAAGAGAGTCCTGCCCCAGCATGGGTCTTAATTGAATATGTACCGCATAATAGAATTAAATTCAGAACAAGCCATCAGTGGCAGATGATCCTTCAGTTACGAACAAAGCTTCGGTGGGAGGGATGGTGTAAAGGTGATAAAATGATGGCAGCAAAGGGCTTTGGAATATTGTATGATAGGATTATATAATGGCTTTAAGGACACCCCAGGCTAAAGTGGACCAAGTCCTCTCTGGGGCCGCCTGCTCTCATTTATTTGTGAGTCCTTTCACTGTAGAAACGTAAGGATTTTTAGATCAAGGTTTCTATCATCTCCCAATTTCTTTGGAGAATCTTTGAAATCCTGCCTCTAAGAAAATTAAGGAAGGTAATAATAATGTGGGTAGATGGTATCAAAATGCTCCGTGTGTTGTTGTTGTTGTTATGTTTGATCACAGCTATTACTAATAGCAGAACTTGTGGTGTTGAGGATTAAGTTTTTGGTACAGGTAGTTCTCAGGTGGCTGTGTGATAACATATTTAAACATTTACAATATGCTTCCAAGCTGGAACACTTTGATGTCGTTTTGTCTGTGAAATAAATGGTATTGTGTAAAACATTACAGCAGATCTTTTAGAGTGAGTTGACAGGATGGCAGCATAGTTACTCACAGTTCAGACAACGACAATATAGAATGTAATGAGCCATAATGCTATTAGTTTTCACTTGAGAATTTTCATGTTGTATTTTGTACAGTCCTTAAAATATCATGCATAAAACATTGTGCCGAAACAATAGCAAGTTTTATATTCATAATGTCATTACGAGCCAACAGTTTAATAACCGTAGGAAACAATTGAAAATTTGCCTCAGACTCTTTTGGAAGGTGGGAACGAGAATAGCTGCTGCGTGAATGGTCCCGTCTGAAAGGCGCTCTGGCTAGATAAGTAGATACCATAGTGTGACCCTTTGTTCTGCTGGGAATCTCTGTAAATGCCGCTGGAGTGAACAGGGCATTTGAGGCTATGGCATCTTTAAGGAGAAGGTGAATCTATTGTACTCATCCTCGGTGCCCACCAGAAAAAAAAGAAAAAGGGCATCCCTCAGGTAATGAATTGACCACTAACTCAATGAAAGAGAGCAGGATGCTTGGAAAAATAATGACTCCAGAATAGAATATGGAAATAACCATCGTATAGCAGCATTTGAAAAGAGCGTGGCTCTCTAATACCTTGGATTTGCTTCTCTTATGGTAGGACATAATTTCATCATTACGATTACTAACAGATGGAGTGATACATTTTGTTTCCAAATACTAACACAAAAGAGCAAACCACAGAACTTGATGAGAAGGATGCTACATTTGATATTTACTAGTGTATATGTGGCGCTAGACAAGTACTGAGAAATTAATCTCTTGGAATGAACCACCATCGAACACTTCTGTCAAGTAATGCCATTTACTTTCCTTATTAACATACTGAGCGATTCTGTTGGATCACTTAGCATGGTGAGCTTATTAGGAAAATAACATTGGTTCGAGCAAAGAACTCCTGTGACCTTTCTAAATGAAAATAGCATGATGCTCGAAATAATTGGTGGAAGGACCATCTCTACACACAAAGTGGTTTTGTGCAATCAACTGCCATACTGAGAAGAAACTTTGTTTTTTGTTTTTAATGTTTGGAATGCCGAAGATTTTTCTGTTTCTTTTCTATTTTAATTAAAGAGAATGAAAGTTGTATTTACATTAAATGCAGACAGCACCCCCCTTCCTAGAGTGAGTGTTTCTCCCAAATGGCTACCTTTTCCCACCTTGGTCTTCAGGAAACCCTTGATCACACTCTAAGAGCTGTTAGGCCTTTTTGAAAATAGGAAAATCAAAGGGAAGTCACATTTAAGATCTCAGAATTTTTGCATATATCATAAAATGATTACTAGGAATGCATTACTCAATTATGTATTTATAAATGGGCTAAAACTTCTAGATAAAACGTGGTTAATGCTGAAGAAACTCGTTTATAAGAAGGAATGGGAAGAATCAGTAGTGGTCTGCTTGATCTCAGTATCCTAATACTGTATCCCTTGTGAGTAAATAAAACATTGTGTTTACCATCTAATGATTAAAACAGCGAGTAAATAATTTTGAGTAAGGCATACTTAATCATTTTCTCAAATATCTTTCTAAGCCACATGTTCAGATGAAACAAAAAAAAAAGTACTTTGTAAACATTGATATCTGAAACCTGAAACTAAAATATATAGGTTTATAGTTTGTCCTTCAGAGATGTGACGCTCTCAGTTAAAAAGTCAGCTTCTATTTTAAATCAGAATTTATGTGTAGTTTGTGATTGGTTTAAAATATAAATGTTTTATACCCCTTCTTGTCTAGCACAGAATGAAATCATCTTGAAGGATTTTTATTAATCACATAAGTTAGAAGCCATATGTTCCAAGGAAAAAATATTTCCAAGAAATAGAGGTCTACTTGAGGCTTGACCCATGTTACCATCAAACCCAAGCATAATTTGCTCTGTTTGGCTGTTGAAAATTATGTTTTACATATCATTTACTATCCATTACACTGTATTACATCATGACTACTCACTGTTTTGTCTTTCATTTGTACCTATTTGTTCATATTTTTAAACTAGATCAAAAATTTCTGGAAAGACATTTGTTGCCATATCCCCATAATGTACCACATTGCAGATGGGAAATAATTAGACAATTGGGAGCATATGAGATCATTTATATTTTTGTGTATAAATATGTAAAAAGACTTTCCCTTGATTATAGTTATAAATATTATGAAGTATAACTGAGCTTGTGAGACTATCAATAAACCCAAGTGTCTATGAAATGTAAAGTCTAGCTCAAACATATGATTAAACTGTCAGTAGTAAAAGGAAAATGTAGAATCCTACTTAAGTTGTAAAGTTTTTCTTCCTTGGTACATATAATTAGCCAGAAATCAGTCTTTACCCAATATCCATTTAATGTGAGGAGCCATAGGATAATTTTAAAGCTCATATATAAGTCCTAAAGGAATGAGGAATACAGGATAGGAGAGGATTATTCTGTGATGCCCTGCCTTCCAGTAGGAAATCGTGGAAGTCTCCTGAATGAGAAGTCCTGGGAATAGACTGAACGGGGAAGAGAGTACTAGAGGTTTACGTTGCTACCTATCCTATTTTACTGAGGTCTGTGCCACTAAAAATTTGCATCATGGCCTTCTAGGAAGGCATGTGTGTATGGACTAACTAAAAGTCCAGCCATTTTTATGATCGTTGAGATAATAAAAATCACTAATGGATGATAAGGTATTTTATTTTTTCTGTTTTTCTTAAGTGCAGCATTGCATAAAATCAAGGAAATAAACACTTAATTCAGTTAAAGAATTCTTCTGGGTAGGCCACAGCACATGAGAATTCTAGAGTTGGAATTCATTTGAAAGATTATCCGGACTATTGACAGATAAGTATACGGTTGGGGTGGGGGGGACGGGACCAAGAGGTTAAGGGACTTGCCTAAAGTCTTGAAATTACTGGTGCATCAAAACCACACATATATTCTTCCTCCTTAGTCTCCTTGCTAGTGTTATTTCTTTTTTTTGTTTTTAATGTTCCTGTTGGAACACAGGATAGTTCTCTTTTTAAGTTTTTGACGAACTTTCATACTCTATTCTGGAGTGGCCGCCTCTTGTAAATGTAACAGCCTTTCTACACCATGAAGTTATGCCTAAGTATAGAGAAGGATAACGTATAAGAATAATAAAATGATTGAAAAAATTCTGTTGTTACATGTTACGCAAATGTTCATCTTTCCCATTGTTCATTAGTAAACCAAATATGTCTTTCACATGCTTTCGTCCTCCACATAACATGTCATAGGGTTTTTGTGATTACATTTGTTTGAAATGTTCTTGATATGAATAGTTTGCTTTTCTTCACTGTTTGACACGCTTGATATTTGGAGGGAAACAACTGTCTTGTTAAATGAATAGTTAAAACATTATTTTCTGGTTTCCAGATTATATTGAATAAAAATAGTACATTTTTGTGTATATTTATATATTTGTCTTCTGTACATAAACACATATATGTATTTGTATTATGGAGTTAAACCGCTTGTGGAATATTATACAGAAGTAATAGTAGTCTGTATAATTTAGGCAATCACAGGCCTTAGCAAGCTTAGAAACCATAAATCTCTGACATTTTACTCTTCTATCCATTAGGAATTCCCGGATGGATTTAGAACAAGGCCAAATCAATGTTGCAGTGTGTTTCAGTTGTAGAAACTAGACTTGTAATCTTTCTGAGTGGCTTTTTTTATTACAAAAAAACAGTATCCTTAGTTTTGGGGTTTGATCTCTACACTGTTGACACAGACTACGTTTCCAGACATTGACAATCTTTGTTCTATTCTTCATGGATTACAGAATATGCCAGATGTGTAGAATTTTCCTGGAAGAGTTGGAGTCACCCAAAAGTCATTAAAAAGTTGAAAAATGAAAGCATTACTGTTACGATACAAAGAAGTACTCATTGAAACTGAAATTCGTGCACTTGCATACAGTACTTAGCTATTGTGGCTGCTCAGCTCTCTAATCTTAGGTTCACACTTAGGCCTCACCATAAAGCATTTGCTACATTAAAAATAAGGAGGACAGGGGCGCCTGGGTGGCGCAGTCGGTTAAGCGTCCGACTTCAGCCAGGTCACGATCTCGCAGTCCGTGAGTTCGAGCCCCGCGTCAGGCTCTGGGCTGATGGCTCGGAGCCTGGAGCCTGTTTCCGATTCTGTGTCTCCCTCTCTCTGTGGCCCTCCCCCGTTCATGCTCTGTCTCTCTCTGTCCCAAAAATAAATAAACGTTGAAAAAAAAAATTAAAAAAAAAAAATAAGGAGGACAAACTGAAAACTAATAAAAGACAACGGAGAACACATCTGATTTACCTGCTAAATGCTCCTTTTATCTTTTGGTTAATGAATAGAAAAAAGGTAATTTTAGTGAGTTATTATCAACAAGAAAGATAAATAAACACAATGTATGCCATTTTATTTAAGTTCTTGAATATTCAAACTAAGTTGTTTCCATTAACTTTCTAATTCATTGCCTGCTTTTTCCCACTTTATCCCAGAAACTGGTTTTTGGTCATTGATTTTTTTTTTAGTTGAGAGTGACAGAGAGAGGGAGGGAGGGAGGGAGGAGGAGAGTATGCACCAGTGGAGGAAAGGGGCAGAGGGAGAGAGAGAGAATCTCAAGCAGGCTCCACGCCCAACACACAGCCTGACACAGGGGTCTATCCCAAGACCCTGGGATCATGACCTAAGCCAGAATCGAGAGTCAGATGTTAAGTTGACTGAGCCACACAGGTGCCCCTAGTCATTGTTTATTTTCTTATTTCTCGCTTTACTGAGCCCTAAAATTAGCCACGCACATTTAGCTTAAGTACTGGTACAATGTATAATAAGCTAGTATTATAGAAGTACATTAGTTCTAAACAATAATGGAGAAGCAAAAAGTTGTATATTTATAAGCCACATTCTAGGATTCCAGGGGAAATATTTCCATTATAATAATGTTAATGGGATGCCTGGGTGGCTCGAGTAGTTAAGCGTCCGACTATTCATTTCAGCTTAGCTCAAGGTCACACGGTTCATAGGACTGAGCCCTGTGTCAGGCTCTGTGCTGGGTGTGGAGCCTGCTTGGGATTCTCTCTCTCCCTCTTTCTTGGCCACTACCCTGCTCACACTCTGTCTCTCAAAATAAATAAACTTAAAAAAGGCAAGCTAGTTTCTCTTATTTATGAATTAAATTTATGCATGGGAAAAAAGTCACATACCTGATAACAGAATGTACAAATAATATGCTTTTTTGTGTGTAGGGTGGCAAGAAGAATAGACCAAAACGTTGTATTTACCCCATTCATCATGATATGTTTGGAAGTTATTTAAAACATAAGAACATCTTGATAATCTGTTTTGAAAACATGTTTTGCATGGCCTCAAGAACCTAGAGCTTTCCAATATACTTTAATTATGTAGTGCATTATAAAATAAAGCTTCATTTAGATTATGTTAGGCCATTTTATAATACAACCAAATGTGATATATCCTTTTATTTCATTTTAGTCCTACAGTGTTAGATAAGCTCAGTTGTGTCCAAGAAACTATGTTTTTGTAGACAGGATGGATACTAATTCATTCTTTATTAGTCTTGAGGGGAAGTAAATTCTGACACACTGCCTACTCTGTTGCAAAACTAACCAAATCAAACAATTTATTCCACAACTGACCAATTCAGAGAGAAAACAAACCAAGCTAAAGTATCATTTTAATTTAAATTACCAACTTGTAAACTCTGAGAATAAATAGTTAGAGCTGAACTCAAAGTCTAAATAATATTTATTTTTATGTTGAGCTGTTGCTAAGTTTCACTATGTTTGACCAAACCAACCTGACTCTGTGCTTATGTAATTGTGAGCAAGCTGACATCTGCATGTGAGTACTTACTTTGGATTTTATGGTGATCATATCGCTATCAACATGATTTACAATTATACAGGAAGTAGCAATACTTTGATTTTGCTGACTTTCTTACTCCGTAATGTGATCTACGTTTTACATAATCAAAAATCAACTCTCCATACCAGTGGTTAGCCAAGGAATGGCTATTTTAAAAAAGCAAGAAGTTTTTTTAAAAATGGATTTTATTACGAAATTCCTTTTTACTTAAACTCTGGTATGCATCTCATCAGGGCTGATAGAAGTTTCTGAATCATTATAAAATCTCTTGAGTAGAGTAATAATGGAACACATGAAGGGATTTCCATGCTTTTTCCCCCCTATGAAATGTTGAGATTGGTTAATCTTCATTACTTTACTGTCTTCCTACCATTGGAGAATAGCACTTGTGTATGTCAAACTTTAAATCGAAACCACTTGAGGTCTGTGTTCAATTTCAGATTCTGCTATGGTAGGTTTGAGGTGTGCCTGAGTTTCAGCATTTTTAATGAGGTGATACTGTTTTGTCATGAATAGCAAAGGTATATGTAGACAGTGACATTCAGTATTGATTAAACTTTTCACTTAAACCTAGATAGCACTTAATAACCTTGGTAATTGCTACCCCATTCTTACTTTAGCAAATTTTTGTAAACATCTCAAACCCTCATAAAGATTATGATAGTACAAAGCATAGGGTTTCAAGTTGGATATAACATTATTAAAAAGCCTCAGTTCCAACTTTGGGCAAATTTCTCAATTCACTGGATCTCGATTTTCTTATCAGCAAAATGCAAATGATCCTGCCTGTGTTACATGGGGATGATGCTTTAATATGCCACAAGAATCATCTAAAATGAACAGTAGCTAACATGGAATTTAAAGTACGAGATTCCTTCTGCAAACACCACGGTTTGTTTATATAACTCAGTCTATGTATGTATGTATGTATGTATATATGTTACAGGTAGATATAGTAGATACATACATACGTTAATATATACACAGCATGCATGTGAGCTAGAACAAAGCAAAGAGACAGTGGTCTTCAAAGGTATAAAATGTATGAGTTCAAGAGAGTACAGACCTCCAAATGAACCTTTCACCATCTTACATTTTAACATTTATTGAGGTCTTATTGATATATTAAAAAATGCACATATATAATGTATACAATTTAATGGGTAGTCTTTTGAATTTAGTCTTTTGAATTTAGTATTTGGTAACCTGGTTGTGGGTTTTGGGAAAAATTCTAATTTAGATCCCTTCCAATTGATATACCATAGTACTTTGCAAATGATAGATTCAAGAAGGAATATATTTGTTCCTGCTGGAAGTTTTGTCACAGGACAATTTTCACATTGTAGGAGTGGAAATTCATTTAGAACTGGCTGGCAGGTTAATTTGAAATCAATTCAAGAACTATGAATGCCTATTGTTAACTATTTTTAGTTTGAAAACTCTGTAGGCTAATGATAGATGGCATGCTGTGATTGTACATGTGTCCGTGTGTGTGTGTGTGTGTGTGTGTGTGTGTGTGTGTACACGAGAGAGAGAGAGAGAGAGAGAGAGAGAGAGAGAGATTGACATGCTGATATATGCTTCATCACTGAATTTTTAAATATAGGAATTAAGTTATTTTAACTTACGAAAATACAAAATATATTAAAATAAAGCAATAACATTTATGCTTTTATACAAATAATATTAAAAATGAGATATTAAAAAATTAGAACAGTGAGATTCTGTTTTTTTTTAATACCCATCTCACTTCATATCTAAAACAGAGTGCTGTAATCCGCATGTCAGTGAAGTATTTCACTTATTCCTATATTTGGTTGTTACTGCTGAGTGACATGGAAATCCTATTTCACAAAGGTTTGTGTAGCAAAGACTAGACTGCTCTACAACTACTAAATTGTTTCATTTCATACAAGTGTTTACCTCAAATTTTTGGTGATAGGACTAATACCATGTATAATCACTTTAAAGTATTCTAGTCTTTTGTTGACTTGATGCATGAACAGCTTGAGGGACATTTAATCCCTGCTTATATCAAACTCCTTTTTGTTTGTATCACAGATAGGTGGGAGATGAGTTGATAAAATATACATATTTAATGAATAAGACACATCAAATAGTACTACAAATATATGTAACTGGCGGACAAAAACTATTCCTATCCTCACCATCCGTGGAGTTACTTCTAAGACAAAAAGATTGTAAAGTTAGAGATTGCAGGAAATTGTCCTATCCTGTAGTTTGATCAGGCTGCCAAAATAAAGAAGAGTTTGCCAGGTTTTTATGTGGCAAAAGAGTTACCATCTTACTGGTAGGTGGCTCTGTAAAGACCCCCCCCCTTTTTTCATGCTTCTGGAGTGCCTTTCAGGACATAATCAAAACTGGGAGGAAGAAACAAAATACTGGCACTTGCTTTGTGTAGTAACATAAGATGGCAGGGGCAAATGAGCAGATTGTGTGCAAGTTGGAAAATGTTTCTCTTCTTCAGTGTGAATTATTCTGGATTATACTTAATAATAAATGGAGACTGAGGCACCTGGTTAGCTCATTCAGTTGAGCATCTGAGTCTTGATTTTGACTCGTGTCATGATCCCGGAGTTGTGGGATCAAGCTCCATATTGGGTTCCATGCTGAGCCTGCTTGGGCTTTCTTCCCTTAACCCTGCTCACTCTCTCTCTTTAAAGAAAATAATAATAATAATAATAATAATAATAATAATAATAATGATAAATGGGGACTATAGGAGATGTATGAATCCTGGAGAAAAAGATCATTTTCAAAGGATACAGCCTCTTGCATCAGGCTGCCTCGGTTCATATCTACCTTTCACTAGCTTTGTGTCCTTCAACAACCTTGAGATTTCCACCTATGTAGCTTCTCTGAGCTTCAATTATGTCGTCTGTAAAATGCTGATAAAAATGAGCGCCTATGTTATGGAGTTGTTGTGACGATTAAATTTCCATATTTCCCTGAATCTAAGAAATTGTCAATCATATGACGTCATTTTGTGTACCACTACGAAAGAAGAAAAAATAAAGTAACCCCTAAACTGTATGCACCAATGCTTTTAAATATATACTCAATCTTAGAAATAATAAAATGTGAAATAGGTCATCTCAGAATCCATCAAACCTAGTAGACAGTACTGATAAGGTACTTAAATCAGTATTTGGCACATATTAATTGCTCAGAATTTGCTGTCATGGGATAGAATTTCTCTCAGGGCAGATCATGTTTCCCACATAGAAAATGGAGGCCTTCTAAAAGGGATGACTCACAACAGGCTTCAGTATGGAAGAGCAAACGTCGAAACTGGACAGTGTTCACAAAGGACCCTTGTGTAGGGTTTCATTCCTTCCAGCTCTTCTGTTGCACAACACAGAGGTAAACGCCCTTTTATAGTGGACCATTTTGCATTCCTCCCCCGCCTCCGAATTCTCTTTAATTATCCCCATGTACAAGTCATGCAAGGCCTGTGCTCCCACCCAGTTCCATGTGGAAGTTTGTGGAGACCACAGTGGGGAGCATTTCACCAGGAGCTGGGACCCAGGCAGTGCAGCTGATGCACACTAGGAATGGCACTGTCCAATAGCTCCATGTGGTGTCAAGGTCAGCCTTGAGCAGCTTTGTAAGAAAGAGTCTCTGAGAGTGATAAGGAGGGAACCACACCCAGAGAAGTAACTACCAGGGGATTTGTGATTTAGGAATAAATGTGAGGAACAAAACCTTTCTCCAGGATTTTATTTCTTTTTCACTTTTTTTAAGTGTTTATTTTTGGAGAGAGAGAGAGAGAGATTGAGCACCAGAGCACGAGTGACCTCGAGCAGAGGAGGAGCAGAGAGAGAGGGAGACACAGAATCTAAAGCAGACTCCAGGCTCTGAGCTGTCAGCCCAGAGCCCAGCATGGGGCTGGAACCCACACACTGCAAGATCATGACCTGAGTTAAAGTTAGATGGTTAACTGACTGAGCCACCCAGGCACCCCTCTTCCTCCAGGATTTTAGAGAAAGGTGACTGTTAGAATGGCAGAAGTGGCTAATGGTTAGTTGGCATAAGTGATGAAATTTTTTCACAGTATATACAGTCTAGACTACTAGTGGTCATTGAATCATGTTAGTGATTTTCCTCTATTGCCTCACTTTTGAAAAGTATATTTTTATATTTCTGATATCAGAATATACAACAACAGTGACAGTATTAATACTTCTAGCTAACACATAGAATGTACTATGTTCCAGGTGCTATTCTAGATACATACAGTTTACTACGTTACAAGTGCATTACTGGTGTTAACTCTGGTAAGTCTATGAGCTGGGTGCAGTTGTTATCCCTCATTTAACAGTTGAGGAGACTGAAGTATGGAAAGGTTACTTCTCCAAAGTGTCAAATGTCCACAAACACACACACGTATATGGCCACGTGGACAAGAACTATTAGGTAGCAGAGATGGGCAGCATGGTCCTATCCATTACATTCTTAAACAATTTCACAAGAGCATGGAATCGACATTCCTTCCCCCAAACAGTTTCTAAGCCAGTGATAACTTTACAACCTTATGGTAGCCTGAAGTTTAGAAAATGAATATGGTGACTGCATTGTGCCTACAGTCCTGTTCTTGTCTACCTGTATCCAGGACCCCCAAGGTCAGTGGCAGTGGGCATGGATGTTGGCTTCTCCTGTGCATCTGAGTCTCAGCTGTGGCAAAAAGTGAGCTTGAGCAAGATTATTTTAATTAAACATTTTATTCTGACTTAATTGTAGAATTAAGGAGTGTTGTAAAGTATAATACAAAAAGATGTTGTATAACATTTACCCATTTACTCTCTACTGCTCTTATCTTAGAAATAAATAGTAAAATATCATGACATTTTAGAATGAATCCATCTTAATCAGAGTTCCCAGATTTTTCCTTGTATTCCTGTGTGTGTGTGTCTGTGGTGAATTCAAAGACATTTAAAAAAAAAAATTTAGCATTCATTTCTGAGAGAGCACAAACAGGAAGGTCAGAGAGAGGGAGACACAGAATTCGAAGCAGGCTCCAGTCCCTGAACTGTCAACACCGAGCCCAATGCGGGGCTCAAACCCATGAATGGTGAGATCATGACCTAAGCTGAAGTCAGATGCCTAACCAACTGAGCCACCCAGGTGCCCCAGAATCCAATGCAATTTTAAAACATGTGAGATAGTGCCTCCACCACTATAGTCAAAATTCAGATCACTTGCATGACCATGGGGTCCTTCCTGCTGCCTTTTTATGCCAACACCCATTTTTCTCCTTCCACCCTGTCCTGTCCTAACCCATGGCAACAGTCTGTATTTCGTGTCTATAATTGTGTTATTTCAAAAATATTACGCAAGCAGAGTAATATAGATTTGGAATTGGCAGCTCAGCCTAGTTGTCTTTAGATGCATCTAAGTTACTGTGTGTAGCAAATAGTTTCCTTTTTTCTTGTTTAAGAAAATTGAAGTATAGTTGACATACAGTGTAATGTTTCAGGTGTACACCATGGTGAATCACCAATTCTCTGCAGTATGCAGTGTTTACTACAATAAGTGTAGGTACCATGTATCATCATACAAGGTTATTACAACATTATTGACTGTGCTGTACTTTACATCCTTGTTTCTAACTTATTTTATAACTGGAAGATTGTATCCCTTAATATCTTTCACATATTTCACCCATCCCTTCCCCCGCCCTCAGCCTTGGAACTACTAGTTGGCTCTCTTTATTCATGAGTCTGATGATTTTGTTGGTTCATTTGTTTTGTTACATTCCGTATGTAAGTGAAAGCATATGGTATTTGCTAATATATATTGCTGATTCATTTATTATGGATATCCCAGCGTTTATTAAAGGGGCAGAGAAAGAGAGGGAGATACAGGATCCAAAGCAGTCTCTAGGCTCTGAGCTGTCAACACAGAGTCTGACGTGGGGCTCGAACCCAAGAACCACGCGATCATGACCTGAGCCGAAGTAGGACGCCCAACCGACTGAGTCACCCAGGCACCCCGGTTGGTTGGTTGGTTGGTTGGTTGGTTGGTTGGTTTTTAAAAAGCCACACAACTATTTTCCGGAGGTGGCTCTAGCATTTTACAGTCTTAACAGCAATATGTAAGTCATCTAGTTTCTTAACATCCTTGTCAACATTTGGTGTTGTCACTATTTTTTATTTTAGCCAGTCTGGTCAGTTTGTAGTTTTGTCTCACCATGGTTTTAATTTGCATTTCCTTAATGCCTAGTGATGCTAAATATCTTTTTTATATATTTATCATCTGTATATATTCTTCAAAAGAATGTATTTTTTCAGTATTTTTTCCCTATTTTCTTTTTCTTTTTTCCGTTTTAGAGCAAGTGAGAGAGTAAGTGGGGTGGGGGAGAGGGGGGAGAGAGAGAAAGAGAATCCCAGGAAAGCTCCACATTCAGGGCAGACCCTGACCCAGGGCTCGATCACACAACCCTAGGATCATGACCTGACTGAAATTAAGATTTGGATGCTCAACCAACTGAGCTATCCAGGAGCTCCACCCCATTTTCTAATTGAATTTTATTTTTTTTACTTTTGACTTTTTAGTTACATATTCTAGTTACTTATCTAGGTCAGTAAAAGTGATAAGCAGGTATTTTCTTATAGTTCGTATCATTTCTTTCATCTTCTTAACAGGTTACTTCCCAGAGCATGACTTTTAAAATTTTGATGAAATTTATTTTATTAATATTTCTGTTTATGGGTTGTGCTTTATATGTTAAGCATAAAAAGTCTTCACTTAAGTCACAAGTATTATCTCATATATATGTATACTACTAAAATTTTTATCATTTTATATTTAACATGTCAGTTTTGCATAAAGGGTTAAACATAAGTCTACTTGCTCCGGTGCCCTTTCTTGAAAAGACTATCATTCCTTCATTGAATTGCTTTTACAACTTTTACAAAACTTTGTGGGTATGTTTGTACCAGTTTATTTCTGGGTTCTCTCTTCCATTGCATTGATGTAAAACTCTACCCCCCACCATTTCCAACTCTCTTTCTTATAATTGAGTAATAAGTCTTAATATTGACCAGCATGATTCCTGTCACTTTTTCTTAGTCAAGGTTGTTTTAGCTATTATAGGGTTGTGTCATTCCATATAAATTTTAGAATAAGCTTGTTTGTGTCTACAAAAATGACCTTGCTTGTGTTTTGATAGGAATTTCATTAAAACTACACATCAACCTAGAGAGAATCAACATTTTCGCCACGTTGAATCTTCCAGTCTCTTAACACGGTGCATCTCTCCACTTTGGAGATCTGACTTCTTACATGATGCTTTGCTTTCTAACAGTGCCTGACATTGGGATTAGATTGTGTTTTCATGTTTCTACTATTCGTATAATGGCGTTATTGTCTGTTATGCATGTGATTAGAAAAAGAAAGGGAAAATAGGAAAGGGTCCAAAATTGCAGTTTTCAAAGGGAAGCAATTTTTAAAAATTTAAGTCACTGTATCTAAAAATATACCATATGTGTATGATGTTGTAGTAATTTTAAATGATAAGGTTATAATTGTTTATAGACAGATTGATAGAGACCTATAATTTTTCATGAATGCAAAACATCTTTCTAATTACATTAAAGTCATGCATCAGGGTGTTTCTTAATCACTTTTTTAGCCTACAGTTTTATGATTCATGTTGTAAAATGAAGACTGGTCCTTATATTCTAATATTTATGAATAATCCCTATATATTAAAACAGACAACAAAGTAATTAGAGCCCAGTACTAAATTTAAAAGTGAATTAGAAATGAACTTTTAAGTAATTGAAAACCCTAAAGGCATTGTGTTACGTAAATTGGGAAGGGTCTGAGTCATTTTCTCCACTAAATGAATTATTTAGCTTAATTTAAAACATTCAGATTAATACAGCTTCACAGGTAATAACCTGGGAAAAACACAGGGTTGATAGCTAAGATATTTATATAAAGTTCCCAACTTTATAGAGAAGAGGAAAAAAATTGGCCATTTTTGCCTCCCTTCCCCACAGTTATCTGTATCTCTTGAAATGGTTCTCCTGTGATGACATATATTTTTTAAGTTTTGATTTTAAAGCATCTTTTTATTTAAATGCCTTGGGAAAATGTGTTAGCTTTTATTGGCTAGTTTAAGGGCGTAGATGCCAGAAAAAAAATTAAAACCATTTAGAATCAAGCAGTTGATACTTGACATATATGTGCAACTCTGTAATAAGGTATTTCATTTGTCAGGGTGTTGCAGAGTGGAGTGTGTTTATGTGTGGAGTGATGTATTCATACACACGTGGACACATGGGCAACTGGAGGTCTTTTATCACTCCCTCAAGTACATTGTCAACAGGTCAATCACTATATGACTCTTGTTTTAAACTCTGAGACAATCCGTTGCTTTCAGCCCTTACTTCTGGAGTGAAAACTTCATATACAAATCAGTATGGAGGTGGTAAGTTTTTATTTCAAGTTGTAATAAATATTGTATACTCAAACCACCAGATAAAGCCTTGAAAAATGTAGACATTGTTTGTATACACAGAAACATGCTTCGTTATGAATCCCATTCATTTTCATCTTCTACTTTATTACTTCAAAGGGAGAAGCTGTTGATTTTTCTGATCTCCCTGTGTCAGCCATGACCCTGGCAAGAAATGGAATCTAGCACAGATGGTTCAATGAAACCCGGTAATGGGACTACTTTCAGAGCTATGGGCAGGTTTAAAGGAAACAACAACAACAAAAAGGGCTTTTGGAGTTCATATATATTACCAGCAGTAGGAGACTGTTAAATGTCCCCCTACTCAGGTGTGAAGGATCAAGGAAAGGAGGTAGCATTTTCTAAATTCAGTAAGAGAGCATTGGAAGAGGGGATTCCTAACAGGACATTTAGGACTGTAAGCTGCCACTGTGAGAAATAAGGCCCAAAGAAGATGCAGTGGAATGGGGAAGAAATGCCTTTCTCTTTGCCTGCCTTTTTTTCTAATGGGTGTGCTGCCCATTGGCCCAAATCAACCAAGAATAGTCAGCAAAGGATCTAATGAAATGTAACATATGGGGGATCAGCCTTGCAGGCACAGAGTAAAGCAAAGAAGGACATAAAAGTGGTTGGGTTCATACCAGAAGAAGACAGGAGAATAAAATATTCAAGGCATAGAAAGAAAAAAAAAAAAACACCAACCTAGAATTCTGTATCATTGAAATTATCTCTCAGAAGTGAGGGAGAAATAAATACTGTATCAGACAAACCAACACTGAGAGGATTTGTTGCCAGTAGATTTGCCTTACAAGAAATGTCAGAAGTACTTCGGAGAGAAAGAAAATGATGTAGCTCAGAAACTTGGATCTACTTAAAGGAAAAAAAAAACCTTAGAGAAGGGCTAAATGAAAGTAAAATAAAATCTTTTAATTTTCATACTCCTAATAATGTAATAGATATCTGTCCAAAATCATAATAGCAATAATGTATTGGGTGATTAGAGCTTACTGATAAAATAAATGAATGGCAGCAATGTTATAAATTTCAAGGAGGAGAGTGGAATAGTTTGTTATATATAATGTAGCTGCACTAGCTATGGGGAAAAATTGATTGCAGTGGGGAGCAGAGAGAAAATGTCATAATTCCCTACTTTAGTCAATGTCAGAACTGTCCCCTAGCTAGTTCAAGTTCAAGTTCACTTATTTTTAACCATAAATTATTTCATTTTATTCTTTTCCTAATAACTGAATGAAAATAGAAAAAAATGGGGTCTATAAAGTATAAGTGAGAACCTAATACAGTTTCTCTTTTCTAATGGATTTAACTACTACTCCTAGCCTTGTCTCAATATATTTTTTCAAATATATTTTTCTACAAACCTCCTTTTCAAGAACCAGTTGTATTATTAGAATTCCCTGTCTTCAAATGGAGGATTTATTCAGGTAGCCCTTCCCCCCCACATCCCCTTTTTTTATTGTTTTACAAAGAGGGACTTATACCTATCTTTAATCTTACTCTGTTCTCCAGTTTTCTGAAGGTATACCTCAGAATTGGGAAATCGTAAAAAGTACTTCATTCATGAATGTGACAGGAAACATAACTTGAGGGGCACCTGGCTGGCTCTTTCGTGCAGTCCTTGATCTCGGAGTCATGTATTTGAGCCCCAAATGGGGTGTAGAGATTATTTAAGAAATAAATTTAAAAGAAAGAAACAGGTACCTTTGAAGACAAAGATGATAATGAAAAAGGCATATGTGCACACACATACACACGCACCTACATACATATTAAACCCAGGTTTAGTAACTTAGCAGACTTCTTAATATCCCAAATAAAGCTAAAAAATAAAGCTAACACTGAAACTTCACAATAAAATGTTTACTTTTTTAAAAAGTGGTGAAGCGGGGCGCCTGGGTGGCGCAGTCGGTTAAGCGTCCGACTTCAGCCAGGTCACGATCTCGCGGTCCGTGAGTTCGAGCCCTGCGTCGGGCTCTGGGCTGATGGCTCAGAGCCTGGAGCCTGTTTCCGATTCTGTGTCTCCCTCTCTCTCTGCCCCTCCCCCGTTCATGCTCTGTCTCTCTCTGTCCCAAAAATAAATAAACGTTAAAAAGTGGTGAAGGGAGTATGAAAGCTTTGGTTGTTTTGAGAAGTTAATTGAATCCAACATATTATAGGAATGTAAACAATGGCATTTAATATAATATGGGTTATAGGCTATATTCAAGTCATGATAGTTATGAATTTTTGAACACTTGAAAAAAATTAAACCTAACTTTATGAAATAAACCTATATCGACTTCTTTTCTGTAATCTTCCTCTAAATTCAGACCATTTTTGAAACCTCATTTGAAGTCAAGTAAAATACTCCCTGTGGTTTCCGTAACAGGCTCCCACTTTCAGGCTTCAGTGAGTAACTATATTGCTTATGGGGCTCAGAAAAGTTTTTGAACCAAATTATAAATGGTCATTATTTCAGAGGTTATTTTCATTTTTTTTAAGTATTAAGAGTTTCAAAATAGAATGCCACTCAATAAGAGACTCAATCTGAATGAAGTCCCCACCCCCCCAGCTCTGGGACCGTATTAGAGAAAATAGCATGTGTAGGTTCACCTGGTTCACAATTCCTCTTTAATCTTGCCTCCCCAGAAGATTTGTCAGGAGACTAATGAAGCCTAAGTGTCAGGGCCCCTCCATTTCACAGAACTCTTCAAAGACACTGCTAAAGCCTCCAGATAGCCACATGCTTAAAAATTACCCAAAACTAAGAAGGTCCTCAAATTTTAGGCCCCGTATATTTGGATGAAGATCACTCTCATAACTCTCACACTCATTCTGAGTGAGAATGACCCACTCAGCCGCACAAAAAAATTGTCACATATGTTATGGTTTTGGTATAGACGGAAACTTGTGGTATTAAGGACAGAGTAAATAGTGTAACAATTGCAGAGTTTGTTTTAACTTTTTTTCACAAAGAAATTAGCAAAGGATTTTGATTTCAGCCTACAAGTTTTGCTGAAGCTGCAATTTAAATGTCATCCACAGAGATTTATATTACTTCCGTTACTCTTTCTTGCACAGTAATAACTTGGTCTAGGTTTGCAGTACATTTATGGAATCTTTTTGAATATTAAGTAATGACAAAGTGTCATTTGGAGCACGTTTTCTCAAGATTCTCATATTTATTTTATTTTATTTTATTTTCAATATATGAAATTTATTGTCAAATTGGTTTCCATACAACACCCAGTGCTCATCCCAAAAGGTGCCCTCCTCAGTACCCATCACCCACCCTCCCCTCCCTCCCACCCCCCATCAACCCTCAGTTTGTTCTCAGTTTTTAAGAGTCTCTTATGCTTTGGCTCTCTCTCATATTTATTTTAAAAGATACCCACAATTCTTATTTGCAGATTTAAAGTCTTCTTGAACATTGTACTCTGTTACTATATTGTAACTTTGAACTGTGCTATTATACAACCTAGGCCCTGTAGCTTTTAAAACAAAAAGCAGGAGCACCTGGGGTGGCTGGTTGGTTGAGCATCCAACTCTTCATTTCAGCTCAGGTCATGATCCCAGAGTGATGGGATCGAGCCACACATCGGGCTCTGTGCTGAGTGTGGAGCCTGCTTAAGACTCATTCTCATTCTCTCCCTCACTTGCACATGTACTCTCTCTCTCTCTCAAAACAACAACAACAACAACAACAAAGAGGAGCAATTGCAGACACAATTGTAAACATATTGCTGTCACCTAATCTTCATTAGACTTTACAGTATGTTTTATCCTTACTTTGCTTTGTGTGCATATATATCAGTGTCCCATACGAGGAGTCGCAAAACGTAGGACCATGGGCCAAACTCAAGCCCCCATCTTTTTTATTTACTTAAACTATATATCTTTTACATAACTGTAGTTTCATATAGAATTATAAAAAATACAGAGAGGTCTTATGTATCATTTTACCTTGTTCCTCCCTGTATTAACATACTGTAAAACTATAATACCATATCACAGCCAGCTTATTGACATTAATTAGTACAATCAAGGTACAGAATATTTCCATCATCACATGGAACCTTTATGTCACCCTTCTTTGTCCAGACCCATTATTTCCTTCCTGCCCCCACCTACTCCTTAACCCCCACAACCAGCAATGTGATACCCATTTGGATAACTTCGTTATTTCAAGCGTGTTATATAAGTGGGTTCCTATAGTATGTAACCTTTTAGGATTGGCTTGATTTACTCATGAAGATGATCTAGAGACTTTTCCAGACGGCTGTGTGTCTAAATAGTGTGTTCCTTTTTAGTTCGGAGTAGTATAGCACGGTATGGATGTGCCACACTTGGCTGAGCCTCTCTCCTTTTGAAGGGTATCTGATTTTCCAGTTTCTGGATATTACAAATACTCTGAATACTCATATACAAGTTTTGGTGTGAAAAATAATTTTCACTTCTCTGGAGTTAATGCCCTGGATCGAAATTGCTGGGTTGTATGGCATTTATGTGTTGACTGTTTACAAAGCTGCCCAACTCTTTTTCATAGTAGCTGTACCATTTAACATTGCCATCAACAAGGAACCCAGTATCTATAAATTCTTGGCAGCATGTAATATTGTCAGTATTTTCTAACTTAGCCATTTTGGCCTATAGTTACATCTCCCTGTGATTTTATTTTGTATTTCCCTAACAACTAATGGTACTATCTATCACCTTATTTGCCATCTGTGTATTGTCTTTGGTGAAATATCTCTCTGTGTCTTTTGTCCATTTTGTAATGGATTTTTTTTGTGGGAGGTTGGTTTTGTTTGATTTTTGTGTCTTACGAATTCTTTATATGTTCTAGTCTCTGCCTGAATATGTTGTTTGCAGACCTTATTTCCTTAGGTTGTCTTTTTATCCCCTGGGAGGAAAAGTAAAATGTTTGTTTCTGTCTAGTTAATTAGCTCTTCCTTTTATGGACCATGCTGTTAGCATAAAATCTAAGAACTCTACCTAGCCCTAGATCCTAAAGATTTTCTTATGTATATATTTTCAAAATACAGTTTCATGTCTCACATTTAAATTCATCATCCAGGGGAGCCTGGGTGGCTCAGCTGGTTAAGCATCTGACACTTGATTTCGGCTCATGATCTCATGGTTTGTGAGTTCAAGCTCCCCAATGGTGCTCTGTACTGTCAACCCGGAGCCTGTTTGGGATTCTCTCTCCCATCCCTCCCCCCTCTGCCCCTCACAACTCACACTTTCCCTCTTTCTCTCAAAATAGATAAATAAACTTAAAAAATAAATTTATCATCCATTATTAGTTAATTTTGTATAAGATGGCACACTTAGGTTTTCTAGCACCATTTGTTGTTCGTTGGTATTTGTGCCACTGAATTGTTTCTGGATCTTTGTCTAAACCAGTTGGCCATGTTTGTGTGGTTCTCTAAACTCCCATTGATCTTTGAGTCTTTGCAACCACCAGTGCCACACTAGTGCCTCACTATCTTGATTACTGTAGCTGTGTAAGTTTGAAAATCTGATAAACTTGCTTGTGTATTTTTGTTCTTCAACATTTTTATGCTAATTTTGTTGCCTTTGCATATAAATTTTTTTTAATTTTTTTTTTAACGTTTATTCATTTTTGAGACAGAGAGAGACAGGGCATGAATGGGGGAAGGTCAGAGAGAGAGGGAGACACAGAATCTGAAACAGGCTCCAGGCTCTGAGCCGTCAGTACAGAGCCCGACTCGGGGCTCGAACTCACAGACCGTGAGATCATGACCTGAGCCGAAGTCGGCCGCCCAACTGACTGAGCCACCCAGGCGCCCTTACCTTTGCTTATAAATTTTAGAGTGCTCTTGTCTTTACTCTCTTGCTAGGATTTTGATGGGAATTGTGTTAAAACTGTATATCAACTTGAGTAAAATGGACTATGTTGAGCCAACCAATGAACACTGTATGTTGCCTCAGTTACTTAGATGTTCTTTAATTTATTCCTACAGCCTTGGGTTGTTTTTACCATATACATACAGTGTATGTTGTGTGAGATTGACACCTTGGTTTTTTTGTGAGGTGGTAAAGATTCTTATTTTTAATTTCAGTGTCCCCTTGTTCATTGTTAGTATATAGAAATACAGTTGTTTTTTGTACTTTTATCTTGTATTCTGCTACTTTGATGAATTCACTTATTAGTTCTACGAGGAGTTTTTTTGTAGTTGGCTTTTTATGTAGTAGAGGAATTTTCGTATTCCTCTCATTTGCTTGTAAGCAATGGTTTTATGTCTTCCTTTACCAATAGGTAGGTATGGGTCTATTTTCTTGCGTTGCCTCCTTGCACTAGCCAAAACTTTCAGCACTGTGTTGAATAAGAGTGGTAAGAGTACACATTCTTGCTTTGTTCACAGTACTAGGGGACAAGCATTTAATCTTTCACTATAAAGTATGTACTTAGCCGTATGATATATGTAGGTGCTGTTTATTAAGTTGAAGAAGTTCTTTTCCTATTTTTCAGAGAGTTTATTTCAGGCACAGATGTTGAAATTAGTCAAACAATGTCATGCATCCACTGATGAAATCAAATGATTATTCTTCTTTAACATTTACTGTGGTGGGTTACAATAATGATTTTCAAATACCAAACCAGCTTTTCATCTCTGGAACAAACCCTGCAAGATTATTTTGATATGCTGCTGAGTTTTATGTGCTGAAATTTTGTTAATTTTTGCTTTGGTATTAATGGATATTAATCTCTAGGTTTTTGTTCTGGTGTTTTTTATTTTTATTATTATTATTATTATTTTTTACATTTTACTATCAGGCTATTGCTGGATTCATTAAATGTATTCTGTATTGTTGTTGTTTTTATTTTCTGGAAGACTGTAGAATTGGTGCTGGTTCTTTTTTAAAACTTTGGTAAAACCCTCTGGGCAAGGAGATTTATTTTTCAGAAGTTTTTAAATTATGAGTTCCATTTACTCATTATATGGCTGTTCAAATTATCTATTTCATACTGGGTGATTTGTAGTAGTTTGTGCTTTATGAAGAATTAGTCCATTTTATCTAAATTGTCAAGTATGTGTGTGAATAATCTCCCCACAGTGTTCCCTTATTATCTTTTTGATATCTGCCCAATATATAGTGATATCCCATTTGATTCTTAACATTGGTAATTTGTATGTCTTCAGTTTTTCTCCTTTGTCACTCTTGTTAGCACTTTGTCAATTTTACTGATCTCGTTGAAAAATGAGCTCTTTATTTCATTGATTTTGTCTATTGTTTTTCTGTTTTCAGTTTTATTGATTTCTGCTTTCTTATTTCCTTCATTGTGCTTGAGGTTTATTTTGCTCTTCATTTTCTAGATTCTTGAGGGTAGAGCTTGGATTATTGATTTCTTCTTTTCTGGTGTATGCTTTTAAAAGCAGCTTTTTTAGTTCATTGGTTATTTAACTGACATGACAATCTTTTATGGTAGGCAGTACATGTGATATTATCTTTAAAATCTGATTTCTGTCTTAGGTACCTCTCCCAGACAGCATCCTCTAGCTTATTTGAATTCATTAATTAACGTGTAGATTAAAGTGCATTTTATTTTAATACGTTTGAAGCATAATCCCCTTGAGGATGGGGACCAGGAGTTATTCCCTTATTTCCTTAATGTAGAAAATTTGGCCCTAATAAATATTTGATAAATAAATGCGCATTAATTCCTTGGCTTGGTGCCACTGTTTCAAATGAGAATTTGATACCATGGTTATCCCACAAAGGTAAGGGTCAGATCTCTTTTGACATATATTTGAGAACAGATTTAATTTGCTACACTCAAAGGATTCAGCCTTTATTTTGAATTTTATAATTATCTGTGATGTAAATTCCTGGCTTCCTCCTTTGTACCTGTTTGCTTTTTTTCCAGTTGATATCCTTGAGCCCTTATGAAACCCCATGCACTTTTGAGAACTAATGATATCAACAGTAAATCTTAACACATCTGTAACATGAAGAAGTTTACAACTGAGTAGTGAAGATAAATTCATATCATTAGACTCAACTACAAATGGGGCTGAAGAAAACTTCAAAAAAATCTTCATAGAGAAGGTAAATTTAAATGAAGTCCAGAAGGATAAGGAAGCATACAATACACTGATATAGAATAAAAAATAAATGATAAGCAGAGGCCATAGCCTACATATGACAAAGTCATGAACAGTGGGAGTGAAGTAAATCAAAAGGAAAAGACAACATTTTTTCTGATTGAGTTTGCATTCTAGCAGCTAAGACACATATTAAACAAATATTCAGGTGATTTATTATGCTTGTAACAAACGAGCAAAGCAGTATGCAAGAAGATATATGATGAACTTTTGAAATAATTTGAGCTATAAAGGTCGGAAAGTACATGAGATCGCTTCAGGGGGATTCAGAGTTACAGTGCTGAAAAAAGAAGAAAAGGGCTAGATTGCAAAGGGTCTATTCATTTATCATCATATTTTCCACTAGGTTATCATACTAGTGATGAGTATCCTGATAGTGAAGGCTAAGCCCACTTGCTAATAATTCCTCACTTGTATGAGTGGCCCTACTCTCCACTAGCACATCCATTTTGTGACATTATCTGCTCTACTCTTTGCCATGGGAAGTTTAACTCTTCATCTCCGTTACCTAGGCCTTTTGCACCCTGTTAGCAAATTGTGTGACACCAGATCAGAGGATGGAGGGAAAGCTTAGTGTATTTGTTACTTTGTATGTACTTCACTAAAGTCCTTGTCATGACTTTGTGGGTCTATTGCTGTTCCAACAACGTTGGTCTCTCACTTTGACCCATCAGGCCTAGAGGTGGAAACAACTTCCCACTTTGGATATTACCTCGATGATTCACTTTCCGTTAGCCTCATCACCCTGCCTATACCTCTGTCCACATTTATTTCAACAAGTTGTTTTCTATTAAGTGCTTTTTTGTCCCCCTGTCTCCTGCCAGGACCTTGACTAATTGAACCTAAGAAATGCAACTATTAAATCTTGGTACTGATTCGCATCTCACTGGCATTAGTGTGTTGAATTTCTTTGTGCTTATTATACTTAGGTTTCATTCAGAAATCTTTAATCACCATCACTAATTTCTACACATTTACTTTCTAAAATAGTTGAAGATCAATATATGACTTAGGCATCCATTATTTTTACAACACAGATAAATTACTTTTGAGTTTTATTTCGTTTAGTGAGTAAATGTTCTCTTTCTTGACCCCACAGAAGGCATTGCTATGTAGTACCAAGTTATAAAACCAAATCATTTTGTACATGTCAGAGACATCATGTCAATGGGGATACAAGTTAAGAAGTGCTCTCAGGTTCACAAGTTGAAGCATTTTTCTGCCTAGTGGAAAAACTTCTAAATGCTTAAGAATGAACCTGCAGGGTTCCCGAAATCCATTTACTATTTTTAATGGAAATTAAAATAATGTTAAAGAAATAGAAACTGCACACAGAAGTAAGCAAGCTCCACCAAACAGTAACAAGGGAACAACCCCCCTTCCCATGTTTCACCAAAGGAATGTAAGAACACACCAGATAAAACAGAAGATTTAAGTAAGGTCTGGAGTCTGATAACATAATACCCTAAATGTCCAGGTTTCCATTTAAAATCATTCATCAAACCAAGGAAAAGGAAAATCACAACTTGAATGAAAAAAGACAGTCACCAGTCACCTACATCGAAATGACACAGGTGATAGAATTATCTGCCAAGGATATTAAAGCAGCCATCATAAAAAATGGTTCAATAAGCAATTACAAACTTGCTTGCAACAAATAAAAAATAGGACGTCTCAGCAAGAAATAGAAGACATGTAGAACAAAATGAAGTTTTAGAACTGGAAAATATAAGAATCAAAATAAAATGCAGTGGATGGTCTCAACAGCAGATTGGAGGGGGCAGAGGGCAAAGTCTGTGAACAGGAAGATAGAACAGTAGAAATTACCCAGTCTGAACAAAAAAGAAACTAGGCTGATAAAAAATGAACAGATCCTCCGTGACCTGTGGGATGATAATGAAACATCTATGATGCATGTCTTCAGAGTCCTGAAAGGGGAGGAAAAAGAGAGTATTGCTGAATAAGTGACCAAAGAAATAAAGACTGAAAAATAACCAAATTTGGAAAAAGACAAAAACCTATAGGTTCAAGAAGCCGAGTGAATAAAAAGGATAAACCCAAGGAGATGCATGACTGTCCCCCTTATAGTGAAACTTCTGATAACTAGTGATAAAGAAAAAAATAAAAAGCTTAAAAGCAGTGAAGGACAAAGAACACTTTATGTATAGGGAAAAAAAAATCAAATGACAGGATTTTTTTACAAGAAACCACAGAATCCAGAAGGAAATGGCATGCCATTTTTCACGTGATTAAAGAAAAGAACTGTCAATGTCCATAAAAATAGAGAAGGGGCAACACTTCCAAACTCATTTATGACACTAAAAGTCCTCTGATACCACAAACAGACCAACACAGAACAGAACAAAAAAAAAAAAGCTACTGAAGAGTATCCTTCCTACATAGAGACAACAATCCCTAACAGAATATGATGAACTGTATTAACTAAAAACAATCACATGTTGTAATTGATGCAGAAAAAAAAGGTTTGATAAAATTCAACACCCATTCATGGTAGAAATTCTCAGGAAACTAGGAATACAGGAGGATTTCCTCAACATGATCACGAACATCTACAAAAATTCTCTGGCAAGCATCATAATAACGTTGAACTATTTGAATGCTTTCTTCCTGTTAGTAGGATCAAGGAAAAGGTGTTTGCTTTCAGTCTGCTCTTTATAGTACTGGAAGTTCTAGCTAGCCCCAAACTGCAAGAAAGTAAATAAAAGCATAAAAATCATTTCTATTTACACATGTTATGATGGAACTCTGTGTAATATCCCAGGGATTCTACAAAAGTACACGTAGAAATAATGAGTTCAGCAAGATTTCGGGATATAAGATGAACTACGAAATCCAATTGTATTTCTATATGTAAAAAGTGAACTGCTGGAAACTAAAATTGAAAATGTATGGGGCGCCTGGGTGGCGCAGTCGGTTAAGCGTCCGACTTCAGCCAGGTCACGATCTCGCGGTCCGGGAGTTCGAGCCCCGCGTCGGGCTCTGGGCTGATGGCTCAGAGCCTGGAGCATGTTTCCGATTCTGTGTCTCCCTCTCTCTCTGCCCCTCCCCCGTTCATGCTCTGTCTCTCTCTGTCCCAAAAAATAAATAAACGTTGAAAAAAAAAAAAAGAAAATGTAATTTTCTGCTGTTACTCCAAAAAATTAAAAAATAGAAAAGGGAGAGAGGGAGGGAAGGAGGGAGGGAGGGTTATGTTTGGGAACCTAACAAAACATATAGGACCTGAAATAAAACAAAGACCTAAATAAATTGAGATAATACTGTGTTCATAGACTATGAAGTATAACAGTAAATGTCACTTCTCCCCCAAATTCATCAATAGCTTTAATGTAATGACTATAAAATTTCAGCAAGCTTTTTTGTTCATATGGACAAGCCCCCATTTGCCTGAATCCTCACCTGCCTTTTTTGTGTGGGTTCAGTGATAATAAACTACGCATACCTAGCACATTTCTCCTTTGGCTTTATCTGCAGAGATTTTTTTTTCTTAACACCTAAGAAATACATGTCTTAATAGAATGTGTAGCCTTTTGGCCAATATGGGTCATTGTGGGTAAGAGAATCAGAAATGGCCTAGAAATTATTTTTCCCAAATCAACAAATCTGTCAGCTTTATTTAAATATGTTAGCTACTAAGCCTGGTTTTTTCCCCTAGCTTACTTATCCTCTGATGATCTATTTAATCACAGTACTTAGAATTATGTGAAATAATTGAATCAGTAGGGAAAATGACTCAGACCCCTCCCAATTTGTATAAAACATTGCTGTTAGGGTTTTCAGTTTCTTCGGAATTCCCTTCTTATCTGCTTTGAAGTCTACCATAATCAGTTCTCTCTAATTCATATTCCACTCATTTTATGATATGGGAATTACTGGTTGATAACTAGAATATAAGCAAGGACCAGTCTTCATTTTTTTTTATAGCATGTATCTTAAATCTGTAAACTAAAGAGATTAATTTAAAAATATGCTTATGTGGGCCATGAGTGTAATAAAAGTAAGCTTTGTATTCTTGAAGAAATAATCCATGTGTATTAATTCATGTGTAACAATGAAAACTTTATCATTTAAAATTATTTTTGGGGTGCCTGGGTGGCTTGGTTAAGTGTCCAACATTGGCTCAGGTCATGATCTCAACATTTGTGGGTTCAAGCCCTGGCTCGGGCTCTGTGCTGACAGCTCACAGCCTGGAGCCTGCTTCAGATTCTGTGTCTCCCTCTCTCTCTGACCCTTCCCCACTTACACTCTGTCTCTCTGTCTTAAAAATAAACATTTAAAAATATTAAAATAATTTTCAAAGCATACATGTATGGTGCATGTTGAGTTACATACGTTTGTTTAATACCCTTTTCTGAAAGTGTCATTTAGCAACCCCTGCTCTTTTCCTTTGTGCAACTACATATATAACAGTAATACTCTCAGAAGCATATTAGAAATGTGAAAAAAACCCATCCAGTCAGAATACAAAGCACTGTTATGATATAAATTAAGGATGGCCTGAATATTGCAAATATATTTGTAATGGATTGATGGATTAAAAGACTCAACATGGTTAAAATGTCATACCTCCCCAAACTTACCTATTTAAAGCAATTCCCATCACAATACCAGAAATTGTATTTTTAATTCTGATCTGTAGATCTATTTGTAGATAAGCCTACTGTAAAATTTGTAAGCTAGCACACAGGACCTAGAATTTCTAGAACAGTTTTGGAAAAGAGTAATAAAGTAGAAGGAATAACTCTAATGCTTAGGCATATATTACAGAGGTAGAGTTAACTAAGGCAGTGTGGTATTGGGAACGAGATAGGCAAACACATCAGTAGGACAGACGTGAGATCCCAGAGATAGATCCTCACAAATAGGCCCAACTGGTTCTGGACAAAAGTACAAACGTTATTCATTGGAAGGATAGCCTTTTCAACAAATGCTGTTGTACTGTTTGAGCAATTGGAAATCTATAAGAAAAAATAATCTTCAGAAACCCCACACCTCATACACAAGTGAACTCAATCACAGATTTAAATGTAAATATAAAATGATGAAAAAGTTAGGAAAAAAAGGTAGAAACTCTTGATGAATTAAGGCTTGGTGAATAGTTTTTAGACCTGATACCAAAAGCACCATCCATAAAAAGAAAAAAAAATGCAGTGAATTGGACTTAATAAAAGTTCGAAAAGTTTGCTTTGGAATGACACCATTAAGATGAAAAGATAAGCTACCAACTTGGAGAAACTATTTGCAAATCACGTATCCAACAAAGGACTCATACCTCGAAAAATATAAAAAACACTCAAAACTTAGTAGTTAAAAAGAAAGGTGTCTAATTGGAAAGTGAGCAGAAGACATGGACAGTCATTTTGGTGAAGAGTACATTCAGTTGGCAAATAAGCATGAAAAAAGATGTTCAATGTCATTAACCAGACAATTCAAATTAAAACCACCATAATATATCTCTACCTGCTTAAGACTAAAAAAACTAAAATTGACGATACCATATACCATACAGAGAATGTAGAGAATATGATACAGAGAATAGGATACAGGGAAACTGGATCACTCACATTGCTGGCAGAAAGGTAAAATGGTACAGACCCCCTGGAGAATGTTTTGGCAGTTTATTTAAAAAGTAAACTTATGGGGCGCCTGGGTGGCTCAGTCGGTTGAGCGTCCGACTTCGCTCAGGTCATGACCTCACAGCTTGTGAGTTCGAGCCCTGCGTCAGGCTCTGTGCTGACAGCTCGGAGCCTGCAGCCTGCTTCAGATTCTGTGCCTCCCTCTCTCTCTGCCCCAACCCACTCGCATTCTGTCTCTGTCTCTCTCAAAAATAAATAAACATTAAAAAAAAAAAGTAAACATGTAGCATAGAACCAACAACTTTACTCCTGGGCATTAATCCCAGATAAATGTAAAATATGTACATGATGGTTTTGCAATTTTATTTGTAGTAAACTCAAGCCAAAAATAACCAAAATTTCCTACGATACATTTATTGTAACTAAACCATAGTATGTTATTAACATGGACTACTACTCACAGTAGAAGAAAGCAGGCTATGGAAGCTGGTGACAACTTGAATGGATCCCTAGGACATTATGCCAAGTGAAAAAAGCTGTTATCAAAATATCATGGGGGCACCTCAGTGGCTCACTTGGTTAAGTGTCCGACTTTGTCTCTGGTCATGATCTTGCGCTTTTTGAGTTTGAGCCCCGCGTCGGGATCTGTGCTGACAGTTCAGAGCCTGGAGCCTGCTCCCTATTCTGTGTCTCCTCTCTCTGTCCCTTCCCTACTCGTGCTCTGTTTCTCTCTGTCTCTTAAAATAAATGTTAATTTTTTTTAAAAAAGATCATGTACTGAATGATTCCACTTATGTAACATTGTTGAAATGATGAAATTACAGTGATGGAGAATGAATCAGCAGATACCAGGCTGTAGGGTGTGGCATCACAGAGTGGTTGTTGGTAGGACTATAAAGGGAGAGCAGAAGTGAGATCTTTGTGGTGAGGGAACCATTCTTTAGGTTCTATATTGTGATTTAAGCTGTGGTTGCACAAATCCACAGTATTAGGACATGGCAGAAATATATAAACATATTAATGTCAGTTTTCTGGTTTTGAAATTGCATAATGGTTTGCTTAAATGTAATTGAGGGTGCACTTGGGTGGCTCAGTCGGTTGAGCATCTATCTGACTCTTGATTTCGGCTCACGTCATGATTCCAGGGTCGTGGGATTGAGTCCCTCATTGGGCTCCACACGAATATATTCATATTCTCCCTCCCTCTAATTTTGTCTTAAAAAGTGTAACTGAGGACACTGAATGCAGAGTATATGGAATCCCTGTTTACTGTCCTTGCAACCTTTTTGTGAATGTGTAATTACCTCACCATAAAAAGTTAAATTTTAAAAAGCTCCATTCTGCCAATTATGAACAGTGGGAATTTGAGCAAGTTGCTTTAACCGGTTATCTTTGTCACGGGGCTCCTAAGACCTTGCCAATGTAGTTATCATGAGGACTAAATGAAAAAGGTAAGTAAGTGAGGACCACAGGAAAATAGAACAAGGTCTGAATTAGAATTCACTCTGTTTGGACTACATTGCATTTTATGTACCTTTCGGCTTTCTGAGTTAAGTAGATCTTCTCACCTACATTTTAAAATCTTAAAGGAAGTCTGTCTATTTCACATTAATGTAGAATTTCTTATAGGTGCCCAGTAAGTTCTGATTATTGACTAACACTAAAAGACCGTTAAGATGTACCTGAAAGTCGGGGCGCCTGGGTGGCGCAGTCGGTTAAGCGTCCGACTTCAGCCAGGTCACGATCTCGTGGTCTGTGAGTTCGAGCCCCGCGTCGGGCTCTGGGCTGATGGCTCAGAGCCTGGAGCCTGTTTCCGATTCTGTGTCTCCCTCTCTCTCTGCCCCTCGCCCGTTCATGCTTTGTCTCTCTCTGTCCCAAAAATAAATAAAAACGTTGAAAAAAAAAAAAAAAGATGTACCTGAAAGCCTTCAAATCTACTGCTTTTTTGTGTAGTCAGTATTAACCAAGACAGGATTTTGGTATATTTAGAGCCGTACTTATTTTTAGAAACATACACTTCATGGTTTTTCACAATTGGCTATGCATTAGAATCACCTGTAAAACAGTACTAGGTCCTACTCCCGGAGTGTTTATTTCTCAGATCTCAGGTGTATAGCATTTCCAGAAAGTTTCCCGTGTGATGCTGATGCTTCATGGACCACAGTTTATATGATGAACTGTCCATATGCCTTGGCTTAATTGGATCTATATCCTTAGAAAACTCACAGTACAAGTTGTAAAGGAACTTACATTCAGGGTGATATTGTACCCAATAGCACAGAACAACACTTGGTAAAATGCAGACTTGGTTCCATGTTGGTCAAAAACCATTTTAATTTTGTTTTATGAAATTGTTGCATATACACATATTTAGATGACCACACTAAGAAGAGGAAATGAGATGACTTACAGAGAATATTGTAAATATATTTTGGATAATAGTAACTTAAGTGTAATTACCTACAAATTAAGCCCTGTGCTTTATTTCCTATTGACTTTGTTGTGGGGAATGGTGATATTATGGTAATGATATTCTAAAATAGGAAATGTATAACTATTAAGGTAAACATCATACTCTGATTCAGTATGCCAGGGTTTTTTTTTTCTATTTTTATCTATAATTTATTTTTCTGCCAAGCATTGGAATGCTTGACATAGAAAAATGAGTCTGTCACTTCAACAAACGGTATTATAAAAATAGTGAAATGATTTTAGCTCAGAGTATTATTAGAAAACAAATAACTTTCTAAAAAGTTAAACCAGTGTTTCTTATAAAAAATGGGTTCACCTGTTGCATTAAAAATAAGAAAGAAGTCTTCTGCTGGCAAAGAATCATTTACAAACATGCCGAGTCGCCTATTAAAACTGTGTCCATTTAATAGAGAAAACTTCTTTTTGCGAACCATTAAGTAACTAATATTGAACCCAGTGTCTAAGAGAATGGTGTTTCAATAATTGCCACCAAAGAAATTGAAGAAAGAGTGATTTGTTAGTAAAGTTTTATCTTAAGGTACTGCGGGAATTTAGCATTTTAGGAAGATTTCTTGATTCAATTATAAGAGTATTCTGTATTTTAGAATAAACTTTGTCCCCTGAGAGCTATACACATTCTGCCTTCAGAGCTCAGCTGCTACATTCTGCTGCTGCTTTTCTTACAGACTGTTGGCATCATCAATACATGACTTCTGACAAGATCTCCAGGGTAGAAATTAAGTTTCGTAGACAGTGGATACATAATGAATGCAGAGATTATTCTGGGCATTTCTTTTTGTTCAGTAGAGTGAAATTTTTGCGTTGTTGAAATGGGAAAAACAGGAAAGGCATTTAAAAGTCTTTTCTGGATTAGGATTTTCTGCTCTCTTATTTTAGAAATGTGTATAGAAGTTACAGAAAGTGTAGTTTTGTCTGAAGAGTTTTTATGTTTAGAAGCCTTTGAGAGCAAGTACTGTGTCCGCTGTGCTGTTCTTGTTTGGATATTAATCAGATCACACTTGAACATTATTTGACTTCACAGGGCTTTGCCATGCTCGCAGCACAACCTTATTTGTAGTGACCATGGGCAGTCCTATTATGGGAAACCAACTTGAGAGAGAAGGCGGGTCACTTGCTTGTGCGCAGGTCCTGGAATTTGAAATATCCAGGGGCCTCTACAGAATCCTGGCATCAGTTACTCCGTTGACTCACTCAGTGTTGGGATCACTCACTTTCCCCTTACAGGACTCTGATCTTGGAGGCATTTGGCTTCAGAGAAAAACGAATAGGAAAAACTGAATTGTTATTTTTTAAAAGGCTGCTGAAGTTGGTTGATTTCTCGTCATTCCTAAACCTATCGGAGCACCTAAGTTGGGAGCAAATTTACCAAGATATTTGTTGCTGCGGTGATAGATACTTTTTGTTTCCCCAAATGCTTTGGTGGGAAGAAGTAGACGAGTGTTGTAAGTACAAAGTAATTGAAAATATTTTCCCCATGGCATAACTTACAATTTGTGGCAAGCGCACTGATTAGGCAGATTGATTTTAAAGTATTATAGTGGTCTGTGAATAAGCATAAATGTTATCTTCTCTGTAATGTACACATATATGTGTGCAGGTGTACATGTTTCACATTGGGAAAACTTTTCAGGAGAAAAGTAGAGTTTAAAGTGTTTTCTTTGCAAATACAATCAAGCAGGTATTTCTTATTCAAGAAACCACTAAAGGAATAGAATATGGGTAATTGGCCTGGAGTACTTGTAGCAAACTATTTTAATTGCTGTGAAATAGTTTGTGTATCTGAGTTATTATCTTGATTATTTGACACTTCTCTATTCAGTAATGGTTACATGTGGGTCAGTGACCTACCATATCTTCTCAATGAACTAATTGTGGTGTGGGAATAATGCATGGAGACCCCAAGGTCAGAAAAATTCTATGTAACGCATCTTGGGGGAAAAATTGAAAACAAAATGAATTGTAATGGATAAATGGAGGCAGAGAAAAGGATTGATAAATATGTAATTTAAAAGTTCTTTTCTCATATTATATTTAGTATTGTGAATGTTATGTTCTGTAGCGTATCATGAAAATTCCTTCAAATAATGATACGATCTCTGTTGGCAAGTGACCAGGCACTTTTGTCAAGAATACAACATAAAAGCATGAGAGACTTCTAATTATTTCACACTAAGCTCACCGTGTTGTTTTATATCTAGTATGACCTAACTTTTCAGTTAGTCTTTTTAGTTTGGCTTTTATATAAAGCAGATCTATTTTGTTTATTTTAAGAAAGTCATGATGACTAATGAAAAAGTTAAAAATTGACTGTGGCACAATAGCAAAAATAATATATAAAAATAATATATGAGGAATACAGAGTGTCCCAAAGAGATGGATGGAGGGGATTTTCTCCCCCCCCCCACCGCCTTTGGTGGATTATAACCATTCTGAAACAGATTTGATGGTGATGCCTATAATTAACAATGATAAAGTAAACCTCTCCAATTAAGTAATTCTTGAAAACTTATGTTCAAAGTTCAGAACAGAACTTTGGCCTCAGAAAAAACTGTGGGTGGAAAAAAAAAAAAATTGGGCATTTATTGATTGACATTAGGTGCTACCAGATTTTATAGTAAATGTGTTTTAATGAAATTTCCTTATTTTATGAACTTATTTGGTGAGCCTCAGAACTGCTTTCTGGTTGAAAAACTATTCCATTTACTAATATTACAAAAATACAACAGCATATATTCTTTGCAGTACACACAGTTTGATTGATCAATTGATAGACCTATACACTGAAAACCATAAACCAGTTTATAGAGTGATTTTGGAAAAATAGCAAAGCTGCAACTCTGGAATGAAGTAAGGGTAAAGGGAGTCTCTGCTTTGGCATGGATATTGAAGCAGCTTTAAATTCTTACAGAATTCGAAGAAAGCTAACCTTTTGGGGACAAGTTTTGTAGGACTTGATTAAAGTACATTTTAAAGCTATCAGGTAATACTTAGGCTGCATGACAGTGGGTTTGTGAAGAGAATATGAAGAGATTCCCACAGTTCTATTACACGTTAACTTTTACCACCTGATACACTTCTGTTTGAATGTATTGACATTTGAATGTGTGTTTCTTTTAAATTGCCATAGTTTGAAAAACTGAAAAGAGTACATGTGGTTTGTTTTTAGTGAAAGTCGTTGCCAGAAGATCAGTGTATTATTAACATAAATATTGTTTACTTTTAGAACTGCTCAAATATTGCATTGTAAAGAGTTACTCAAATCATTTATTGCAACTATACATTTCATTGGAAGTTTTTAAAGAATATAAATTATCTTGAGGTCTAATAAAATCATCTTTTAGAATGATTTTATTTGCGGAGTCTTCTAAAGGCATCTTAACTGTGAAAGATACATTGCTGATCTACATAGAAAATATATATTTTAACCGAATAAGAAGTTTTCTGTGTCTTTCACATGGCATAACATTATTGACAGTGCAATAGAGAATGTCATGTTGTAGTTACTGTAAACTTGACGATTACCATGTCCTTTGTGCAAATTTAGGTTATTTAAGGGAAAAAAATGTATTGGTTGACACTACCCCAGCTAGACAGTACTGAAATATAAATTCATAATTTGGACAGAGATATTAATAGAGTTTCCTCTTTAGTTCTGAAGGATTCATTTGAAATCCTTGTAGTTCAAGTCATTTGTTACATGAGAAACAAATTGTCAAGTTCTTAACCACTTGTGTGGTTTAATGAAAGAGATTTAAATCTTCGTTGTCTTCGAAAAGTCAGGGTTTTTAAAGTGTCTATTTTACTATGTTTCATCATGGCTTTACCACGAGAATAAAAGCAATTTCCCAAACTTTCCTTCCCTTTCCACCTTCTACTGTAATATCTAACTTATTAAAAATGATTTATCATATTTTTATTAAACTGTTTTTCTTCCATTGCAAATACAGGAAACATGGTATTTTGGTGTGAGTATATATGTTTATATAAATGCATGCATACACATTTAAATCACAGAGTACTAAAGCCATTGAAGAGTCATTGGAAATTAACCTTTCTTTGAAGAGAATTTTCTGTTCATGTTGTTCATTTTCTATTTTAGACACCTGTCATTTTGTAAGAAATTGACAAATTGTCCTCTGTCTGACAAAATATAATGAACCATGAAGGAAGACGTCAACTTAGGTTTTAAAGGGCCTGGTACTTTATAATTTGAGGGAGCGAGGTCTTTTAAGAAAAATAATACAAAATTATGCATACAAAAGCAGGTAGGACCTTGGGAAGAGCCCGCCTAAAGTGATGGGCCTCAAGGCTTAACCTTCAGAAGCTTCATGGGAAACCACCTCCATATGAAGAGATTCGTTGTTGTTGAATCTTTTCCCAGTTACATTTTTTTTTTATTTTTTTTTCAACGTTTATTCACTTTTGGGACAGAGAGAGACAGAGCATGAACGGGGGAGGGGCAGAGAGAGAGGGAGACACAGAATCGGAAACAGGCTCCAGGCTCTGAGCCATCAGCCCAGAGCCCGACGCAGGGCTCGAACTCACGGACCGCGAGATCGTGACCTGGCTGAAGTCGGACGCCCAACCGACTGTGCCACCCAGGCGCCCCTCCCAGTTACATTTTAAAATGCAATTGATGCCAATTATATTTCTTTAAGTCCCGCGTTACTTCTCAAAGACCGGCTTTTATTTAATGCAGATCAGAGAGTTAAAAGAATGCATAACGGTCGCAATTTGACATTTCTGCCTTTCGTTCTGAAAAGATACATTGATTAAAATGATGGCAAACTCAGTTAATGGAGGCGGTACAGTTATTTCACATATACAGAGTATGTAATTTGAAGGCAAGCCAAATCACGATGAGAAGAATAACGATGACCTTGGTTTATTTTCATAAAGCACATTCAGGTTTTGATTGGATTCAGAGGGAGGCTGTGGTTTTCTTTCTCACAAAGTCTTGCTCTAGTCCTAGGAGATGTGTGTTGTGTTATCAAGGCACTTGGCTCATAATGGAACATTTTGTTGGGAGGGTTGTGGGCTGCGGTATGGGAAATGAAGAGACTTTTTTTTTATGATCATTATTAAATGCAACCAAGTTCCATAGCAGAATTTCATGAAAATGTTTCTCTTCGGGGAGCATGCACCATGCAGCCAACCAAGCTTGATACCACAAACAGGCCAACAAACATCTGCGGTCTTCACCTTTGGCCTCACTTAAACACACGTCTTAGTTAAACTTCTTGGAGTTGCACTCTGTACAATATTGACACAGTAATATTCATAACACATATTTGGAGCTCTGCAGTTTAATTTACATACAGATATGAAAGTTAAATTGGCAGTGTGCGTGAATAATTATTTCACCAATTTTGGAAGGGTTTGTCTACTTAAGTCACATGTAGAAGTTTTCTTAAAATGTTTTTCTTTGTAAAGTTTCATGTTCCCTCTAGTTAATATTAAAGGTGAATATGTATTTTATAGATTTTCATATTCTGTCTTGAAGGGGACAGTAGCCCTGCTCTTTGTGAATCACTCTTATGCAAATTATAGTTAGAAGAGGAACAGCTAAAATGATTTGGTTTACTTTTTTCTGGCATTTGTAGTATAAAGAGCTGATTTTTGCCATATATAACAGCATAATAGAATTTTGCAGGTACCTTTTTAAAACCAGGTGTCTCTCCAGAGATTCAGGAACAGTAAATCTCAGGGACAACGTGGTCTCTCTCTTTCTCCATTCGACATTGCCACCATAATTATGGGGCAGGGGAGGGGGGCACAAAAATCTTGGCTCTGGTGTTAGCAGGTATCTTAAATTTCTCAGCCACAGTTCTTAATAGGAAGCAGGCAGGATGAGAATGAAGAGAAGAAAATGGCCCTGCTTGCTCATGCTTAAAAGAGTCCTCATCTTAAGGCAGCACAACTTGTTGCACATGAGCATTAGCAAATCCAAAAGGGAATACCCGCTCTGGCATTGCTCAAGCCTTCTACTTAGGCTGCCATTTTTATTTAATGTTTGTTTATTTTTTGAGAGAAAGAGAGAGAAAAGTGGAAGTGAGGGAAGGTCAGGGAGAGAGGGAGACAAAGAACTCCAAGCAGGCTCCAGGCTCTAAGCTGCAGCATAGAGCCCAAAGTGGGACTTGAACTCACAAACCATGAGATCATGACCTCAGCTGAAGTCCGACCCTTAACTGACTGAGCCACACAGGCACCCCTACTTAGCCTGCTATTTTAAAAAACAATGTCTGTTCAAATCTTTGCTCAATCTTACGTTATTCTAGTATCACGTGTTCAAAATACCTGGGAATTATAATAGGTAAAAGAACACATAGGGCATTTTTCTCGAGCCTTACATTCCCTGGAGGGATTTTGCATCGTATAGGTAATGATATTAAGACCTGAGGGAAAAAAAAATGTTCCTAGCAGTCTGGATTGAGTTTGGAAATCAATTTCTTCCCTGTATCCTTTATTATCTTTTGCCTTCTGCCTCAGTGCCTTACTTTTGCTTTGTTATTATGTACGCCATTCTTCAGTAATGGAAGGTGGGGGCAAATTGACAATTATCCTTTAACTGGAGTGGAACTGTCATTTCTTTGCTCTGCTGGTAAAATGTTGATGCTGCTGTTGTATTTGTTGTTCGTAAATGACTCTTCCAGAACTTCCAATTCAAAATTTTTATTCCGTATAATTTTAAGTTAATATGCTTTTAGTCTAAAATGTTGGAAAATTGATCTTTTATACATCAGTTTTGAAATCTGAATATGTCTAAGGTTAGTTAAAAACATTTAGTCTTATGTTACTGTTCAAGAATCTGAAGAAGAGATTTGCTCCTATTTTTGCTTATTTTGGTTTATTTTATTTTAGTAGGTAATTTTAGTAGGTAATTTGGTTGTTTTAATGAATAGGAGGAATATTAAACTGCATGATAAAAGCCAATGCTTATCCATGTAATAAAGTAAAAAATGTTGATAATTAAATGGGTTTTAAATAGGGTTAACATGATTTTAAAGAAACTTTACAAAAATACATGTTTGAATTGTCATGCTTTTAGTTTATATTTAATAAATACTCAACCCATTAATTGGCATTGCAACCAGCAAGGAATTTATATATACCAACATAATGTAAAATATTTTGCCAGTCTACTTTCACCTGTTAAATGTACTCTGTCTCTACCACTGTGAAATAACTTATGTTTTAAGAAGACCAGTATTGAGCACAATTAGCATCGTAATCTCCTATGTCCAATTATGGGAAAATGAAGGAGTTATCCTTTTAATGTTGTCACCCTCTCCTTGGCCTTTGCTTTGTTTTGTTTTAAATTGCTGCCCCCCCCTTCCACTCTGTTTTTGGCTAAGACTGTCATTGAATCAGGACTATAAAAGGGCATAAACATCAGTGGCTTTTTGCTCATTCTTGGCACCCGTCTTTATTTGCACACCACTTGTCTGCTCCTTTATCAGATTACAGCAGCAGTACTACCTTAGTCTGAACTAAGGGCTGAGTGAAAGGGCATGGGAGTCAGCACACTGTTACAAGTACAGGTCTTTTGCCTCAGAAACTGTATGAGGTCAAACTAAAGACATAAGAAAGAGAAAAATCACACAATCAGAACTGTCAAAGTATTTTCATCAGAGGCAAGTTGAGTAATTCCTTTTTACACTCATGTTTTGGGGGGAGCAGTATTAGAAATAATGTTATCAAAAGGTCTGAAGAACTTACAAAACTGTCCATGGAAGTGGTAAATCTCAATCTTTCCCATCTATTGGAAAACAACTTGGAAGGAAAAGGGAAAATCCAGGTTGAGAGAATGCAACCAGATACAAGCAATGTTGGCTTGTAGCTGGTTAACTGAAAGAGCTTACTGGAAGCTCAGACAGCTGGGGAATCCTGTTTTAGTAGAGCCCAAAGGGCAGGTCAGGAGCCATGTGAACAGCTGCTGAAGAGCTAGAGGATTCCTTTGGATTAGGTGTACACACCCCATCTCTAATGGGCTATGTCAGAGAGCACCAAGTGTTACCACAGAGTTCACTGCGCTCCAGCCTGTGGATTTTGCAGTGTTTTACTTTAAATGCCTGGAAACAGAGTTGCTCTCAAAATCAGAAATAAAAGTGTCAAAAGAAGTGACTCTGCAAAGTTTGTATTGTATTGGGTTTGGGTGACCATTGTGTAAAGAAGTAAAGGTTTGATTCTCATCCATTTATTCATGCAACTAATATGTATTGAGTGCCTACTTTGTGCCTGGTACTGTGCTGTTGTCTGGAGATAGTGTTCTAAACAAGTGAAGTTACTGAGATTAGAATTAGAGAATATATCTGTATCTATAGATACACTATTTAGATTGCATTTGTGATAAGCGCTGGAGAATAAGGCACACGTTGTTATAAGAATATATAATAGTGAGATGTACACTGGTATTAAGTTGGGGAGAGATTCCTAGGATAAATTACATTCAGAGTAACACAAAGAAGAATGGGATTGGGATAAGTGGTCAAAGGGGAAAAGAGGGAGGAAAAATGCTTACATTCTGAGGGAACAACGTATGTGAAGATACAACTTGGTGTGAAAGAACTAAAAGAAGGTGAATTTTCCTTGAGTATAGTAAGTCAGGGCAAGTTTGGAACACACATGGTGCTGAAATGGTGAGCTGGGGTCTGATCACTCAGAGCCTTAGAGCCCATGGGGATGATATTTTTTCTTCATAATAAGATCATTGGACAGCATTTTAGCATTTCAGGTAAGGCAGTGATAGGAACATATTTGTGGAGCTTTTCTCCTTGATATCACTCTGTTCGGTGAAGAAGGGATTAGGAGGTGTTAAAAGTAGATGAGGGGCTATCAATCTGGTAGCTTCTGCAGAGGCAGAAGGTGGTGGTGACGAAAATGGTGACAGTAGAGTTGATAGAAGTGGATTTATCCAAGATTTAGTTACGAGATAGAGTAAATAGGAATTGGTGTTGAATTGGGTGTGTTGTCTTCCATGGCATGTAGAACTGGGTGGATAAGGGTGCCATTTACAAGACTTGGAGGAAAGCTGGAATGATGGGAAGGATTGGGGATGTGGGTGTTGAGTTTTTTATGAAGAGTATGTGTACTGTAGATAGGGACTGTGAGCCTAGAAACAAAGTCACTATTGAGAATTTGATGTATGAGCTATGTAGGATGGATGAGACCAACTAGAAAGATCATGGAGTGTGAGAAGGAGGACAGGAATTCAAGATAGAAGACAAGAGCATGGCAAAAAATTATCAAAGAAGCATCTAGGTAGAATGATAAAATCCTAAGGAAACTAATATTTCAGTAAAGAGGAGTGTTCTTTCAATCTCCCATTTAATGACTTTATGAATGAGGATCTCACTTGAAACACCAGGTGTCTTGGTTTCCACAGTGTCTGCTATCTATTTACCCCTAATTTTCTTTCCCGGATTGCTATTTCTGTGAGATAGCACCAAAATGTTGCCTTAGTAGAAAAGCTTCAATAAATATTTAAATTGTGTAATGTATTCAGCTTTTTCCTGTACTCTGCACTTCCTAAAAATACCTTCTTCGGAAACCCCATTTCAACTGACTGCTGTATAATGAAATGAGACTTCAGTGTAAAACATTTATCATAGTCTGAATTTCAATTGCTCAGTCAGAGTTGTTAAGCAATATGAAAAATCATCCTTTAGAGAATACAGAATTGCACAGATATGACAAGGTAAGTTTGCACTTTATTTAATGCTATTTTAGTTAATATAGATGCTTATTGGAGAAATGTCTAAAATTTCTTGAGAACCATTAGTAAAATTGATTATTCTTAAATCTGGAAAAATGGTAAAAATACTTAGAAAACATTGACAATTCAGTTTAAATAAAACTAGAATTGTACTGAAGAGATACAAGGCAGTCAAGTAATTGAAATTTAGTCATGGATGAGTGTAATGTACTTACCAGTTAGCTGTGGGTGAAGTAGGACTAGATGGAATATTAATATGGTATTGAACAATTTTTTTTACTATTAGGTTTTTACTTATAGCTAAACATTGGTGAACACCTGCTATAGTATGTCTGACTTCTTTGAGATTATACCTCTGTAGGTGCACACATGTACACACTCAACACACACATGCATATAAATACAACTACTGTAATATGTCAAGAGAGTTACAAAGCCTGGTACAAATTAGCCATAAATGATTACTTGTGGATGATGTGATTATGGAGGTTTTCACTAAATCTACCTCTATAAATAGTCCTTAGAGTATGGGCATATGGAGATGTGAATTAGAGAATGAGTAGAAGGAGTGGTGATGCATAGACAAGGACTAATGAGGCATTAATCTATCCTACATGAACAGTTATTGACAGTACCTTGTGTGTGCATAGCACTATTCAATATTAGTGGTATGAATAGATATCTCTCTCTCTCTCTCTCACACACACACACACACGCACACACACAGTCTAGAAATTAAATGGTTTGCATACAAAAGTGTTTGGCTTGACTAGTACCTATAAAATCAATAAGTACTGTTAAAGCACAACTGAAAACAATGCTGCCACTCAGAAAACTTAAACACTACAACATAGTTGGAAAAACAACAAAAAAAAACCTGTTACTTATTCCTTAAGGAGCTATTAGTCCTTTAATTTCAATATTAAACATTACAGGTAACTATTATTAGTGGATTTTTGATAGTCCCACTTACCCATTTCCTGAAGATTATCATACAGTCACAAAGTGATAAATACAAAAAAACCCAAAATACTACCTTTGTATTCTTTATATCCATCAGTTGGACTAGATATTGATGTTTTTCCTTACAATTTTATGATCGTGTTATTTTTTTTTCAAACTGCAGTCGATGTAGTTCTGGTGAAATACAGAATGTCATGTCATTAAAACCAATTGAGAAAATTTCCATCTGCTTTCTTGAGCTCATAGCAGTTCCATCATTGGCCATTTTCTCCCTTTTTAAAAATGTTGTGTGTCCTTGAGCTCTGTGTGTTCCACTCTCCTGGTTTCTTTCCCATTTCTTTGGGTATTTCTGTTCAGTCTACTTTACAGGCTAATTCTCTGTACTCAGCCTTTAAGTATTAGGATTTCACAGGGCTCACTCTCAGCGTGAGTGTCTTCTCTCTCTGTAATCCCTTCCTTGGTCATTGCACCCACGCCCTTGACTTACTAACACGTATGTGCAGATAACTAACCAAGTTATATATACCTCAAGCTCAGATTTCTCGAGTAACTTCGAGAACTGCAATTTCACCTGCCTCGTTGGCATCTCTGTTTGTATGTGACAAAGTCACCTCTATGTGCCCCAAACAAAACTTTTCGTCAGTAAAACGTAATCTTTTCCCATCGTTCGCTTTATCAGTGGATGTGCTACCATTGCAGTTTGACAAGCTCTTGAAACCTATTATATCCTTGAAACTCTTACCTCTCAACCACTTGTGTCTAAACCATTGATTACTTGGGTTTTATCTCCCTAGTCTCCTTTGAGCCACTTCTTTTCATCTCCTCTACCATTAGTCTAGCCCAAGTAGCTTTCACTTCCTAGGAATATGGCAGCAGTATCCATTCTGGTTCTTTGCATTGCCTCTTCCCCATTCCCTCTAATCTATTCTCTAAAATCCATCCATTCATCTCAGTTTGACAGTATTAGTGCACATTCAGTCACTTTAGTAGCTTCAGCTCGTTGCTAGGAAAGCAAAACAAAATAAAACAAGATCTAGACACTGTCTTCCTCTCCTGTCCCATCTCCTGTAATACTTCCCTTTCCTTACCACTTTACTGTTTTTCTTTCTATTCCTTGAATAGACCCCACTTCTTTCCACCATAAGGCTTTTGGATAGGCTTTTCTCTTTGTCCAGAACCTTCCTCATACATATATATGTATACATATTTGTGTGTGTGGTGTGTGTGTGTGTGTGTGTGTGTGTGTGTGTGTGTTTACTATTCAGGGATCATCACTCAGAGTATGTGGTAAGTTCCATGAACCCACATAACTCAATTGGTTTTGTCACCATTGTTTTTCCAGAACCAGGCACAGAAGCATTTTTGAAAAAGAGAATTGGTGTGTAGTACTTTGTAATTACAGCCATTTACATATATGAACATGTTATAATAATGATAATTTGATTGCGTTTCATATGACAACAAAAGCACTTTAGTTCTGGTCGAAGCTTAATGTGTACAATGAATATTTGTGTGTGTGTGTGTGTGTGTGTGTGTGTGTGTGTGTGTGTGTGTGTTTAGTTTCAGGAGTAGAATTCAGTAATTCATCACTTACCTACAACACCCAGTGCTCCTCACAAGTGCCCTCCTTAATGCTATTTACTCCATCCCCCATCTACCTCTCCTCCTGCAACCTTCAATTTGTTCTCTGTAGTTAAGAGTCTCTTATGGTTTGCCTCTCTCTCCGGTGTTTTCTTATTTTGTTTTTCTTGTCTTTTCCCAGTGGTCATCTGTCTTCTTTCTTAAAGTCCACATATGTGTGATATCATATGTTATTTGCTCTTCTCTGACTTAATTTCGCTTAGCATAATATACTCTTGTTCCCTCCACATCATTGCAAATGGCAAGACTTCATTCTTTTTGATGGCTGAGTAATAGTCCATTGAATATATATACCATATCTTCTTTGTCCATTCATCTGTCGATGGACTTTTGGGCTCTTTCCATACTTTGGCTATTGTTGATAATGCTGCTATAGACATTGAGGTGCATATGTCCCTTCAAATCAGTATTTTTGTATCCTCTGGATAAATACCTAGTAGTGTAATTGCTGGGTCATAAGGTAGTTCTATTCTTTACTTTTGGGGGGATTCTCCATACTTTTTTTCCAGAGTGGATGCACCAGTTTGCATTCCTACCAGCAGTGTAAGAGGGTTCCCCTTTCTGCACTTCCTCACCAATGTCTGTTGTTTCCTGAGTTGCTCATTTTAGCCATTTTGACAGGTGTGAGGTGGTATCTCTGATTTATATTTTCCTGATGATGAGTGATGTTGAGTATCTGTTAGCCATTTGTATGTCTTCTTTGGAGAAATGTCTGTTCATGTCAAATGAAGATGCGTATTTCGTCATTGGGTTTTAGTCTCTTTTCTGATTTCCCATACTCCATTTTACTCCGGTCTTTGGGTTCTTGGTTTTGTTTTGTTTTACTGGATTCCAACCAGATATTTTTGTTCCTTCCTTCATTAACCTTTGTAGACTCTCAATGGCACTTCTCACTGTCAACTGCTTCCTTCACACCTAAGATATTCTTCCTTGATTCCACACTAGTCTATTCTTTTTTTCCTGTCTCTTACAGTTGTTGCCTTCCCTTTGTCCTTGGACTTGGTATCTGTGGATATCCTGGAAAAATCACTCGTTTACTCTTTTTTTTTCTTATACTTGCCAGTCTGTCTCTTGAAGACAAGATGCATTTTCTTTAAGAGCTTGTGACATGTATTTGGGTATAAAGACATTGTGATTTCATTTTAACATGTATTAGAGAAAAAGTGACACTGACTATTAACTATACCACAAAGACAATTTTGACAATACAGCAACTCTCATAGACTTTAGGAGTACATGGGTTAGGACTGGGGGAGGTGTTCTATATAGGGGTGCCACAACAGAGCCTCTGGTGATGAACCTATTCTGTATTGTGATGGTGGCATTTTTTATACAAGGGGTACACTTGATAACCCTGCACATACCTACACACACATACACACACAAGACACAAGTGAGTTCATGTATAAGTGGTAGACTTTTGAAGAAACTGTGGAATATACTGATAATTCCCCAATTGTGACACTGAACTGTAGTTATCCAAGGTGTCACTGCTTTGGGAGGTGGGATGAGGGTTGAACCAAGACATCCCTACATATTTCTTCATAGACACTTGTGAATCTGTACTTACTGCAAAATATTTTTTTAAGTACAGCATTAAACCTTTAACAAGCCCTCAGTGTCCTGATGGCCAGTGTGTCATCACCAGACCTAATCAACAGATAAGTCTTGTAAATTAATGAATCCACCACTTAGGGTACAAAGGATGGTTTAATTCTAACCCACTAGAATGCAATCCATTTCTATTATACAGGAACATGCATCACTTATTGAACAAAATGCCATTGTGATTTAAGCCTTGTTCTAAATGCCCTAACTTGTGAGGTATTGTGCTTCAGGTTGTTTATGACAAAAAAGCCTGTATGAGAAGGGCTGGCATTTTAGAAATGTTGGTCCACAAACATGGTAACTGGACAAGACCAGACACTATGTGAGTTTTCAGCCTGACTCTACCTATCAAACTAAATAATCGTGGACAAACCAGTATTCAACTATTTGCTTACTGAGTGCCTGGTACTGAGCTGAGCATATTTAATACTGATTCTCTTCATGAAAATATTAGGAATAATAATGTCGCTTCACACGTTACTTGTTGTAGGTATGACAAATGGGACTTCCTTGGTGAGCAGCAAAGTGTTCACAAATTGGACTTTTTTTTTGCTTTGTATTATTTTAACTAGTAGTATTTGTGAATAGCTAATTTACATTTAACTTCCAAAGAGATGACAAATTCTATAAACAGTTGCATAGATCAGGAGATCATCTCTGATTTTGTGTGTGTACATCTGTGTGTGTGTGTGTGTGTGTGTGTGTGTGTGTGTGTGTATCTGAGACCTCCTTGTTTTAATATGGTCTTAAACAAGTCCATCCTTCTCATTGTTACCCAGTCATGTCTCTAAAACACAAATCAGATCTCGTGCCTGTAGCTTCGCATCCTATAGAGAATGCTGTAGCCACAGGGTAAAAATCCAAGGCCCCAGCACCCAGGTCACTTTCCAGTAGGGCACCTGCTTGTGTCTCTCACAGTTTTTTCTGCTTTTCCCCACCATGAACCCTTCTCCCTAGCCATAAAATTGTGGGTCCACAAATAAGTCCTGTAATTTTATACCTATGACTTGTTCCCACTTCCTGGAATGTCCTTACAAAAACCACTATCATCACATATCTTCTACCAACAATTTCTATTCATTGTTTTAGTGTTTTTATAGGACATCATTAAAAAAAACATTCCTGACTACCCTAGGGCAGGATATGGTATCTCTGTTCTGTGTTCTTATTGAAAAGTCATTGCAGATAAGTCTGCACGAGTAATTACATCCTCTGTTGGCAATGTCAGGTTGCTCTTTGAGAGAAGGGTTTGTATGTGTTATCTGTGGATTACTTGTGCCTGCTTGTTTGTAGGCACATATATGAATGATGAAATGCCACAGCATTTGTCTGACTGTTATTTAGTTGTCAAATCATTGTCTTTGGAACTCATGTGTCCTGGATAAAAATGGCTCCTGTCTAACAGTGAATACTGGCGGGTATTATTCTATTCAAATGCATGCGCACACATATACACGCACATACGTGATAATAAAACAGAGTAGGGTAATTCTTTTTTTTTTTTTTTAATTTTTTTTTTCAACGTTTATTTATTTTTGGGACAGAGAGAGACAGAGCATGAACGGGGGAGGGGCAGAGAGAGAGGGAGACACAGAATCAGAAACAGGCTCCAGGCTCCGAGCCGTCAGCCCAGAGCCCGACGCGGGGCTCGAACTCACGGACCGCGAGATCGTGACCTGGCTGAAGTCGGACGCTTAACCGACTGCGCCACCCAGGCGCCCCCAGAGTAGGGTAATTCTTAAGTACATTCTTTTTTCTCCTGAGGGCTCAGTGAATTGTAAAAGTTACAAACTTCAGACTGAAACGTTTATTGCTTACTTTAGATCTTTGATGTAATCAGTGGTATTTTTGGTTTATCTGAAATTTGTTGTCCCCATTTTTTCTTAGTGTCAAAAGAAACATTCTAGTTTAAAAAGAAACCTGACTTGTGGGGATTCCTTTGAGGGACTACAAAGCTGAGATCTCTTTGGAGTTGTCACATTAATACCAAGTGACAGAGATTCAGGGAGGGTAGAAATTAGGTGAATCGCTTCCGTTAATACAGTATGTGCATACTGCGCCTGGTGTTCTTTGATATGGGACAGGAGTTTTGTTTCTGGCTGGGTGTCTGAGGACAGATTGCTAAGAAAGTGAACGGTTGGCTTGGACTACCTGGAAGACAGCTGTTTGCTTCTGCTTGGGCTATTGTTGGAGTTTCCCTGAAGGGGACTTAGAACGGAATGTCCATTCCAGGGAGTATTCAATTTCAAATAGCTGCCTTCCTGAGCTCATTTTCCACCCTGAGTACTGGCCACAATGACTGGAAATCTTTCATCTGTTTTAATCTGGAATGGAGCTAATTTATAAAAGGAAAGTTAGTTGCTGGGTAACTATGTGCATAAGCCTAGAGCCCATTGCACATGTGTCCAAACTCGGGGTGACAAATGTCTGTTGAATGACTCAAACATATGGAATCAGAGGGTCCCTTAAAACAAAAATAGCTTCTATTGAGTCAGTCTAACAGCCTATCCATATTCATTAGGTGGAGACTTTTTGCATTGAAAACATGTTTACAAGTGTTTTATTGACCAGTGAATATGAACTGTGTTTTGTGCATTATGTGAACATACATTCATGCATTGTAGAAATCCTTACATCTGGTAGACCCAGGCATTTTATGAGAAAAACTAGCTTGAGTGATGATATTGATTTACTGAAGTAGTAGGCCCTCTGACCCAATTTCAAAATGAAATTGAGTTTCTGCAAAACTAATACAATAACTTTTTCTTTAATATTTTATCTTTGAGTACATTATTTGTATATAAAAGGTCTTTATGGGACATCATGACAATTTATTTTGACCTGGAAGACTTTAACGAAGAAAAAGACATGATATAGACCCATTTTACCCATGACAGTCTATGATGATAGGTCTGTGATTAATTTTTCTTAATGAAAGCATACCTTATTGTATTGTCTTCAACTCAAACAGATTATGTGACCAACTTTTGATCTTCATATGCCAAAAGTAATGAACTTCCCAACCAGAAAAAAATCCAGGTCTTAAATAATGTTTTTTTTAATGATACGTTTTACATAAATTAAACTTACAGGCATCCTTCTGCTTGAGGACCACATTGCAGAAATATGCACAGTTTTGAAAATTTAAAATATAGACTATGAATGAGAAATAGGGGATAGTTGAATTCTCATCCATGGCTTCTATAAATCAGGTTCTACCACTGAATGGTTAATTTGTGTATATCCATTATCTTTTCTAATAAATGATCATTACATTGCTTATAAATAATTTAATTCTGGGAAAAATGTTGGTGAAGGAATGTATTACCATTCCTACTTCACAAATGTGGTAACTTAGTATGTATGATATGCATTATAATGTGATTAATTATCTCTAATACTATATTACCTTCTTCTGGATGTTGCAAATCATGCCTTATATGTGCTTGTATTCTCAGTGATCTTAGAATATTATTACATACTAGGAAGAATGTCAATAAATGTGTGTTGAATTAATTCATATCCAAAAGTGGTGGAAGGAGTGATCTATTACCCGTTAGTTTCTTTTCACCTAAACCATTTGATAATGCGATCTAACACTTTAGAAATAATAGAGTGTTGAAAACAATCTCAGATAATTTTTAAAAATATGATTATGTACATATACACACAGAGTTCTAAAAATGACATAGGGTGTTCACCTTACAGGCCAGATACACAGTGCATTTGCATTTTTCATGTGTGTATTGTTTACATTAAAACGTATTACCTAGGTACAAATACCCTTTGGGAGTCTTTAGCACTTAAAATTAACAAAAATGTACCTTTTATAATTCAAGTAGGAAAAGAAACTAATGGATTAACACATCATGTTTCTTTCCAATTGTAAGAAACCATTAAAATTGTATACATACATTTTGAATATGGGGTATCTTTTAGCAAATAACAAACAATTGCTATAGATACTCAAATACCTATATATCTGATATATGCTTATATTAGCTTCAGAATTCTTCCAAATATAAATTCCCATGGGTGTTAAAGGAAGTACAGAGTTTGTATATAGAAGGAGATACAGTATCTGGCTCTCAATTCTATAGTTAGAATTCATTTGCAGCTGTTTTGGAGAGTTTCTTTTCCTTTAAGAGGAAACCCAGCTTTCATGGTGTATGTGTGTGTGTATGTGTGTGTATGTGTATGTCTTTGTATATTGTAAGAAAAGAAAAACACAGGGGTCCAATATGTGAATTGTAAGATAAAGGTATTATCCACCTAAAATAGGTAACTTCAGAGATGGGAATTGCTTTTTGTTAGTGGATGTGATTTATCTATTGCTTAGAAATAATTTTAAAGTACACACAGGTCATTGTTACATAAACCAGAATTTAAACAGAACATTTTCAAAACATTGGGCCCTATTTCCTCTCCAGCCTAAATTTGAAAACTTAGGAAATTTTAGATTTCAGTAAGTTGAATATGTAAAACAAAATTTTCATTTAACTACAGAAATCTATATATCTGAGTCCCAGGGCCAAGATATTCAGTAATTTGATATTAAATTGCTACCTATTCCTAGGCATTAGTAAGAAATATTACATTATAGTTCTTCTACTTCCTCTATCCTGACTTAGGTGTGCATTTCTTGATACTGGTAGTCGATTAATGAGTGAAAATATTCATGCAGCCCAAGAGCAGAGCATTCATTTCGTTGACTGCAATTATTAGCGTGATTTTTGACATCTTATTCATTGGGAGAGTGTCATTTAATGTTAATTAGAATGAATGTGAATGCTTTCACATCCTTAGCTAATGAGTTTGATCATAAAATAAAACATGTCTGTTATGCTTTGAGGATCAAGAATATTCCTTAAACAAAATGTGAATAAAGGCCAAAGAAGGTGAAATGACATCCTCCATACTAGTTCCAACATGGCTATTTTCTAGAAAAACAAAACCTTCTTTACATCAAGGTTGATTGGATAGTGTGGCATCCTTTCTCTTAAGTCTGAGAGTTTTGTGGCTGTTTTTCTTCTATTGTGCTTAATTCTGGCCTTGAACTCACTTGTTTACAGAACTGTCTCTCCCAGTAGGCTCTGAGTTTATTTATACAGTGACTACTGTTATTTATATATCATGTGTACTAAGCAAAATTTCTAGTGAATGATGCTGAATAAATGGTGACTAAATAGATGGAAGCTAGCATGGCTGACCTCTGATGTCATCCTTGTTTGGTTTTTGTGTGCAAGGTGGGAAAAGAAGTGGGTAGCTCTAAGCAGTAGATTCAAATAGCTTTCTAGCATTTATACATAGTATTAGCTTAGACAGTGAGGGAGATAAAATAATATGTGTGATCAAGGAGTATTTGTGTATCTTGAAATTTTTAAAGGGGAAGATTTGGACCTCCTTTCTAGGTGGCTGATGATATGCGTGAAAAGTCTTGGAAGTTATAAAGTAATACGGCAATATAAGAGGTTTCCCATGAAGAAAAATTGCACCACCTTGCTGGTTCCCTAAGATCTGTGATGTTATATGTGCTTCATGGTCAGATTCTCTTGCTTAGAAGAGATACACTTCATGATCCAATAAAACTTCCCATAACATTTAGGAGCATCTTCATTCACTGACTCTTAAAACACATCTTCAATTTCAGGCATCACAGTACATGTGATGAAGTTAAAAAGGTGAAGGAGGGGCACCTGGATGGCTCAGTCGGTAGAGCATGCAACTTTTGCTCTCGGGGTCATGAGTTCAAGCCCTATGTTGGGCATAGCGCTTACTTAAAAAAAAAATTAAAAACAAATAAAAAGGTGAAGCAAATATATTTTCTTTCCCCAAAGAAGGAAAGGAGAAAATTATGTAAATGCGATGTCGAGTAAAATGAGGAGGTTGCTATGATAAAGGTTTTCACACTTCCAGTGGCAGCATGGCAGTGTGTGGGCAGGAACACCTTAGTCTGCAAGGATATCTAAGAAGACTTTCAAAAAGGTATAATGAGTTGGGCTGAGGCTTCATGTAAGAAGACTTTGCCAGATCGAGAAGTAGGAAAGGACATTTCAGACAGAAGAACGTACAAAGATGTGGAGTATGTAAGTGTAACGTATTTAGGAAATTAAGTGGGTATTAGATCATAAATCCACTGATTATGCTATGACCATAAATCCACTAATTATGCTATGAACAAAATAAAACCTGAGCTAGCATCATGAAGAGCACACCAAGAAATTACAGGTCATGCTAAGAAGTTTACAAGCCAGTGAGTAACTTTGAGCAGAGAATTGGTACAATGTAATATTTATGTTCCAGTCCTTCATGTTTATAGAAGATTCTAACACCATCTTGATTCATCATGAAGTGATGGGAATCAGTGTGGGAATCCATCATTAATCTTCAACTTCCATCCCAATTACCTGATGATAATCGAAACACAGATTGCTAGGCTCCGCACTGAGTAGATCTGAGGTGGGGCCCGGTAATTTGTATCCTTACAAGTTCCCAAGGTGATACTTCTGTCCCAGATCCGGGGACCATACGCTGAGAACCCCTGACTTAGAAGATGGTTCTGGGATGCTGTAAGAACCACCTGGGGAGCTTTTAAAAGTGTGCCTATCTAGTGCTCAGATTCTAGACCAATTAAAGCAACACTTCAAAGCACACCAGGTGTGGATGGTGTCAAGAGCCACTGTTGTAAAGGCAGGTGTAAGAAGGTTGTGGTTATATCCCAGATCAGAGCCTGCCTTCCTCTTACTAGGAATGGAAATCGTCCAATGCGATGAGGTATTTAGATTTTTATTTGGGAAAACTTAATAATGGAATCTGGGTAATGAGGAAGGGCAAAAAGGGGGCAGAGAAAAACATGTCAGTGTTGAGTCCCTAGTTTCTGACTTGGGCAGTTACAGGTTTATATGGTATATAAGTTTACTTTCTTTTAGAAACTGGGCAGAATACTCATGTACATTGGGGAAAAAACCTGATTTTCAAATATCTAAGACATTGGTTCTAGTTTAAGTAACTTCAAAGACAAAAGTTAGACCTAACATTTAACCATTTAGCTTTTAGCCTTCAGGACGGTTGTACAGTTATAAATTGAGCTCACAGAAAGACAACACACATACGTACTTCATCATAGTACAGTATTCAGCATAGGGGCAGTGGGGGCAGTATCCATCAATCCTATGAGAAGGCTCGGTTTGGAACGCAAGACAGATTTAATGACAGTAATATGACATGTATATAAAACAGCTCCTGTCCTGGACAAGAGGGATGGCGATACCCTAGTTTGTTTATCCTAGCTAAATACAGAACAGGAAATAGTGTCTTCCAACAGGGAGAGCAATTACAATAATCATTAATTAGGATATTTGCAATTCCTTTGTGAAGGACTATTCTTTGTTAAATGAAATAAAGCTCTCTGCTTTGATTATAGTTATCATCTCATGAAAATATTGAATGAGTTTAGATTCCTAAAGGAAATTAGAAGTCAGGTAAAATTCACATTCACTTAAAAACCGCTTGCAATGAAAGATCCTGATTACTACAAATGAATATAGGAGAACTTGATTGATTCAAAGAGATTATTATAGATGACAAGTTTAAAATTAACCTTACCCAACAAATTGGAAAGTATTTTCTCCTGCTATAGACTGCTGTCAACTCCATGAAAGGTTATGGGTTACCTGGACCCAGCTTACTGCTCCTGCCTCTTGGCCCACAACTCTCCTTCCCTCCTGCTCTTGTCCCTTTAGCACGAAGGTCCTAGGTTGGAGCCCCCAAACTACTGAACTCTCATGTTGTCAGGTATATGTCTTCCTGAAATGGCTTCCCCTTTACCCCTCTTTACCAAAACGTTGACCAGTTACAGCTTGGTTTCCATTTCATCTCCACAGGAAATCATTTCCTCATCCCTTCTCCCCAGTCCTCTTTATGCCACCAGACTACAGCAGGAGGCAAGGTACCATGTCAAAGTATCACTTTGATACCATTCTTTGAAAATGGCATCATTCCTTCAAAATATGCAATGTCTTTCACCAAATTTTTCCAATTTATTTACTTTTGTGTTAGAATTCAAATGCCTTGACAGGACGCAGGTGTGTTGGGCTTATCCTTATTTTGGTGGTAGTGTCATTTTATGGGGTGTGCTTTGCCACTCTCTACCTAAAAATAAGCACAAGGCTTAGAACATACAGGCGTTCAGTTTGTGGCTTTTTAAATCAAAAAATGAATGTCTGAAAGCATATGAGGAACAGAGCTCATCCTTACAATGAATACAGTTAATATTCTTGTTGCAGTAGCAAGAAATATATGAGTAGGGTGTTAGCAGAGTTCATTTCTTCTGAGGCTTGGCTTTTAGATAGAGGCCGTCTTCTCCCTCTGTCTTTACTTGAGCTTTCCTCTTTGTGTGTCTGAGCTCTAATCTCTTTTTATAAGGACACTGGTCATTAGTTTAGGGTCCACCGTAATGAGCTCATTTTGTTGCCTGGTAAACTGAAAAAACCCCAAGCCCTGGGGCCTCCATCCAGCCAGTCTCAAAGATGTCTTTGAAGGTTCTTGATCTCGACTGAACAAGAATTCAAGGACAGACACAGCACAGTGGATGATCGCCACAACCAGGAACTTGTATTAAGGCAAAAGTATATTCTCTAGGTGTGAGAGCTGGCAAGTTTGAGAGAGAGAGAGAGAGAGAGAAACAGAGTGCTTGAAATTGGAATTTCTGTCTTTTCTTGACAGCTGTGAACTGCAGGGTGGAATATTCATTGCTTGGGATGGGAATTTCTTGGAAGCAGAGTTTCCTGCCTATTTTTCCTTATTTGGTCATGGGCTTCCTACCACGGCACCCACCATCTTGGGCCTGTCTGGGTTTGATCTAGCATCTTAGGGAGTGCTGCCAGGATGGGCCTCTGACTTTCCCAGTAGCTGGCTATGTCTTCCTCTACCCTGGCCTCCAGGTATCCTGTGAGAATCTAACTGCCTACTCCAGCAATTTAACCTTATTTACGTCTTTAAATGTCTTATCTCCAAGTATAGTCACAATCCAAGGTACTGTGGGTTAGGACTTCAATATATAATTTGGGGGCCACAATTCAGCCTGTAATAAGGAATCATGTCAAAGAACAGTTGTGAGAGCAAAAGGGATTGGTGTCTGAGTGGAGTATATAAAAGAGGAAAATGACTCAGGTCTATGTTGTTCTCACTCTTCAAGTGAACCAATCAGATCCATGGAAAATGGTCTCTCAATCCCCGCAGGCAACTAGGATTCATTTGCTCCGGAGGTGTTTTTTGTTTTTTTTTGTTTTGTTTTTTGTTTTTTCCTTGAGTTAATGAGGTCTGCTGATAGTGTGTTTGTAGTGCAAATGAGTGCTTTGTATAAGGTACAATCAGCAATTTGTAACCACAAAGCAGCAGTGGGCTAAAGAACTGTAGGGCAGTAAAAAGAATGTGGCCAGAAAAGAAAAGGAGTCTGGAAGGGTAGAAGAAAGGAGAAAATAAGAAATGCATTAATAAATGGGCACCTGAGTGGTTCAGTTGGTTGAGTGTCCAACTCTTGATTTCGGCTCAGGTCCTGATCTCATGGTTTCTGGGATTGAACCCCACATTGGACTCTGTGCTGACAGCACAGAGCCTGCTTGGGATTCTCTCTTTCCCTCTCTCTGTCTCTCCCCGGCTCTGAAGCAAGCTTGTTCTTTTCTCTCTCGCTCCCCCCTCTCCCTCCATCCCTCTCTCTCTCTCTCTCTCTCTGTCATAACATTTAAAAAAAGAAATGAATAAGCCAAAAGCACAATCAGACCTGTAAATACAGAGAACAAACTAGTGGTTGCCAGAGGGGAGAGGATGGGCAAAAAGGATGGAGGAGAAGGGAAGATTCAGGCTCCCATTTATGGAATGAATAACTCACTGTACTATCCTGGTCATTGATATTATACTGGCTTTGTATCATGACAGGTGGTACACTTGTGGTAAGCATAGCATAAAGCATAAACTTGTTGAATCACTATGTGGTACACCTGGAACTAACGTAGCATTGTGGGTCAACTACACTCAAAAAAGTAGTTTAAAAAATTGGGAAAAAAATAGACTTGAAAAAATGCATTCAGAAGATTGAAAAATTTTAAAGATGTTAATAGAGTGATAGACAGATCCGACTAAAGGAAACCTGGTATTTGGTCTATAGTTTTGCTTTTTCAGTAGCTCGACACCCTGTGGTGAGTAACAAGATCACAGACCATCACAGCTAGAAAGGACCTGGAGAATATGTTCTAATCCTTCATTTTACAGATGTCAGAAGTGAGATTCCAGATCTCCAAGCTAGTTAGATACAAAGCTGACTAAATCAAACCCAGGCGTTTCAGAGCTGGTAATTGTCGCATGTCACACTGTTCTATACTTGTCTGGTTGTTAGAAAAGGTCTTTGGTTTAAGAGGGTCAAGGTGGTATCTTAAGTTGCTTTCATGGTCTCCACAGCTTCATAAAGAATAATAAATTCATTTGATTGGAGGTTTACTATTCAATAGTTATATGTGTCTATCTGTAATTATTGAGATATATGAGTGTGTAGTGTTATATCCATATAAACCTATGTATTTTTATAGACATCATGCCTCCTTATACAAGAAAATACTCTCTAGCAATCATCTATCAGCGTTCTCTATATGCAGAAACAAACAATAGAATTAGAAAAGATTGGCGTAATGAGTAAGTCAAAACCATCACTCCCAGAATTACAACAGATAAATTTCAGAAACCAGTGGCAGGGCCTGTATGTGTTAATCCGACCTCATTTTTTGCTCCACTCGGACATTTCATGTTGCAGCTCTGCTAAGCTAGAAAACACGTTCCTCCTTTTCACCTCTGCATTTGTACGTGCTCCTTTGTTTGTCCCTTTTCCATTCTTGTTTGTACAGTAAGTTACTGAATTTTCCCTGTCTAGATTTCCTTTGACGAAATTGTCTCTAACTACAATTCCTACATTCCTCTTAGAGTTGAGTGTGGTCCTATTGGTTACTTACACATATCTCTAAAACAGAATTTGCCATGTTGTAGTAATTATTCACTACCATTTATTACCATTTTATTATAATCCTACTCGCAGAGTGCAGAATGTAAACCACTAGAGGCCAAGAAATATGGGTGCAGTGTTGGGAAAGAAATGGAATGATTATTGTGATAACTATAGAGCTTTATACTTACTGGAATAGTGTTTATATTTTTGAGTCCTATCTCTGCGTTCAGCAACAATATGGCTAGATACTCTGCATTAAAAGCATTGTATGTCACAGAAATATGCTAATATGTTACAGGGATTGAACAGTGGGTGATGTGAAATGCCCAATTCTTAGAGATGATTGTTTTGAGATTTACACAATAGGTTCCTTTTTTTAAAGTGTTTTCCTTTATAAAGTATACTTTGTTAAGCTCAGCTTCAGCAGTATGAGTTTATAGCTTTCTTGTAAGTTTGAGGAAATACATGGAAATAAGATATGGAAACGGAAGCAAAATGTTATAAACAGGAGCTGATAGAATTTTTACAATGTAGCCACCATTTGAATTTTTTTTCTTAATTTTTGGAATATTTTGTTACTATTATTATAAAAAAAAACTTTCTCAAAGATAAAACTTTGGAATTATTAACTTGGAAACATGTCAGCCATAATAAAATTTCAATCATAATTAGCACTGGATATACCTAGAGTGAGATTACACTCTGGATTATTTCGGTATTCTTATTTGTACATTCCAGCCTTTCTCCATGGAGTATTATGTTATAAAACTTTATATATATATCTATCTATATATATATATATAGATAGATATATATATAACTATATATATGTATAACTATATATATATGTATAAAACTTTATATATATATGTATAAAACTTTATATCTATATCTATATCTATATCTATATCTATATCTATATCTATATCTATATACATACTACTTTGAGATGAGCATAGGCTTCAGTATAGGAAAATATTTTAGCATATTTCATTTAGAAGTTCCTGGACTAATACCATTCTGTTCCCACTTCCCTAAAAAACCTGGTTTAACCTTTCCCAGAGAAGCATTTACTGTAATTTCTTTAAAACTTCTGTGCTGTGTGGTAGTGAGTAAATTTGAACTCTGTCTATTCCTATTTCCCTTGAGTTTCATGACAATAGAGATGACATCTTAGACATCTTTGTATCTCTTAGAGTCAAATAAGTCTCATATCTACTGAAGATACAGAATTGTGAGTTTGAGATGATAGAATACAACAGGTAGTAGATGGAAGGTATGCATTGAATCCAGGCCAGATTTGTAGAGGATATAGACTCACAGAGGAAGAGGTGGGCATTCAACAGAGAGAATTAAACTTATTTGGTAATAAAGTGTCAGAGCTGAGGAAAAAGGAGTGGTGATTGTAGACATCATGATAGTAATCCTTTGAGAGTGCTCTATGGAACACTGTTCAATGGGGGCCTTTCTGTTTTTTTTTTTTTTTTCCTAGCCCTCAAAAAGAAAAAAAAAAAAAAAGATTGCTTACACATTTCAGTTCAGGCAACCCTGCTTGTTGTATTACCTTTTTAGAATTTTATAGCACATATGCTAGGATTTTTAGAGTCCCAGTGATCCTAATGATTGCATTTTAGCCCAGTTTCTCAAACTTTTTTAACCCTGGAACTCCTTTCCCATACAGCCAGTTAAAAGCCAAGGTATTTAATGTTTTATGAAACCTATTTTGGGATTCTTCAAAATACCTGATCAGCCTGCATAATTGGGAAGATGATAATATTAGTGACAAGGAAACCAGAAATAGGACCAAAATTAGAGTGGTGGGAAGAGGGTTGTTTATTTGACATATTCATACAAAATTAGGGAAGGGATATCCAGGTAGGTAGATAAGCTAAGCTTTTGGGATAGAACACTGAACCTAAGAAAAGAGTGAGACCTATAGAGAAATACTTGGGAATCGTTCACACGGTGCTGATAGTTGAAATTATAAAGAGAACAGTATTCCTTTTAAAAAGAAAATAATGTTTGTTTATTTTGAGGGGGATAGAGAGAGCACCAGTTGAGGGAAGGACAGAGAGAGGGGGAGAGAAACCCAAGCAGGCTCCATGCTGTCAGCGTAGAGCCCTACATGGGGCTCAAACCCATGAACCATGAGATCATGGCCTAAGCCAAAATCAAGAGTTGGATGTTTAACTGACTGAACCACCCAGGAGCACCAAGAAAACAAGATTTAAGGGACAGAATATGCTCCAAAAGAAAGCATAAGAGAACCTGGTGGAGTGCAAATATGTGTACCTTGTTTGATTTTCCTGACCAGATCATGAAGAATGAATCCACTGTTAGAGATGCAAAACTAAAGCACACAGAATATAAGTAACTTCCTCAAGGTCACATAATTTCTCATTGGCAGAAGGGAGATTTTGAACTCGGCTCTGGAATTTGCTCCTGAGTTGGTTTGCACATGTATGTAACTAATACAGAGCTCTTTAAAAACATGTTTATAGAAGCACATCCACCATATCATTTTGTAAGACTGCCTCTTTAGTCATGCCTTTCTTTGAAGTGCAGTAACATTTTCAGTGACTGGCCCCAGAGGAAGATACAGTAGATTGCTTTTGGCAAAAAATGCCCTATTCATGAGAGACGCTTAATTATGAACCAGGCTGATCTCTGCCCAATCCTGGTTCCCTGGGAAGAAGTCCTTGCAGTGGCATCAGCCATATTGAATTTGGATTGCAGTTATGGGGATAAAAATTAAAATGGGAACTAAAATAGCACTTTTCCTTCCATTATTATTTTATTTATTATTTTTCACTTCAGGCATGTGAAATTACATTTATAGGGACACATTAAAAAGCCTTCTCTAGGCAATTATCTCACACAATTAGGCAATTACTTCAAATGACTTCATGTAGAGGTAAAACAGTTCTGTAAAATCAAGGTTTGGCTTTGCTTTTGTTTGACCCGTATTTATTTTATGACTGCATTTTATTTTTCAAAGTGGTATTTCATCTCAAAAAGCTCATGTCAATTCACAGCAAAATAGCATTTTAGAAAAAGAAAACGGGGTGGTTTTTACTACTGTTTTGATAGTGATACCTGAGAGTGTAATATGAATATGTACAATGTACTTGCATTTACCGATTCCAAAGAGAGATACGGAGAAAGCAAGATCTAATGTGGAGTAATTCCTTTCATTAACAAACAACTTTGCACCTGGAAATGGCACAAACCCACTGAAATTATGTTCACACATGGTGAAACCGCACACACATACTGCTAGACCTATGAGCCTTGTGCATCAGTATTCAACAAAGGTAAAATAATGCACACCATTGACTATCAGACCTCTGGGCTCCTGTACCTGGCTTCCTTTAAACTGTCAAAACACAATAGTCTGTTTCTTTTTCCTTTCCACATCGATCACTGTACCTGCCAGTCTTTATATTGTAAGCATTCGGTTTCCTCCTGTTTTTCAGCACAGTAGTCGCAATGGCCATGACTTATAGGCTTAATGAAGTGAAGGACATATTACGAAGAAATTAAATCCACTGATTTTTTCATGGAAGCAGTTTCAGAGTGTTCGTGATTTTTTTTTTCCTTTTCCACTAGGTACTAAGAAGAAAAATCTCATGGCTTCAAGGTCTAGAACTAAGTGAGACCTGGAAGTTCAAACAGGAGAGGGACCATGGAAGTAATGGACATAGACACATTTGAGCAAGATGATGAAAGCCACAGGTGGCTTGGGATTTGCAGGAAACAGAGTTTAGGGTCAGGGTGAGTCGGCAAATAGACAGGACGTTGGTGGAGCCCTGATACAACTCTAGCGTCTCAGTGCTCTCAACCCTTGCCCTCGTGGTGCTACTGAGCTTTGGTGGAGCGCCTACCCCAAACCTAAAAACAGCTCAGCCTGGCTCTTCCGTAGTGGCAGCCAGAGGCGCAGCTGTGTGGAGACTGGCTATCTTACTCCTTGGCTTTGACAAAGAGTTGAGGGTCGGTGGGTCCCAGTGTGCACCTGTTTAGACAAGTGCTCAGTGTCGTCGTCAACCCTGCTGAAGGTTATTTCAGACTTTGATTCCACCAGATCACTTGAACCATAGGAAATGCTCCTCCTCTTTTACTGCCCCTCCTTGCCCAGAAAATACATTTTTCTCCAGCACATTTTAGAGTGATTGCCACCAAATGTCTTAATTATCCAAGCAATAAATCCCTTATTTAAGTGGCTAACAGAAATTTTAGATCCTTACGTAATTTAGTAAAATTTTAGAGCTTTAAATATACTTTTGAAAATAGGAAATAATTTCATTGCTACAAAGGTAACATTGTTGTCTCTTACGCCATTACATAAAAACATGACCTCTACATTTTTTATATCCTAGGATGCTCAATTTGAAACTGGGGCTCAGATTACATGTATTTTTCAAAAAAAAAAAAAAACCCAAAAACCTTGTTCTGAATTTCTTTCATCTACACTATAAAACTTTGAGATTTCATTAAAGGTTCAGATTGTACCTGTTCTTTAAGTGCTTATTGTTAGCCTTATACAATGACTTTAGTCACACAACTTTAGTTTTTCATGGGCATATTTTTCTTGATCGGTTTCTTTGTCATGCAAACTATATGAATTAAAATACAAATTATTTGTTAATTGTTGACTCTTGTAAATGTATTAAGGTATAACCAATGTCTATTCAAATTAGGAAAACATTCTTTCTGTAATATCAGTTGCAGAGTGTTTTTCCCCTCTTCTCCTTTTATGCTTGCCCTTATTTACATGGGATTAAATCATTCTTCCTAAATTTGCCAGGAGGACTAAGAATCAGAAATCAGAGAAATAAACGTTTTTATTGTACAAAAGGCAGTATCTTTTATCAAATGAAAATAAGTACAGCCTTCTCTTTTTTGAATCTATTGAAGATACAGCTTCTGTTACGGATTGTGTTTAGAGTTTTGTGACATTTTTTTAATACAGCAGTGCATTTTGGGGATGGTTTGCTGACAGTATTTTCCACAGTAATCAGTGGTTTAGCTGTAAATAGAGGGCTGATTATTGCATCTGGGGAATACACATTAGAAACGATTGGCATTTCTGGTTCATATATAGGTGGAGAAATACTCTGCCAGATGGGCATTTATTTACTTGCTTATTTATTTATTTTCCTGGTCAGAAATAACAGGCAATGTACGAGAAAGTGCAAAAAATACTGTGTTGGCAGTCATAAGCAGGATCTCGCAAAGGTTGAATGGAGCTAATGTGATGAGGGTTCTTTTTGTTTTGTTTTGTTGTAATGACCAACATAGTATTTTTTGAAACATCTGTGGACTAATGTTCATGCCAAAGGGAATGATATTTTTCAAGCATTTTGGTCATTATAGTAGCTCTGCAGATAATGACAGCATGTAGTGAATTTTGAGCACTTTCTGTACTGTGGTGAGAGCTTTAGATTCATTATATGAGTGCATTCTTAGGACAAGCCTGCAAGACAGTTATTATATTCCCATTTTACAGATGAGAAATTCTGAGTTAGAGCTAGGCTTTAGAAAACTCAGATTTCCTGTTTCGTAGTGCTTATTGTTATATACCACAGCAGCAGTGTTAAAACTACACCCAAAGTTTACCAGCTGGCCCTATAGCTACTGATGTTTTAATTGCTTTGTTTTTGAAATGAATGGACTATGAATTGGTATCCATTGTCTGACAGAGAAAGCAGTCATATTTTTTCAAAGTTTTTGTTTTTTTAGGCCTGGGGTTATATAGATACCAAGTTGAATCCAAGTTGTTTCCTGATTTAAATGCTTCTAATCATCCATTTATCAAAATCAATTGACTGGACCCAATGAATTTAGATATTAAAAAAAAAATTGGTCATGTAATCCAATTTCCTCACTTCTCAAAAAGGAAAACAAGGTGCTGAAAGTTTAAATAATTGGATCAATTTCATTTCTAATAAGCTTTATCATTAGAATCTAGGTCTATGTCTTAGTCTAAAAAAACATACATATATATACACGTGTAGATGAGAATTATTCAAGTTATAAGGGGCACCTGGGTGGCTCAGGTCATGATCTCATGTTTTGTGAGTTTGAGCCCTGCATTGGGCTCTGTGCTGACAGCTCAGAGCCTGGAGTCTGGTTCGGATTCTCTCTCTCTCTCTCTCTCTCTCTCTCTCTCTCTCTCGGCCCCTCTGCCTCTCATGCTCTGTCTCTTTCTCAAAAATAAATAAACGTTTAAAAAATAAAAAAAAATATTTAAGTTATAAATGACAAAAAAGTTGCAAATGGTTTTTTAAAAGGCTTTACCAGTTTATATAATTAAAAAGAGGTATAACTTGATTTAGGTACATTTAGAGGGAGGTGTTCATGTGATACCCCCTGGCACACTGTCACCCTCTGTTAAAGCACCATGTGCTTTCCAGTCTCTTCTTTGGCATTCTCTGTCAATACGGTATCCATATTAGTTTGGGTTTATATTATTGCCCCTCATTTCTAACAGAAAATAAAAACAACATTTTCCCCAACAGAAGACCTGGAAATAGCTTTGATCGACTCTGATAAAATCACCTACCCATTCTTGAATCAGTTAACGGTTTGGGAATGCAGTGTTCTGATTGGTCAGGTTTCATGATTTACCCACTCCTGAGGGAGGAGAGAGGTAAGCAAGCCCTACCCAGCATCATCTGAGAAGAGTAGGCAAATAGACCAAAACAAAGAGGGTAGTAAAGAAGAAAGTGGAATGGATAGCAGTTATAATAAAACTGTAATACACTGTGCACCAGTACTACGTGTGTGGGTGAGTGTGTACTCAACAACCCTCAAAGATACTGAAAAATACTGTGCTTCCAATAATCACAGATAGATGCCCTTCTGTTTATAGTAATGACTTCTGTAGTCGAGGAGTATAAGAAAATATTTTGTTCATAAAGAAAATATTTGGAGATGGAATAAATTGGGAAAGTTGTGCAAATATTACATTTATCTAAATAAGAACAATGTTTGTTTTACCTTAAAAAGTGTGCATTGGGGGTGGCTGGGTGGTGGTTCAGTCAGTTAAGCATCCAACTTCGGCTCAGGTCATGATATCACGGGTCATGAGTTTGAGCCCCGTTTTGGGCTCTGAGTTGGCAGTGCAGAGCCTGCTTGGGATTCTTGCTCTCTCCTCTCTTCCTGTCCTTCTCCCACTTAACCTTTCTCTCTCGGAATAAATAATCAAACTTAAAAGTGACCGATAAACTGTCAACTGTATCAGATGATTTGACTATATATTATTAACATGTTGAAACAGGTGATCTGTCTACTTATAATAACTGGCAATGGAAAAAAGTAATGTACTTTTTTAGGTGACACTAGATTTCTCAGATTATAGTAGTTTTAGTATGCTAATTTCCTTTATTTTTTGGTAGTCAATCATTTGTTTTTGAATCTTTGCGTGATCTACTACCTTTTTTTCTTAGTTTCTAAGTGAGGTATATAAATGTAGGAATTGTAGAACAGTATTTCTATAAACAACCTCCTTTTTCTGTTAAGTTTGTCATCTGGAAACCTAAATTCAATTTTGTATTTCAATATCTAATACTGATTACTCTGATAGTTACATTAAATCCCCTATTTAGCGACTGATGTAAGTTAGTTTTTAAAAATGTCCACCCTTTAAAAGTACATATTGATGGTCCCATACTGATTATTTTAGATAAATTCAGGCTTTACTGTCCTTTTTTTTTTAACTATTTCAAAATTCAGCTTTTCTTACTCTGTTAAAATTTTAATGAGATATAACCTATATATATATGTGTGTGTGTGTGCATGTATAGACATATATATAACATATGTGTTTAGACATATACATATGTCTAAATTATCTATTAAGGATGAAGTTTAATCATAGTTACAATGGAATATTATTCAACCATTAAAAAGAATGAAATCTTGCCATTTGCAACAACATGGGTGGAGCTAGAGATGATAATGCTAAGTGAAATCAGTCAGTCAAAGAAAGACAAATACCATATGATAGCACTCATATGTGGAATTTAAGAAACCAAACAAGCAAGCCAAGGGGAAAACAGAGACAGAAAGGAGAGAGGAGAGAGAGAGAGATCTGAGACAAACCCAGAAACAGACTGTTAACTATAGAGAACAAGCTGATGGTAACCAGAGGGGAGGAGGTGGGGAGAAGGATCAAATAGGTGATAATGTTTAACGCTCTTGTCATGATGAGCACAGGGTATTAAATGGAATTCCTGAATCACTATATATTGTACACCCCAAGCAAGTATCAAACTATATGTTAACTAACTGGAATTAAAACAAAAACTTAAAAAATTTTTTAATCATAGTCATGTCCCCTCATTTCAAGGCTACAGGCATCAGTCATTTTGGAAGTAAACAATATTTGGCTGCTTGAGGGTCCATTAACTGCCCTTGAGTTGAAATCTGCCTATGTCATGTGACTCTCCACATTCTGTTTTCATTCCAGTGGAAATGAGTACCTGGCATTCATAGAGTCTAGAGTGACTTAGAAAAGATTTGGTACTTTTCAAAGAAATGTACCAGTAAAAGTTACATGATGCTTTTCACTCAAAAGCAAGCAAATGGTTCTTTATTATGGCAGAGCAGTCTAATTTAATTTGCACTTGTGTGATGAAAATGCGCTACACATTTGCGTTCATTTATGAGATTTTGTCTGGTTGGATTTCAATATATTTACATACACATCGTTCTAAAATAATGACAAGGTATTTTGACAACATACTTTCTCATCGTATGGAAAAATTTGAGGTTCAGCCAAAAGCGATAATGGTAAAGTTCACATTTTGAGTATGAAAAAATGGCTGCATCATTCCGAATTGGGTTTGGCTACAAGTAACAGATCCCTGAAATGGTGGTTTGTTGAGTAAGAGAGATTTATTGCTCTGTCACATGAAAGAGGTTCAGTTGTTGCTGGCATGGCAGGGCCATAGTCCTCAGGGAGCCAGGAACCTTCAATCTCGCTGTATTACCTCCCATGCCAATGTTACCTCATGGTCCAAGAAGGCTGCTGGACCTCCAGCCTGTTCCTGGTGGCAGGAGGAAGGAAACCAGCAGAGTGAAAAATAATGGTCATGCTGAGTCAGCTCCCTGTGACCAGCTTTCCCCCAAATCACACTGGATACTTTTGCTTAGTTTCACTTGTAGTAGTATCAAAATTGTCTAATTCATTCTTTTCATAGCAATTGATACTGAAATCTCTGTTTCTATCTCTAATCACAGTACGTTTGAGCCTGGTAATGAATCTCATTACATTAAATTGATCTATTAAAATTTATGTTCCTTCTTTGATAACCCCTCCCTAGTTCTGGACATATCTGTGTTCAAAGTTGGGAAATTACACATAGTAATAAAAAAAAGAAAACGCAAATTGCATAAACCTTTATGTATATGGTACATGTACAAGTGTATATGTCTGTGGAGGATATGACATTGGGAATTCAGTTTGAAGTCCTAGTTTATTAGTTTTATCTGGAGGAGCAGGTGGTCTAACGGCAAGGGTTTACTGCATATAGATGATAGGGAGTGATGGAAAAACAGCCTTTTGCTAGAGAATGCATCAAGAAATTGTAATTTTGCCAAAATTATCAAATGCCATAAAAAACCAAGATGAATGACATTAGTTTTTTATATCATTCCCTGCCTACCTACTGCCCCTCCATTCACAAATGCTCTGTTTCATCAACACCTCTCTCTCTCTCTCTCTCTCTCTCAGTCACTCACTCATACACACTCCTGCAATTCTGTACTCTTCTGTCAATGCCTGTGTGCCTGTTCTCTGGTGAAGCCATGTATCGCATATAGGTAACTGCATCTTCTAGATACTTGTAATGACAGGTTCCTCTTGTTGACATCAGCTCTGTGCCCTATTTCGTATGCGTTTCTATTTATACGAAATATTTGTTCTTCTGACTCAGGGGAATTTTCAGGACACACGCCTCTTGACAGCCTGAATTAGTTCAGGTCTAATTCAGAAACAGAGTGTTCCAGATTAGAAATCTTGGAGCAAAAAAAAAAAAAAAAAAAAAAAGGCTGAACACAAACAGGGTGTGCCACATACTCATGCACAAGTAGACTAGGTAACAGAGTTACTGATACCCAAGAATCTTGGCAAGGGGCGAAGCGCGTGTGGAGAAGGGGTTGGCTTAGACTGAGTCGTTGGAAATCAGGAAGATTAGAGAAAAACTTAATCTTCATGGATGGAAATATACAACATTTAAGCCTGCACTTTGTTCCTGGGTGAGGTTCAAGAAGTAATAGGTGAAGGGATAATGAGCAAAAAAGAGTACGATTGATTTTAAAAGATTAAATGGTGGAGGCAACATGAAGTTGAAGGGTGACAGCGTTCGAAGAGCTGCATATGTGAGCAGCTTCAAATGGAGAGTATATCAAGTTTATAAATGGAACCAGATAAAGTTACAGGGCTCCCTCAGCTCTTAAAATTCTACAGTTGTTAAAATCAGGCAAGCCATACCAACAGTTCATGGATAAAGAACCTGAGGCCTGCAAGGATTTAGGTAACATGCCGATGCCCTCAGAATTGTTAATGGCATAATAGATCTAAACTCATGTAAAAGTGGTAAAGGGATCTTTGCACAGTTCTGACTCCATTCGTTTGTTATATGTATGTACCTCAGTTTCCACATCTGTAAAGTAAGGGAGATCACTGTACCTTTCCCATAAATTTTGAGTGTAAATAAATAGGTTGCTTCAAGTAATGTGATTATGATAGAGTCTCACATAAATGCTCATTAAACATTAGCTGTTACTGTTGCCCTTTATTCTTCCTCTGATGCCTGTGAAAAAGGCTCTCTGGAATGACAGCATCAAATGACTGGTTCTGCCACTTAACCATTTTAAGACTCTAAACAGGTTTCCCCATATCTCTGAGCTTTAATAGCCGACTATAAAATATTGGGAAAACGGCCCCTCCTCACCTGGTTGCCGTGAGGATTAGATGAAATAGCATATGGAAAAGTCTTCACATGTAATAAAGTCTGGCACATAATACGCAGTAAAGAAAGTAGTAAGTTTTCTTATATTTGTGCCTTTCTTAGGAAACTTAACTATAAAGTGAGTTGAACGAATACACGCTCATTCCCAATGAAAGAGAATGTTTCCCTGCTTAATCCGTGAAGAAATGAAGTCTAAAAGGGTTGTGATGTCTTTCTGAGAACTATTAAGAGGCTAATGCATGTTTCAAACACCTATCTCATTCTCAAGTCCATGTTATTTCTACTCGATTGTACTTCTTTCCCATAAACATGAAAATAATATTACCTAAATCATAAGGTTGTGGGCATTGAATGACATAAATCTAAAGTGCAGAGCATATATCAGGTATTTAATAGATGATTCCTGTCCTTAGGTGGGAAATAGATGTTCCTCCTTGGTTTAGCCCCTGTATTACCATCCAAATTCCGTAAGCCCATTAGGAGGAAGTTGGCCTACTGTTTTGAAGTCCAGGTAGCCATCTTGATCTCTGTACTGAATTTAGCTCTCAAACTATTACTCAGCTCTTCTCTTTCAATAATAAAGGGTCCTTCCATTGTCCCTCAAATGGAGTGATTCCAAAGGCAGTGTGGGAAGAATGTTCTTCTGTTACTTCTGTACGCTAAGAGCCAAGGTGTCATACCTTCCACAAGAAGGGGAGGAATGCCATTTCCTGTCTGTCTTTCCTCCCGCAATTAGGTTGGTTCTTTGATTGTTCTGATGACCCAACAGAGAATCTCTGATACAGAACGTCGGCACACCCCATCTTCACAACCTCTCTCCCATCACAGGCTAGTAGTCTTGAGGAAGGGTGTGTGATGCTTGATAGCCTTTGGGATGAGCCACAGGAAGAGCAAGAAAGCAAGCTAAATTGACTCTGAGGGAAGTGATCAAATTGTCAATGGCTCTTTGTGGCTGCCAATTTGGGACAACTGCCTTGCAACAGACATGTCACGCCCACCTTATTTAGCGTCCTTTGTAATATGGTTAAGATTGGAAGCCACATGACTCAAAGCATGGCAACTTGAGAATACTTCTGGCCACTTGATTCTTTTCAGAACAGATCATTAGCTACGACAGAGTTTCATGCATGAATTTCATGACAAGGCTTTCTCCGTTTTACGCTATCATTTAAACGATTTCTTTAATTCCAATTCTTTTTCTTATTTGAATCCTACTCTAAATTTGTCCCATCTTTTTGAAAGTCTTTCCCGGTTCGAAACTTAACCTGCTTTCATGAGCTGCAGTCTTAATTCATTTTTTAATGTTTGTTTATTTTGAGAGAGGGGGGGAGAGGGAGAGAATGCACACGTGTGAGCAGGGGACGGCCAGAGAGAAAGGGAGAGAGAAAATCCCAAGCAGGTTTCACATGGTCAATGCAGAGTCCAACATGCGGCTCCGTTCCATGAGCAGTGAGAGCATGACCTGAGCCAAAATCAAGAGTCAGACGCTTAATGGTCTGAGCCACCCAGGTGCCCCATTAAGTCTTAATTCTTTAGTCAAGTTCTCCTTGAATCCTCTAGTCTAAATTATTATCTCCTTCCCCTAAACTACTCCGCTTCATTGTTCTAGTTGTTGTACTGCATTAGGTTAATATATGCAAAGATCAGCCTTATCAATCTAGACACGCACACAGTCCAATTTCCGACAGATGCCGCATTCAGGAAAACAGTGGTCAAAAGAAAGTTAAATAAACCTGTGTGTGTAAAGTTCTCAACAATCTAAAAGCAGATATCAAAATCTCCAGCGGCATTTATGATACTATTTGTCTCTCCCTCAGTTTTCTGGCTCCTTGAATTCCCAGGAGACTTTCATTTTCCATTGCTCAGGAAATTCTCCGTACCTCATCACCATGCCTTACTTCAGTAGCTTCCTCTTCCCTGACACTGTGCATATTCACAGAAGATGTGCTCCTGACAGGTGATTCTCCAAACAGTTAGCAGTCCCTTTGAGAAGAGTGAGATGTCTTCCGCTCTGGCTGTTTTTCCGGTGATTGGCAGCCGAGAGCACTGCTGTCACTCCTCCACTCCCAATTCAGACTCTAATTTTTTGTAGTTACTGAGCCTGTTTTCTTGCGTAGCTTATTCCACAACCAGATTTTAAAGTCCTTAGATAGGAGCTAATTATTATTCATCACTGCAGCTCTTCCCCCCCTGCCCTCTTATTTTCTAACATGACGTCTGGAATTTTTAGCACTTTGTAGGTGAAGCACTCAGCGGTGGTTGGTGAAATGTCGAACAAGTTGTAAGAATCATCTGAACTTACTGTCATATTAGGTGTAATAATAGAAACCTAAATAGGCTGTGATAAATCATGATTTTTTTTCTTAACTCTGGAATTTTTTGTTGGTCTTAATTCTCTTGGTCAGATTGCCAAGTTCTTGTGAGAATTCCAGCATCTGACGATGTTATCATTCCATCAAGCTTATTCTCAGCTGGTATTCCATTAAGCTGGTATGAATGGGCTACTGTTGGTGAGATAAGAGGATGCACTTTGATGTCTCAAAGCAGCACTAGTAATGAATGCACACATTCTCCCACTGAGAAGATACTTTAAACTGTAATTTTTCATTCTTTTCAATATTTCTGTTGCATATATATATATTTTTGGCTCAAGACATGATAAAGGTTTCAATTTGTCAAGTCACAGACTTAGGGACTTAAACACAACTATGTTCTTGATTATAATACTTACACATTTTAGCCATTTGGCCAGTATCTAAGTACATTTAAATTTAAAACTGAATTATTGGTTTTTAATTGGTAGATGATGAAGAATTCTTTTCAAAATCAAATATGAGCACTGAGTTTATACTCCCAATAATGGCATGTAAACATAAAATTTTCCCTTATAACTTAGGAATTTAGTAGACCTCTTCAAGTTAAAAACTTTTTCCTAAGCAAACTTAGAGACCAAATTATAAAAAAACTGTAACTACATTGACATTTAGACTGCATTTTGGAAAAAAAATAGTGCTTTGATAAAAGTTTGGACTAATTGTCATGGTTTTATCAATAATGACGTGGGGCTTCACAAAATCTTGAGTTTTTCTGTTTAGAAAACTTACTAGGTATGGTATTTCAGTCAGTAACTTCTAAAGCCCCTTCTAAGTAAATTAAGGGTATACCTTTAAAGAAGGATGATGTTGATCAGTTTCACCCTATGGCAAGTATCTACATATGTATACATTCAGTCACTTTATCATTCCTATTTTTTTCAAAAAAAAAATTCTGTTCGGGGAAAAAAAAAAACTTGATTTGTATGCAAGTGTGTGTACTATTTAATACTACGTGATTAAGACCATTTGGTAGATAGTCAACTTTAGACTAAACATGTTTTTAGTTCTTGGTGAAATACTACTAATGTGTTAGATTCAGAATAAGATCTTAAACAATACTACCTTGGGAATGTAATCTCTCCAATAGTGTTTATATCATGAAAATTGATTCTTCAAATCTGTTCGAGAGACCAGTTTTCTAGGTATCCCTATGGGTGGTAGGCACAGAATACAGAAAACCAAAGCACTCTTTGCCTTTGTTTCACATTCTCTCCCTTATCTGTTGTTGGTTGCTATGTAGCATATCACCTACAATATAATAAGATACTGAATAAATGTTCTTTCATACTCACACCATCTTCTGTCATTTCTTCCTTTGTATATGTTTTTACTTCTTAAGTTTTGTGGAAAAAATGCAAATCTCCATAAAACACAGTGTATCTGACAATTCTGATTTGATAAAGTGCAGCAGAAAACTAAGTGATTTGTTTCTTAATTATTTTTGCATGATTTACTAAAAGTAAAAGGTATTTGGGTGTTCTGTGTGGGGATGCATAATCACATACATAGAAGGAATTGATTCCAAGGGTTTAAGAATAACCTATGGATAAATTAAGAAAACAAAACAAAGCAGGACACTATCATAGACTGTAACCAGAAGTGAAAAAAAAATTGCAAAAGAAATAGCTTTAGAGGTCTCAAATCTGCTTTCAAAATGCTGGGGTCTAGTTTTTGTAAATTACAGTTCTCAATAAATGTAGGACAAGTCCCAGCTGTACCGTAGCATTAACATTAAAACTAAGACACATCTTGCATCTACTTTTCCCTTAAATCCCCAGAGGTTTCAGACAAGAGAGCAGGTCAAAATAAAGTCCCCTACCTCTTCCTCTTTCCCAGGAAGCACATCTCATCTGTTGGATTTCCATTTTGAGGCAATTCGACATCTGAGGGAGATAGTTTAAAGAGAAAGTACTCAATCCATCTGGTCTGGGTTTTCCAAAATTACAGAAGTTATTTCAGTATCATTAAATTTGTTAAGCTTATGCAATAAAATCTGGAGAGCTGTGACTCATTAGTGAAGGGATCCACTAATGTGCACTTTGATGCCTTAAATATAAACTTGCATGTTCTCCATTTCTTCAAAGATTTCTCTTGACTTAAGTGAATCCTGGCCCTTCTCTGAAGATAGGATTTTCGTGAAACACCTCAGGTTCTTAAAAACAAATCAGTATCTTGGTTAAAAATCTAGAGATGGAGACCCAGTCCACTATAATATCAGGAATGAAACAACACCTTGTGCAGTCATTAAAAGGACAATAAGGGAATATTGTGAACAACTTTATACAACAGTTTTACTTACAAGTAGATCAAGATGAAATTAACAATCTGAATAGCCCTAAAACCATTAAAAAATTGGATTTGTAACTAGAAAACTCCTCAAAAAGAAGTCCATTATAGTATTACTCCAAAGATTCACACAGAAATTAGCAACAATTTTACCATATTTTTGCCAGTACAGAAATCAGTTGTACTTCTGTATGCTAAAAACACACAGAAACCAAAATTTAACACATGAAACCATGTGCAGTAACTCCAAAGAAAATGAATTACATAGGTATACATATTTAATAAGACATGTAGAATTTATATGTAGAAATTTACACAATAATATTGAAAGAAATCAAAGACCTAAAGAAACGGAGAGACAGATCTTGTTCATGGCTTGCAAGGCATAGTTCATACGTCATTTCTTCTCAATTTGATTCTATAAGTTTAATACAGTTACTCTTATAACACCAACAAAATTTTTTGAAAGACATGCACAAGTTAATTCTAAACTTTATATGGAAATTTGCAGAGCCCAGGATAGGTAAAAAGAAAAAATTGAAAAAAAAAGGAAATCTGATGAAATCACACTGTTTGTTCTTAAGACTGCTTATATAGGCACAGTAATCAGAAATGTGTGATACTTCAGGAGGATAGACACATAGATCAATGGAACAGAGTAAAGAACCCAGAAATAGACTCACAGCAATATGCTCAAATGGTTTTTGACAAAGGAGCAAAATAATTTCAGTGGAAGGACAGTGTGTTTATGAAATGGTGCTGGAGAAATTGGACATCCATAGGCAAGACAAAATGTACCTCTGCAACAATTAGAAATTATTTTTTAAAAAAAAATTTTAATGTTTATTTATTTTTGAGAGAGACAAAGACAGGATGTGAGTGGGTTAGGGGCAGAGAGAGAAGGGAGACATGGATTCCGAAGCAGGCTCCAGGCTCCGAGTGGTCAGGACAAAGCCCAATCCGGGACTCGAACTTACGAGCTGTGAGATCATGACCTGAGCCGAAGTTGGCTGTTCAACCGACTGAGCCACCCAGGCGCCCCAAAATTAAAAATTATTTTATCCAAAGTTTGTAAAGTAGAAACAGGGCTATCACGTGTTCCTTTCAAGTACACTATTTTTTTTTTAATGTTTATTTATTTTTGAGAGAGAGAGAGAGTGCCATTGGTGGAGGGGCAGAGAGAGAAGGAGACACAGAATCTGAAGCAGGCTCCAAGCCCCTCTGTCGCCACAGTGGCCGACGTGGGGCTCAAACCCATGAACCGTGAGCTCATGACCTGAGCCTAAGTCGACCGCTCAACTGACTGAGCCACCCAGGCACCCTCAAGTATGGTAAATTCTGTGAAAAAATCCTTGATCTCAGACATGGAGAAAAACAAAATGATGATTCTTCATTTTTTTTAATATTGTACTTGAACATTTTTTAGTCAGCTCATGTTATCCTTATCTGACTTTCTCAGGGAAAGTAACTTTGCCATCGGCAAGTTACCTAAGTTCAGCAAACTAATGGTTTTCTTGGTTACTGAAACTGATGATGTTTTTCTCTACATCTTAGTTTGCTAGGTTCCCAAATTTCTGTAGTAAGATTAACTTTTTTAATAGGATTTTTAGAAATAGGTTGTATAGAGGAGAAGGCTATGAATAAAGCACTCTCACAGTGGGTCTAGTTGTAATAAAGATTCTTTCTTCAAGTGTTTATAAAAACCTTCTTCTACCTCACACCTAAATAAAAATTCACAGATGAGAATGAGGTCGTTTTTCTCTTTCCATATATCAGCTACAACCATATTGTCTCTTGTTGCCAATATAGTAAACTCATGCCATGAGCACTTGAAAGGTAGCTGGCATGAATTGGGATGTGCCATAAATGTAAAATGCGTCGTGGATTTTGAAGACTTACTATGAAAAAATGACAAATACGTCAATTTTATATTGCTTATATGTTGATTTACAATATTTTAGATATGTTCATTCCAATAAAACATATTCCTGAAGTTAATTTTACTTTCTTAATATTTTTAGTGTGGGTATTTGAAATTTTAAAACTACGTATACAGCTTGCATTAAATTCTTACTGCCAGAGCTAGTCTAAAATACAATTACCAGTTGCAGTTTCTTTATATTTCGATATGAATGAAAAGATACCTGTTAAAAAGCATAATCAGACCTGTAAATACGGAGAACAAACTGATAGTTGCTGATGGGGAGGAGGATGGAAGGGGGGATGAGCAAAATGGGTGAAGGGGAGAGGGAGGCACAGGCTTCTAGTTATGGAATGAGTAAATCATGGGAATTATAGGGTCGCCCTTGTGGCTCAGTCAGTTGAGTGTCTGGCTCTTGATTTCAGTTCAGGTCATGATTTCATGGTTTGTAGGGTCGAGTCCCGCATCAGGCTCTGTGCTGAGGGTGCAGAGCCTGTTGCAGGATTCTCTCTCTCCCTGTGTCTCTGCTTCTCCCCTGCTTGGCCCCATGTGTGCGTGTGCTCTCTCTTAAAATAAATATTTAAAAAAAATTTAAAAGGCAGAGCACAGGGAATATAGTCAATGGTATTGTAATAGTGTTGCATGGTGACATATGGTAGCTGCCCTTGAGGTTGAGTGCAGCATGACATATACAAATGTTGAATCACTATGTTGTACACCTGAAACTAATGTAACACTGTGTGTTAACTATACCCAAATTTTTTAAATAGGGGAACGTGGTGGCTCGGTCAGTTAAGTGTCCAATTTTGGTTCATGGGTTTCAGCCCCGTGTCAGGCTCTGTATGGACAGCTCAGAACCTGGAGCCTGCTTCAGATTCTTTGCCTCCCGTGCCCTCTTCCCCTCCCCCACTCTCAATCTATCTCCCTCTGTCTCTGAAAAATAAACATTAAAAAGAATTAAAAAAAAAATAAATATAAACCTGTGAAACAATATGTACAGAGAACTGAAGACTTCTTAACCAAATTTTACAATACTCGGTTTAGTTTTTGTGTCACTAAACTTTTGTAATTATATTTAAGCAATAAATATTGAGTAGAAACCATTCTAATTACTTGACGATTACAAACCCTTGTCTTTCTAGAACTTAAATTTGTCAGTTGAGAATCTTTACTTAATTTATACAACACTAGAGATAATTATGTTTATGTAAGTAATCTCTACACCCAACATGGAGCTTGAACTCACCATCCCAAGCTCAGGAGTTACATACTCTTCCACCTGAGCCAGCCAGGTGCCCCTATAACTCTTCAACTAATTATAGCTGGCTTAATTAACTTGACTTGGTACATACTCACCTAGTAGGAGCAGAACCTGTGTGCCTACCAGAGAGTTGAGTGTTATCTAAAAGAATCCATCTTTTATCTTAAGCATTAGTCGGTGTGCATTCTAGAAGATATGCAGAATGTTTGTTAAGCTAGCAAATTGGCTAAGCCGACGGTGGTTACCTGGAGGTCTGTTCAAAGATCCTTCTCTGTACGTTGTCCTATTGGCTGCTTTTCTCACTCTCACTCTAGACTCTGAATTCTTCAGTTTATTTCTCATTGGCACACATGCCCGTAATTGGTAAATAATAAGTAGCAAATAGACTATCTGATGAATGAAATATTCTGAGAAAATATTAAATCAGATTTTAGGCCAGTCAGCATCACAATTCAAGTGAGATTCCCTAACTTGTAAAATTGTGACAGTTGGCTTCCGTCTTTAATTTCGAGGTCTGGACATTGCCTGGAAGGAAGTGTCTGTCTTTGTTTAGTCTGTTAACTTGAACACCTGAAATTGGTTTATACTTTCATGTGGACATTTTCATTGTTGTTCAGAAATATATTTAATGGGATCCTCAGACTAGCTTCAGAAGAAAAGTAAGCTGTCATCCAAAGATTGTTAACCTCATCAATATATTGGCAGCTGTTGGGCATAGAGAGCTGTGGTATTGTTTAGGTGGCCTTAGTGTCCAGTAAATTTACTCCAATAAATAGTAACTAAAGCAGTTTCCTTGACAGTTACATTTTCTAGTCATTGATTTTTGTAAACGTACAGCATTTAGCATTCTAGGAGAGATTTAAGTAAGCTTAAGCTCAGTTGAAATGTTATGAATAGTGATTTGGTTTTTCTGTTCATTAGGTAATATAAGCACTTACATAATTAGGAGGCTCTAATAATGTTAAAGGTGGATCGGATGAAAAACAAATATTCAGAAACCTTCTGTGAATGCAATAGAATCAATCGAGGCTAAAAATTTTTACTATCTTAAAAAGAGTTGTAAAAGGTCTAATTTGGAAATTGAAGAAATATTCAGGCATTGATAGATTCTTTGCCAGTTTTATTGCTCATGTAATAACCCTTTATCTATACTGCCTTTTATTTGAAATTCTCAGTCCTAAAGTTGGTTATATTTCACTGAGGGATCCACTTGTATCCTTTAGACCTTGCTATTGTTAAATACCAAAAATTCAGCCAACCAAAATCGAAAGATCTCCTTGGCTTTATTGGTTGATTGATGAATCTGGCCGCACCCCAGCTAGCTAGTACAAAGGAGCGTCATGGAGCTGTAGAGAATGGTGGGTTTATATAGGAAGAAGGAGGCTAGAAACAAGGAAAGAGCAGATTGTCTCATCTTCATTTGGGGTATAGAAAGGGTGTGTGTGGCAGACTACCTCACTGGTACTGAGCAGAAATGTTCAGACTGACTAGTTAAAACTGTATTTCTGGGGAACACTGAAAGTGCAAATGAGTTAGGTATTAAACTGTAGTTTGATGATGTGGGATTGGCACAAATGAATCCATTTTGGTCCTCTTCTTTTTTTTTTTTCTTTTTACCAATATTAGTTTTGTTTTCATTACCCTCAAAAATCTCTTCCCATCAGTAATGCTGGGTACCTTCCAGCCACATTCAGGCACCGTATGTCAGTGTACTGGGTTTGATCCTATAACTCTTTGCTGGCAATTTTGATAGTTTCTGCTGATCTACTTTTTTGCTTTCCACTGTCCTTTTCCACCTTCCATTTACCTCTTTTCTGTTATTTCCCAAGAGGACTCATGTGGCTTTTTTTCCCCCATCATGTTTACTTAACTTGATATTTCCAAATATGGTAAATTTAAATTTATCTTAAGACCTAAATTATCTGAATTCAAGTTAATAAGACTCAATATGTCAAGAATTTTCTAATATTTAATCTGAAAACCAGTGTTCAGGGTATGGCTTATGATCTACAGATTGCCAAAAACACTTGAGCTCTATATCTACAGTCCCCACTGCCATAAAGTAAGAATGAAGGTAAGAATTAAGACTGGGCAGTATTAGAGGATCCCAAAGCTCCTTATGATGTTAAAAAATAAACAATGAATGAAGCTACTTTTGTATATTATATAATGACCGCAACCATCACGTTGTATGTTTGCCTTTAAAGGTAAGCCTAGTTGAATGAGACATTCTGATTTCACTACATCCTATAGAACCCTGGAAATTTAGAAATAAAATAAACACCTAAGTACACTGAGACATGTGCTTCTCTCTGTTTCCACCAATATTTCCCATTATTTTAGAGGTTAGATGTAGCCATGGTCTGATGTTACAAAACAGAATGAGTGCTCTTGGTTTGCCTGTCAAATTATTTGTATCACCCATTAATGGTGCTTACATTGTGCCAGATACTATTCTAGGCACTTTGTAAATATTAACTCATTTAACGCTCCAAAAACCTTTAAAAGATACACGATATTATTCTCCCCTTACTGACCCTGGGCCATCTTGTTCCCAGGTCCAAGCTTTAAGTTCTTTGGCACTGCTCTTGCCAAAGCTCTTTCTTCTCTGTTTCTATGAGAAGTTTCGGTCCCCTGTGATTGAAGATAAATACAATAAGCCATCTTACTGCTTTATACTCAGACTTTCCCCAAAGTTACTTTTGTATGCCCAGCACGTTTAAAGGGATTTCCATTATACAGTTGTTCTTCTGAGTAGAAATTGGGCCTAAAGTACAGACAAAAGAGAAATTATACTTCAGATGAAGTAAAGTTTAAAAAAAAAAAAGTTTCTGGGTGAAGGGTATATGGGAATACGTGATTTAATTTCTGAAGTTTTCTTGTAAGTCCAAATTTGTTTTATAATACACAGTTGAAATATTTCCAAGTATTATTAATCAAACTGAAAAAGAGAAATTGAAGTGGTCCTACTTAGCGCACAAACTCCAGGGCATGCTGTTCATATCACATTCTAGAGTGAATGGTGCTGCCGGAAGGTGTGCAGTGAGGAAGACCTTAAGTAAACTTGTTTCTTTAATGCTTATTTATTTTGAGAGAGCATGAGTGGAAGAGAAGCAGAGAGGGGGAATCCCAAGCAGGCTCCACACTGTCAACATAGAGCCCGATATGGAGCTCAGCCTCATCAACAGTGCATTGGGATCGTGTTCTGAGCCGAGATCAAAAGTTGGATGCTGAACTGAGCCAGCCGGGGGCCCCTGAGGTAAAAGTTAGTGTGTTTACATTAAAATCCATAGAAGAATGGAAACAGAAAAATTAACTGAACACCAGACAATAACCTGAATTACCCCTCAGTTTCCATAATTATGGTATTTAATGTTCTTCAGCAAAAATTGCCCAAGCATTGCTTCTCAGCATGGTAAGAATGCTCAGGATCTCTCAGAAATAGGTCGTTTCTTAATAATATCAATGCATTTATAATGGGAGGGCAGGGACAATATGAGTCTCATTCAGAGATGTAATCTCAGAACACAGACCATGCCTGATCCCTGGTGGATACTTAAATTGTGGAATGGATAAGTAAATCAGTGAATAATAGGTAGATGTTGATGGTGCTTTTTCTGCTTTAAACTACTTTCCAATGTGCTAATAGTCCTTTAACAGCCTTCTAGATTTACTTAGGTAGAATCTAAACTTTTATTTGATGGAAGAGTAAAAAACAACTTAGTTTCAACTACCTATTCATGTCCATCCAAGGAGGGTGTGTGTGTGGGGGGGGGGATGAGTGTGTGTGTGTATATACACATACTCACAAATGAAGCCCAACCAAGATTTCTAGTCCAAGGTTCTTTTCACTACAGAACATTTGAACTGAACAGAGCAAAAATGACAGAATCGGGAAATTTACTTAAAAGTAGATCTAAATGTACAAACCAGGGTACATGCATTTTTAGATGCATATTCCATAATGCCAAACAAATGTAGGAAGTAAATTCACTGAAATATTTACTAGAATAGTAACCTCAAAGCTGTATAAATCAAAATACATCCATTTGTTCCGGATTTAGAAATCAAGTCTTTTCTTCATTGAATTTATCTGCATGTGGAAAATTGTGCTGTGCTTTTTTAGTAGAAGTTTTAATTGATTTAACAGTATTGATTACTATTTGAGAAGAGAAATACTTCTCACATTTACTTCCATTTTATTTTTGAAGAAAAATTCTCTGTTGATCTGTTTCTCACATCTTCTCATATATCTTACTTCACTTTTAATTTCCTGCAAACGTATCTTTCCTGTTAAATTATTCCTTTCCCTTTCTCCGTGATGACTGATAATGATAATGTTGAGATATGTTTCCTTCTAACATCCAGACTACTATCCCACCTATATCAATCACTCCGTCATATTTTACAAATCTGGTCTGCACTGCTGCAGTCTCTCCTGGCCTGGTATTCCTGTATCTTATACCATCTCCCAGTTCCCACACTGAGCGCTTCCCTTCCTGCACCATCCTTTCCAATCCGTTCACAAAGCCGCCCTCAATCTCCCATTCTGTTCCTAAAACAACGCCATTACTCACTTTCAGTTACTGTCCTCTCTTCCTATATATCAAAACTTCAGAGTTTACCTTATCCTCCGTTTCTGCTCTCCTGCAGCCTTTTTTCTTGGCAGTGGGGGAAGGGGGTTGTCTTTTAACACCCTATCATCCCCTACTGTATGTTTTCTTTTCATTACTCTTTTCACTTGATGCCTTTGTTTTCTTCTTATGTGACCTCCTTCGTTCTATTTTGTTTGTGTGAAATAGCATTGGCAATGGCAGAATCTTCTCTTTTCCCCTTAGTTTACGACTAACTCTGTTCTGGTACTTATTTTTTATTGATGCATAATCGACATATAATGTTGTATTAGTTTCAGGTACACAAGATAGTGATTCGATATTTATATATATTCTGATATGACAACAAATGATCCCCACAATAACATCCGTCACCATACATAGTTAATTTGTTTGTGTGTGTGATGAGAACTTTTAAGATCTCTTCTTGTAGCAACTTGCCAGCATGCAATATAGTATTGTTAACTACAGTCACCATAGTAGACTGTGGTACTTATTTTAATATGTTTTTATATATTGCTACCTAGAGTAACTGGGATAAAACACACACACACACACACACACACACACACACAGATGGAATTGTGGTTCTCTGTTGTCAGTCATTTGAGAAATAATTTATTGCCGAACTTCTCTAAAATGCATTTTATTCATATCTCCTATTCTTGTTTATATTCATTCTAACTTGTCTCTGCTTATTTAGGTGGAATGGTTGGAGTTCTTCATTGTTGAGTTAATAGTTATAAATCACACTTCCAAAAGATAGTTGTGGATTATCAAAAAAGGCTCGAAAAAAAGAAGGCTAGCATTGTTCCCCTGCACTCTCCACATGTCCTCAGGCTACAGAAATAGTCTTTGATGGATGTTCTTGTTTATTGAATGTGCTAAAACTAGGCAGAAGTAAAAGGTGGTCTGTTTCTGTTGCAGAAGTTTAAGGGATTTTCCCCCCAACTTCTTATTCCCACTTCCAATTATGAACTCACAGAACAGAAAGAAAATTGTGATTTTTCTCGTGGAGTGATGAAACCCAACTGACATGTAGGAGGAAGGAGCAGAAGTTCTGTGGGTTTGTCAGGATGGTGAGGACATGTTGTCTTGAGAATTACTTATTAAAGTCGGCGAGTTCACTAGGATGAAGTAGAAAGCTATACACTACTAACCACATGTAAGTTCCATCCTGAACTTCATTCCCTTATAGTTAGAAATCTGGAGATGTAAGCAGTCATGTCTTGAAATTTCATAATATCTCACCGAAGAGATGTTTAATAAGTTTTTAATTTAGCTTGGTCTGGGTGCCAAAAAGAAAAAGAAAGCAGAGGACAACCTCAAGTGCCAACTCTAATTAATTGGTAGTATCTTCTTGGACTGAAACGATGAGAAGGTCCCATCTGGACTCGGTAGGCAAGTACAGGAATGTAATAGACATGCTTGCCATCAGCCCAGAAGAGGAAAGAAGGCAGGGTTACTGAGGGTCTGTGGGCCCTCCTGGGCTAGAACACCTTTCAGCACTTCAGGTTTGCATTTCAGCCCTGTACATTATTAATTTGGCCTCTTATTTTCTGACTGATACTACTGTTTTTTTGGTGCCTGATGCAAAGGTGTGTTGTGAAAATAGTGTAGTAATAACTACCCCTAAGAAGAGTTTATACTTTGAAATATAGAGACACATGGTACTTGTACAACTAGGTTATCTGTTTTTAGAAACTAAACCAGGGCATTCGTGAGCTACTATATCACTAGAGTTTATCATTTGTGTATGATTGATCATCTCAAAGTGAATTTATTAATCTTTAAATTGGTTAAGGATCAAGAATGATTTAAATTAAAGAGTCAGTCCTGTCCTTCTCAAGTAAATAAAATTTAAGTTGTCAAGTTTCCAAAGGTAGTTTAAAGCTTAGAAATGGCCTGGCTTTTCAAAATTAAGTAATTGTATTTATTTACTTTTTTTTATTTCTGGCACCTACAGATGAATTCGGCACATGTTTTTGCCCCCTTTTGTGAAAAATTTGCTTTGTGTACATTCTGTCCATTTTGCGTGTGTTTGGAATATTGTGCCTTAAGTTCAAGTAATTAAACACCCTTTCAGGGCATGAACCAGACTTGATCTCTAACAGTTTTGCAAATTTCAAGAGACGAAGTGACTTTGGAATTAGTGTACAAAAATTAAATGTATAAAAATAAGTGGGAATAGTAGCTACAGTATTTGCTGGAGAACCATGTGGTGGGGGGGGGGGGAACATATGGGTTTCATTTTGGCAAGGGAAGGGAAAAGAGTTATTAAGACATGCAATACAACAAAAAAGAACTCACAACATTAAGCAACATATTGGCTGTGGGTAGGAGAGGCTCATGAGAACCTGACAACTTTCTAAGTTTTTGTCTTGGAAAACACACGAGTGGGTCGATTTGCTCTTTGCGCTCTGGAAATTGAAAATGTATTTACCTTGAAGAACTTCTAACTTGCATTGCATCACTCTTGAAGTTACATGATCAATCGCCTTATCATTATGAATAAGGGGAGCAATGTGATCCTGAGCAGTTTTTGCCTAAAACTTGTGTATCTTTTTGAGTGGCCTCTTTACTGACGAGGCATTCTATAAATCTATTCTGTAAGGATCTTATTCCATCATTTTCATATTTGTTACTGGCCTGACATACCACACTACTTAATGTGAAGGTAGATATGCTAAGGGTTCCTTTTAAAATTGTATATTTTTCCAACACATGTTAAGTGAAGCCAAGGGAAGATGGAAATGTGCTTTGCCTTCTGTGAGCTGCAGAACTGTAACAGAAGTGGACTTGCCTTCAGTTTCATTATTAGAGAAGCCTAAAATGTCACACATCGATCAGTAGTTTATGCTGTTGCTAGAGAAATACAACAAACAATAACCTAATATTGTAGGTCATTCTCAGGAGCAGTAAAACTTATTAGAGGACGAAAAATGTTTGCAGCACAAACACATGACATGAATTTCTTACACAAATGTACAAGCAATGAAAATTTTACATGAAGTTAAATGAGGATTTGAAGATGCCAAAAGGAGCATTAAAACAGAGGGCTCATAGTGACTTAGATGTATTCAGCATAGAACAGTCTACATCTTTTAGGTTGTGGCTCTCAAAATATCCAAAACTAAACAACGTGTATATGCTTTCTGATTCTTGAAGTTTTCTCTGACTTGCTCCCACTATTCTAGCAACGGGTTCTGAGTCTTCCAGTCCTTTGGACCTGGTATCTTGGAGTAAGTTTCATATATTTTTCGTTGTTTTTACTGTCAATTCCTATCAAACCTGCATTTGACATGTTACTGACGTACATTCCCTTTCTTCATATTCTAGTGGCTATTATCCTGGTCTAGGATTTCGTCTCCATTTTCTCACTAATTCTTTCTTTCCCTTTCAGAGTGTCCTATAAGATTACTCTTGTTAAAACATGATTGAGTCGTGTCATGGCTATACTCTAAAGCCTTTACTTCTTTGATATTAAGTATATGTTTGGCAGTCTTGGTCCTTAATCATTTGCTCACAAGCTAATTATTAAAATGGTCTTTTGTTTCCGATTCTGTGTCTCCCTCTCTCTCTGCCCCTCCCCCGTTCATTCTCTGTCTCTCTCTGTCCCAAAAATAAATAAACGTTGAAAAAAAAAAAAGGGGGGGGGGGCGCCTGGGTGGCGCAGTCGGTTAAGCGTCCGACTTCAGCCAGGTCACAATCTCGCGGTCCGTGAGTTCGAGCCCCGCGTCGGGCTCTGGGCTGATGGCTCAGAGCCTGGAACCTGTTTCCGATTCTGTGTCTCCCTCTCTCTCTGCCCCTCCCCCGTTCATGCTCTGTCTCTCTCTGTCCCAAAAATAAATAAACGTTGAAAAAAATTTGTTTTAATGGTCTTTGATATTTAAAAAAAGTTAACGTTTATTTATTATGGAGAGACGGAGCATGATCATGGGAGGGGCAGAGAGAGGAGAAGACACAGAATCCGAAGCGGGCTCCAGGCTCTGAGGTTTCAGCACAAAGCCCGACGCGGGGCTCAAACTCACCAGCCTAAGATCGTGAGCTGAGTTGAAGTTGGACACTTAACCGCCTGAGCCACCCAGGCGCCCGAAATGGTCTTTGATATTTGAATGACACTTGATACTTTCAAAGAGTTTTCACATAGTTATCCTATGGGATTTTCTATAAAACCTTGTGTGACAGGTAGTTTTTATTACCAGTCTGTTACCAAAAAGGAATGTAGGGGCACCTGGGTGGCTCAGTCAGTTAAACGTTGGACTTCAGCTCAGGTCATGATCTCACCGCTCATGAGTTTGAGCCCCGCGTCAGGCTCTGGGCTGACAGGTCAGAGCCTGGAGCCTGCTTTACATTCTGTGTCTCCCCTTCTCTCTGCCCCTCCCCTGCTTGTACTCCGTCTCTCTTTCTCTCTCAAGAATAAAGAAACGTTAAAAAGAAAAAAAGGAATGTAAATTCTACAGGTTACAAATTACAAACCTTGCAGTTGTCACTGTGGGATTTGAACTTACAGCCTCAGACTCTAGAACAGTGTTTGTACCACAGTTACTGTCCCCCCAACAGCTTCTCTCTCTCTTTGCCTCTTTTCTCCCAGGTCACTTACTCCCACATTCCTCATCCAAAGATATAGTGTGGTAAGGCTCATTTCTAGTTCTAATTACTCCATGATGAGATATTAATTTTGGAAATATGAATGTAAAATAGCTTAGTAGCTGCATAACTTCAGGAAAGTTAGGGCAGAGTTCCAGAAGCAGGTTAACTGTTAACTTAGGGAAGCAGAAGGAACGTAATTTGCTGAAAGTGACAAACAAGAAATAAACACCGAAGCCTGGTGAGCTAAATTATTTCCATGCTTGGACATGGTAGTGTTAGAGTCCAAGATAGGTTTTGTGATATGGGAAGGAGGAATTCTGCCATGCGGCAATAAGAGTTTAAAGGCTGCCTTGGGAAGGAAACGTGGCTTGGGAATGCTCTCAGAACAGTGCTCAGTGAATGAAGTCAGTGATGAGGATTTTGGATAAAATCAGAAGCCCTGTGTTGCTCTGAAAAAAAAGGGTATTTAAGTACACTGAGAGTCAAATTTTCATCTGTAGAATGGGATCAGTAATTTTCCATTTAATGTTTTGCTTAAATATTAAATGAGATATGTGAAATGCTCTATAAACAATAAAATGCTATGCCAATGCAAAGTAATCTGTAATATCAAATGTGTTACAAAATTTCAGCATGATTGTTAAAATAAAAGTGAATCTTTAACACCAAGGTTGGGAATTTAATTCATTTATATTGTTCTAATCTCATTGTGATAAAAGTGTAAAAACTCCAAGTTTGGTCTTTAAATTTTATTATACCAGATTAAAGGTGGCTAATACTGTCTCTGTGACTTTACTAGATTGTCACTGGCCATGCAAGACAAATGTTACCATGTAGATTTTGCAGAGATAATAAACTCTTGATAGCTAGAAAACTTCCTTTGAAAGAATCACATTTATCCTTGCATGGGGTCAGATATTGGTATTTAATGTCTTAATCAGACTTTACCATCTAAGATCACTGAAGGACTTTAGAATGTTTTCTTTGGCTTTCTAATAATAGATTTTTGAATTTGACTTTGCCTTACCAAAGTTACTTATTTATTTCAATGGAATGTATTTAAGGATGTCATGTACCATTGTGCTCTTTTTCATTGCCCAGGCATGTTTGGGCCAGGGGTATGAGGTGGGGCAGGTGAGGCTGAAATCCAGCCTTCCATAAAGGCATCCAAGCTATGCTCCCTGGCATGTAACTGCATCTGCCCTGAGGAAGTAGAGCCTTCTTTCACATAAATGCATTGTCCTTGTCCTGACTGGTTCTGGTGGCTGAGTCTACGCCAGTGGATAACTTTCTTTTAGTTCCCTGAAGGGGCCATATAGTGTGGAGGTTGGCCTGTTGTTGCTGTTGTTCTATTTTATTATTTTTTTAATGTTTGAGAGAGAGACAGAGCATGAGTGGGGGAAGGGCAGAGAGAGAGAGAGACAGACAGACAGACAGACATGGGGTCTGAAAAAGGCTCTGAGCTATCAGCACAGAGCCCGATGTGGGGCCCAAACTCGGCAATGGCTAGATCATGACCTGGGCTGAAGTCAGATGCTTAACCAACTAAGCCACCCAGGTGCCCCATGTTGTTGTTATTTTTATCAAGAAGATTATGAAGGTGATGAGCATAGACGTTAGAAAAAAATTTCAGGAATGAGAAACGAATGGTTCAGTCAACACATAAAAACATTTCAGATACAATGAGAATAATAGCCTTCAATATGAGCTTTAGAGCTGAGAAAGGGGAGTTTGAAAGGAGGAAGTCAGAGACACTAACCACGTCACCCAAAGATGGTGTGGATAGAAAAGTTCAGTTTGTGTGAAAATCCGAGAAGCTGGTCTGCTAAGTCTGACCGTGGAAGAGGTGCTTTCGGGAAGGTGTGTGGAAGCCACCGCTTTTGCAAGGCTTCACTTAGTGGTGGGCTCGGGGCCGTTGTTGGTCAGACTCATTGTCACATGCACAAATAGTAAAGAAATCTGGAACATTAAAAGTGCAAAGCATCAAAACTTTATAGGTAGGATGTTGATCTTATTTTTAAAGTTGTAAGAGAAAGCTGGAGGATCGAATGGGTAGCAAGGAGGTAGGGCACACCCACTCTCTCGGTCCATTCAGGCTGCTGTAATAGAATACCATAGAACAGGTGGCTTAAAACAATGGAAATTTGTTTCTCATATTTCTGGAGGCTGGGAAGTCCAAGATCAAGGTGACGGCAGATTTGGTGTCTGGTGAGGACCTCCATCTTAGTTCACAGTTGTCTTCTCTCTCATCGTCCTCACACGGTGGAAAGGGGGATGAGTTCAGTGGGGTCCCTTTTATGAAAGTACTAATTCCATTCTTGAGGGGGTCTGCCCTCATGACCTCATCATCTCCCGAAGCCCCCAGCTCCTGATACCATTGCATATGGATTTGGTTTCAACATAAGAACTTTCAAGGGATACAAAAATTCTGATTACCCCCTAACATGCTGCTTATTCTGAATGAGAAATTCCCATGCTTTTAATTGTAATGCTGGAAAAGTGCCAGAACGTCACTAAATCTGTGTTTGTAAAGTGGCAATAACAGTGACGTGAATATGATATGATGCAGTTTTGTATAATTCTTCATATGTGGTGGATATCTAGTGAATGTTACCTACCGATTTTGGCTGCTATAGTAACTTATTGGAGGCTGAGCTTTATTGGAAATATGACTTCTATATTTTAGGCATGTGGGATATCAAAGTAGTAAATTCATCATTAATGTACATACTTTTGACACTTGCTTCCTTCAGTATTTAAAAATATTGATGTAAGCAGATAGTTCATCTCCTAAATAGAAGGGAGTATGTTGACATGATCACTCAAGTGATATACTGTAAGTCATTTGACATTTAAAATGTCAGTTTGATTGAAAAATGAGAGTCCTGGGCAGATTAATGTGATTTAAATGGAGTTTGGTTCATGTACATCACCAAATGAGTGATAACTGGGTTCTAGAGACTGGATAGACCGGGGGTAGGGCAATTCACTGGAGTCCTGGGGCACTAGGTCTGAGAAACAGGAGGGAGGTGATGCTCCCCTTTGTCACCAACAAGTGTGTTTCATAACAGGTAGATACACCTGATAGTCACGAGCGGTTGGCAAAGGTTTTGGGATCTTGGGTTCGTAGATAAAGTGAAGAAATAGAGCACAGTGTCAGGATTATCCATCGATTGCACACCTCATTCTGACCATGGCAAATGGAGGGTCAGGGTGCCAGTCCAGGAAGATAGGATCAGGAAGTCAAAAGAGCTCTTTCCAGTTACAAGTTCAGGCCTCACAGGACTGAAGAGGGAAACAACTTACTGGAGCATAGGGCAGACCATGGGTCCTGAGAAACAGTGCAAGAACCAGGCTTGAAACCACAGCCACAGCAGTTTCTGATGAATCTGCTCATGCTGGGACCCTCACTGGAAGCTTCCTAAATCCCTCAGGTAGGCACAGGGCCAGACAGAGAGGCTGGAGAGCACAGGCTGCAGGAGACAAACAAATACTTTAGTGGACTCCAGAGCCTTTAGAACCTGAAATAAAAGAAGAATGTTCTACATGTAAACACAAGCACTCTGAGTGATCAGCACAGAAATACATAGGTCATCATTTTGTGTAAAGTCATAAGGTAATGACTTTTTATTACCATGGTTGTGCTTGATCTAAATGAGTTATCTTTGGTTTCTGTGTACTTTGAGAGCTTTGTACTATAACATGACATCTCTGTCCACCAAATCCACACCTGTTTACTCTTTGGCCTCTTTCTCCTTTAATCAGCTAGGTACTGCTTTTCATTTATACCCGTATTTTGTTTGCCTGCTAAGTTAGATGTGAGAGTAGGAGGTGGAATTGAGAATTGAGAGACTGACAGGAGCCAATTCACTGAGGATTGCATTACTGTGTGTACTGGGTTGGAGAGTACCCTGTTCTCCCAACTCATGTCCTTGTCAGAACTTCAGAAATGTGACCTTGTTAGGAAGTGGAGTTGCTGTGGATAGAATTAAGGTGATGTCACACTGGGATAGCGTGGTCCCTTAATCTAACATGACTAATATCCTTAAAAGACGACAAGAGAAGATACAGAGAAGGCGACAGGGAGAATGGCGTGTGAAAACAGAAGGAGAAACATGGGTGATGGGTTTGTGAGCCAAGAAATTGCTGGCAAGCCAAGAATTGTTGGCAATACCAGAAACCAAGAGAGAGGCATTAGATAGATTCTCTGGTAGAGCCTTCAGAGAGAGCATGGCCCCGCCAACAGGCCAAAATTCTGATTTTGGATTTCTAGCCTCCTGGCCAGAAGGGAAATAGAGTTTGAATGCAGGAAGTCAGAAACATTCACTGTGTCAGCCCAAGGATAGCATCGCTGGAATAATTCTGTGAGAGAATAAATTACTGTTCTTTTAAACACCCAGTTTGTTATAGCAGCCCTAGGAATCAAATATACCACATAAAGGAATTTAAATACTATATTAACTTATAAAGAATTTTAACTGCCAAACATAGTCTTCTGTTGGATATCAGTTCTATGTATCTTTTATGATATAATACGTTATTAAAGTAATAATTTTAAAAGACTTAAAAGAGGATGTAATACTTCCTTGAAGGTACCCAAAAGTTCTCATTTGTAGATAAGGTCAGTGCCTTTAAGGCATTTGATACAGTTTCTCATGGTATCCTTCTGTGCACTTAGAGAATTGCATCCTCTAAATAGATTTCTTATTGTATATTTGATGATTTAGACTTTGGCCTAGAGGAAGCAGATTAGGGCATATTAAGATATACTCTAGGGTAAAGGTAGCTATATCCTAAATAGAGAAATGAAAATAGGCAGAATTGCCCATCACCAAGAACATATTACTTATATTTATCCCTCTTCTTAAAGCAATGATCCTTCTGCTCTCACCCTTCCCCTTTTATTAAAATCTGTCAGTCTTCCAGATCTTTAAAGTATTGTCTTTAAAGTGTCATCCCCCACAATTAATCTTCTTTCCACTGTTTAGGCCAAATGCAAGTCTTCTGTGATCTAGTTTAGCATATACCATATGCATGGAAGTTCTTTGTAAATTTTTTTGAAGACAGGTACCCTATTTGATCTTTGAAATATCAAAGTCCTAAAATATCTGCGTCCTGTTAGACATGTGTCTTGGGGTGGGGGGAAGTCTTAGTCACCAGTGAATACTGTGGCAGTTGATACAAGTACAATCCTTAACTTTTTGGACCATTAGGGAAAATTTGGATCTAATAAAGAACACGAAAAGAAATGGATTCCTTTTCCTCCGAGGGTCAGATGAACAGTGTTTTTGGACATTTTCAAAAATGAGAGAGATTCTTTTTAGTTTAGGGTGTGTGTGTGTGTACGTACGTACTGTGCTTTCTAAGACACAGCAGATACTTGATGGGTTTTGTTGGCACTTTTTAAAAAAAATTTTAATGTATATTTAGTTTTGAGACATAGATAGAACATGAACGAGGGAGGAACAGAGACAGAGGGAGATACAGAATCTGAAGCAGGCTCCAGGCTCTGAGCTGTCAGCACAGAGCCCGACATGGGGCTCGAACTCAGGGGCTGTGAGATCATGACCTGAGCCAAAGTCAGACACTTAACCCACTGAGCTACCCAGGCGCCCCGTAGCACTTTTTTTTTGAGTATAGTTGACACACAATGTTACGTGAGTTTCAGATGTACAACATGGTGATTCGACAAGTTTATACCTTATGCTATGTTCACCCCAAGTAGCTGCCATCTGTCACAGTATTAGACTATTAAAAATCATTGATTCTATTCCTTAGGCTGTGCCTTTTATTCCCATGACTTAATTCATTCCCTAACTGAAAGCCTCTATCTCCTCCACCCATTTTGCCCATCCCATCACCCCCTCCCCTCTGGCAACTACCAGTTGGTTCTCTTTAGGTGTAGTTCTGATTCTGCCTTTTTTTTTTTTTTAAGTAAGCTCTATGCCCATTGTGGGACTTGAACTCACAACCCTGAAATCAAGAGTCATATGTAGTACCGACTGAGTCAGCCAGGTGCCCATGTTTGTTTTTCATCATTCCTTTGATTAAGGCTTTGATGTTGCCAAAAATGTTATATTAAAAATAGAAATAGTAAAACATTCAGCCATCAGTAGCTAACCATTCTTTGCAGATAGGTCGTATATCTGCATATTTCTTTGCCAGGGATTTTAATTAATGTTTCAGAGAGGCTCAGCGATTTGGAGGACAGCACTGGTTCCAAGTGGCTGCATTTCTTTAAGGCCTGAGCCTCCTGTGGAGGCATCTGGATTTGAAATGCTTATGAACATAGTCTAAATTGCAACCTAGATTGGTATTGTGAAGATTATTAATAGATTCGGACAACAGAAGGGGAAAGTAAAAAACAAACACAAGATACTTGCCCTCCCAAATCATAAAGGCATCTATTTTTGAGGAAGTGAACGAGAAGTATTATGTTCATTAAAATAATGGAAAAGTTGACATTATTATCAGTAGCCATAAAGTAGGATAGAGGTGTGTGATACCATGTGAACAGTTTAGAAAATAAGCTAAAATTAAAGTAAGTTTTTGAATTGTGCTTTTGGAAAAAGGACATAATATGTAATCAGGTCATGTCTCTCATAACTTAAATTAGATGAAAAAAATCACATAGATAAGAAAATGTGATTAAGTCACTGGAAATAAGAATGTCATTGTTATCACTTTCTTTTAATAAGTGAAAGGTGAGGAAAGATATCCTTTTAAACTGTGTGTGAACAATTCCAGTACCTTCTTAAAAATGAAAATTGGATTGTAATATGGGATTGTCTTTGACCATATTCTAAAAGGATAATAGAATGACTTGGCAAAAGACCCCGTAAAGGGAGTCCGTGTACAAAGGAACAAATACAAACACTCCTACAAACAAAACTCCTACAAACAAAAGTCGATGTAATTGGCAGCAAGATTTAAGAGAAAAAAACAAAAATGGGCCCAGGGAGACAGAACATGTTTTTCCTCCTCATTTTGGTGTTTTCTAATCTAAGGAAAACCAAAACAAAACAAGATATGAAACATTCCATCTTTGTGGCAGGAGAGTAGAAAGATTCAGGATTATTGTTTATGAACTGTTTGGTGTGAATTCAGAAACTAGAAGACACTCCTGTTTTAGAAGTTCTAACACCATGAGCGTTGCTGCTGATTGTTAGATTTTTAAAGTATTTTTTTTTTACATTTAGCATTTTACTAATGCTCAAAGGAAACATTATTTATTAAAATACAGAATGCTTGAAGGAGATAAATTGAATGGAAATAACTGATATTTTGCCAACTCCTTGGCTGTAGCTTTAGAAATAAACCAGAAGGAACAGTATGTCAGGATTACCATTTCTTTTTATTGATTAGATGCATTGTTTGCATCGTGCGACCTACCTAGTACTAAGGAGTTGGGGGCCTTTCTGCAGTTTTTTCACCTATTAAAAGTGAAAGAAGTTATCTGTGCTACTTTTTAAAGATTCCTGAGAATTTGGATTATCAAGAGAACAGATGAGTCTTGCTTATTGCAAAACCAATATACAAAATTTAATTTTACAACAAAGGTAAAGTGAGCATTAATGTGGCACACTGCTTTTAGTAAAATCCCTTTAAACGACACTTTTCATAGTATTTTTTTTTTACCTTATTATATATTTCAGTTTTATTCTTAAACACTTTTTAGGAATATCTCCATTGAGCTAATTCAAATATCCCCATTTGTATACATTTTCACTTTGTTTTAGTTCGTGGTTTTGTATTCCTTTTTGGAAAACTGTGTGGCAGTAAAGTACTAAATAAAAACAGAGAATTTAGTGTCCCTTGTGAAATACAGCCATTTTTAGTACATATTCTTTGCTCTGAAACATAAATGATTTATAACCAAGACAGTTCATATGTGAATCAAGTGTGCATGATGAATACAGCACCATCTACATGTGTTAATTGAAACAACTTGGAAGTAATTTTTAAAACTGCTGAAAATTTTCCTTGCCATAATGTCCAATTTTTTTTTTCTGGACACCTAACCTTTTGCCTTCCCAGTGGGATTGTTGCTTTTAAAATTTTCGTTAGTTCCTAAACTGTATTCTAGTGTGTTTTTCTGTACATTTGCTTGAAGTGACTGTATATTTGAGGGAAAGCGAGAGTAGGTTTTCTGATGAGTTACAGTGGTAATATTATTGCTGGATGAAGCAGCTTTTAACATCGAGAATGACCATAAAATGGTAGTATATTTAATAGAAATAACTTTCTCTGTGTTATAGCAATATATTGTAATAGTTTTCTGTATGTGAACTTACCTTCTTCCTACAGACAATTACTAAGTAACTAGTATAGTTCACAGATAAAAATCTTTGATGTGCCTGGGTGGCTCAGTCAGTTAAGCGTCCAACTTCGGCTCAGGCCATGATCTCACGGCATGTGAGTTCGAGCCCCACCCGCTGTCTGTGCTGACAGTGTGGAGCCTGCTTGGGATTCTCTCTCTCTTCCTCTATCTGTCTGCCCCACCTCCCCTCTCAAAAAAATAATTAAAATCTTTAAAAAAATGTTCAGTGGACTTCAGTACACATAAATGTATACATACATACGTACATTCTTACATACATACATACATACCTTAAATAGAAATGCAACATGCCCTTTGGAAAAAAAATCCATCAAAACTCACCTGTGTAGCTCTCAAGAAGCTATTACCATCTTCTCATCAGTTAACTAGGAAAACTAATGACTCTACCATCTTTTACCTAAATGTTCTAAGTCTAATATAATACTTTTTAAAATCCTGTACAAATGCAAGGACCATATAGCGAGCAGTATAGTGATCTATTTGATCACTTTTTTCAAAATTGTGTTAAAATTTTTGATAATTATAAAGCATGGTGCATTGTTAAAATATTTTTAATTGAAGGCTAATGGTTATATCCTTTCCCTTATTCTTTTTTTGTTAAGAGCTCATTTCAGGAAAATAAAGATAGTGATAGCAATCATTTTTAGGTTTAATATGGACGATTTCCCATGCATGAGCATGTTTTGATTTTTCTTTTTTTCTTTGAAGTTTTTATTTAAATTCCAGATAATATACATTGTAATAGTAGTTTCAGGTACAGAGTTAAGTGATTCAGTACTTAAATGCAGCACCCAGTGTGCATTACAGTAACATATTTACCCAAAGGATATAAAAATACTAATTTGAAAGGGGTACATGCACCCTCCTGTTTATGGCAGCATTACCAACAGTAGGCAAATGATGGAAAGAGCCCAAGTGTCCATCAACTGATGAGTGGATAAAGATGATGTGATGTGTACACACACACACAAACACACACACACACACACACACACACACACAATGGAATGTTACTCAGCCATAAAAAAGAATGAAATCTTGTTTTGGCTTTTCTTGTTTAATGAATACACACTGTAAGTAAGGTCTTACCAATTTCCTTTTATAGGTAAGGAAATTGAGATTCAGAAAATTGAGTAATTTGCTTAATATCACTATTAAGTGATAAAGCTAGGATTTGATCCCAGATAGGCTTTATATCCAAGTTCATAGGACCATAAGCTTCCCGAGGGCAGAGACCATGACTTTTGTTCCAGGGATTTAAGTATCTACCATATCCAAATAAAACCTCTTACTACCAGATATCATGGATATTTTGAATTCCTTTTGTATTTTTTAAAGAAAACACATTTTGGAATTTTACAGCAAATGTAAGCAGTTTCTTTAGCTAAAATAAAAATCAGGAGCAGTATTTAGTATAAATATATCATGGGAAAAAATAAGCAGCTAAAATGTATGGGGTTTTTGGAGACACAAGCAAAAATGTATATTTTTTTGCCTTACACTTGTTGACTTCAACATTTCTATCTAACTGACCCCAGAGACTTGTAATAACTTAGGTATTTCAGATGGAAAAAGCTTTGGGTTACCTGAAAGAGGATGGCTGAAAATAAATTGTATTCATTTCGAGGTGCTTGGTCCATCCCTTCAGAAGTACCCAAAGAGAGCTTCATCTTGGACCATTGGAATGCATGCCAGAATGCAGCATACTCTAGGATACATGTTGATGATGTCACACTGTCACTGTCCTTGGTCACAGCCTGGAGGTTTTCTTCATAGTCTTGAATATAGTTTGAAAGCCTTAGTGTTTTGTTCACTGTTTTATGTGATGTCCTGAAACTGTGCTTCATGATTATCTATTCCTCCTTTGTGATTCACTTCACAATGGAAACCCTCTTATTCCACACAGGACAGTAATAGTTTGGTATGTTAGTAAATGACACCATATGTCAAGGATCTAAGTGTGATGGCAATTCGATGTAGTAGAGTAAGGGAGTTGAGGTGTTCCAGGACCTGAAACACCGTGTGAAATGAGGAGTCACGACGGATTGCATTGGGTAGCTGCAATCTGAGCAAGACTTGAGGCCAGCTGGGTGTCTGTAGGAGACTTGTTCCAGGTAGAGTGAACAACTAGAAAAAAGGCTCTAAGATGTGTTTTTTGTGTTCAAGCAATAGCAATGAGGAATGTGGATTTTACAACCGGACAGTAGTAGTAAACCATGAAGTTGAGGGGCTTAGCGTATAGATTAGAGACATGTACACTTTGGTTCCTGTGCACTGGAGAAAGAACATGGAGGCATTTGCAAAACAATCTGAAAGGAGATTCCTTGAGTAGTTTTATAATATCCCCCATAGGAAGGCCTTTTTTTAGTTTCAGTTCCTTTTACTAATTTTGTCCCACAAATTTAATTGAGTTTTATAGAAAGAACACATGGCTTTATTTTATACTCATATTTCATCTAATTATGTAGTATATATGTCATTAAATAAATAAGAATGGAAACAATCACAGAGGACTCTTAGTAAGCCATATGTTCTGGTTATCTTTTGCTATATAACAAATTAGTCCAAACTTTGTAGCTTAAAACAGCAGTCACTATTTATATCTCGTGTTTTTGCGAGTCATAAATTTGGGCATGGGTCAGCAGGGTGATCTTTCTACTTCGTGTTGTATCAACTGTGATTATGCAATGGTAGCCAACTGTCAAGTGGCTGGCCAGGAGAATTCAAAGCAGCTCCACTCACATGTCTGGTGCTTCAGTGGGGATGACTGGAAGACTTGGCTCAACACTACTGACCTAGTGCCTACATATGGCCTTCCCAGCCTGGTGGACTTAGGATAGTTGAACTTCTCACATGGCAGTTGAGGGTCCAAGAATAAATGATGCAGAAGGGAGGAAGTGTAAGTTTCCAGTCTCTTAAGGCCTGGCCCCGGGAAGCAACAGAGAATTTCTTCTACCATATTCTCTTAGTCAAAGCAGTCATGGAGCCAGGCCATATTAAAGAAGGGAAACAAAGGCTTTACCTCTTCACTAGGAGGGGTATCACAAATGTTTGCAGCTATCTTCATTCCATGAAGCATACAGTTCAGGGCACCTGGGTGGCTCAGACGGTTAAGCATCGGACTTTGGCTCAAGTCATGATCTGACGGCTCTTGAGTTTCAGCCCCACGTCGGGCTCTGTGCTGACAGCTCAGAGTCTGGAGCCTCCTTCAAATTCTGTCTCCGTTTCTCTCTGTCTCTCACCTGCTCGTGCTCGTGCATGCTCTCTCTCTCTCTTTCTCAAAAATAAATAAATATGGAAAAAAATTAAAGCATACATTTCAACTTAAAAGTGTAGCTTTCTAATTAAGATCTTTCAACAGGCCATCTTGGTACATCAGGAATGTAACAGGGAAATGGAAAGTTTTGGTGTATCCAAAAATTCAGGTAAATGGAGGCCTATTAAGACAGAAGCTGGTAAGGGGTACATGCACCCCTATGTTTATAGCAGCATTATTTACAATTGCCATGATATGGAAGCAGCCCAAGTGTCCCTCAATTGAATGGATAAAGAAGAATGGTATATTATTTAGCTATGAAAAAAGAATGAAATCTTGTCTTTTGCTATGACATGGATGGACCTAAAAGGATTATGCTAAGTGAAACAAGTCAGTCAGAAAAAGACAAATACGATATGATTTCACTCTTAGGTGGAATTTAAGAAATAAGACAAAGAGAAAAGAGAGAGAGAGAGAGAGAGAGAGAAATCAAGAAGCAGATTCTTAAGTACAGAGAACACACTGATAGTTACCAGAGGGAAGGGGGGGGGGGGGGGGTGTGGTGAGGATGGGTGAAATAAGTGATGGGGATTACGGAGTGCCCTTGTTGTGATGAGCACAAGGTAGTATAAGGATGTGTTGAATCAGCATATTGTACACCTGAAACTAATATTACACTATGTGTTATCTAAGTAGAATTAAAATAAAAACTTAAAAAAAGAGATGCTAGTATAATTGCATTGTTTTTATTTCACATTAACCTCATTTGAAATTATCACTCATATGTCTACCCAGATATTTAAAATCATAAAGGTGTACTGTATTATTTAGGAGTCAATGTCCATGTTAGTGTAGTGTAGTTATAAACATTTTAGTCTCTAGGAATCATATTCTTTTTGTCTGTTCTCTTTTAAACAGAACTGATCAGTTTTTAAATTTAAATTTACTGTACTTTAAGGTTTTATTTATTTATTTATTTTTTGTACTTTAAGGTTTTAAATACTTACCTGAAAAGAACACTTTCCAGATTGGGAGGGTTGTGTAGATTTTACACTGCAATAAATCATTGTGAAAAATATGGGCAGTCAGATGTTCGAGATTCTCTTCCTACTTGAGCCCTAAGAAATATTAACCATCTTCTCACAGGATTTTTAGCACATCTGCTCCTTTTCAAGCTATGGCATGGAGGTGTGCAAGACTGAGTCGATTGTCTCTTAGAGTTTACTTTGTGTCTTTAAAACTTTGTTTTTCAGTAAAGGCAATTGCTCCTTGAGTAATACTGGTTGTTCCACACCCACTAATTATCATACAGCCATTTAAAGTTGAAATAGTAATCAAACCAATGAAAGCCCAAGATTAGCTGCCTTCCTTCTTCATTTCTAGTGGAGTGACTCATCTGAATATCTATAAAGGATTTTGTGGTGCATTCCCCAGCAGATGCAGTGAAACAAATGCAGTACACGCTTTTAACATACAGCTTTGAATGTTAGGTTGAATTTTAAGTTGGACATATTTTAACTTCTACAATTTAATTATGGGAGTTAAATGATCTTAGGGGATCATTCCAGTTATGAATGGACTGTGAGGATTTGGGTTTGATTACACAAAGAAAAATCTATTTTAAACGGTAACATTTATATTTTTTGCCCATCAGAAATTACTGGTTGATGCTTCTATTAAAATTATTAAGAGCTAAGTCTATAATGATACTTGGGGCAAATTCTCATTTAAGGAATGGCATACTGCATGACAGGTTGTGAGGTGTTAAGAGATAATTGCATGCCTAGAAGGTGTGGTGAATCATATGAGCAAAGGCCAAGAACATCCAGAGACCAAAATTCACAGTCATTTCAAATATTACTCCCTGGTGTGCATTATTCTACTTAAAATTTGCATACTTGTTATAAATATAAAGACCAAAAATTTTTTAAAAAGATGGTTAAATGAGTACTTTCATAATTTTTAGAAATGTATTTAAACATTTACCAACCCAGTGCAATTTATTCAATTCATAATTACAAATAGGGGAATATGCCATATACTATTCTGGACCTTCCTTTTGAAATAATCTTGAGTCCCAGAAGACTTAAATGCGTGCTATGAATCAAAGAAATATAATGTATCAAATAACGAAGTGTTTACTTAGATGCATTTTGATACTCCTATATATTTAATTTTTAAGCAATTATTTTTTATTAGAATTTCTTTATTAGAGTCAAAAAGCAAGTCCTTAATTTTCCTTGTTTTGATAGAAGACCTCCGTGTTTTATCATTGATAACCAGGGGAATTATGGATAAGAGAAAGGAGACAGACAAAAGGAACATTTTACGGTTTATTAATTTGTGTTCAATAAAATAATATGTGCCTTTCTGTCCCTTATATTCCTTACTCATGTAAAGGTAGAACTATTTCTGCTTGTGGAATTAATGTTAATTTTATATGCCCAAATACCATTAGTAAAGGCTGCAGTGAGCATCTGACTCCACTACTAAAAACAGTAACAGCTGAGAACAGCAAGAGAGACACAACGACAAAAGTAACTTACCATTCAAATTATACCTATGATCAGGACCTACGTTTAAATCCTGATTCCTACATTTTTAACTTTGTGGTCCTGGCAGTTCTTAAACTCATTTGCCTTAGTTTTTCCACCAGCATCTGTAGATGGATATTAATGGTAATTAACCTCTACATTTATTACAAGGATCACATGAACTAATGCGTGAAAAGTGCTTTGTAAACAAACAACCCAATTTAAAAATGGGCCAAAGACCTTAACAGACACCCGCCAAAGAGGATCCACAGATGACAAATACACATATGTCATCAGGGAAACAAAAAGTTTAAAAAATGAGATCCCACTACACACCTTTTAGAATGGCCAAAATCTAAAACACTGACACCACCAAATGCTGGGGAGGATATGGAACTGTAGGAACTCTGATTCCCTACTGGTGGGAATGTAAAATGGTGCAGCTGCTTGGGGAAACAATTTGGTACTTTTTACCAAACATATTCTTACCGTACAACAGTAGCACTCCTTGGTATTTACCCAAAAGGTTTGAAAATTTATTCCACGCAAAAACCTGAACATGGATGTTTATAGCAGCTTTATTCACAATTGCCAAAACTTACAAGCAACCAACAGGTCCTTCAGTGAGTGAGTGAATGGATAAATAAGCTGTTGAGATAATGGAATATTATTTAGTGCTAAAAAACAAAAACAAAAACAAAAACAAAAAACAAAACAAAAAAAAAACAAGCCATGAAACAACATGGAGGAATCTTAAATGCATATTACCAAGTGAAAGAAGCCAATCTGAAAAGACTACATATTATTTGGTTTCAACTATATGACCTTTGGGAAAAGGCAAAGCTCTGCAGAGAGTAAAAAGATCGCAGGTTACCAGGAATTAGGGAGAGGGGGATGAATATGTGGAGCACAGAGGACTTTTAGGACAGCGAAAATACTCTCTATGGTATTATAATGATGGATATATGTCATTATGCATCTATCCAAACCCATAAAATGTACAAGAGCACGAGTGGACGTTAAGATGAACAATGCAAATTGGGTGATGATGATGTGTCAGTGTAGGTTTATCACTAGTAACAAATGTACTATTCTAATGGGGGATTTGACCACGGGAGAGGCTATGCATGTGTGGGCTCAGAGGGTATGTGGGAACTCTCTGTACTTCTCATTTTTGCTATGAACTTAAAACTAAAGGGAAAAAGATAAAATTAAGTCCGTTAAAAGACTTGAAAAGGCTTAAAAAATAAAGTCTCTTAAAATTAAAAAAATATTTTTAGTAGATACTTGTTTACTTCACCTCTTGTTACATTATTCTAATCATTTTATCATAAATGAGTGCTAAATGGATTCATTCTTTTAACAACTAAAGAAAAACAATTGCTTTGAAAGGCTTCCAACCCTTACGTGTTCAATACATATTAGATAATTTTTATTAAAATACAAAATTGAGTGTTAATACTCTCAATTGATGAAGTTTTAATACGCATGAGATTTATATGAAATGCCTAGAATAGGCAAATCAGTACAGGTATAGAATAGGTGAGTAGCTTTCAGGGTCTAGGGAAGCGAAGAATGGAGCAAGACTGGTAATGGGTATGAGGTTTCTTTGTCAAATTGATAAATATGTTTTGCTTTAGTGGTGAGAGTTGCACCACACTGTGAATGTACTAAATATCACTGACTTGTGCACACTTTAAAAGAATGAATTTTATGGTGTAGTAATCATGCTGTATTGAAAACCTTCTAAAAATTAAATGAGAAGGCTAGAGAGACAAGTAAATTTTGGAATAGTGTTTTTTTAATCGGTTTACACAATACCTGGCATGTTAAGCACACTCTACGTATATAATATACATTATAATATGTATGATAATATGTATTATGTACAATATAATAACATGTCATATATATTTTATAGCTCACATATATATAAATTCTCAATGAAGTACGTATTATAAATTAAAAAAAAAAAAAACAGAGGGGCGCCTGGGTGGCTCAGTCGGTTAAGTATCCGACTTCAGCTCAGGTCACGATCTCGTGGTCCGTGAGTTCGAGCCCCACGTCGGGCTCTGGGCTGATGGCTCAGAGCCTGGAGCCTGCTTCCGATTCTGTGTCTCCCTCTCTCTCTGCCCCTCCCTCATTCATGCTCTGTCTCTCTCTGTCTCAAAAATAAATAAACGTTAAAAAAAAAATTTAAAAATAAATAAATAAATAAATAAATAAATAAATAAATAAATAAATAAAACAGATCTTATAATGAGTGCTTCACTGAAGATAAAACACAGTGGGTGATTGGATGGTTACTCTAGTTTCAGAAGGCTTTGCTGAAAAAAGGCTTTGCTCAGGTATATCACCTAAGATATGATTGTCTAGAATGAACCAGTCTTCTAAAGCCTAGGAAAGAGCATTCCAGAAGGACGGAATAACTAGTACAAAGACTCAGAAACATGGCTGCCTTCATGTGTTTAAGAAGGCCACAAAAGAGAGAGACAGAGAAATGCAGGAGGGCTAGGGCCATAGTTGGCAAGTTAACCTCGAAGGATACTTTGCAGATTTTCTCATATATGAAATGAATAATAGTATGGAGAATTGACGTGAGGTTTAAAAAATCCCGTTAATACTTACTAGTGTAGTGTCTAATTCATCATAGGAAGTAAATAAATATTACTACTCTATTAGTTTGTCAATAACATATAGACTGGCCCAATCATGAGCAAATTTAAAATAGATTTAAAATGGGGCAGCTGGGTGGCTCAGTCGGTTAAGCATCCGACTTCGGCTCAGGTCACAATCTCACAGTCCATGAGTTCGAGCCCTGCGTCGGGCTCTGTGCTGACTCTCAGAGCCTGGAGCCTGCTTCAGATTCTGTGTCTCCCTCTCTCTCTGACCCTTCCCTGTTCATGCTCTGTCTCTCTCTGTCTCAAAAAAAAAAAAAAAATAAGTAAACATAAAATAAAATGAAATAAAATGAAATAAAATAAAACAAAATAGATTTAGAGCACTTACAGTGGTACCTTGGGCTTCTGGAAAACCCACTCTTTCTTAATCTGTGAGGAAAGAAATGGTGAGTTTTCCACTGGTAACAAAAAAGAATAACGTAATAGAAAACAAACTGCTCATACCTTCATCATTTTTTAAAAAATTCCATGTCATGGGATTTTGGACTTACTCTAGTCTTCATATTAATTGGTTTTGGAGTCAGAATGCATTTTCTTACTTTTTTTAAAACAGGTATCCTTATTTTATTTATTTATTTTTTGTATCTTCAGTGGTTCTTCTTGTTCTTCACGTTATCGGGAGAAATGTGTATAAAGTTAGGAGGAGTAAAAAGTACGAAAAAGAAACTTTCTCTCAATTGGTTAATTGTCTAAAAGTCTGTATATAGATCATGGATATAGACAAAACGTGACACACTAAGTAATAGGAAAGTATCAAAGACCTTTTCGCTTTTATTAAAACCATCATAAGGGGCGCCTGGGTGGCTCAGCCGGTTAAGCGTCCGACTTCAGCTCAGGTCACGATCTCACGGTCCGTGAGTTCGAGCCCCGCGTCGGGCTCTGGGCTGATGGCCCAGATTCTGGATCCTGGTTCCGATTCTGTGTCTCCCTCTCTCTCTGCTCCTCCCCCGTTCATGCTCTGTCTCTCTCTATCTCAAAAATAAATAAACGTTAAAAAAAAAATAAAAAAAAAAATAAAAAAAAAAACCATCATAAGGACTTTGGCAATAGTTTTCTTGCTAAGGTTATCATCAGCGCTCTTAACAGAAGGCATAAAAGGACTTCTAGGTTTTACACACTGTATCTTAGTATTCTCTAAATATAGGAAAATAACATAATGCTGCAGTCAAAAGAGGAAGCTTAGAATAAGCTTTGGAATAATGTAAATTTAAACTTTCCCTTACTTTCTAGCAGTAGGAACTTAAACTAGTTCATTAAACTTTCTAGGATTCAATTTCCTTACACATAAAATTATCATACTAATAATTACTTCATAAGATGCTGTAAGAAAAGTATTGAGTACAGTTTCTGTGATAGGCAGTATTGGTAATAATATAATAATCATCACCATCACTACCTTTCCCTTTATAAAATTCTAATGATGACAGAAAGATAGTTTTAATTTAAAAATCAAGCTGATATTGTGTTCTTGTTAAAATATATAAAAGTACAAAGAAAAAATATCTCTCTACTAAAATAGTAAAAAAAAAAAATTAAAAAATTTGGTTTTGTAAACCTGACCTTGATAATTATCATGATAATAAAAATAATCACCATTATGTTACTTGTTTTGTGATTAACTTCTACTTATATGCTTTCCCTCTATTGATATTTTAAAATATTTCATAGCTGAATCACTTGGAAAAGAGTTTCATTTCATATTATGTTTTCAGTATTATATTGAGCATTTGACTCCAATTTCTCTACAAAAGTTGGGGCCCCCAATCTTTCCTTTCAACAATATTTGTGAGTTGACAAACATCAAGGGTTATGCCGTAGCATGCACAAGAGATGTGGAAAGATACTGTTCAAATTAGTACCATAAATTTTCCTTTTATGTTTGCCAACCTCATATTTATTGAAATGCACTAAATTGCCTCAGACATCTCAGGATACAACATTCAATTTATAATAATCTTTGTGGTTAACTTAATTCCATTAAACTTATCTTTGAAAGGTGGCAAATTAAGCAATCCAGAGTGCAGTTACATTTCTTTGGGAGATGCTGTGAACTATGTAGATGATTGCTGTGTGGTGGGGTGAGAGGAGTATTCAAGAAGTAGTTATGTAATTAAAAAAAAAAAAAAACAACTTGTGTATGGTCTCTTTCACACCAAAGCTCTCTGCTGCGCTACATGACTTTGGATGATGTCGCACTGCTTGAATCACTGCAGTCCTGACCATCTGGGGTGAAAAATGATGAGTTAGCATTTTCACCGATGTAAAGGCCTACATTTTTATTTTCTGACCAGATTTCACCTTAGCAAAAGTAATCTCTAAAAAGAGTTTAGGCATTTCACTTTTGGCAAATTTCTCTTCTTGGGGTGAAATGTGTGTGTGCAGATTTGGATGTGCAACATGAGATTGTAGGTACTTAGTTACTGTTAGGTAATTAAATGCTGTGTTGTCATGGCAGTAAATTTCCTGTGTTGTGCATCACTTTTGGGGGGATGTGTGCTGTTTCAGTGACACTCGCTGAATTGATTTAGTGGATTTCCTGCTTGCTTGTTTTAGTACCCTAGGGACCAGCTAGTTCTTTGTGGAGCTTGTGAGCCTTTCGGATTTTACCTGGGTGTGTGATAAGACATGAATACAGTGTCCCCCAACCTAGGAGATCTGACTAGTGGGTTTCTCTTGATTCTCCTTTGTGCAGTACCACCTCTCCAATCAGACTGAATGTCATCAAGGCTCTTAAACTTGTTTGAAGTTCTTCCTATCTTCTGAAAACCAGATATTAAAAATTTTTAAACTGTCATACTACATGGCCAATCCCCAATTGTGCTCTTTATCTGTGGTAGCAGTTTGGCGTTCTCGGTGCACAAGCCAGCCCCATTTGGTTCAGACATATAGCAAGGTATATATTTGGAGAGAATATTAGGAAATAGGTAAACATTCATTTAAAATGTTTGACCAAGGGCGCCTGGGTGGCTTAGTAGGTTAAGCGTTCAACTTGGGCTCAGGTCATGATCTCATGGTTCATGGGTTTGAGCCACACATCGGGCTCTGTGCTGATAGCGCGGAGCCTGGAGCCTGCTTCAGTTTCAATGTTTATTTATTTTTGGGACAGAGAGAGACAGAGCATGAACGGGGGAGGGGCAGAGTGAGAGGGAGACACAGAATCGGAAACAGGCTCCAGGCTCCGAGCCATCAGCCCGGAGCCTGACGCGGGGCTCGAACTCACGGACCGCGAGATCGTGACCTGGCTGAAGTCGGACGCTTAACCGACTGCGCCACCCAGGCGCCCCGAGCCTGCTTCAGTTTCAGTCTCTCCCCCCGCCCGCCCGTCCTTCACTCACACTCTGTCTCTTTCCCTCTCTCGAAAATAAATAAACATAAAACAAAATGTTAAATGTTTGACCAGTTGTGACGTTACACTGACAGGTTGCCCTCCCCTGTAACCTGGGGCTGTATTCCTGACTCCAACAGGTCTTCTGCTGAATCATGCTGTTAATCTCATAGTAGATAAGCAAAGAAACAAATAGATGAACACAACCATGTTAGAAAAGGGCGTTTTTAGATGCATAGATTCTGGAGATAGTGCTGAGTTCAAATCTCAACACTGCTATTTAATAACTGTAGCCTTGGACAAGTTACTTAGATTCTTTCTGCCCCTCTTTATTTTTAAAGTGAGTAATGATATGCTTACTTTGTAGGTTTGTTGGAAAGATTTATATCTCTTAAAAGGTGTACAGGACATAGAGAGCATCACATGATACTTTACATTTACTATTACCGCTTCCTTGGGGGAAAGATATCAATGTCTAGAGATACAGCTGTATCTCCAGTTACTGATATAAATAATTTGAGATGAGGGAACCACTAGCAAATCAGAACTTGGTGTAGATATATTCTGTGTGTATGCCACAGCTAGTTTTTGTTTGATTTTTATTGTTGTTTTTTTATTTGTCAAGTTTCCTGAATTCCTATTGGAAAACCTTTTGGGGTCATTTCCATTAGTGTTTGTAGGATAGCTTACTTCTTTCAGGGGAAAGTACCCATTAGCGGTACAGTACAACCATTGTGTCAGGGAAATCTACTAAATGGAGTCATGAGTGTTCATCTTTGTAATTATATAAGTGTGCGTTTCACAGGGCCAGTGTTGTAGCAGTAAATGGTTATAAATCATAGAGTGCTAAATGTAGATGGGACCTTAAAAGCTGTGGAGTCCAAACCCTTATTTTATAGATCGGAAAACTGAGGCTCACAAGATAGAGTGATTTGTCTAAAGTCATAGTAGCTACTGTCTGAAATGAGGAAAATATCCAAATGTCTGAATAAATCCTACCTTCTTTCTGCTAAAATTTTATGTCCAAATTAGTGTCTGAAAGATACCTTTGAAAATAGCAACATTTTCTTTGTCCTGAACATCTCTGCAGTGTTCAGAAAAACCTAGAAAGCCCGCTTGAAAAGCTATCCCTTTTTTCTCTTTTCAACTTCTGATTAAGACAGAAGCTCAAACTCTGCAGTCTCCCTTACAAAAACAATCTAACATATTGAGACTAACACTAATAATATTAGAGGCAAATTACTACTTCCCATATATATTGGCAATATATTTGTGGAAAAACCCACTTAGAATTCAGAGACACTCCATACCATTTCAGGACACCATCCCAAAACCTGATTAATGAAATGAGTGACCTCTGACTCAAGAATGGATCCATGACGCTTGAAATACCGAGCAGTAGCTCGTAACTACTGATAGCAGAAATGTGATACATAAGGCTCTTGTGTGACCCTTTCAAAAGTTGAACTGAACCATTATCTGTAAAAAGCTGAAAGGCACAGGCAGAAGCTGGGATCCCAAAGATTCCCGTTCATACAAAGTATGTGCTTCCCTAATGGCTATTTATCTTCCAACTCAGACTAGGAATTGTATGTGGGAAGGAGGCTGCTTGTGATTTCACAAGCAAGCCAGAGAAGCACAATGAGGGATGATACTGTCCCTTTAGTTGTCAGCCTTCCAAATGTGAAACAAATAATAGCAGAGGGATAAATGTGACAGAAAGCAGAGGAGAGAATCAGAACAGTTAGATATGGGAAACATCAAAGAACAAGAAATAGCAACAAAGTGATGCCAGAAGCCAGCAAGAAAGGGAGGGGGATATGTTATGAGAACCAGTAAAATTGGTGAAGAGTGGCTATAAGAAGGGGTGGAGAATGCTCACAAAGGAGGCCTTAAGAGGCCAGTGATCTGTTAGAGGGTGAAAAGAAAAGGAAGCTGATGACTTTTCTCTGAGGCAGAGAATACATACTTTTCTCTTAAAAAAAAAAGTGGAATTAGAATGCATTCAGGAATGGAAAAAAATTAAAAGAGATGAATTCAGAAAGATGTAGCAACATCATCGAGCATTGCGCCTGTGATTGAAACTGCCGGGTTGTTTATGTCTCCTTTCAGCTATAAAGCTTGTTCCTGGGAAATCACCCACGAGCCTGGAAATTAGGAACAGGACAATGAGAGTGCCATCAGAACATCAATTAATCCCAAAAGAAGGTTTGCTGCCAATAAATAGCTGAGTGTGCAGGCCATGTCACCTCTGTCTGATGTTTCTTCCTTTCAAATAGGTAACAGTAACAATTATTTTATCTAGCTCAGGGGACTTTAGTAAAGAGATAGGGGGTTAATGCATATATAAATGGAGGAATGTAGAATAAGCGTTCCAGAATATAGTGGTTAAAAGGACAGACTCAAAGCCAAACCTTCTGATTTTGAAATTCAACTCCTTTTCATCTTATCTCTGTGCTCTAGGGTGGATCACTTAACCTCTTTTCCTTAGTTTCTTCATTTGTAAAACGCAGTTAAAAATAGTGCCTACTTCGTAGGGTTGCTGTGAGGAGTGAGAAAAATACATGAAAATCACAATACTACCTGTCACCTATTAAGGACAATCTGAATGATGTTCACGGTGTTGATGCTTTAGAAATCAACTTTTCATATGAGCATAACATAGTGCATTCATTGATGGTACGACATAGGGATTAGAGTTATTGCTGGTGATGAAAAAAAAGTCCTGACATCATTATGTTCTGTTCATTCACTTTCTCTCCTTCCTCATGTCCACATTTTTTCAGTCCTGTCTCTCTCTTAGTTCACTGCAAAAGAAAATCATTCCTTTTTGCCTGACTTGCTGAATATATATTATTCATCAAGCATTTATCAAACACTTACTATATACAGGCATTGCTAGAATTATGAAGAGGTTGAAGGCACTTTTTTTTTCCCTGAAAGATACTCATCAAAACAAAGTAGCTCCCAAAAAAGAATAAATAAGAAATGTTCTGATAGATATATGAAGAAACTAATTTCACCTGGGCATACTTGGATGCTAAGAACAGACTTGCCACAAATGTTGAAATAATAATTGTTTTTTTAATCATTGAGGTTTTTTTTTTATTATAATCATTGAGTTTTAATGGTACAATATTACATCAAGCTTTCTTATATCTCACATTTCACCTTTTCATCTGTCTTCTAGTAAAATGTAGGGCTGGAATCTCAAGTGTCCTCACTCTTCCTGTCATCCTCCCCTATCACTAAAAAAACCCTATTTTATGCTTAAATGTTTCTGATGATGTTTTTCAGTATCTCATTCTATTAGGCTAACAGTTCTCATGCTCATTTAAAGCAATACTCATGACAGAGAACTGAAAAATAGCACAAACCCTACTTCTTATGAACCTTAAGGAAGGAGGCAGCAATCTCTCTCAAAGTCCTTTCGTGTAATTTATGAGGTTAAGAATTATAGTAAAGAGGGCACGTGGGTGGCTCAGTCAGTTCAACGTCTGACTCTTGATTTCGGCTTAGGTCATGATCCCAGGGTAATGGGATTGAACCCCCATGCTGGGCTCCGTGCTGGGCATGGAGCCTGCTTGAGATTCGCTCTTTCTCTCTGTCTCCTCTCTCCTCTCTCCTCTCTCTTCTCTCTTCTCTCCTCTCTTCTCTCTCCCCTCTCCACCTGTCTTCCCCCACTCCACTCTCTCACTCTCTAAAATTAAAAAATAATAATAATAAAGAGATTTTTACAGGTTTTTTTTCTTTAGTGGTGCAAGTTTACATGAAAGAACTTGGAAATTCTTATTCTTAGTGCAATAGAACATAGTTGAACTACCTGTACTATTTGACAGGCAACAAGATGCTTCTCATGCCAATAGTTGTTGTTTTCAGCACCCCCAGTATGCTTCCCTGTGTATGCATTTTACCTATGTTATCTTCAGCAAGCATTTTATATATTTTAAAAGGAACCAGAATTAACTTTCTTTTTTACCATATGAAGTAATGTATGCTCGCTGTCCAAAGTAGACTGCAGAAGAAGACAGTGAAAATAAGAGTTGTCTGAAAGTTTACGATTCAGGAATAACCAGTGTTAACTGTTTGCTTTATACAGTTCTGTTGACAACTGTATAATGATAACGAATGTTTATTGAGCATTTTATATGCACCAAGCAATTTGAATGACTTTCTATGTTAAATATTACCAGTTATGGCTCACAACAATCTTAGGATCTAAGTACTGTGATTATATCATATTTTAAATGAGGAAATGGGTGCAATAACAAAGTGCAGTACCTCGTTCACGATCACTGTTATAGTAAGGAATGGACCCAGGATTCTAACCAGGCAGTCAGGCTCAGAGCCCAGGTTTTTAACCACTAAGAAGTAATGCCTTTTTAGTATTATCACATGCACACAATTTTGTTAAGCTGCTTTAACTCACTTAATATAGCACATGTTTCTTCCCATGTTTTTTTTTTAATGTTTATTTTTTGAGACAGAGACAGAGCATGAATGGAGGAGGGTCAGAGAGAGAGGGAGACACAAAATCTGAGACAGGCTCCAGGCTCTGAGCTGTCAGCACAGAGCCCGACGTGGGACTCGAAGTCACGGTCCCCGAGATCATGACCTGAGCCGAAGTCGGGTGCTCAACCGACTGACCCACCCAGGCGCCCCTCCAATGTTTTTAATACTCGATAAGAGTATGATTTTTGTTGGCTGACTATAAATCTATCCATTCTATGTACTAGAATTGTTTTAAGTCCTATTTGATGGAGATTTAGTTTGCTTCCTGTTTTTCACTATGGAAATAATCTAGCATATTTTGCAAAAATTCTGACCAGGTGTACCACTTTTTGGTGACTTGAATATTTATTTAAATAAGCAGGTATTGGACCCCAGCGGTGTACATAGCAGTATGAAACATACAATAAGTATTTTCTGTGCAACAACTTGTTCCACGAACGATGCTAGGAGGCAAAAGGGAATAGAAAATTATAATGCCAGTCTTTCTGTTCCTAAATATGTTATAATCTAATGGAAGGAGATCCCTGGAAAGCAGTGTGTTTAAAATAATTTTTTAATGTTTATTTATTATTGAGAGAGTGAGAGAGAATGTGAGTGGGGGAGAGGCAGAGAGAATGGGAGACACAGAATTCAAAGCAGGCTCCAGGCTGTGGGCTGTCAGCACAGAGCTCGACAAGGGGCTCAAACTCATGGACCATGATATCATGGGGCTCAAAGTCATGGACCATGAGATCATGACCTGAGCCGAAGTTATACGCTTAACCGACTGAGCCACCCAGGTGCCCCTAAAGCAGTGTCTTTAAGCCAAATCCAGATAGGTGTACTGAGGAATGAATGGCAGGTAATAAAATTCTGGCAATGGATGAAAAAGTCCTATCAAGGGTTATGGTTATAATAACAAGTGTAGGTGGTAAGAGGAAATGAGTGTTTTAAGCAGATAAATATGATAGCATTATAGACATGGGAGTATTTGCGAAGACCGGGGCTGTACCTACTTAACTGGGTTGATTTGATCATTTCTGAGGATCTCATGATGTTAAATAGCATGTCTTACACTGTCCTTATATCGGTAGTGTAATACATGGGCATGCCATTAACCGATGGTGATTATAAGTAGAAGAAGCAGTTCTGTTGGCTAACAGCACTGGTTATAAATTAATGGGTTTGCTAAATAGTTTTTCCCAGGCCATAGAAGTATTGGGGTTTTGAATGTACTAAGAAATTTCCACCTGCTCTTAGGGCCAAGTGGTAAGAAGACCATTCTTTAAGACTGGATCTTCTGCAGTATTTCTGTAGTCTTTTTATTTTACTCTAAGCCCTTGGTGTTGCCTTCAGGGGTTACTGACTAGCATTTAATTGAAGGCCGGCTGAGTTAGATATATACCTCCTATAGTTGATGGGTTTTGTTGCCAGAAATATCCTTTTGCTTATCAGTGGGGAAGGTTTTTGCTTCTATTGCTGGATTTAAAGGTGTCCCTCAAGATTCCATTACTCAGTTCATTGAGAAAAGCTTAAAGCTAAGGGAAGGTCGATCGGAGCTCCGTTTGATGAAGGAGGCTGAGTGAAATAACAGCTCCCAAGTTGGCTCAAGTTCTTCCAGATGTTCACGTTTATATGAAAACTTAATACTTGGAAAGATTCCATGTGGTGAGACTTCTGTGCAAAATTTCCTCATACACAATTCCAACCCTAAAATGATTGTTTTTGGTCATTAGATGTGAAAGCTATCACTGATCATCCACAATAAACAACCAGAATGATTTTTTATCCTCCTTGACTTCTAAAGGCGAATACTCCTGTGATGGTCAGTGTATCGTTACCTGATTTTTTCTTTGAACTTGCTGTAAGTCCATGGGAAAGACATGGAGTCAAAGGAAACAAACAATATTAAGAAATAAATTGGCCCTGAAGAATTGTGCTTAAAATCTTCACGTAAACATAGATGCATACACTCTCCACTGCGATGTGATTACCGGGACTATAAAGAAGCTGGCTGAAGTGGTGGGGAAGGACTTGACTTTCCATGAAGTGAACAACTAAAACTAAACTTCTTCCCTGGGAGATAAGCTGAAATCATAGTACAGTTTGCATAAAAGTATACCTTTCCAAGGTTACTGCAGAACAATTAGGGCTGGGATCCTGGCAGAGAAAGCTCTGTAACCTCTTATTTGAAAGTGACTTCCTTGAGCTATAATGCCTCCCGGCCTGCACTTTCAGGCACTGTGTTGGGTAATGTGTTTACACGCTGGTCTCATTTTTCTTTGTGTAATAGGAGATGGGAGTAGCTTACTGCTACTTGGAGGTGACTTCAGGAAACAAGATTTTCAGGATGGTAGTTTTAAAAATGTGATTACTGGGAATAATAACTCCAGAGACAAAGATTTAATGGGATTACTCCCGATTTATTCAGCACATGACCAGGTTATTGAAGTTCTAGTTTTAGACCCGTGCATTCAGAGTCCACACTGTTCCCTGATGTATTGGACGTTAAGGTTCTTACTACCATATATAGGCATTAAGGTTGCCTCTAACTCTCAACAGCCGTCTTGCCTCTCAGAACACTTATTGCAGCCAGATCTTTGACAGCTGTATTCCTTGGTTACTTACCACTACTATCTCTTTAAAATTAGGCTATGGAAAAACTACATTATTAAAAGGAAGCAACCCCATCTTCAACGCCATTATAGTGTTTTTCAGTTCAGAGTTTTATTTTGTATGCATCATTTGATTTCATTTCCTCCAAAGCCTTGGGAAATGTGAGTTATTACCATCTTATTGTTGTTGATAAACAGCAGATACTATTTATTTAGCACTAGCTCCACATCAGGGGCTGTGCTAAACACGTTGCCCTTAGTCCAAACAATACCCCTAGGAAGCTGGAATTGATATTATGCCCATTTTACAGATAATAAAATCGTGGCTTAAATGACAGGCCCGGTGTATGCAGTTAGTGCCTAGTAGAATTGGAACTCGAGCACTCCTTGATCTGCTTTGAGTCTCTGTGGGCATGTTGCCGTACTGTTTTTTAGATGGAAGGGCCAGCGATGCTGAAAGTTTAAATAAGTTGCCTTGGGTTATACAGTTAGTTCCTGATGCCTTCCACCTGCAGCCCCGAACATTCTCCATTATAGCATGCTATCCCCAGAGCTCTAGCTTATGTGGTGCTCTGAAAATGAGACAAAGGAGCACTGCCTCCCAAACCATAGGGGAACCAGTTTTTTTTTTAATTTTTTTTTTAAACGTTCATTTTTTTATTTTTGAGACAGAGAGAGACAGAGCATGAACGGGGGAGGGGCAGAGAGAGAGGGAGACACAGAATCAGAAGCAGGCTCCAGGCTCCGAGCCATCAGCCCAGAGCCTGACGCGGGGCTCGAACTCCCGGACCGTGAGATCGTGACCTGGCTGAAGTCGGACGCTTAACCGACTACGCCACCCAGGCGCCCCGGGGAACCAGTTTTTTGAGAATGCACACTATGTCTGATGCCAAGTTCACAAGGATGGAGGAGTGGATTTGATACAGGATACCGTATTCAGCCCCTACTCATCTTTTCTCAAGCACTATTGTGCACGACGCGATACCCAGAGCTGTCACCAATGGCCTTGGCAGGCCTCATTGAAACTAACAGCTTGGCATTCTAAAATAATGGTAAGAGAAATATTCAACAGAATTTTCATATAACTATGTGCTCTTCGAAGCTGTAAGGAAGTAAAATTTGTAGTCCACTAATTACATTTCTAATAATGCTCACATTTTCCCTTCACCGCCAACAAAAATGTTTAACGAGATACAATGTGACAGCACTCATGCTAAAACTCCCCTGAAGGCAAAATGTGTCACTAGTCAAAATGACCCTCATCTTCTCTGGCTCTTGAAGAAGAGTTGAGAATCATTTATGAAGTGGGTTTTAACCACAGGGTGATACATTGTGCTGCTATTATTGAGCTCAGGGATCATTTTTTTGGTGCATTCATTTCAACTTACTACCATATTCTTTTTCAAAATAGATTACTTTTAATTATGTAGCTACCTTATGCATAAAGCTAACATCCTATAACTTGGATGCTTTCCACTAAAGTACTGACAAAGTAATAGATATAAGGTGCACCTGACTATAATAAGAAGAAAAACAACTTTTGTAAAAAAAAAAAAAAAAAAAAAAGCCTTGAGTGTATAACGAGGACACTGATTACCATGAGAGAAAGAGAGAATGAGTGTGTGAGTGTGTGTGTGTGTGTGTGTGTGTGTGTGTGTGTGTGTGTGTGTGTTTAATATGTCCGTGGATGGGGATGTTGTGGTTTGAGAGGCTCAGGAATTTTTAGCTAGGAACGTGTCTCATCAAAGTTGAAAATGTTCATGGTAGCACACGGCTGATTGATTTCACAGAGGATGGACTAGAGAGTGGTTCTCAAACTTGGTTAGAGAGCAGAATCACCTGGGGAACTACTTAAGCATGCAGAGGCCCCAGTCTTATCCTTACTTTAAGGAACTTGGGCTTTGTTTTGTATGATCTCTTCGCTTGATTCTGATGCACAACTCTTGTGAGACCAGCCGGTCTGTGGGCAGATCCCCATTCTTGGCTGCATCATAAAATCACTGGAGTCTCACACCAGAGATTCTGAACAAGATGAAGTGCAGCTTGGGCCTTGGGAGGGTGGAAAAGTGCCCAGGTGGTTCTCATATCAGCAAAGTTTTAGAAACACTCTTCTAGGGCCTTGCTACCCAGTGTGTGCATAATTCAACACCCAGCAGCAGGAATACCATCAGGAAGCATGTCGGAAATGCAGAATCTCAAGGCTCACCTAAAATTACTGATTCCGTAGCCGCCATTTACCAAGGCGCTCAGGTGAGTGTTGATGCACATTACCTTTTGAGACCTACCAGGCGAGAGAGTCGGGCAGAGCAAAACACTTTCAATGCTCCCATCCAAGGCATTCCTATTCTTGTATTCGTGAAGGTTCTTTGTAGGGGTGCGTGCAAGGTGATTTTCATTAATTCAAAAGAGTAAGTGTTTCCCAGAGACAAGTGTTGTCTTCTGGAAAAAAAAAAATCACAGGAAAGCGATCCTTAACCACAGTGTCCTTGAGGGTACCTCGGGCACCCTGCATTGTTGTGCATTTGTGACCAAGTTAATCATACTGTGCCACCTATTCATACTGTGTTACCTTTCATTTTCTCTATTAGATCTTGATCTGCTCTTTCTCTCCTCCTTGACCAAGAGCTAGTTTCTTTAGAGAAACTCCTATACAGGGTTCCTTTGCTTTTCTCTTCAAGCCACTGACTTCCATAATTGCTTTTTTTCTTAATTTCTCTAACTTTTGTCCCACAAAATATTTTCTCATTTTTCCTGCTCTCCCTGAACTCAGACATGGAACTGACTTGTTCAGTAAAGTTTCTGTCTGATCGGAAGGGTATTAACGTACTGCCTTTCTAGTATAATCGTTTTCACATTTAGATAGAAGTTGAAGTGTCTGATGGGGTACTGCCGAAGAAATACCCTCAACTAATCTTTCCAAACAGGACGACAGTGAGTTATGATTGCAGTGAATTAAGTGAGGCAACCTCCATTTCCATTCACTTAGCACCATTGCTAATTATATACTCATTCTACAAGGTTTCTTTAGTTCTTCTGTAACTTGGATGCAGTATTCTTTTGTAGGCAAGGGGTTACGGTACGATTAATGAGCTTTTCCCCACCAACACTTCATGTTCTCTCCAAGTGAAATTTCCACATCTGGAAATTGAGAGTAGAAAAAGGAACAAGGAAAAAAACAATCACTCAGATTTTAACATGTTCCCATCATAGCACGTGGTTGTCATGGCAGAATATTTTATGGTAAAGAAAACAGTAGCATTTAATTTTTTTGGAAGCCAGGTCAATTTAAAGCCTGGGCTTATTTAAAAATGAAGTACAGGGGCACCTCGGTGGCTCAGTTGGTTGAGCGTCTGACTTTGGCTCATGTCATGATCTCACAGCTCGTGAGTTCGAGCCTCGCGTCAGGCTCTGTGCTGACAGCTCAGAGCCTGGAGCCGGCTTTGGATTCTGTGTCTCCCTCTCTCTCTGCCCCTAACCCACTCACATTCTGTCTTCATCTCTCTCGAAAATAAGTAAACATTAAAATTTTTTTTAAATAAAAATGAAGAAGTACAGGGGCATCTGGGCGACTCAGTCGGTTGAGCGTCCAACATTGGCTCAGGTCATGATCTCCGGCTCATGAGCTTGAGCCCTGCGTCGGGCTCTGTGCTGACAGCTCAGAGCCTGAAGCCTGTTTCGGATTCTGTGTCCCCCTGTCTCTCTGCCCCTCCCCTGCGCTCGCTCTCTCCCTCTCTCTCAAAAATAAACAAACATAAAAAAATAAAGGAAATACAGAACTTTGCCATTTAAAATATAAATAGCAGTGACGATGACACTTGATGTTGTATGCTTTTGTTCACTTTAAATGAACACTTGTCGCCTGCCAGGCCTTGAGTCAGGCCCTGAATCTACTACGTGAAATAGAAGCAGCCCTATTTTTCCAGGTTTCATTACATGGACCTCAAGCATTTTGACAAGTTACTCTTTAAATTAGAAAACCTAGAGAAACGCAGCTTTTCCTGGGGTATATTGTTAATGAAGCACTTGAAAAAATTAGTTTATGTGCTTTGATCAGATGGGGATTGACATACTTAAGAGTTTTATTTTTAATCTGAAAATCCACTTCAGTCTTATGCTCTGGGTAAACAGTCATTACTCAAGGCTGGCACAATTCTGTACTGGCGAGAAGTGGGATTCAAGGTTTCACTTCCAATACAATCTCAAGTAAGTTCCTCATATTATTCCTTTTATTTAAAAATCAGGGTTTACACGCATGGATTTTTGCTTCAATCTTCAGTAATCTCCATTTGCTTTGGGCATTAACTTGTGCACTGTGGCTTGTGTGCAGTGTGAGTCTGTTTCAGATTGTAGAATTGATTTTTAAAAGTAGGTCTGGAAGAAGGTATCTGGATATAAAGTGCTTGTATTTTGATACTTTCAGAGGAAGTTCAAATACATTGTGAGCACCACTGGACATGATTGGAGTTGTTTTCTACCCTCCTAGCAGCATCTCACAGGTGCACAACTTTACTGGTCCAGGCTCTTCTGTGTGCGTCCTGCTTTCTCCTGCTCTTTCATAACATGTTTGCATAAACGAGTGCACTGTCGAGTTCACATGAAGGATAGACAAAAATACAGGTGTCCTCATAATAATCAGCTCCTTTAATTCTGATCTCTGGTTTCTGCTGCACTCTCCAAGAAAGCCTATATAAAGCAGCCGGCACACTTATTACTACAGAAACTGAGGTTACTGATTAGAAGGGAACGTAATCAGGTAGATTGAGCCTGTGAGGGAAGAAACCATTGCTGTGAGAGGGGAGTGTTTGCAAAACGTTCCCTGTGAATCTGCAAAGATCACCTCACTTTGCATGGCAAGCGGAGTGGAAGAAACAGGTGCAAAAAGATAATGTGTTTGTCTGCTTTGGTGAAGCTGGTCAGAGATTAGGTACCTGCTTTATCTGTGCCGGGCTATGACTCTACCTCCAGGTTTATCAGACCCCATAGAATGTGTAGGAGAAAAGTACCAATAGGGAAATCAGCAAAAAGCTTTCCTATGAAGGTGTAGCAAGCCATCGCAGAATTTGAAATGTCTGAGGTCTCATCTGGTGAGTAAAAGCTGCAGATAAATGCCACAGCCATTCAGAAGAATGATAAATGCCACAAGCATTCGGGAGCAGGCTTCCCCAGAGGTGACTCCTTGGTCAGTTTGCAGCCTCTAGGGTAAATTTGGATCTCTCTCCTTCCATATGGCTTCCTCTAAAAGTTAAATTGGGACTTTTGCTGTGAGAAAAGGAGGGAAGAGGTTGGACCTCAACGACCTATAGGATAATGCGAAGCACTGAAATAACAGGGAGCCCAGGTTCTACTTTTTGGGTTATGACTTTTATGAACTTGCCCTTCAGGAATCTGAAATTAGTTCTGATATGAAGTGACAAGAAAAAAAAAATTCATGACCCAGACCTGAGTCGATAAACAGTAATATTTCTACTTCAAATGCAGTTTCTAAGGACCTAGACTAAATCCATGGACGTATTAGAAAACTTACGTGAAGTGTTTATATAAATTCTTGAAAGTGTATAGAGTTTCAAGAAATTTCTTTTTGTCAAAGAAAAGGAAAATAATAAGGATTGTTGTGGAGAGTAATTTAGACGTGATCAGATATTCACAGCTTATTAGGAAGCAAACTGGGCTCCCGTTTGTAAACAATGATTCTAGGCCGCCTAATTGCCTGAAATATTTAAGAATGATTTTAAAGGCTATATATTTACTGCTACATCCTACTTCTTAAGTAAACTATAAAAGAGTTAGGATTAATCGTATCTGTGATGTTTTTAACTCTTTTAAGGTATCCTAAAATTTTAAATAAGGAAAGATTTCAGTAGAGACAAACCGTATATTAAATGTACATTAATCCTAAATTTGGGCCATTTTCTTAAAATTCATATCTCCTCTGACAGGTTTTTCTCTCCTTAGGAAGGAGAATGTCTAGTTTTGGGGGCAGGGCAGAGCTAAAAAAAAAAACAGGATTAAGAAGCCTTTTTAAAATTATGAATATATATTAAGAAAAAAACCCAAAGTTAAAAGTATATTTTGATCCCCTTCTGTCCCATAACTTGATTGGTAAGAAAAGCTACCCACTTTTGCAAGACTTGTCTCTCATTTGCTCTGAACTAAGTGGTTGCCATTTCTCACTTAAAAATTGCCTTTTACTCCTCTTTTTGTAAAGATTTTTTTTCTATTATTTTTCTATTTGTGTTTTGTTCATCAGGCAGATTGTCCTGGAAGTACAGAGGCCAGTTAATGGTTTATGAATTCAAGCTGAGCCGAATATAGCTAAGCTCTGTCTTGCTTGACATTTCATCAAAAGCTGTGTTGATTTGCAATGTTTACCGACCTATTTATTGAACCCTCACAGCTTGAACTATGCCACCAAGCTTGCTGACATTGCTGAGATTATCTTTAAGTGCATGTACAAACTACAGAGGAAATAGAGAAACAGAAAAATAAGTTAAAAACAATCCTTGACCTATTTAATAAATTATGCTTACATAGTCTTTGGTTTATTTATCTGTTTCCTTCAGAACGCCATGACATAATTTTTCTCCTTTGATATTCAGAAAAATTCTGGAAGAAGGTAGACTAGAGCAGTGATTCTCCCTGCCTTGGGAGGGCATCAGAATCCCCTGGAGAGTCTGTTAAAATACAGCTTGCTGGGCCCCACTGGCAGAGTTTCTGGTTCGGTATTTCTGAGGTGTGGCCCAAGAATTTGCATTTGAAAAAGTCTCTGGGAGATGCTGATGCTGCTGGTGTGGGGACCATCCTTTGAGAAGCACTGGCAAGATGAGAAGATTCTCATTTAGGAATCAGGATCGCCAGGATTCAGGTAGATTAAGAATTTGGCTCCTAAGGATTTATCTAGCTGGAGGACATTCTAGGTAGGGGGAATGGATTCATGGGAAATTGGGAGACTGGCGAATTGCCAAGGAAGGCTAGGTTATCTGAGTTTGGTGGGAGATAAAAGCAGAAAGAAAAAGTTCTGCTCTCTGAAAGGTTACATTTTTAATAAAAGGACAAAAGACTTTGGAAATAAATGCATTGCATGAAGTAGGAGTTCAAGAAATAGTGGATTGTGATGTATGTGTCACGTCAATATTGCGTGCTCAATAAACTTCCTGTTGAATGAATAGAGGGAAAACAAGAAGTTGGCTTCTATTCACAATTGGAAACAAAACACCTATTTTCTGTCTCTTAGTCTAGTTACCTATGTTCTCTTTACACACTGTTGAGAGAAGTTTCCCACAGCACATGGAAATAAATACAAATCCTACACAAAACTGAGGCATTTATTAAAGTAATGGTTAACACATTAAAGCATGGAATATGTATTTGGAGAAAATTATTATTCCATAGAAATTAGCAATAAAATTACTAAAGTAAACAGTTGGTCAGCAGTTCTCAAATATGTAATATAAGGAATCCATTTTTAATTACTCTTTTGATTCTTATTCCCTGAGATACCTCCCTAAGTAAAGATTTAGTCTGTGATACTTTTAGCAAAATGAAAATATGATCCATGTTTTATAAGCTCTTGGTCTATACTGTCCATCAAGTCTCCCCTTGTGGGTCAGTAAAAATAAGATGTTTTCCAACTCACTTGACTGAAGCCACAAGTGGGAAACTTAAACCATGGAAAGACAGAGTATTTTACTTAATTATAAATGCCTAATACAAAATTTAAATGCATCTTTTGAGATGGGAATGCCTGAATTGAAACATTCACAAAATTGTGATCTTTGCTACTTTTTTTAAGTTATATGCTCATTTGTTTTGGTCCATTTCTTCTATAAAATATAAGCTTTGATATGTTGTAATGGGGTACAACATTGAGATTAAATGTATAATATGGATAGTTGACTTTTACTGGAATTTAGATGTTTGTTACTTAGAGTTGAGAGTGAGGGGCCTTTAAGAAAGTAGAGATGTTTATTATACACATTCTCTCCATTTTCCTGATAAAATATATCAAGAAAACAAATACTACCATTTATTCCAGTTTTAGAGTGTGTTCTTTTTGTCTAGTCTTACCTATCACATGCCACCTATAGAGGCTTCAGGAATCATCAGAGCTATGATGGCATTTTCATGCTATTTTAATTCCAATACTATTCCAAATTGATGAAATGAGGGTGATGCTTAAAAGGCAATGTGCCATATTTTTGATGTTCAAATAATATAGCAAGAGATTTATTCTGGCCTGGCTCACTTCTCAGTTTATTACTTTTCACTTCGACATTCATGATCAAAGCAACTGAGAATTACTAAAATAGATAATATTTATGATGATAAATTACGGTTTTATTATGAAAATAAACCCATCTTTAATGGCATTTTAGAGGATAATTTAGGGGAAAAAAAGCCTAACACTCTCCTAGGTCTCTCCTATCCCTTGGCTGTCATCATTGAGTCCTGAGCACTTAATCCCACCTGAAATGTAAGGAGCATTCAACAAACCAGCTCTGTGAATGAATCCTACAGGCAAACTTGCCCAGGGAAAAAAAAGAGAGTGTTTTTATTTCAGTCTTTAATGCCATTTATTTCGGCAAATGAATAGTATCTGTGACATTTTATTCTAGTAGCTATTAGATCATTAACTCAATGTGAGAACAAAAGGCATTTTGGGTTTTTTTGTTTTTATTATTAATACTAGATTTATTTGACAAACTCATTTGAGTTTTTCAGGATACGATCATCTGTTCATCTTTTCAGTTCCCAGATTCCTCCTGGTCAAGCCCAAATCCTAGCTCTTCACACACACACACACACACACACACACACACACACACAGCAGTGCATTTTATTTTAGCAACCACTTGAAATTGAAATGGAAGTTGGGGAAGGGAAAACCTGAAACAGATGGATTCTTTTCCCAGCCAGGCAAAACTGAGCCTCTGTGTTTTAGGAAAGGTATTGGTAATATGGTGAAGAGAAGGTAAGGGAGAGAAATGAAAGTTCTGGAGGGAGGTCCTCACCTTTTTGTACTTTGTTAGGCAGCTTTAAACTCAATCCTCTTAAAAATACAGTATGTTGAATGTGTTTTTCTTTTTTGAAAGTTAAGACATCCTGTCTTCCTAATGAATAATAGTAAAGGGGTGCCGACGTGCTCACAAAATTTTCAGGAAATCTAGATGAATCTCTTTCCAATAAAAATTGAATATCACCAGTGTCTACAAAAAGTTCTTTGGAAGAAGAGCAAGTAGGAAAACTTGCCATGTAATTAAAGATAATGAAATGATCTATCATGGCTAGTTGCATTAGATTATTTGACTTAAAGGTTTTTGATAAAAATAAGTTTAGTGTGAATTATGTTAAAAATATCTATTAAGTATGTGCATCACTGTAGAGAGTGTCATTTATGCAATAGATTATATATTTAACCCCTTTTGGAATGGTAATTGTTAATCATTAATTAGACCAAATTAAAAATAAAGTATACTACATGTGAAGTCACTTCAATGAATAAAACAATTTCTGTGTGAACTAGCCTGCTGTTCAAATAAACTATAGTTGTGTATCAGATACTATTTACCAAAATACTGATAGATTCCTGTAAGCACAGTTTTTAAATGCTTACCTTGGAGGTTTCCAGGACCCTGAAAAGACATCTATTGGTTTAAAATCCAACCACAAAACAATAATAAAAAAAACTCTACTCGAGGCCATATATAGCCCAAATGAAAATATTCTGTAAAGAGGATTCTGAATTTAAATAGCTTTTGTGGTTCAAATATTTGCAGTTAGCCCATTCTTAAAAGTCTGCGATTTTTTTTCATTTGAGTATTGAATACAGATGATAAAACTCAACAGATGTTGGCTTAGATTTGAAAGTTTGTGAACCAGTAGGAGGTACTACATGTTGATAGTCGGCAATGTGATACCGAGGTATTAGAATTAATGTTCATGCTATTGAGAACCTAAAAATACATAAAATACTATAAAATGCAATGCACATTTTAGAGACCAAGCAAAATGTTTGCAAATAGTGTCCCTAACATTAAATGAAGAGTTTTCAAATCTTCAATTAAGAGGGTTGGATTAGAGGATTTATAAGGTTCCTTATATAGGTCATAACAATAAGTCCCTTAAGGAGTGCTTCAGTAGAGCTGAGAAAGAAACAAGGTCTGAAATGAGGGAAGAACATGCAGATGGTCCTGGAACTGCCCTTCATATTTCCTTCCCCACCAGCGTTCATTGTGTTTCCTGGCTCACCATCTCCAGAGTTTGTGTTTCTTGCTCGGTTGCTCTGCCCAAGGGCTTACTCCAGCACCACGGCAGCTTGCTCTGCTGGGAACAGGAGTGATCCAGAATTATTGAGGGAGGGTGATGATGTCGCCAGGAGCAAGCTTTAACTACTAGGGGATGGGAATCCTTGGAAAGGCACCCCAGCCTCCTCTTCCCCTGGCAGGACAGTTCTGAAGCATGGTCCACACTGCTTCTCAGGGAACCACCAGAGGGATTGAGCCCCAGTTACCCCCATTACTAATTGCTCATTAACACATCTTTCTTGCCTCCTCCCTCTTCCTAATCTCACTTTCTTTGCCCTCTCACGTATACTTTCTGAAATCAGAAAGAAAAGCTATCTGCATCTTAAGTCCTTGCCTTAGTGTCTGTTTTGCAAGAATCCAAATGAACACAGGGCGTTAGAGATAGATTATTTCACATGCTTACAAATCAGGGCAAGGGCAGTGGAGATGATAGAAGGGGGGGCATGAGGGAGCTCATGCAGGATGAACTATGCTCTCTTTAGTAACTAAAGCACAGTCATCCATCAATATGGAGCAAGAGGTGGAAAAGAAGGAAACAGTTTGTGAACCTGAAAAGCCCTGGGAAGGTTTAGAAGAGCTGCTCTAGGGAACCTGCCAGAATGTCACAATATATGAATAAAACACTCATGGAACGGGAGAGAAAGTACATGATGTCATCCGTATATTTTGATTTCATTTTATTCTAAGTTACTGCTAAACATGGCAATACCCCCCCCATACCTTGTCCCTTGCCACTTGTGCTTTTGACACATTCTAGTCCTTTCTTCTTGATGCATCCATAGTGATCATTTAAAAGTGTGAACCAGGTTGTGTTCATCTCTGGTTAATGATTATTATTATTAATCAGATTCTGATCTGATTTTTTCCTCCTCCGCCTCTCTGTCCTTGCTGTGCTTCAGCAACACTGACCTGTTCTCATTCCCACATGGCAGACTCAGTTCTGCTATTGTGTCCGCCAGCAATACTTTCCTCACTCAACCTCTCTCAGCTTTGATCATCACTGAATATATGGTGAGATGCATGTTGTCAGGTACACTGTCTTAGCATAATACATGTTTTCACTGAATGCGTTTATTAGAAGAGAAGAGTAGGGGTTAGTTGATGGTAGGTAAATAGTAATTTACTGAAGCTCAGTGTCTCCATCCTGTGATGTTTCACTAGCAAAGAGTAGACCTTGAGAGAAAGTAGACAGTAGTTAGAATTCAGTACTCTGGATTGTGTGGAAGCATGTATAGGCATGGTCTGAGATGTTGTTCTTTGGACAGAACACACAAGTGGTCATTTGCAAGTCTATGTAGGCTGGGCATCACACAGTGGATTTTGTGAAATAGGAGTGAGTGATGCTAAGATTAAAGATGACGAGCAGTTCATAGGTGACAGGGTTAGAGTTAGTGTCAAACGTAGAACTTGTAGTTGGTTAGTGGTACTTTTAGTGAGAAGCCCTTTGAAATCGGTAAAGGGGTTTATTGTTGTGGATAAGGAGATTGACATAAATGGGGAGAAAGTTAGTTAGTGTTGAAACATGAGGTGACACCAGGACAAATGGCCGGTTTGGCTTGGGTAATAAAACACTTGTGATGCAAGAGAGGCTATGCTGGGAATGGTTCAGCAGACCTGATTGCAGGGAGCTTCTGAGGGCAGTGTATCGGGTTATCACATGCCAAAAAAATTCTTCATTTTGGAGACTTGAGTTTTCTCATTAATTTTATCACTAATCCATTCATTTTCAAAATGTATTTCAGGATTTCACGTCAAGTTGACTTTAAAGCTTATACGCAGATGAAGGTTTCTTTTCCAAGCACCAAGTGAGGCAGTTGGTCCTATTCTGTGCTTAAGAGTGAAGCAAGCTTATGCTGGCTCTGCGAGCAGGATTATTAAATAACCAATTACTATTCAGACCGTGTTACATTCCTTAAAATTACTCAAGCAAGAGTCTTGAACTTGTCCAACCCGAACACATCTGATATCCTCAGCCAAGTAGGGGATGTAAATTAGGGAGCTTCTGGCTTTACTACTATGGAATCTGGCATACTTTTTTCCCTTAGGACTCCATGACTAATGACCTGAATTGTCTAAATTTCCAGAGTAGTCAGGTCTTCACTGGTAAGCTTGTTTCATCATTTCTGCTTCGGTTTGGTCCCATATTATTTGATGGTACAAAGGATATTTTACCTGCAAATTTAAGCAGGTTAAGATAATCCTTTAGTGGATTTTTTTTTTCTCCATATTCTGTTAAGGTATGACTCCAGACATCCTAGACATGTTTTTGTGATAAAAGTTTCAGTTTCTCAATAACATGAGGAAATTATAGAAGTAGGTAATGGTTTTGTAATCAGGACATGTGGGAGGCGTCCCAACGCCCATGTTTATTGTATGCCTTTAAATCAGTCATTAATCTTCAGGGGGCCTCTGTCTTTGCATTCAAAAAAGGGTAGATCTTAAGTGTTCTTACCACACACACACACACACACACACACACACACACACACAATGGTAACTATGTGAGGTGAAGGATCTATAAACCTCACTGTTTTAATCATTTCACAATACATACATGTATCAAATCATCATGGTGTATACCTTAAACTTATACAATGTTATATGTCAGTGAAACCTCAACAAAATGGGAAAAAATACAAATGAAAACTGACACAATAATGATCTTTTCCTGACTATTGTCACTACTTTCAGGGATCAAATAAGATTAAGTGCAAAAAAAGCAATAAAGATGAGACCAGTATGAATCCTCTCATTCTGACTGTATGCTCTTTTTTGAATGTTTGTTTGTTTATTTTGAGAGACAGGGAGAGCGAGCAGCTGAGGGGCAGAGAGAGAATATCCCAAGCAGGCTGAGCGCTGCCAGCACAGAGCCAGATGTGGGGCTCGATCTCACCAATCGTGAGATCATGACCCGAGCCAAAATCAAGAAAGAGTCATATGCTTAACTGACTGAGCCACCCCAGTGCCCCCTGACGGTTTGCTCTCAAGGGTTTGAGGTGTGTTTTCTTTATATTCTCAGCATAAAAATTCTCTGTCCTGCATAGGCCAGTTTACTCACTTTTATCTTGCTAGTCTCATTCTCCCTTTCTGGAATCTTTTCATTTTGGTTTTAAAGCATTACCGTGTTCAAAAATCCATTCTAGTATTATAGCTACCACGACAATTTCCCTAAGTGCTTCGAATCTCAGTTCATTCTGTGAACTTTTGTTCCACATTTTTACCCAGTTCTCAGCTTAATTACTTGCTAATTATTTCCTGTGGATTTTCTTTGTTTCTGTAATTTTTTATAAAGTTCTTGAGAGCAGGTGCTATCTTTTTAGGTTTTCCATGTTTTGGATTCATTATTTATAAAACATTAAGCCACAGATAATGTTTTCAAGCTTCATATGACTAATACCGTGTTCATAGAAGTGTTTCCTTGAATGACCATGTATTTATCATATTTATCCATAGTTTTGGCACAGTCTCCAGAATGAACATCACTCTACTGTAATTCCTTTTGTTTAGCGGATCCCCGCGCTCCACTTTCATTAGAAGGAAAAATTCTTTCCCCTTCTCTGTGATGGACAATTGGGTCATTTCTGGCTTTGATTGTAGCATAATATATTCGAGCTTTGTGTCACTTAACTCGAGAACAATTAAATGCATGTGTAGTGAATGTCTCAGAAGAAAGTGAAGAATGAGCTTTCGTCATGTATGGATTTGTTATTGTTGCTAAAAATAATGTGGTTGTTCTGTGGGAGTTTCATTAATTTATCCAACAAATATTTAATGATAAGCATAAGTGAGAAAAGGCATGTCCTCATCATAGAGTCTTTGGTAATGCTGAGGTTGTGTTTTCCAGCATATTTTCAATGCTCCTGCTAACTGGAAGTGTATATTATCAAATGATCGATTCTCAAATATCCAAATGAGGTCCTCTGCTCTGTGATATGTACAATTTTCCTAAGTGGTTGCTGTGAAGATACAGAGTTTTGAGGAGAACTTTATGACCCGGGCTGACAGGTTTAGCCCGATTAACATCGATGTACCTCCCTGGTGTGTTCATTCTTCCCTGGGAACTGGAATCTGGGAATATTGAAGTTATTCCCTTGTACAGTAAGTTATTTAAGCATTAAACACGGACCCTACTTTTTGAGTGACCTATTGTTAGACACCTATGAAAATACAGTACTATTTATGTTTGCATAAAAATAGCTCCTATACTTTATTTTGAATATGATAAAGTAAACTTGTTAAAACAAATATGAGTTAGCAGCTTCTTCTGTTATTTTTGTTTGTTTGTTTCAGATTTATGCTCTTCTGGTGTGATCTGGGCTCTCATTTTAACAAGCTTACCATACAGGAGATTTTTATTTTCAAAATAATGAGGACTAGCGGCAACTGTAGATGGAAATATAAAATGTGAACATGCTAAAGGGCTTTCCCTCTTAGCTACACATTTCTTGCAGTAGTATTTAAATGGACTTTTCAGAATTATTTTGGCATCCATTCCCATTACACATTAATATAAGACAGAGAATATTAGAGGAAAATGATTGTATTTTAAATATTTCTAAAATATCTTTCGTTTTGATCCTGTCTCATAGAATTATATTCCATTTATAGCACAACCTATTTCTTGCTCTTTTGAGGTATAAATTGAAAGAGTATTATATCACTGTTGGCAAGTTACTCATCTACCTATGAGTACCTACAGTTGTGTCATTTTACAGTAGCTAATATTCTGTGAGAGATCATTTACTCTTTGCAATATATTACATAGACATACTGTTAAAATGCATTATGTATATATGACAACCGATCTTTAGGGGAAAAAAACGTCCATGAATCACTCCTGTAACATTTGGAATTAAATTCATTAACCAAAATAATACCATGCTTTATCTTTTAAATTTTGCTTCCTTAGCATCTGGTCTGTAGTCTGTCTAATTACATTATAATAGCTCTGTGTTGCAACAGATGCTAGAAGATTTTTTTTTCCAACAATGATAATTTTGTTTCATATTTTGGAATACCTGCTTTGCAATTGTCTTTCCTATTTACTAAAGCCAGGAGGGGAAAAAGCCTATTTCTTTTGTCATTTGAAAAGTATTACAAGCTCATCTTTGTTCAAACAGCCAGAACTCTATGCTTCTCACATTAAAAACTTTTTTTTCCCATTAGTTTTTGAGTACTGCGCTTCTGGTTCTGAAATCAAGAGACATGATTAGCCATCAAATGGCTAACATAAGGAACAGCACATCTCCTTTTTCTATGTATGCAATTAATATTCTTTTAAATGTTGAATAAATTAATATGATATTAGAGCTATACAATGGGCTAATTCCTTAATAATGGGCTATACAATGGGCTATACAATGGGCTAATTCATAATAAAGTCTTATGAAGAAGAATCAATTTTTAGGAAAGTAATACAAATAATTATAACTCAGGTAGACTTTTATCAAGTTACACTGTAAAGGTCCTTTATATTTTACCCAAATCTTATTTTTGTACTCAAAGGGGATAGGCTGCTACACTTCCAGTTAGGCGGCACATTTGTTATTATTACTGAAAAAGCCTGTTTTCTTCTTCAAGCAATTATCTATGGATGTCTTTAACGTTAATAAGCAGCATAACATTATGAAATATCTTTGAAAATTTCTGAATTTGGAAATAAGTTGTGGATGGGAAAGTTGAAAACAGACTCCTTGTTTTAATTCTTTTGTAGTGAAAAGCATTATATTTTATTATACATGTTCTATGTATCATATCTCTTTGCCAAATGATTGAGATGATTATTTTCTATAGTTGTTTTTTTTTTTTTACTAAGATACAGAATTGTGTCTTCGTTGGAATCGTGTCATTAAAACACGTTAAGATAAATGGCGTTTGTCATTTTGTTGTCATCTAATTGGATTACATTGAACAGAACAGTATGTCACCTATAGCTATACCAGACAGTATGCTAAAAATAAAACAGGGGAAAGCTGAAAAGTTAATCATAGACTATTGGTTCATATGATATTAGGAAGCAGTTTATTGGGAGACATCCAAATGATAGGCTTATTTTTTTTTCCACATAAGTCTTGGGCAGTCTTCTTAATATAATAAAGAAATAGCCATTAGTCAGGAAATGGAGCATTTTGTTTTTCTCACCTTTGCTATCTAATAGTGAAATGTCTTTTTGCGTGTCACTGTTACTGGTGTCAGAGTCTTCTATTTGAAAGGCTGAAGTCACTGATGGTTCCTGTCTTCACGCTGTGCTGTAGAGACTGCTTAGGTCCTGTGAAGAGAGATTTAAGCTGGAACGACAGAAGTGACGTTCAGTATGAGGACATTATCACCAGCGTTATCAGCATCTCCATGGTTGTCTATTGACTTAGGGGAAAGGAGGGAGAAATGTAACAGACACCAATCGCTTAGTCACAGATGTGTTTCAGTTTTAGTTTTCAGGTTTCTGTCTGTGTGAACAGAAGAATATACATGGCACCATGTACGGTACACCCTGACAAACTGAATTGAAAATACCAAATTTCTTCATGTGTTGTGATGTGATCAGGGTATTGATAGAATCAGCAGCCATGCCTTCCAAACACAATTCAGCCACCTTTCAGCAAACTTTGTGGAGCACTTGGATTGTGCCAGTGGTTCTGTTGTGTACACAACGATCAACAAATCAAACACTCTTCCCCCAAGGCTATGCAGTCAAATTGAAGGTTCTTAATCTGGGAACCACAAATCAGGATAGGGTTAAAAAGTGCATCCTTATTTTCACTAACCTGTAACTAAAAATTAGCATTTCTTCCCAATAATGAAAACAGGCAACACAATGCAGTGTTAGCAATATCTGTGAATTTATCACCAGTATTTTTATATCATATCCTAGTGGTAGACAATCGGGAAGATCATTTTTATTAACCACTAGTTTGAATGTATGTTAATTATTGTACCTTGAAATAGAGAATGAATCGCTCATAATACTCCTATATTTAATATTTGGTAACCATATTGTAGGATAATTAATTTCCTTTGTCTTCCTATATAAGTTTCTTTTATTTTATGCATTTAAAAACATTCTGGGAAGTGTTCCATTTGCTTCACCAGTTGCCAAAAGGATCCATAGCACAAAAATAGTTAAGAACACCATGTCTAGAAGAGACCCAGGCGAATACATATAATACCGTGGTGCAGAACAGTAATAGAGGCACGTACCAGATGCTGTGAAATTGGCCATGACTGTCCCAGCCGGGAGGGCTGGAAAGGCAGTGTTTGATTTGGTCTTGAAGCAAATGTAATCGTTTCACGAGTGGTAACATGTGAGAGAGGGCCTGCGGAAAAGATAAAAGTAGGTGCCTAGTCACCCAGCGAGAGCCTGCAGGGTCAGGGACCAGAGAGTAGCTTAGTGTGACAAGGTACAATCTCTTTCTTTACGATGTTGGGGGCCTCCTGTGCTGTTTACATTCGTCAGTGTGCAGAATTCTATTTGCCAAGTTGTTTTTATTAATCATTAGCAAGGAGAAACTATGCTCTGGCTTTTTCTTTTAACTGACCCTATTTTACAAAGAGTAACATCGTAGACACCAGCAGGAAGCATCAAAGAAGAGATCAAAGCTGTGTCAGCTTTTTAAATCTCTCATTATTTCAATCAACATCTACCTGTAAGAGGGAAAAAAAAAAGATGAATCTGTTTCACCTTCCCACTTTATCATCATGTCTTCAGACAATGATCAGTCACTTTTCTGGCCTGTGGGCCATAATTGGCTACCACTAAATCTCAAGAGACTGAACCACATAACTGGAATAATTTTTTAAACACCCACAGAGTTGTTCTTCAGTTACAATAGTCAAAGGCAGCTTTATATGCCATGCTCAGACTTTCTAAATTTGTGCTTTATCTGGCTTTCGGGGAGAAATGTCGATGTGACTGTCTAGATTATAATGAAGGTCACCCATAGAAGCAGCTATGATTTCAAGAAACTGAAGAAACAAAGTAGACTGAAAGACACATTAATGGACAAAGGTAGTCTATTTAAACTGCTCCTTCCTCTGGACAATTCTGCTTACATTCCTTGTTGAGTGAGAACCTCCATTCTTTTTGTCTTCTCTTTTTTAAAATTGTATTGTGGTAAGAACACTTAATATGGAATCTGTCCTCTTACCAAACTGTTAAGAGTACAATATAGTATTGTTAACTGTAGGTACAGTGTTATACAACAGATCCCCGGAGCTTATGCATCTTGCTTATCTGAAACTTTATGCCCATTGATTAGTAATTCCAAATTTTCCCTTTCCCCCAGCCCCCCATGGCAACCATCATTCCTTTCTTGGAGTCTGTGAATGTGACTATTAGAGATACCTCACATAAATGGAATCGTGCAGTATTTGTCTTGCTGTGTCTGGCTTGTTTTCACTTAGCATAATATCCTCCGGGTTCATCCATGTTGTAGCAAATGACAGGATTTCTTTCCTTTGTTTAAGGCAGAGTAATATCCCCTTGCCTGTATATAGTACATGTTCTTTATCCATTCATTCATCAGTGCACATTTAGGTTGTTTTGACACCTTGGATCTTGTAGATAGTGATGCTACACACATGGGAGTGTAGATACTTCTTTCAAATCTTCATTTCAGTTCTTTTGGATAAATACCCAGAAGTGAGAATGCTGGATCATATAATATTTTTATTTTTACTTTTTTCAAGGAACTCTATACTATTTTCAATCGTGGCTGCATCATTTTGCATTCCTACTAACATTGTACAGGGGTCTTAATTTCTCCACGTCGTCACCAATAGTTGTTGTCTTTTTTTTTTTTTTTTTTTTAATAATAGCCATCTCAATAAGTATGGAGATGTGTCTCATTGTGGTTTTGATTTGCATTCCCTTCACGATTAGTGATGTTGAGCTTGTTTTCATATACCTGTTGGCCACTTGGTTATCTTCCTTGGAGAAATACCTATCTTAAATTCCTTTGCCCATTTTTTATTCAGGTTCTTAGGTTTTTTTTGCTATTGAGTTGTAATTGTTCCTTACATATTTTGAAGATTAACCCCTTATAAGATACATGAGTTGCACATATTTTCTCCCATTTTAGAGTTCACTTCTTTAAAAAAAAAAATCATTTTTGAGGGAGAGAGATGGAACACGAACAGGTGAGGGGGAGGAGAGAGGGAGACAAAGAATCTGAAGCAGGCTCCAGGCTCCAAGCTGTCAGCACAGAGCCCAATGCGGGGCTTGAACTCACGAACCGTGAGATCATGACCTGGGCCGAAGCTGGATGCTTAACCAACTGAGCCACTCAGGCACTCCTAGAGTTTACTTCTTAAACAGCTCTTTCAGTAATTCTCTTTAAGACTCTTATTATTGGCTTTAATTTCAATCAGAAATCTGCTGAGACCTGAATGGACACTAGTTAACCAATATAAACTTACATTTGAAACTAAATGGTTATCTATAATTTTCAACAAATAAGCATGGGAATGTTTTTTAAAGTGGTTGAAGTGGGGAAATTTAATATTCCAGGATGAAATAAAACAAATCAAAATATATAACACATTTAACTGTGGTCCAACAGGCCATAATTAGATTCACTTATAATACTGGGATTACAAATTGGATATATATCTACTTTATTAAATTTTTAACTGGCCAATAAAATTGATAGTATAATCATGAATATAATTTTCATTTGAGACTGTGAGCGCTATAATTGAACAAACTTGGGTTTAAATTACTTCTCAAAGTGTAGTCCTGTGTAAAATTTTCAACTGAGTTTACAGTTTTCTCATGTATGAAGTTGAACTGAAAAAAAAAAATGACACAGGGACTTATTATAGCAAAATGTGTAATTGGTATTTTGTAAGTGCTTCAGAAACAGTCGTCCTAATTACTTACTGTTTTTAATGAAAACCTATTCATTTTATAGTTGTCAAAACAGTATATTGTTGATAACCCATATCCAGCATGATTTTGCTTCTTTCATAAATCAGTCATCTTAGGTTTGTTCCTTTACATTCCTGTAAACATTTTTTTTTAAAGTCCTTTTCCCCTATCAATAAAAATGTGACTTTATTGGATTTGGAGGTTAGTTTTATTTCAGGAAAAATGTTTTTATATCAAAAAGTATACTTTGAAACTCACACGTTTCTAATTTAAATTCATTATTAGTTTCTAAAGACCTTGAAATTATGACATGAACACAATAATTATAATTTTTGCTGAATGAATGAATAAATGATTCTTTAGGAACTTGACTCTCCTACACTACAGTTAATGCTTCCTTTAACCTGTTACAAATTCTGTTGCTTTGTTCTCGTTTCTGTTATAAATGCAGTTTTGTTATTTTGCATATGAATCCCCATGCATAAATTCATAGTCAATATGGGGTTTTAAATAATCATTACCATGGATTTTATACTTACTCAAGTGTCAGTTTCCTTGGATGGAGTTTATGAATTTCTAAATTTAAAAAAAATGCTGATTTAAATTTAGTGTCTCAACTCCCCTAAAGTATTTTCACATCTGCTGCCTTTCTAATAAACTTTGTTAAATATGTCTTGACAGCAATTGATATTTATTCCTGCCCCCTTGGCATTTATGATGCTTAAACTTCTTTTTAAAGCTTTCCCTCTGTTGCATTTTGAGTTAATTCCTGCTTGTGCTCTGACATCCACCCAACTTACACAAAAGCTTTTAGCCACTTGCTGCCATAAATGGAGAAGTGCCATAGCATGACAGGGTGGAGGCTGGAAACATGACTGCCCAGAAAACAGTAAATAATCTGCAAATCTGTATTTCTCCTAGAATTTCTTGGCCACGTGTAACTAGACATCTTACGTTTTTAGTGCCTGTCTGCTCCAACAAAATCTGATAATCAACTAAAATCTCTATTAGAAGTAAATAGGGAAAAATATCTGATATAAAACTTGATATTGTAGGGGGAGCTAAGAGAAGACAGTGTACATAGTCATACTGTTGTGATAGTAATAATGAGAAATAAAATAATATGAAGGAAATGGGTAATGAGGAACACTTTCAAATGTTTCAAGTTTGGCCTTAGAAAATCACCGGCAAGTAATTTAATGAAAAATATTTCAAAGAATAAATATTTAATAAGCCCTTACTATGGTGCAGTTTGCTGAGAAATGTGAATATCTGTAATATTAGAAACTTCTTCCTATTAGAATAGACATTTTAAAATGTTGGATTTGGAGCTACATATGGTTAAGACTTCAGTTTTCAGCTACTGTTCATTTTGGTTGAGAGGAGGGGTAAAGAGTTTAATCATTTTAATTAAATTGGTTATTTTATGTTTACATTACCTCTGGGGCACCTGGCTGACTCTTGATCGTGGGTTGTGAGTTCAATCCCCGTGTTGAGTGTAGAGCTTCCTTACAAGCAAATAAACAAGCAAAAAACCCAATATTCAGCTCTATTAGAAGGTGATTCACATTTGAGAATGAAAGGTAGATTATGGTCTATAACTTGAGAGTGTGACCTGTCTTTGAGATAACCACTATTTTAGATTATAACTGATATTTCCCTAAACTATGAATTTTTGCCAGTTTGATAAATTCACTTTTCTTGAATTAAGAATGGTTCAGTGCCTATATGTGAGCATTTTATTCAAATGCAAAAATACTATGTTATTATCTAAAAATGTAAATAGCCTATATTTTCATGGTAAAGTAAAACCTTATTTAAATGAGCTAACTCATAGAATTTATACAGTATGATCAGATTCTAGGAGGAAGTTTACCTGTGAAAGGAGTCTGTTACATAAATCAGTAATGTATTCATGAGTCAAGAAATTATATAAATTTTTAGTACTATCAGTTCTTCTTTTGCCCAGAAGTATCGATATCCTCTTAAATTAATCTCATTTATATTGTTCCTCTGAGGACCTAATTAATCATCAGTTAGGATTACCTAATTTGAATTACCATTCTAAGGAAGAAAATAAAGAAATAATGATTTTCTACTTAAGATTTTCATTGCTTTTATTTAAACTTGCCTAAATTAGTAAAGTTTTACTATGAAATCACTCTGCAATAATCTTCTAGTGATTATACTTTTCTGTGAGTCCGTTATGGAAATACATTGAAACTCTAAAACTAAAACTTAATTTTAAGAAGAAATTAAGTTAAAGTCCAGAATTCATGGGAATTCTGGCCACCTTTGATAGTGTGATGCTGGAATATTTATGGGCAGTTAACATTACTGAATTTTTTAATTGTATGTGAAGTTGTAAGAGATATCATTAGTTACTTACCAAGAGCCTCATTCCTGTGTTCTTTCCAAAAGAACTCTAATTTTGTTGAGATATCCATCTATACTATTTGGCAGTAATTTTCAGGGGAGAAAGAAGCCTATCCCCTTATCACAGAAAATAAATCATACTTCATTTACTCCATTTATGTGTTCCCACACCCTTTGCCATTTATAGGTTTAAGTATGGAATGGGATACAATTTGGGTCACCAAAACATGAGGCAACTTTTTCTTACCAACGAAAAAGATGCGCTTAACAAGTATTTCCTTGTGCTTTGATTCAAGATAAACATCTTGATCGTGCCATTTAAGACAACATGGATGGACTTAGAAGGTATTATACTGTGTGAAATAAGTCACACTGAGAAAGACACATATCATATAGCTTTATTCATATGTGGAACCTAAGAAAACAAAAACAAATGAATGAACCAACAGAAAGCAGAATCAGACATGTAAATCCAGAGAATAAACTGATGGTTCCCGGAAGGGAGGGGCTGGGGGATGGTCAAAATGGGTGAAGAGGAGAGGGAGATACAAGCTTCTAGTTGTGGAGTGGCAAGGTCACAGGAAGAAAAGGTAGAGCATAAGGAACGTAGCCAATGATATTATAATAGTGGTATGTGGTGACAGATGGTAGCCACACTTGTGGTGAACACAGCATAATGTATAAACTTGTCAAAGCATCCTCTTGTACACCTGAAACTAATACAACATGTGTGTCAACTCTATAAAAATTTTTAAAAAGAGGTATGTATATTTTGATTATATGTGTGTTCTGTATATATAATTTAAAATGTAGAATATCTCGTGCACCTGGGTGGCTCAGTCTGTTAAGCATCGAACTGTGGCTCAGGTCATGGTCGCGCGGTTTGTAAGTTTGAGTCCTGCATCAGCCTCTGTGCTGACAGCTCGGAGTCTGGACCTGCTTCAGATTCTGTGTCTCCCCCTCTCTCTCTCTGCCCCTGCCTTGCTCGCAGTCTGTCTCTATCTCTCTCAAAAATAAACATTACACTTGATCTTAGCCAAAAGGCCGAGAAGCGATAAAAATAAATAAACATTAAAATAAATTAAAATGTAGAATATCTACTGACTTATATGTGATTCAGTAAGTATTTACTGAGCTCTTATTATGCAACTGGACAGAATGTACTCAGGGTCTGAACTACTATACAATGTGTATAGTATTACATTTTAGTTGAACAGGTAAGGCATTCACAGAAATGAATCATTATTACTATTATTAGTTCTCTCACTTTAGGAAAACTTAATTCTAGCATTACTTTGTAATGTAATACTTTTTAAAAAAAATATCCATTTCTAAGCAGTCATTTGATGAGGAAAAAAAAATTAACTGTACAAAAAAAAGTTAATTAGGACTTTGTCAAATAACATTGTATTTCCTTCAGGTCTAACATTATACTCAGTGAAGTGTAACACCTGATTTTTTAAAGTAGAATATTAAAAATGTTAGGATTCTAGGGTAATAGCCATTCTTTGGGGGTTTCTTACATAGAAATATTCAATAGTATGCTATTGAAACATACTGCATTTTTTGGACATTATATTAAAAAGACAATTATTTTGGTGAATAAATTTTAGAACCAAGTCGAGGGCATAATGGAGGGAATATTCTTTTGTTTCAAAGAAAAAACTTTCTAGAAAAAATGTCTATTGTGGTAAACAACTTGAACTTAATTAAATAGGACTTTTGGAAATAACCTGTGAAGTCCCATGAATCTAGAGCACACTGGTTATATTAATGTTCTAGGAAAGTTTACGAAGTTTGGATTGTATTAAAACTTGAATTTGAGTATGTTAGCTCAACTTTAAATAGTTTGGAATGAATATTGAAAGCCTTTGAAAGTTCAATCAAAGTAGCACAGTGAAAGCAATGTGAATGAAAGCATATTGCAAACTTGAACAAAGTGGGGGATACCTGTATAACCAAAAAGAAGCAAATTAAAGAAAAGATAGGAGACAATACCATTCTTTTCATGTTTATTATTTACTTCCTCAATTTATAAAAGGAAATAGACATTTATTAATTAATATATCAGGTGCTGAGCATTCAGAACACACTGTCACATAAAATCTCCCCAACAGCCTTTTGAAGTAGTTTTTCTCATTTCCGTTTTATTGATACAAATAGTAGACTTCACAGAAACTAAGTAACTTACACAAGATTTTACAGTTGCTAAGTGTCAGAATCTAGACTGAAATCCTGATTGACTCCAAAACATTATTTCCTTAGCTTTATGACGACATTAACAATACAGTTGCCCCTTCAATACATTTAGAAGTGTGTTTTTCTTTTAATATGAAACCAAATAAATAAGCACCATAAGCAACCTACAGTCTGTTACAGAGAACCCTTAATGTAACAATTTCTAAAGCACTGAAATTGCTTCTTCAGGAAGCAGTTAGTTCAATCACTAACTGCTCTTCAGGATGTCACATGAGTCACATGGCTCTAGAATATACCATCCCATTCTCCATCCCTACCTGCTGCTTCTTAGTTGGCCACACTGACCATTCTATCCACAGATTATAGTTGTTTTTTAAATAAAGACATTTTCTAGGAGTTGATGACATTTTAGAGAGGTGAAGTTAACTTGTAAGGGTTAGTATAGGTTGATTATTGAGATATTCTATCCAAACATAAATGTATTTTTGTCATGGCAATTAATGCAATTTCATAGTTGAGACCCATATAGTTCACTAACTCCAAATTGTTCAGTTTTGCCTCTTGCTCTTGTTTTATTTATTTAAAAAAAATTTTTAGCAAAGAAATACATGGTACTTAAATGAAATTTTTAAAGTATGATTTTAAAATGAAGGCAAGACTACACACATCTAACATCTTTCTCCTAAACAGTTTTTTTCCTAAGTACAGTTAGCTTTTGAGGTGTTTAATTTTTTAATATGAAAGGTAATTGTCATTTAAATTGTTGCACAATATTCTCTCATATGGTTGTAGTATAGAGCTAATGTTGGATCAATATGCCCTTGTACAATTACAGCAATTTAAAACAGCATCTGTTTGGATTAAGCCAGTATCTATGCATTGTCCAGGGGTCATTGTCCACTCCATAATGCTGCCACATATTTTTAAAATTACTGCCTATGTTTAGTATATTGTTTGTCCTTTAATGTGGCACTTTAGGGCTGTTACCAAATTTTGGTTATTTTGTAGAGTGCATTTAACGTTCTTGTGCATAAATCTTTTGGGTTTTCCTCGTTCTCTAGTTGTCACTTATGACCAATCACAAAGTATATAAATTGTACTGATTTTTCTTGGTTGTAAAAAAAAAAAAAAGTAAAGAATCATTACAGTAATGTTTTTGTAACGTGAAATACTGTCGTTTTGAAGATGTAATTTTTAAAAATAGTCTATTTTGCCTTTAATAAGGAAGATGAAGAATTTATACCGTTGTATAGCAAATGTCTTAATTTCAGCATTCAGTGAAAAGTATTCTAGGTACATTTTTAAATAGAAATACAGCTAAATTAGGTTCATAAAGTTTATGTTAATTTCAAGTTATGTTTTGGCCCAGTATAACTCGTGTAGAGTGATAAACAAATCGTTGGTTTATAGCAGATATTTAATGAACGTTTGCTCATCTGTCAGGGCATCAGCAGGAAACACACAGCATGGTGAGATGGGTAAAGGATGAGAGGTAATAAAGGGGCATATTACAAAGGTGTGTACAGGGTTAAGGGAAACTAATGGGAAGTTGCAAGTGGTGCTAGCAACACTAGGAAGACTTTACCCCCTCACAGGCCTGAAGAGGGAAAAGGCCGCTGTAACTAGAAGCTGGAGATGGAGTAGCTTAGAGGGAGGCCACCCAACTAGAACTCTGGCCTTTGGAAGACACATACAGCCTTTGGCAACCTAAGGCCTGACAGAGAAGGAGCATTAAGAGCATACATCCTTCAGACTCACTTGGAAATTATATATGTATGTTTGTGTGTATATTATATACATATATATTACATATATATTTGTGTGTGTGTATATTATACACACACACACACATATATATATGTACATACACACATATATATATACACACACATATATATATTGGCCAAGTCTTTGTGATGTTTCCAATATGCAGTGACATCAGTCCTGTTCACAAAGAATTGGTTTGCACCATTAAGTACTATATACCCAAAAGGTTAGTAACTTGCTCCTAGGCATAACATCAGCACATAGTGTCCACTAGGATTCAAATACAGCTATATCCAACTCCCAAGCCCATATTAACCAAATTTGGTACATTTACACAAAATGGAGAGACAGCAATTTTCACGACATTGGCAGTATTCTCTGATGGAAAGAGTTCCAGTCTTGTGATAAGTCAAACTTCCATTTTCTCTTCTGGTAAATGGGGTTGAACCTTTCTTTTTTTTTTCTTTTTTTTTTTTTTTTTTACTGAATCGGCATCTATATTCTTAAATATCTGTGCCAGGCACAGTTACGTGTTGCAATTAAAGTCTGCTGCGCTATATTATGGGTAAAATCACACTGTATAGCAGGATAAAACAGTAGATCTGTTTCTCTTAGTGAGACTAAGCAATATTGCTCAGAGTATGCTGTCCTGTAGAACTTAATGTAATAAAAATATTTTCTATCTGTAGTAACCATTACAGTAGCCAGTGGTCACATATGACTGTTAATCCCTTGAAATGTGACTAGTGTGGCTGAGAAATGGAATTTTAAAATTTATTTTTCATCAATTGAGATTTCAACTGCTTCATGGATATTGTTTTAAACAACAGTAAGAAAATAGTAAAGGTGATAATATAGAAATTTTAAATACAAAGACCCAGTGTAAATTTCACTGGCTTACCCCTGTCGTGGTAATAATTTTAGAGTGACATCTGCATAATTAATGTATTTCTATATCTCTTTCAAGGGGTATGGGAGCAGGGGTATGAAAAGATGGTAAACCCAGAGCACAAACTTGTAGATGCTTGGCAGTAAATGAGACTGGACCTATTTGAGATTGTCTTCGTTTCACTATTCAGGATCACAGATTGGTTACACAGAACTTTGTCATCTTTTTTCAGCTTCTGTTTAGAACAGTCTAAAATACCTTTGCTAATGGTTAAAGGAAAAATTCTAATGGAATTTTTTTTTTAATTTTTTTTTTCAACGTTTATTTATTTTTGGGACAGAGAGAGACAGAGCATGAACGGGGGAGGGGCAGAGAGAGAGGGAGACACAGAATCAGAAACAGGCTCCAGATTCTGAGCCATCAGCCCAGAGCCTGACGCAGGGCTCGAACTCACGCACCGCGAGATCGTGACCTGGCTGAAGTCGGACGCTTAACCGACTGCACCACCCAGGCGCCCCTCTAATGGAATTTTTTAAAGTACAGTGTTCTGTGATATCTCTGAAGTGATAAAGGTATAAAAATTATAGTTCATGCATTTTTTCACATATACCTTACCTTCTCAAACAATAAATGAGAGTCTTAAGAGCAACTATGGTTATTTACATTATGGAGGTGGTAGAGGGGGCAGGAAGGTTCCATATAGCAGATACACCACATAGAACTCTTCTGAGACCATGCTAGGTGTAACTTCTTATCATTCTGAATCCCCTGGTAAAACGTATACTTACTGATTCTCAGGATGGTGAAAATGCCAGATATTGTGACTTATTTATGGATCTTTCTATGTTTCCTAGTCCCAGATGCCTTGGGCTAAGTCAGCTGAGTGGGGTCACCTGTGTGCTTGTGGTTTGAATGGTTACAAGGTTGTTGTAAACTTTCCCTCGTACTTAAGGAAAGATTCTGTAGGTAATAGAACATGGCTTAAAATAGAGTATAATGTTCCTATGAAACATTTTAACTTATAGATTTAAAAAGAACATATAAAGAACATTTAAAAAGAACATATAAAAAGAACAATAAAGAAGCATTATTTTGAAACACAACTGTAGTTTACTGACCTCTATAATATTTCTAAAGCCAGGAAGATTAAAATACATATTCACGAAGAGCTTCCTTGTTTATCTCTCTCTTTTATGTCTCTCAAAACTTCTGGAAGAAGTCATGTCTGATTTAGCACTCTTACAGGGCAATGTAAGTTTGAGGCTGTTAAAATAACTTCCAGATTTATATTTGATTTCCATTATCTATCCAGTCTTCTCTTTTGGATACCAGGTCAATGTATGTGATAACAAAATTATGATTGCTTTCTAACAATCTGGCAGCAATTCAAGACAGCTTTGGAAACATTCAGTGTACAAGTTGATGCTGTTATTTATATCAAATATGTCTAACAGGAAAACAAAATTTCTGAGAATAGGAAGATTTAATTATGACAGGTTGATATTCTGGAGGTAACAAAAATAGCCCCAAAGTTTGCAGATATACAGGTTAATGCACTAAAGGAAAGATAACTTTATTCTTTTTTTATTTTTTTAATGTTTATTTTTGAGAGAGAGAGACAGAGCATGAGCGGGGGAGGGGCGGAGAGAGAGAGAGGGAGACACAGAATCCCAAGCTGGTTCCAGACTCTGAGCTCTCAGCACAGAGCCGGACACGGGGCTTGACTTCCCGGACCGCAAGGTCATGACCTGAGCCAAAGTTGGACGCTTAACCAACTGACCACCTAGGCTCCCCAAGGAAAGATAAATAAGGGGAAAAAAAGTTTCAGTTCATTGGATTACCACTATTCATTCTTGATATAAATCGGATGTAAATTAGTAAACCACCTGTAAACACAAGTAGAGTAGTGGCTAATAGTGACAGTCTACCATTGAGTTTGCCTTGAAATTGTTCTGCTTCCCTGATAAAACCATAAAAAGGGATGTAAAGAGATTGTTTTAATATATTGAGTGAATTATTTACATGAAAAACTACGTTCCCATAAAAGGTTGATCTATAACGCTTCACATTTACGTTGCTCACTATTTCTTTGTACTCACATGACCGCCGTGAGTGTGACTGTTGGCTGATTTGGAAGAAGTAATGAAATTTTAAAAAGCACTTGCATGCGCAAATATATCCATTACCAGCATGCGCATATTTGCAGTTTAGCAAGTCATTTACTTTTGTTTAAAAATTGAAAAATTTGGTGTGTGTGTGTTGTACAGATTAGGTTTTCTATTTTTTTAATTTACATTTGTCTATGTACATATGGAGCAAGATTTTAATTACCTTAACAAAAAGTAAATATATGTATATTTTATACGTTGTTCTTTCTTTTTTTAAATTTTTTTTTCAACGTTTATTTATTTTTTGGGGGACAGAGAGAGACAGAGCATGAATGGGGGAGGGGCAGAGAGAGAGGGAGACACAGAATCGGAAGCAGGCTCCAGGCTCTGAGCCATCAGCCCAGAGCCCGACGCGGGGCTCGAACTCACGGACCGCGAGATCGTGACCTGGCTGAAGTTGGACGCTTAACCGACTGCGCCACCCAGGTGCCCCCATATACGTTGTACTTTCTATTAAATATTTCATTCATTGATCTTTAAAAACTAAATTTAGTTTTGGAATAAAGAGTCATACAAAATTGGAGCATAGTGTTTTTATTTAAATTTTTTTTTATCTATTTAGAAATTCTGGCTACCTCTTTAGCCTCAAATCTATCTTCCTTTCCCCCCAATATGCTTTTGATACCAGCCCCATGCCATTACTTTCTTTCTCTTAGGTATATTGTTCAGTTTCATATAACACATGCACATTTCTCTGCCAGAAATACCCTTTCTCTTTGCTAGTCTCATATAGATACCCCTTTCTAGATTTCCCTTGTTCTGCCATATTGAGACTTGTCGAGTTATGTTGAAAGTCCTGGTTTGTCTCTCCCAAAAGACAGTAAGTTCATTGATGGCAGAATCTGTGTCTCTATCAGTATCTCCCAAATCTTACACAGGGCCTGCCACAGAGCCATTACGCAAGTCAGGGTTGTGGAATGAATTAATGAATGAACAGAACCATACCTGCTTTCTACAGGTGATTATGTGTAAGCAAAAAAGTTAAATGATCAATCTTGATATGATCAGAAGGTGGTTGTTAAGTTTGCAATTAACTCTGAGTATGAAGATAGTACTGTGTTAGGAATAATGCACTTAACATGTTTTTGATGTTTCTGTTTCTATGAAAGCAACCCATCATCATGCAATCAGAATCAGCAAACATTTCTTCTGAGGTGTATATAAACTCATGGCAAAATTATGTTGCTTCAATATTTTTTATGTGGTGAACTTTCATAAAAATTCAACATAACATTTGAATTACATTGATTTATTGATCTTCTTAAAATATTTAGGGCTTCCCTATTAATATATACGTAGTAATCAAACCTCAAGACTATTCATAGTTTATAGTGTCCTAGATATTATATGCACATTACCATAGTCAAAGAAAGGAAAGGTTTGGTTCTGAATAATTTATTCTTCTTTTGTATCATTTCAATCAAAACATGGAGGAAAACATTGTTTCCACCCTTTCATAATACTTGAATTTCAGTATTCATTACTTAGATTTTATCCACTGTCTTCCTCAAAGATATAGAGACATTCTCTAATACTAACACGAGCAGCAAAATTAGTGACAAAGAAGAATTAGGAAAATCATGAAATGAAACCATATGTGTATACAGACTTAAGAACTGATACTCCATTTCATTCATTCAGATATTTATTGGCTACCTTGTACGTAAAAGGTGCTACTTGCTGGAGTATGGTGCTGAGAAAGCTAGCACCACCAGTAGCAGCATGGGAACTGCACCCGTGGTCCTTATTCTCATGGAGCTTGCTGTCACTAGGAGTGACACACTGGGGAATACTTGTGTATTTACAACATAACACGGCTCGGTTCAGAACGAGCACATCACAGAGAGCTCACGCAGAATGTGAAGTCAGCGTGAGCAGCCACAAGGATGGGACTCTGGAGCTGTGATCTAAAAGGTAAATAGCAGTTAACTAAGTAGAGATGAAGGAACCCTGTTCTGGTGGAGTACAAACTTTATGCAAAGCTCCTGTGAAGGGAAGGAACAGAAAGACTAAGGTGACTAAGTCTAAGCACTTAATGGTAGAACAAGAGAGTGAAGAAGTAGGCAGGAATTTTCCCATGCAGGATCTTTTTTTAATGTTTATTTTTGAGAGAGAGAGAGAGAGAGAGAGAGAGAGCAAGCACGAGCAGGGGAGGGGCAGAGAGAGACAAAATCCAAAGCGGTTTGCAACCTCAGAGCTGTCTGCCCAAAGCCCGATGTGGAGCTCAGTCCCACAAACCTTGAGATCATGACCTGAGCCAAAGTTAGTCGTTTAACCAACTGAGCCACCAAAGCACCCCTTTCCATGCAGGATCTCACACACCATGCTGAAAATCCTAAGAATTTAGATGTGTACCTTAAGGGCATTAGGAAGCTATGGAATTTAAAGTACATCCTGAGTTGATCATATCCATTTATCAAATTGTTACTTGTGAGGGAGATGTTGAGAACGTACTGAAAGGGGCAAGAGCAGGAAAGCTGCTCATGTGTGTTTGGATTACTCCAAGCAGTAGAGGATGGTGGTTTGGATCAAGAGCAACCTGGGACTTGAAGAGGCTCTGTATTTCAAAGTGATACAACTGGTATGCAAAAGAGCTGGGACTAAAACCCACATTTGTCAGACTATACATCCTGTGTTTTTAGCCACTCTTCTAGAGCCTGATGAATGAAAATTCTTTAATTTGAATGGGTATTTCTAATACCCAAACTGCAATCCATAAAATACAATTCTGACTGATAAAACACCTTTGAAGGAAATAAGCACCCTTCACCCTCAATGATTAGTAAAGTAGAAGACTTAAAATACAAATGCATAGTTGAGGAAACTATGTATGTATGTATATATGTATGTAAACTTGGGCATTTGAATTGGGTTAGATTAATTTTCTAAGTCTAGAAAAATGGCCAGTTGACGTCATACTTTATTCTGAGACCCTTGGTGGCCAGGGAAAATGGAAAGTAAGATCAGTTCTAAAATTCTTTTGTTCAGAGAGGAGGCATTTCTTCAGGAAAAGGGAATTTTTTCCTAGAATTCTTTCTTGTACCTATAGGTAGAAATGTCTCACTTGTTACTTTATTACATATATGCAAAATAGACACATTTTAAATTATTTTTAAGTGAAATAAATTTCACGATTTTTGGTAGTGTCACTTAATGACACCTAAAGAAAATAAGCACAGCTTTTTAAAAGGAGTTTTGGAGACATTAAATGTTAATCATGCCCTATGAAAAATTGTTTTCAGGCATATTAATGGCCGCTCTATGCCCAATGACCTTTCGGGATCCCCTCATACTACATCCTCCTATACTGTGCGTCACTCACAGAGGTTTAATTGAGCACTTGATCCAACTATTTGAACTCGGAGTTCAAATACTCTTAGAATCCATTCATAAACCAGCTTCCCTGGGATTAAATGGACTTCTGGTTAAGAATTCCTGCTTCCAAATATCTTGATAAAATAACGAAGAGACAGGAAGATACATAAATAAGATTATGTATACTTTGCTGAAATTTTAGGATATCACCATGTTTAAACTGCAAACTCTGAATTTACTTCATGGCTTAACAACAGACCATATATTCAAATAAAATATATATTGTGTCTATATGTCTATGTGTATATATACACACATAAATATATGCGTGCGTACATATACATTTACATGCAGTCCTTTACTCACAAATACACCTGCATGGTGTTGGAGATTTCTCAGTCCTGGACTCAGATTTGGGAAAAAGTATGTTTTCTTTACCCTTGTCTTGTAGGACCAAAGTAACGTGAGAATCACACAACGTAGGCCGTTGCAGTAGGACCTAAGATCAGCTTCTTACCTCACTATCTATTGACTATATTACTTCATACAAATTACTTAACATGCTTATATCTAAGTTTTCATTTAAATAGGAAAAAATACCTAACAAAGTGTTCCTGTGAGGATAATGTATGTATGTGTGTAACATTGAGTGAAAGCATTAAACTGTGTTTGGGGCTTGAAATTTAAACTGATAGACATAGCCTTTTCTCAAGTAGTATGCAAAATAATAATAACAACAACACAGCTTTGCGTCTAAAAAGTAATCTTACGTATTATGCTATACGTAGTATATGTATAATCTGTATAGCTTGATGTGTATTATGAAACTCCCATAGACTGTGTTTGTAGTTGTGGGTAAATACATGCATGTTATTACGGGGAAACATACATAGGCTGTGGGTTGATATGAATGTCATGGTAGCTACATTTTCACAGGACTCATGAGGTCTATTGTAGTTTAAACAAACACATTCCATTTCTTGCAGATCTCATTTTCTGTAGTCTGAATAAAAAAAAAAATCAAGCTTTATGGTCATCCCTTACTTTGTGGTTAAAGGTTACATCAAGGGCAGATTAAACGGTAACGTGGTACTCACATGATGGACCATCTTGGAGATATTTATAGTTTGGTACTTAAGTATGTCAGGGAACTTCACAGTTGTTAGGCTGGATATACTGCAGGACTTCTGCTTCTCATTAATTCATGAAAACAAGAGACAGAGTTGCTATGGATTTAATCTTGAATCAACCCTTTGCCTTCCTTGATTTGTCTCCGAAGAGTACTGTCTGTTTTTTTTTTTTTCATGTCCTTCTGCAAAGGCAAAATGTAAATATTCTCTAAACTCTACTTCTCTATCTTAACGAGAAGAAGAATAATAAACTCATTAATTTAAGTTTTTACATATGCGTAGGTCAACAAGATTGCTTCTAGGACTTCTCATCAAACACCCCTGTGTACTACAGTTTCCTTTTGCTAAAGCTGTTTAATTGTTAATTTTTCGTTCCCGAAGTGTCACATTGTCACTCCTTTATACTGAGGTTTATTATCATTTTTTAAGGATAGAACAATCAGCTAAGATTTGAGTAGCAACAGGTATCTTGAGCTTTTTCATGCCAGCAATGGATTGAGTCTTTCAACATCACATTTAGATATATGCTTCTGCCTATCTGCATGGGCTGGGCTATTTGCTCATCTCTCTGTTATTTTACTGTCCTGTTTTCGAAGTTCTACAGCACTATTCCCCTCACTTTTTAGTGTCACTTTTGCCCGAGCCATTGAAAATAAATAATACCTTAGTTAAAATAATGAAATACTTCTTGGGAAATTAAACAATTTTTGGGAGTGTCTTTAATAAAATTTATTTTGTCATGAGATGATTTAAATACCAGATTTACAACAATCATATGTCATTTGGTGATTAATATTTAATGTTAAATATTAAGTCATAAGCTATTCACATACTAACTTCTCCACATCATTATGATTTCTCAGCAGCTTCTTAGAGAACCCAATGCTCTCTAATGCAGATAAAACTGTGGCATATTCATTTATTCATTTAACCCTCCCCTCACCCCCTAATGTGGGATCCTGCCATTTGCAAGGTGCTGTGGTAGGCTTGGGACTCGTTCAAAAGAATAAAATAGCTTCTTAGCCTTGGCAGTATTCACAGTTGAAAAGGAGATCCCACATAAACTCTAAATTAAAATGTATCAAGTTGAATATTAAAATAGAAGTAACTTTGTCAAGCTATAGGAGACAGAGCTGCGAATGGTTCATTCACTGTGGGGAGGCAAAGATTAGTTTCATACAGGAGGTGACATCTTGAAGATATGTAGAATTTGAAGAGATTGAGAAAAAAATGCCTTCTAAGCAGAGGGACTAGAAAATACAAAGCAAAAAGTCATAAAGATACAGAGAACGCAGTGATAAGCAAGAAGGTGAGTGTAGCTAAAGCATAATTGTAAGAGGCAACTTTTTTGTCGAATTCTTATGTCACCATGTGCTCTATTCTGGATGTTAATCTCTTTGTAATATGCTTAAAATAACCCTTGTGAGATAAGATGTGTTACCTTTATTTTATTATTTTTTTAATATAATTTATGGTCAAATTGGTTTCCATACAAAACCCAGTGCTCATCCCAACAAGTGTCCTCCTCGGTGCCCATCACCCACTTTACCCTCTTCCCCCATCCCCCATCAACCCTCAGTTTGTTCTCTGTTTTTAAGTCTCTTGTGGTTTGCGTCCCTCCCTCTCTGTTTCTAACTTTTTTTCCCCCTTCCTTTCCCCCATGGTCTTTTGTTAAGTTTCTCAAGATCTATGTATGACTGAAAACATGTGATATGTGTCCTTCTCTGCCTGAGTTATTTCACTTAGCAGAATACCCTCCAGTTCCACCCACATTGCTGCAAATGGCAAGATTTCATTCTTGCTCGTTGCCAAGTAGTATTCTTTATTTTAGAGAGAGGTTGAGAAATACACGTAAGGTCAACCACTTATAACATGGCATGGAACCAGATTCAGACCCCCACACTATCTGATTTTAAACCCTGTGCATTACAAGCACAGTGTTACACTGAGCAGAGTGAATGAAAGACAGTAAGTAGAAAAGGCACTTCCCAGTACAGAGATGGAAATATATCACACAAAGTAAGTAAGTATTAGTCAAGAATCGCCTGGAGAAAGAGGGGGGTTTAACCTCAACCGTGACTGTCACCACAAATAGATTTTTTGAGTTCTCACAATGGACTTGACATGGAAATTCAGTTCTAGACATTTCCTTGCTTAATGCTACCAATGAATTTTGTAATCTTTCCAAAATGTTGACATTTTTACTAATTTTTAAACTAAGACCAAGATTCAAAGATTAGTTGTTACCTATGTTTAATTTCAAATAATAAGTTTAATTTAGCCAACAGTATGGAGCAGTTACTCAGGAACACTTTGAAGACTTTTTTCCAGCCCCTTATCTCCAGATCCTCTGGAAAAGTAACCTGGTTTTGGTTGTTAATCTTCTGAGGTTTTCTGACTGAGAAGACTTCTCCTTAGAGGAGTGATATTGGACACCTCTCCTGATTTTTGAATTGCCAAACAGCAGTGAGTTTAGAAGCATCTGTGTTTCTTGGCAACAGATATAACATTTGTGGAAGAGTCCAATAATTTAAATCCTTCCACATGTCTCTACTGGAGAACAAAATGATCTATTCATTCAACTTTTGTATTCTTCTTTTATTCTTTGACCCTTTAACTACAAAAAATAGAGAACAGTGTGGTCTACTAAAATAAATTGAACAAAGAAAACTCCCTTCTCCAATATAAAAACATATATATATTTATGTAGCCATATATATTATATATAAAGGCATTATGTAGAAATACACACAAATATTCTAAATATTTCAAAACATAGACTTTAAAATCTATTAACCTGGATTTTAATACCTTGGGTCACTCTAAAATATTTTATATTTTACTTTACAAGAATTAATTAGCAGTTTGTATATGAATACTTTGTATTTGGGGGGGGGGAGGCTTTCACATCCTATACTAAATAGCAAATGCTACACAGCATTTCATAGCATAAAATGTACCCCATTTTGTAACACGCCGATGCCAATTTCTGTTACCTACACTAAGAAAATGGGAACATATGTTAAAAACAGATGTTGTTTTGAAAGCTGTATTACTAAATGTCCTACCTTATCATTGGATTTTGACTTAATACAAAAAATGTTTTGAATTGTTTTTAAAAATACTTAAGATCTCACATTTTCAAAGTTAACGTAACAATTCTGAATTATATGATCTTCATAGGAAGATGTTTGGTATCCATGCCTTAGAAGTTCATTATTTTTCTCTTTCTGGGTGTTCACAGTGAGGAGAATGATCAGAAAATCGATTGCAAATAGAGAAGGGAACTCAAAAGGTTCGATTATATAATGTTCTGAGATATTTTCCTACTGTAAAATGTTGTTTTAATAAACTTCCCCATCTCTTTGTTTACATCCAGGCTGCAGCCCTTATCTACTAAATTCTGGCTTTTGAATGATATCTACTACTTTAGTCAAATCAGAAGACCTAGTGTGTGCATCTGAGGTTTTGTTCTGTACTGGTAATGGAGCTTTTTTTTAACTTTATTTTTTCCTGTTTTCACATCATTTCATAAAATCTTTACTAAAGTCTAGGAGTTCTAGTAAATATTGCAGTAGAGTAGCTCTATGTGTTGTTTGCCAGTTTAACAGTTGCAAAACAATGACTGGGTTTTATGGTTGTTGTCTCTATGCAAACTGCATACCTCCACAGAATTTTACCTTGTGATTATTTGTGTAGAGAGTGAGAAGAAATTCTGAGTCTTTCGAAATAAGGGCACCTGACAGCCTCTTTCTAAGGTTACTATATTTTGTCTTTGAGCTTTACCATCTGAATAAAGACACAAGGTATGGGAAATATGATTGGATGGTCTCCAGTCAATTTTTCATATCATGGATTTACAGAATGAGATTGTTCTGAATTCTTGGTTAATAGCACACAGAGTTGTCTTAGTATAACCTGTCATTTGAAATAAAAATGCATTTTGTCGCAACCTTAGAAAATGTGAGATGGTGAGAAGAATGTTCTAGTTCCCATCAGAACCTAGGAGACACCATATTTCATAGAGAACAGTTGCTAAAGCTTCCTTTTTAGAAACAAGTACACATAGTGTGAGGATTGAATCATAATTAATACTCGTGGCACTTAGGTCTGTGGTAAGAGCAAAATTGTAATTAGAAAATAATTATCATAAAATACTGAATTATACCTTTGTAAGGCCTTTAGAAATTGAATCACTAATTTAGTACATAGTGATTTAGTGTTAATTCCTTTTCATGAGAAAATGGTCAGTTTATGAAGTTGTGATATTTTTTATAGCCCTTATTCTGTTTTTCACCAAATTCTTTGATTGAAATATTCACTTAAACATCAAATAGCACATATATCCTTAAAATGTTTTTAGATTATTATGAAAAGTCTGTCTTAGCTTAATCAAACATAAAGTAATCTTTCCTGAAGCATTTGAGCTTCAGTAAAATAGCCTTGTACAACTGATACAAATTAATTCAGCCCCCTCATACCCAATTAAAATATGTAACTAAAAGCTCATTTTTTTATGTTAAAGTAAAACATAAAAATTTAGAACTCATAAAGTCTTTTTTTCTTACTCATCTCCATGTCCTCATTTATAGTTCACACAAAACCAAAAGCTCTGTAATCTAGTAAAAAAGTATTTGTTGAAGCATTGCATAATTGTTACATTTTAGATTACCAAGTTGTCCTGGTTTGTCTGGAATTTCTTGGTTTGAAAATTGAGAGTTCCATGTTGTGGGAACTGCTTGGTCCCAGGCAAACCAGGATGGTCACCTTGAAGTTCTAGTTTACCTTGGCATTCTTGCATCCCTTGAAATGGAATACCAAAGGTTGGATATATGTTTATACCTACATGCATGTTTGCATTCCCCTAAGATGAGGATTTATAATTTTTATCAATGTCAAGGTATCACGGATCTCCAAACGGGTGCCTGGGTGGCTCAGTCAGTTAAGCGTCCAGCCCTTTTCTTGATTTCAGCTCAGGTCATGATCTCATGGTTGGTGAGGTGGATCCCAGCTTAGGGCTCTGCACTGACAGCGTGGAGGCTGCTTGAGATTCTCTCTCTTCCTCTCTCTGTGTCCTCTCCACTCATGATTGTGCTCTCTTTCTCTCTGAAATAAATAAACATTTAAAAAAATGTATTCATATCCCTAAGTCTGTGACTTAAAAAAAAAGTCCTCCCAAATCTTAAGAACCGCTAAACCAAACAGGATAAGCACCTTTTGAAAATCTTATGATAAAAGTACAAATTTTAGATAGTAGAATATTTTTTTAAATATTACATTTCAATACTAAATAATAAGAGAAATAGTGATTATACTTTTTTAACATTGATTGTTAGTCTTTGCTGTACAATAAGGAACTCTTGGCTTGGCCTAATTCCTGACGTTTGGAGAAACCAACTGAGGTTTGAATCTTGTCTCTAAATTTATTACCAGTTGAGCTTGATCAAGTTTACGTTTTTGTGATTTGCTTTCCTTATGTGTAAAATGGTGGAAATAATGCCTAATTTTTAATAAAGTTGTAAAGGTCAGTGAAAGTGTAGCGTAAGCCTCTTAGTTCATTGTGATATATAGTGGGCACTCTGTAAATGGTAACTATTAATGATGGTTATTGTGTGTCTGTTCCATCCTTAATAGTTTTCCAGTTAAACATGCCCCTATTACAATTTTGTCATTCTTACATTGATGTGTGATATTAAACCACTCCCAACCCAAAATGAACAATAGGTACACTGAAACTAAGGATTATCTTTCTTTTTTCTTTCTTTCTTTTTTTTTTTTTTTTACTTGGGGTTTGTAGTTAGAAGATTTTGTAATGTCTGTGGTGGTGAATAAAGGGTTATGTATAGTGATATTAAGAAATTCCTGAATTGAACACCCTTTGCTTTAACTTTTTCCAGCCATATGGATTCCTGAATATAAAGTGGCAAGCTAATTAGAATATAGGACATTAAAATGTAGTTTACCTCAATAAGTAATGAATTCCAAATAGTAAGTAGAACCCAAGGCTGAAATATCATGGTGTGATAGAAATTATGCTGCCCAATGTTTTTTAAATCACTACTGTAATAAAGAGCTGTGTAACATTTAAGCTGCCGTGTCATCTTGGTCAAATCATTGTTACCTCAGTTGAGAGAAGCTACCATCTCCACATATTCTAGTCCAGACCGGTAAAATGCTCATGGGATCCCCCCGCAGCCAGTCTGACTATCTAACTGAAACTGACCTTGGTGTCCTGATGACCTTTTGGCTTGTTCATAGCTAGATTCCATCCACTAATAGCCATATTAATGGCACATTTCCAGGTGATTCTGAAGTTATTTAGAGAAGATTCTGACACTCTGCAGTGTCCAAAAAACATTCCAAGTTTCTCAGGAATTACATTTGGGCATCTCTAAGTGAATAACAGAGAGATTAGATGAAATCCCCATGTAATAATCTGTGCCCATATTTTTTTAACCAACACACGCCTTTGGGCTTTCTGTTCAGTGTTCCACACAGTTGGTTTTGCTGCATTGAAAAATCACTAAGAACACATTTTAAAATAATCTAGCTGGCTCCATTTTTGTCAGCTAAATTGCACTGAATACAATCTGTGATTGCAACTTTGCCTTTGCTTCAATCTATTAGCTATTTTTGAAAGATGCATAACTTAATTGAAAGATAAGTACAACCTTTTCACTTAGAATCTTTATGAAAAATGTAAAAGATGCTTTGCCAGTCTGAATAGTTAATTGAGTTTGACTGTACCAGGGTAAGATGCAAAAAGAGTGTGTCTATGGCAACTCTTTATGTCATAAAAAATTTAAACGGCCTTATTTAATGTGACTCCTTTTTAAATTCACTTAGTGGAGTAAGTAAAACTGGATATATAATTAGAGTCTAAGATTAAAGCATCATAATTGAAGTAAGATAATACGAAGAGGCTCATACAATAATGATTCAGCTCCAAATGAATACATTCTTCCTTAAACTCAACTAAAATCATGTAACTCTTGAATTAATTCACCATGATGTCATAATAATAGTATGTGGGGGGCACCTGGGTGGCTCAGTCGGTTGAGCATCTGACTTCAGCTCAGGTCATGATCTCAGGGTTGTTGAGTTCCAGCCCCACATCTGGCTCTGTGCTGACAGCCTGGAGCCTGCTTCGGATTTTGTGTCTCCCTCTCTCTCTGCCCCGCCCCCTCATGCTCTGTCTCTCATCTCAAAAATAAACACTAAAAAATAATAATAATAATGCCACGTGGATGAGAAGTATCGTATTTTATAAAGGTTAAAGTACCTTATAAAGGTACACACTTAGAGTATACCAGGCTCTTTCCTATACATTAGTTACCCTGGATGTATGTTTGTCCATTTTGTTGACGGGGAAACCAAAACACACAAAATTTAACTTTTTCAGAATCACCTAATTAATTAGTAAATGATAAAGTCACATTCAAACCCAGATAGTCCACCTTTAAGTCTAGTGTTCTTCTACTTGTGCTCTTTTTTTTTGTGTCAGAGAGCACTGAGTTTGTGGGAAAGGTAGAATAGCCACAGATTTTTGCACTAAGTTTCAGAAGAATTCTCTGTTTCCTGCAGACCGGGTTTAGCTATTGGACTTCTCATTGATTTGTCTCTTCTTTCAGGGTGAGAGGCCCTTCCATGATAATAGCTTTCCTTTTACTTTTTTTTCCCCATGTGTGTTGACCAATTTAGAATTAAATAGTTCTGGGTTTTTCTCCCAAGCTTGACAAAAGATGCTGGGACAATTCTCTATTCAGAAAGTAAAGAAAATAATAAGGATATAGATATAAATAAATATAAATAATATGTATTATATATTTAATATAAATAAATAAGGATATAGATATAGTGAAACTGATCTAAAAGCCAGGAAGCGGGAACTGGATTTTCCAATTATACAAAAATAAAATATTTTCCTTTTAACTTTTTTCCTTAATGTTCTGTTTTCTTTAGATAAAATCAAGTAAATAAACATAACTCTTTAAATAAGGAAGTGTTGTAGTAACCCAATCATTATTAATAATTTTTATTTTTTAAATTTGTGTTCTTTTTTTTCCCGTTTTTATTTAAATTCCAGTTAGCATACAGTGTAATCTTAGTTTCAAGTGTAGAATTTACTGATTCATCACTTACATATAACACCTGGTGCTCTTCACAAGTGCCCTCCTTAATCCCCGTCACCCATTTAGCCCATCCCCACCCACCTCCCCTCCAGTAACCCTCAGTTTGTTGTCTGTACTTGAGAGTCTTTTTTCCGGTTTGCCTCTCTTTTTCCCCTCTATGTCCGTGTGTTTTGTTTCTTAAATTCCACATATTAGCGAAATCATATGGTATTTGTCTTTCTCTGACTGACTTGTTTTGCTGAGCGTAATACTCTCGAGGTAATTTTTATTTTAGTATTTATCTTCCACTCAGCATCAACCTAGGAATTGTGTCTATAGTTTCTGTTTGGAGAAAACTCTTCTGTTCATGCAGCAGGAACTGCCAGTCACAGTGTTAGGGATGTCAGGGTGGAACTTTCCCCCGACTTTATTTTATTGCACTCCTATATACTCCAGGAGTATGTTATGTAGGTGTGTGTATATAAACATACACACTGGAGTCATAGGTACATGTAACTACATATTAAAATAGACTTAAATGTGTCTCTTTACACTGTGGATAAATTATCACTTATTCGCTGTTTAGATGGGAATTTAACATGATAAAATGGCTTCATTATCCTTTCTAGACAATCTGCTAGCAGTGCTCTTCCAGCAACCTATCCCTCCCCCCACCTTTTTGATATTACACCAAGAATTTCTTTCCCATTCTGTTGATGTGATTATCTTTGCATAATTTTGAGCAAGATTTCCTGGCAGTGTACATCCACAAAATTGTGGATGTGGCTTGAGCTCAAATGATGCTTCTATTCAATTTGTTTACCTATCAGCTTGAGCAGAGTTTTTGTGTCATAAGAAAAATAGCAAGAGAGAATATTATAGGAGAAATGAACTTTTATGGATGGATTTATTTTAAGTAAATATTGGCTGCAAAGGATCCAGGCATTTTAGCATTTTCTTGGAATCCCTAACCATAATTCATAGCCCAGAGCAAAACTTCTCTCAAGTGATGGTGAAAATCTAATTCTATTAAATCCTGGTTATTCCATGGGCTACTTTGGATTAACTGCCTCTGAGTTTTCCTGCGTAAGAAATGGACTGTTTGTTTATTGCTCATTTCACCCAAATCAAGGAAAGCTGTTGTTCTTCAATTTAGATTGATGTTGACAAGGTCCTCTTCATAACAGCAGGTGTTAGGCTATAATTGGTCATTATAGAATTATGTTTTGCTTGAAGGAATTCAAGAAACAAGAAAAGCATGTTCTTTTTGTGTATTGACTCTGGTGGAGAAATCAAAAGAATGACATGAGAGATAATATGTAAATTAACAGAATTTGTCATTTTATTGAGCGATCAGTATATTTAAAAGACAGTAAAATCACCACGAACATCCCTGAGAAACCACTTTTTGTGGGCCTAACCTACAAATTATTCCTCTTACCATTGCCCTTTTTTAAATGTAAAAATTCAAAATAGAAGAGCAGTACAGGGAACAAATTACAGCCAGATGACCTCTTTGATGGAGTGGTAAGAAACTGGAAGCTACAGAAATAAATAGGTTAATAGTGTTGAGTTAACTACTCAGTTGCAAATGCCTTGCTTTTCCATACCATGTATAAAGCAGTTAGCACCAGCATTTTGATTAGTTTACATAAAAATAATACTACTTTGTAAATTCCTATAAAGACAGATGGCCTAGATAGCCTAAACTCTAAGAGGACTGTTCCTGAGTAAAATAAAACGTTACTGGTTTAAAGTAATAAGAGTTTGTATTATGGTACTTATTTATATAATGTTTATATAAGGAAATGGAGGTAATTTAAAGCAAGGATTAATTATACACTTATAATCCATTTTTAATACTTCTTTTTGAGTATTTTGTAACTTATTTATTTGAGAGAGAGATAGTGCAAGTCGTGGAGAGGGAGAGAGAGAGAATCCCAAGCAGGCTCAGCATTGTCAGTGACTCAGTGACTGACTGAGCCACCCAGGCGCCCCTAATAGTTTTTTTTTAAGTAAACTCTATGCTCTATGTGGGGTCGAACATCCCACCCAAGAACAAGAGTCACATGCTCTGCCAACTGAGCCAGCCAGAGGCTCCACTTACAATCAATTTTTAAAGTAAAAACTTCCCTAAAAAATGATGATACGTAGCATGACCTTGCCATCCGGTGGTTTCAAAAATTGTTAAACATGCAGAAAATAATCATTCACCTTCCATACCTAAGTGAACCTTAATTATTTTTCTCTGTTCCTTCCTATGCTTTTTTTTTTTTTTTGCTTGCATCACACAGTCAGATTTCCACTCTGCACATTTGAGATCCATTAACATTGTTGACCATGAAGATCATGAATTGGCTAATATAAATGCTGCGTGAAAACATAAACACTGTTAAGTTGCTACAGCACCCTGGGGTGAAGACCATTTTGAATGACACCGTGTTTTTTCCTGAATTTATAAGTGAAATGAAATAGGATTTTATGAGATACCCAGTTCTTGCCTATATTAAAAAGATTCTGTACATATTCCCATGGAAAAGGGCAGTATTTCTTCAGCTATCACTGCTCTTGCACAGGTGTTCTCATTCCCGGTTCTTCATGGGAATCCCTTGGAGAACTTATTAAAAAAAATACTGCAGCAGTGATTCAATACCTTGGCCTTGCCGTCTACTAGGTAGTCTTGACACTCTACAATACAAAAGAATGTATTAGAATGCCCATGTAAAATGCAGATTCCAGGGTCTCATCCCAAAGGTTTCTCTTTTGGTAAGTCCTTATATCAAAGTCATGTATATTCGAGGGTCTGTCTTTGAGAAACACTACCATAAGAATTCTTGGGCTCTGGATTCCTTATTACAACCACAATTGAATGTATCTCTTGAAATGTTCCTTTAACAATATTTGAAGTAATTTCATTCAGTGGCTATTTGCATTGGTGCTACCTGTGTTGTTTTATTCAATGTTTTACCTGCCATCTAAAACTTACAGTAGTTTATGATTCAATCAGGTTCATGAAATGCACCATTAATAATTCAACTCATTAAAGAATTAATATCATATCCCTATTAGTACTGAGGTTACTTCCCAATCACTTCTAAATAAATAAATAAATAAATACATATTTCCCTAACCATATTCCCAGGAAGTCACCTCTGTGGTAATTGTACTTGGAACCACCTATTCTTTCTTTGCCCTGATTCTCTGTCACCAGCTTGTCCTCTGTCCTGTGCCATTCTGATGAATATCGGAATAGTCATTTGTTTCTGTCATGGCTTTTATCATAATTCAGAGAATCAGTTCTTTGTGTCTCAAGTTACAGAATTTGCATATTGAATACAGAACTTTTCAACAACTTTGTTTCCATGTGTCCTGTTAATAATATTCTGAATTTGCTACTGTACAGAATTGTACGTTTATAAGACCAAGTAGGTATGTCTCTTGTCCATGTATCCTCTGCCAAAGTCTATGCAGAGTACTTCATTGTACTTCATGTCTCTGCTTCACACATATTCTCTCTCTGCTGAAGTGGTTTAAGGATGACAAAGATCCTTATGGGTTTTTGTTGGCCTGTAAATAACTGTCTAAGGACTCTTTGAAAATAATTTCTACACTTGTACAAAAACTCTGTACTCTGATTTTCCATGTGTTATGTTATCAGTCTTCCTTCTGGTTGCATTAGGCAGGATTGCTTGTTCTACATTCTACTCTCTAGGGTACCAGGCTTAGCTTATTCCAGTTGGGGTAAAACTAAGCATACCTCCAACACAGTCGTTGGCATTAATTACAGTAGGACATGGGCCAATCATTCTCTCCAGCTGTTTTAGTGTGCTTCTTATTTTTTGAAGTGTATGTGGAGATCCAGGAGCTGAGGTCTACCCTACATTATTGGTACTGTTAGTGTCCTATACCATTTATTCCAGCTTCCTAAGATTGGCCTCTTTGCCTCTTCCTACCTCCAATACTCTGAAAGGTGTTTTAAGCTGCTTTTTAAAAATCCCTTTGGCTCTACAAGCCCATATAAAGTAAAACTGACTTGCTTCAATTCATGAAATCATGTTAACATTCTCTTAGGTAAAAAGTAAGAAGCGCTTCTGCTGGCCCATATAGCATTGTCCCTTTGCGTTGAGTTTTGTTGTTAGAGGCAAATCCCTCAATTGTATTGCCTAACACAGAGTCCTGATTCAAAGAATTTCAGGGCCAGTAGAAGAGGTTAGTAACATTAACATTGCCTACTAGTATGCACGCATTGGTGTGTAACATGCTTCAGACTACGAGATAAGGAAGGCTACCTTTTCCACTTAAAACCTCTTCAGCCGTTTATATAGCCAAAGAAAACAGATAATTAAAACATTGCCAAGAAATAAGGTTACAAACAGTGGGCTTTCAGAATGTATCGTAAGTCTGTTGGCATAGGAATCCCAAGCATATGACTGGCCTCCTTTATTGCAGTGAGTACAGTTCATGATTTCCTTTGCCAGTGGGTACCACATACGTTTCATCTTGCCACCCTCATGTTATTACTGATACAAACGGGTACTTTCTCCTGAAGTGTTTTGTGTGTTTGTGTGTATATCTATGTATATATGTTGTGTGTGTGTGTGTGTGTGTGTGTGTGTATTGCTGTTAATTATACTTAATGAATCAAATTAATAGTTTCCTAGGTTGGTAAAATAAATGTCTATCTAAACGTAGAAAAACTATACAAGCAAAAAAATATATTTTATGAGATAATTCTGCTGTTTTCATTCTATATAGATATTTGAAAGTTCTGAGTACCATGAAAGCAAATATTTACGATCATGTTTGAGCATAAGGCATCACTTCTAATCAGATCTAATGTTTTTATAGGATTATGCTTTATCATGATTGGCTGTAATAATTTTTTCAAGTGGTGTATACATAACAATCCTATTTTGATTCAAACCATGGGTGGAGGCAGTCGAGTGTAGATAAATTCCAAATTGCCCTGTGTCTCTTTTGCCAGACCTTCTCTGGCCCTAAGCTTAATCCAGCAAGCAAAATAGCTGTTGCCTCCTCTGCTGCATTTTAGAACCTTCGCCGTTGTCTACAAGCCTAGCTTAGTCACCTTGGTCCAGTATAATGAAATACTACACTTTGGGTGGCTTAAACAACACACGTTTATTTCTCACCGTCACAGAGGCTGGGATGTACAAGATAGAGGTGCTGGCAGATCTGACTCCGGAGAGAACTCTCTTCCTGATTTGCAGACAGCTGCCTCCTCTCTGTGACTTCGCAAGGCAGAGAGAAAGCTTTGTTGTCTCTTCCTCTTCTTAGAAGGATACTAATCACATCATTGGGACCCCACCATCATGACCTCATTTAAACCTAATTACCTTCAAAAGAACCCACCTCATCACATTGAGGGTTAGGGCTTCAACATACAAATTTGGGGTGGGAGTGAGGCACAAGTATTTAGTCCCTAACAAAACCTGTATATTCCAATAAGCTGTGAGCTCCTGGGAAGCAGAAACCTTTACTTACAGACTTGCAATTCCTACTTCTTAGCATAGTGGCTGGCAATTCACTATATTTCAAATAAACGAACTAAATAATGCTGTTTAGTACAATTATTTTTATGTCTATTTACATCTATATGTATTTCAATCATATTTATTGGATGGTGATATAATTTGACAGAGCAGTTGACAGTCTATAGTTTAACAAACTTTAATTGAAAGAGCCGAATTATATCACTATGTATACTTAAAGAGTTTCTTAGATAAAACTAAAGGGAGAGAATAGTGAAAAGGAAAGGGTTTCATCGTATGACTTAGACTTCGTGGGTTTTTTTTTCCCCCTCTTAGAAAGTTGCAATCATAGGGGCGCCTGGGTGGCGCAGTCGGTTAAGCGTCCGACTTCAGCTCAGGTCAGGATCTCGCGGTCCGTGAATTCGAGCCCCGCGTCAGGCTCTGGGCTGATGGCTCAGAGCCTGGAGCCTGTTTCAGATTCTGTGTCTCCCTCTCTCTCTGCCCCTCCCCCGTTCATGCTCTGTCTCTCTCTGTCCCAAAAATAAAAATAAAAACGTTGAAAAAAAAAGTTGCAATCATAATTGAAAATGTATTTCTTTTTTACCATTAGAGGAGTGACATTTTTGCTACAGAGTATGTGCCCTTCGATTGTGAGCTTTGAGCAGAAAACAAATGTAATAAATATAGGGGTACCTGGGTGGCTCAGTCAGGCATTGGACTCTTGATTTTGGCTCAAGAGGTTATGATCTCATGGTTGTGGGATCGAACCCCAGGTTGACCTCTACACTGAGCATGCAGCCTGTTTGGGATTCTCTCCCCTTCCCTGTGTGCCCCTCCCCCGTTCATCTGCATGTGCATCTGTAGTCTCTCTCTCTTAAAATAAATAAGTAAACTTAAAGTCATTATTTAGATAATGTTACATGAATAATGAATGTAGTATTATTACATCAGATAATCACTGTGTTTTGCCAACATTGGTAGGGATTTTTTTCTCAATAAACTCTCACTAAATGTGCGCCATTCAAGACAGGCTCGATACCAAATATATATAAATAAATTCTACATATTCTGAGGACTTGCTATGAAGAAAGGAGTTGCTTACCTACTCTCGTGCTTGGTCTTGGTGATGTTCTTCAATTAAAATGCACACACAGGAAAAAATAGAAAAATGTAGAATCTGCTTTTCCATATGGGTTTAGGAAGATAGGGGGAATATTGGTATTGCATGAAGTGGAAAGTGTGTGTCTGTGTGTGTGTTCACCATAGCAGGTCATCTAGGATTTTAATTTTCAACTGTGTGCCCAAGCCCAAGCATACAGATTCTGAGTCCATTGATCTGAAGGGAGATATGGCCATGGGTAATATTTGAAAACTCCTCAGGTGATTCTAATGTGTATTAGGGGCAAAGAACTGGCTCCCCAGGTCTAGGACTCCATTATAACTCTCAGTAGTTTATAAGAGCCATCTTAGTAATGCCTTTGATTATTCCCCTAAGGAAATATGTTCCTCATATCAGCTGGGGAGAAATGCAGTGAATCCCAGATGTCATCCTCCCCTAAAACCCACTCTGCTCGTGTTAGATTCTTCATAAACTGATCCTGGCTCCCATTCTAGGAAGAGTTATAAATATCAATTCTCTTGTTTTTTGCCCCCAGTAGTTAAAATTTTCAGGGATTTAGTAAAATTTTCTGCTTAACTCTTTAGGTTTGTGTCAGGTCCTTTTGAAAATCACCCTAAAATGCACACGAGTTGTATATCCATAGTGACATTGGGTACTTTGTCATTTTCTATTTTCTCTTATAATTTTTTTAAATGTCAATGATTATTGGAGAATATCATAGACCAAGAGATTTGGCAGAGTATCTGGTAAGCAAAGTAGATTTTGTTTATTTCAGTATTGTTAACTTTATTATAATTTGATTTCTTTTCCAAAAATGAAGTCTTAATAATCTTTAAGGAAATGATTCACTTGAAGGCCAATATAAATTAAATCTTCACCAATGCACATGAACATAAGTGAAGCAGTTTAAATATAGTTATACTATTAAGTAGAAACTTAGATAATAAGGTTAGGAGAACTTGATGTGCAGTGTCCCCTTATGTTCATATGTAAACTTTCAGTTTCAAATAACTGTTCTGAAACTAGAGTCTGCGTGGCACAGATGGCAGAATGACGCCATGATTTACAATCTGCTCTTTAGTGAAGATATGTCATATGTTTATTGATGATTGCAAGTATATTGCCATATTAAAACTTTGTATTTTGTACTATAAAGTCTAATGTAAATTGGGTAAAGAAGTTGCTACTTTTGTGAAAACTTCAGAGTAGAGTCCTTGGGTTCTAGTAAGAAACAAAAAATTGTCCATCTATGCAATTACTGTAGACACATGCACAGATGAGAGTTAAATGCACAGACTGATCTCACATAAATATACATATTCCAGAACAGAGGATGGATGAAGAGTAGAGAGATTACTCAATATCAAGTCAATTCCATCCATTGTGCCATTTGAATTCTATTGCCAAATATGATGATTTATCAGGAAAAACAGACTTCCAGTACTCGAGTCCCTGCATTTTAATTTGCCCTTACTAAAGGAAGATTTTTTTCATTTCTGGAATATAATCAACATCTGCTAAGAAAAAAAAAAGTCTTCAGTCAATAAGAACAACACAGGGGCACCTGGGTGGCTCATTTGGTTAAGTGTCTGACTCTTGATTTCAGGCTCAAGTCATGATCCCATGGTCATGGGATCCAGCCCCGCACTGTGCTCTGTGCTGAGAGTGGAACTTCCTTGCAATTCTCTCTCTCTCCCTCTGCCCTTCTCCTCACCCTGCTTTCTCTCTCTGAAAAAGATACTAAAAATGTATAATTTGTTAACATTAATTTATATGGCCAAAAATCAAACCTTTAATATTGTATATTGTCTTCTGTAGTGTTTAGAGATGGATTTGTGTTGTTACAATCTAAAGCTGGGTTTTTATATGGCAAAGAGAAACACTTAAGTTCAGTGAATAATTTTTGTCATATATCAATATTAAGTAAGTTTTACCAAATGAATAGGGAAATTTGTAGTAAAGATATCAGGAGAAAAAACATGTTTAAATAAGAGACCTTGGGGACTCTAAAGAGTCTACAGCTCTGAAGCTGTAACGAAAATTCTGCTGGGGACTTGGCTGACCCTCAGCCATGGGCAAATACATACCTGTTTTAAGAGCTTCCATGAAAGCTTCTGGAAGTAACACAGGAATGGATTTACAGCTCTCATCTAATCATGGAAAGATGCCTGGGGACAAAGGGGCTCCAGCCACCTTTGATTTGTGCTAAGCAGATACAGAACTTCATGGCGAATGGGACAGTGTCTGCTTACGTAGTCCTCTACTGTAGTCACTGAGTCTTGCTACCTCCTCTCTCTCCTAACCGCTGCAAAAACAACACTGAGATTAAAGCACCTTGGGTGAGTATTAGCGTATCAAGTACCCAGTGTATGTTGACCAACCGAATACACTTACAGTCTCCCTTCCATCCTGTATTAATCTAGGTGACTTATGCAGTGTAACAGATTGAGGCAACCTTCCCCAAAGCTCATCACTTTGAATGTTAAAAGACTGGTTTTACACCAAGTTAAAATCTGCATTCTATAATCTGTGTATAAAAAGCAAAAATACACATTCACTTTCAAATGTAATGCCTTGGAAGTTTCTACTGAGTGCTTATATATCTTTATAAGTATCCCAAGCAAAATAAGTTTGAACTTAACAGGGTTTTTTTTTTCCTATTTTTATCTTGAATGTAAAAGAGAGTGAACTAACAAGAGCAAATTTGTTTTAAATTTCTGCCTTGATAGCAGATTTCAGTATTTAGAGCTGACGTCATCTTAAATGTGTAACTTATATAATGGAATGAGGCTGGGCCAGACTTTCCAAAAGTGTATTTTAAAGAACATTGATGACATTAGATGCTGAATAAAAAACACATTGTTGGAATATGATGATTTTGTTTCCTTCTTTGGAAGGTCGCAACTCAAACCTTAAAAATTTCTGTAGTGACAACAAATTGGTGGTTGCCAGAGGGGAAGGTGTTGAGGAGACAAAATGGGTAAAGGGGATTAAGAAGTATTAGCTTCTGGTTATAAAACAGTAAGTGTTGGAGATGTAATGTACAGCATGAGGAATACAGTCAGTAATACTGTATTAACTTTGTATGCTGACAGATGGCAACTAGACTTACTGTGGTGACCATTTTGTAATGTTTGCAAATGTCAGATCCCTTTGTTGTACACCTGAGACTAATATTGTATGCCATTTATACCTCAGTAAATTAAAAGTTAAAATTTCTGTAGCAAAAAAATATATATATTTTACTGAGTTTAATTGCAGTTTTCCCTAACCTTAAATCACCAAAATGTGGTGGTTTTTATCAAGTAATGCATAGTAACTTTCTAAAGGATTGGAATTTTATGAAACTCACTTTCACAAACACATGACTAAGATATTCTGTGCCTTTATTAACTATATAAGTACTGGGGTTGCCCATTACTTTATCATTTGTTTTGAAAAATAGTATGAAAAGACTAACTGAATACTAATCTTGGCTTGATATTATTAGCTGAAATTCATGGTCTTCGATTTATGTAGAATGAATTTTTCTACTTTGTTTTGAAAATGTATGCATTGATAGGATTATTGTTTTGTTAAGGAAATAAAGAATGAAGAATGCGTGTCTTTTGTAGAACTTCCTTCACATATCACTGCTTTTTATGTAAAAATACCTTTGTAAGACTTTTCCTATTTTATAACATACCTTTAGAAGTCAGAAAAATATGTATAACATTACCCCTGGGCTTGGTTCTAGGAAATTATTTTCCTTCATCTGTGCATTGATAGAGAAAAGTAAGCTAGGACTTCGAGTTCCTTCTCATACCAGGTTACACGGTTGGACCCTACTCTGAGTCTTGGCCAAAGAAACCTGAATCACAGTGGATTGAATAGAATGGTGATTTAATGTATCTTTCAAGAGCTATACAAAGTAGGCACTTTCAGTACCGTCACCAACTCAGGAGCCCCTGTAGTTAGCTTCCATCATCTCAAATTATATGCTGGCCCTAACGTGGGCTCCTCAGACCTCTCACCAGGTGACATGTGGTAGCCACATCCAACAATCCTGCTTAGATTATATATATACACACACACACACACACACACACATATATACACATGTATATACATATGCACACACACGTATGATTATTTTAGCTGAGAAAGCTTACAGTCTCAATAATATGAGAGTCTCTGAATAAGGGATAAAGCAATAGTGTGTAATCAGTTGTCTCTGCCAGTGGTGATTAATTGAACATACTCAACTAGGATATGGCTCACTGTTGGGCAGTCTCTAGGCATAAGTAAGACGCAAGCAAAACAAAGATTTCATAAATAAGACCTAAGTCTGTTCTTTAAAATGCACCAGTAATGCCGAAAAAGAAAGCCGCACATTGGGAGAAAAAAATAATCATGATACTTGTATCTGAAAAAATAACTTGTATCTTTAAATAAAATAAACTCCTTCATATTAATAAAAAAGAACATATTGTTTAAAATGTTTATTCATTTTTGAGAGAGAGAAAATGTGTGCGCACAAGTGTGTGGGGGGGGAGGAGGGGCAGAGAGAGAGGCCCAGAGATTCCAAAGCTCTGAGCTGACAGCACTGAGCTCCATGCGGGGCTCGAACTCAAGAACCATGAGATCGTGACCTGAGCTGAAGTCAGACACTCAACTAACTGAGCCCCCCAGGCGCCCACAACCAGTTTTTTTTTTTTTTTAATGGACTGACTAGAGAAACAGGCACTTTGTGAAAGAGGGCATTCAAATGGCCAAAAAGCATGTTAATAGGTACCTAACTTCATTAGTAATTAAAAAAATGCTATAGAAAGCAATGAAATACCTCTGTAAACCCATCAAGTAAATAAAATATAATACAATAGTACCACATGTTGGGGCAAATGTGTCAATCATCTGGAGCTCTCAAATGATACTAGTTTAAGCGTACATTAGTGCCTTTGGTAATATCTACCAAAGCTAAACTTACCTTTCCCCTACAGTGTAGCCATTCCTCTAATATGCATGTACCCAAGAGAAATTAGGGTATATGTCCAACAAAATAACATGTACAAGACTGTTAGCAATGTTTTGCCTACAGCAAAACTTGGAACAATTTACAAGTCTCTGAGAATTAAAATAGATGTCAAACATGCAGTATATTTATATAGTGGAATTATACACATCAATAAATAAAACAGAACTACTTGGAAAAAATGAATGGATGTCATAGACATAATGCCAAGGAAAAGATAAACAATACTTGCCGTATGATTTCATTTATATGAAGTTGAAGAACTAGCCACAGGTACCTACAGTGATGATAGTGGTTAGAACTGAGGCTTCTTCCAGAGTGGCCGGTAGGAGCATAGAATTAACTGGGAAAGAGTGTGAGAAAACCTTGCAGGGTACCGCAAGTGTTCAGGGCTGTTCTTTCTTTCTACCTTTTTTTTTAAGTTTATTTATTTATTTTGAGGGGGGGAGGGGCAGAGAGAGGAGAGAGAGAGCATCCCAAGCAGGCTTCATGCCTGTCAGCACAGAGCCCGACCTGATGAAGCTTGAACTCAAGAGCCATGAGATCATGACCTGAGGCAACATCCAGAGTTAGATGCTTAACTGACTGAGCCACCCAGGCGGTGGGGAAGAGGCACGTCACCTCTTTTAACTTTTTTATGGCGATGTACAAAGGTTTTATTTCACCTCGTTTTCTAACTATGCATTGAATTGCTGTACAATATTTCTACTCTGGACACATTCCGCCTCTACTAAAATACCTCTAGAGATGGAAAATATTACTTTTTCTATCCCTCCCTTTGCCTAACCAAGCCCTTGAAAAAAAAAATAAAAACACATAAATATTTTTTTTTTCTTTAGGGGTGCTTGGGCAGCTCAGTCAGTTAAGTGTCTGACTTGAGCTCATGTCATGATCTCGCAGCTCATGAGCTGGAGCCCTGTGTTGGATTCTGCTGACAACTCAGAGCCTGGGAACTGCTTCAGATTCTGTCTCCCTATTTCTCTGCCCCTCCCCTACTCATGCTCTCTCAGTCTCTCAAAAATAAATAAACATTTAAAAAAATTTTTTTAAAAATGTTCTTTAACTCAAGCTTTAAAACAGAACTAGGCTTGGGGCACCTGGGTGGCTCAGTCGGTTAAGCATCCGACTTCAGCTCAGGTCATGATCTCACAGTCCGTGAGTTCGAGCCCCATGTCGAGCTCTGTGCTGATAGCTCAGAGCCTTGAGCCTGCTTCCGATTCTGTGTCTCCCTCTCTCTCTGCCCCTCCCCTGCTCATGCTCTCTCTCTGTCTCAAAAATAAATAAAAACATTAAAAAAAAAAAACAGAACCAGGCTTTTAACTAGTACCCTATAAACAGTATCTGCTCTAACTTCTACCACCTATCTGTGGATGTGGCTTTGACCAAGTCTTTTCCAAACATGGCTGGCCAGCACTGAAGAAAAAAAGAAAAAACAGGAGCCATTTTATCTATTTTAAAAGGATAATGTGATTTCCAGTTTTGCATTTTTAAGAAATTTCTAACTATCTGGCATCTGGTCAATCTGAATAAATTCTCTTATGCCTAATGTATGGAATTTCTCAGAATGCTACTGTTAGATATGTCACTGAGCTGTGAAAAAAAATTTTCTCTAATATGATCAATAGGTACTTACGCATATGCCATTAACTGCTGTATCTCTCAGCCTTCAGTAGATATTTTTATGAGGCACATGGACCATGAGCTTGCTTTATTATAACTGAGACTAAGAAGAGACCCCGTCAGTACAATAATAACCCACAACAATAGAGGGCATGGTTCAGGAGCACTCATTGTCAGAAACTCCATAATAGGATCTGGAAATGATAAAGAGGTCCAATCCAAGATGCTGTAAAAGAGGGAATTTGCTATAAAAGCCCCTGAAGTACTATTTAAAATCAAAGCAAGGGGCGCCTGGGTGGCGCAGTCGGTTAAGCGTCCGACTTCAACCAGGTCACGATCTCGCAGGCCGTGAGCTCGAGCCCCGCATCAGGCTCTGGGCTGATGGCTCAGAGCCTGGAACCTGTTTCCGATTCTGTGTCTCCCTCTCTCTCTGCCCCTCCCCCGTTCATGCTCTGTCTCTCTCTGTCCCAAAAATAAATAAACGTTGAAAAAAAAAATAAAATAAAAAAAATAAAATAAAATCAAAGCAAATATGCAAGGAAAAAAAGTTTTAAGGTATAAGTGTATACTGTAGCAGAGTTTGTTGAATGAATGAATGAATGAATGAATAAATGAATGGGCAAAGAACATGTAAAGGCATGGGGTTTGAAGGAGTGGGGATATTGTGCTGATAGGGGAAAGGAAGGAGCATTGAGGGAGAAATCCTGACTTTGGTGAGAAGAGTATAGCATTCTATCCTCAGGAACCTAGGGGACAACAGCCTGGGGTTGTTCCCATCAAAGAAACCGTAATACTGGGGCACCTGGGTGGCTCAGTCGGTTAAGCATCCGCCATCTGCTCAGGTCATGATCTCATGGTTCATGAGTTTGAGCCCCGTGTTGGGCTCTGTGCTGACAGCTCAGAGCCTGGAGCATGTTTCGGATTCTGTGTCTCCCTCTCTACCCCTCCTCCCCTCAAAAATAAACATTAAAAAAAAACTCATTAAAAAAAGAAACCCTATTATTTACATTTACTGAGTGTTTTGTTATGCCCATGTGCTAAAGTTGTAGGTCTCCAAGTAGGATTCAAACCAGCAACATCACCTGTAAAGTTGTTAGAAATGTAAACTCTCAGGCTCTCCTCCAAACCAATTAAGTCACAAATCCTGAGGGTGGTCTTTTTGTTGTTGTTGAAAGGAACGATGAGTTTTTATTAATATTAGCATCTAATCAGTGAGATTATTATAAATGGTAACATTTACAGCCTCATTCAGGAATTCAAAATGGCCCCTATCCTCTGATCCTCTTTGCAGGCTCTGGAAAGGCCATTCAGATGAAGACAGGAGGCAGTAAGTATAAGGCCACAGTGAAACAGAGCCACAAAACGTGGAGATCTAGAAGTGGGAAATTGTAAAACAAATCCCTCCACTTCATTCTCCCTGCGATCATCCCTAAGAATGTGCAAATACCATTCCTCCCTGGAAGGAAATAGGCCTTCTCACAGCTTTTGTCAAAAAAGGGTATTAGGGTTTTCGCACCTAAGGCATCACCCCCTGCAGCAGGAATGTAGAGCGCTGTGTGAGGCTTTCCCCACTGGGGACACCATATTTGATATCAAGGTCTTTCCTGTTGGTGTTCCTCTGATAATACCTCTTCCCCTACCCCTCTGCCTGCATACACTCACAGTCTCCTCTAATGAGCAAATAATCTTTACTAAACACTGGGGGAGTTTAGAGTTGTTAACTGGTTCAGTGCCATGAATTTCTCATTTCTATCTAAAATATAGAGAATGGGATATAGCCTGATAATATCTGATATGAAGATGACTGTAATATCTGAACATTTGTCTCAGATATGTTTCCATTACATCTGATGGCTTCTGGGAACATCTCTGGGTACTTCTTCCCAGTCCTGCTAAATTATGGCTTGCCTGTTCTTCCTTTCAACCCTGAAGATAGTTCTGTAAGAAGACCTCCAGGTGATTTTGATATAGTCTCAAGGTTGAGAGACATTCTCTTAAGCAAAACATTCACTACATCTTATTCTTCTCAATGATTGTATAAAAGAACTGTTGTTAATGCCCTGCCTTACAAATGAAGAACCTGGGACTTGAAGAGGCTCCGTATTTCAAAGTCATACAACTGGTATGCGGAAGAGCTGGGACTAAAACCCACATTTGTCAGACTATACATCCTGTGTTTTTAGCCACTCTTCTAGAGCCTGATGCATGAAAATTCATTACTTTGAATGGATATTTCTAATACCCAAACCGCAATCCATAAAATACAATTCTGATTAATAAAACATCTTTGAAGGAAATAAGCACCCTTCACCCCCAATGATTAGCAAAGTAGAAGGCTTAAAATACAAACGCATGGTTGAGGAAACTATGTATGTATGTATATATGTATGTAAACTTAGGCATTTGAATTGGGTTAGATTAATTTGTTCACTGAAGTGTAGTATTTCCTGTAGTAATAAACTGGACACTCTGCTGTCAGCTCTTAAGTCTTCCCCAAGGCATTTTCCACCCCTTAGGGTAAACTTCTCCGAGTATTTATACATACTTCTCTAAGTATCTACTTCCTCACGTCACATACCTGTCTCAACCTTGAATAATCTGGCTTGTGCCAAATCATTCAACTCAAATGGATTTTGCCAAGGTCCATATCACACCCTGACTCATCTTCCCACTCTAATAATAATTGTTATCCCATCCCTCCTTACTAAAAAGCTCTTCTCCCTTGGAAGAGCTTTTCTGGGATATTGTACTATTAGAGTTTTCCTTCTGTGTCTTTCTTTTGCCTTCATCATTTTGTTGGTATGCTTGTCTCTGTGAATCTGTTTGCATGTTGAGTTTCAACCTTAACTTTCAGTCAGCATGCTGTTCTCGATCACATCCAAAACTGTACCAATAGCAACTCTTAATCATGTCACCCAAATCTTTATCTCCAACTAAAATCTTTCTCTTGATCTATAGACCTGTATCCCCTTGCCTATCATTTATACCCACTAAGTCACATAGTTACTTCAGAATAATTATGCAGTGCTTCTCTCACCATCTCTTGCTCAGTGAAAGGCAGCATCACGCATCCAATTTCTCAGGTTTTTCAGTGTCATCCTTGAGTGTTCCAAATTCCCTTTATGTCCTTGCTCTGACACTACCTTTGTGTAAGCCGCCATCACTTCCTGCCAGGATTATTGCAGTTGCCCTAAAACTGATTATCACTTTTCCCTCCCCTTATGATTCAGTTTTCCATACCACAGCTAGGGTGCTTTCTAAAATGCATTATTTCATTATGTCATTTACCAACTAGAAAGCTTCTGTGATTTCCTCGAGATATATTGAATTTAATAACTGGTTGACTGAATCCATTATTTTCCTTCATCAAGCTGATCTACCAGTATTTTCATGTAACTTGATCCTGAGAGCTTGAAGTTCAAGAATAAATTGGCCATGTGTTTATTTTAACTTAGGCACTTAACTGATAACGTTATTTGAATGGTTCACAAATTAACCAGAGGTGCAAGGTCTATTGTGATCAGTGGGCATGATATAGAGTGGTTTTATTTTATTTTGTTAATTAACTTTAAGTGTAGTTGACCTACAATGTTACATGAGTTTCAGGTGTACAACAAAGTGTTTTGAAGACTCCGTATATTATGTTACACTCACCACAAGTGTAGCTGCCACCCATCCCGTACAACACTGTTACAAAAATATTGACTATTCAATATACACTGTGCTCTACCTTTCATCCCCCTGATTTATTCATTCCATAATTAAAAGCTTGGACCTCCTACTCCCCTTTACTCATGTTGCCCATCCCCATGTTCTCCTACCCACTACCAGTCATTGGTTTGCTCTCTGTATTTATGAGTCTGTTTCTTTGTTTGTTCATTTGTTTCTTAAATTCCACATAAAAATGAAGTCCTATGGCATTGGTCTTTCTCTGACTTATTTCACATAGCATCATACCCTCTAGGTCCATCTATGTTGTTATACATGGCAAGTTCTCATTCTTTAAAAAAAAGTTTATTTATTTACTTTGATAGATAGAGATAGAAAAAGAGAAAGAGAGGGCAGGATGTAAGTGGGGGAGAGGCAGAGAGAGAGGAAGAGAGAGAATCTCAAGCAGGATCTGTGCAAACAGCGTAGAGCCTTACACAGGTCTTGAACTCACAGACTACAAGATCATGACCTGAGCTGAAACCAAGAGTTGGATGCTCAAGTGACTGAACCACCCAGGCAACCTAAGATCTCATTTTTTTTTTTTATGGCTGAGTATTTCATTTGTGTGTGTGTGTGTGTGTGTGTGTGTGTGTGTGTGTGTGTATCACATCTTTATCCATTTAGATACTGATGGACATCGAGCCTGCTTTCCTGTCTTGGCTATTGCCCATACAATGAACATGGGGGTGCATATATCTTTTCAAGTTAGTGTTTTAATTTTCTTTCAGTAAATACACAGTAGTAGTTACTGGATCATATGGTATTTCTATTTTTAATTTTTTGAAGAACATTCATACTATTTTCCACAGTGGCTGTATTAATTTACACTCCTACAAGCAGTGCATGACGATTCCCTTTTCTCCACATCCTCGCCAACACTTGTTATTTTTTTCTCTTCTCTGACAGGTGTGAGGTGATAGTTCATTGCAGTTTTGATTTGCATTTCCCTGATGATTAGAGATGTTAGGCATCTTTTCATGTATCTGTTGGCTATCTGGATGTTTTCTTTGAAAAAATGTCTCTTCAAGTCTTCTGCCCAATTTTTAATCAGATTATTTTTTCAGTGTTCAGTGGTGAGTTATTTTATATTTTGTGGTTATTAGTACCTCATTGGATATATCATTTGCAAATATCTTCTCTCATTCATTAAGTTGTCTTTTGGTTTTGTTGATGCTTTCCTTCACTATGCAGAAGCTTTTAATTTTGGTGTAGTCCCAACAGTTTATTTTCGCTTTTGTTTCCCTTGCGTCAGGAGACGTATCAAGAAAAATGTTTCTAAAGACAGTTTCAAAGAGTGTTTGTTGTTGTTGTTGTTAGACTAGCGCTTTTTCTCAGACTGTAAATATTTATGTTTTCATATACACAGACTTAACATCATATGTAATGCTTGATATATAACTTAATATATATAATATCATATGTAATGTATATATAATCAATTCATAAGTTGATCATATGTATATATACATTTGTGTGTACATATACAATCAATATACAGAAACATTCAAAATGAACTATCAAATTTTCCAAGGTTGCAATATCTGTTAATTAGATATGTGGTTTGTATGGAAGACAAACAATTAACCGATTTTGTTATTCTCTTCCCCCTTGGCTACTGCCACTTCTCACCTAAACTTTTGCAATAGCTTCCTGATTTTTCATCTCTGTTTGCCTTGTTCTCCTCCTCCAACTCCCTAAATCCGCTCCAAACTGCTATCAAAAAGTTGTTGTTGTTTTTTTTTTTTTGAAATGCATGTCCTGTCATGCGACTTGCCGTGCTCAAAATGTTTACATTCTCCGTGGTCCAAGTATGAAATCTGACTTCCGTAAGATGCTCTACCAACCTCTCGGTGGTTTGACCTCTCCACCGTCTTTTTACAGCCCCCCTTCCAAAACATCCACCACACCCATCCGTCCATCAATCCCATTGTACACCCCAATCTTGCTACACAGATTACTACTTCTAGCTCCTGTCATTCTCTCTTCCTGAGATGGCCTTTTTGACCCCTCCACTCAACCTCACCCCCACTCTCCCATGCCTCCTTTTTGCCCAGCTGACTCCAGTTTATCCTTTAGGTGATGTCACCTCTTCAGAAAATCTGTAAGATTGGTGTTATAAGAGGAGTATCTCTTACTGTCATCTCATTCTACCGCAGTCAGTGTATTTTAATACACATCGAACTACTTTTCAGTTTCTTGTTTATATGTCCCTATCGCTCATTAGTAAGCTTCTGGAAGGAGAAGTATTTATCTTGTCCACCGTCATCTTCCCAATGCCTAACACAATGCCTGGTGATTAATACATGCTCAATAAATATTTATTAGGGAATTAAATAAGTAACTATGACACATTCAAGCTTGTTAAACTCTAAAACTTGAAAATAAGGCCAAAGGATAACTAGACATCTTTTTAATGTCCTACTGAAGCATTGTCTAAAAAAGACCTCCTCAAAGATCATTTTATTTTCTAAGAAAATGCCTCTTTGTTTAACTTAGTGTTTACTATCGATTAGGGCTCTGACTCTCTGAAGTTTTATGTGAACTTATAGATTTTTGTCCAGTAGAGAGACAAATTATTGTTTTTCTCATAAAACAAATATCCCTGAAGGATATGATTTTATTACCCTTTAAAATATTAACCAGTTTTGTATCTAATTAAGCAATCTTCTTCCAGCATTCCTTCTTTCTGTGATTGTGTATGTTCGCTCACGTGAATTTTTATTTGAACCAACTTTCATTCTCTGCCTTTTATCGGTAGTTAAACAAATATTTCTGAATTCCTAGGATATGTTTCTAAGAGAAGAGTAAATTTACTTTAGTGTGTTGTAAACTGTGCAAGAAACACTAAGCCTAGCATTAATAGCTATTTCTACGGAGAAAAGAAAGGTTTCATGGTCAGATACGTTTGGGAAAATAAATATCCGTCTTTGAGACATTAGCAATAGCTGTTCATATGCTGCAGGTTCTGAGAAATTTGAAGATAAAGTGATCTATTTTGTTTTGTTGAATCTCGCATTTCAAGATCATTTTTATTGGTAGTGTTTCAGGAAAAACAATTTGGAAACACCAGTTTACTTGTAACTTGGGAGGACAATGTCTTAAGCTACAATTTTCATATCTGAGGTATCGTTAAAACAATTTATATTTTGAATTAATACTTACTTCCCCTAAATTTTCTCCATTAAAATAAGATGAAATTCCAGACCTCCAAATATACATTCCAGAAAATTCTTCCTATAGCTGCAGGAAAGAGGTTCTGACTTCTGAGTAGCAATAGTCACATAGGTGGAATAGCTTTAAAGGGTATTTAAAATAGACAACACTTTGTTTTCCATATAGAGTATATCAAAATAATTACAATCCTTAAGTGAAACTGACATTCAGTTGTCAGTAGAGATGGTGCAGGTTCTGAGGATACCTGCAAAAAGGTGCCTGTTGGCTAGTTTTAGAAAAGAGTCATATGCAAATGAAACCTTAGGGAGCAATTAAATATTTAAATGGTGCATTATTTACATTAAAGGCATAAATGGATTTCTAGAAGCTTTAGGATTGTGAGGACTTCAGTATTCAAAGAAGGTTTTTGCTTTTGGATTTGTTTGAATTTGCAAATGACCCTGACAGGAGCCTGGAACAGTGGGTGGACTGGTCCTCTTAGCTGACTCAACTTTGCTAATGAGAAAAAAAGCAAGATGTTGCTAAAGAACATTCTATCACGAGCTTCTTCTTGCCCTGTTTAGACTTGTAAATGACTACATGGATGGCTACACAAGCACTAATAAAAACATATTAATTTTATCTTGTTATGAAGACTAAAATTCATTAGTCTTGTATTTCCTCCTCCCTCATAATTATGTCTTGTTTTTGCTGGTTTAACAGTTTTCCATTCTAATCAAGCCTTGTCAGGGGCTGTGGGCTGAATTGCCCTGTGAAAGACTGATTTGGTTCCAGTCCCTATAATCTGTCCCCTTGAAGGCTAGAGATTGAAATCATTAAGGCACTGCTGTTGCCCTTGATCTCCGCTCACAGAGGATAGAGATTGATTAGTTGACAGTCGTTGACCTAGATGACTCAAAATGAAGTAGTGATGAAGCAAAATCAAGTGCCTGCATCTCAGAATATTTGATAATGTCCTTTGTGCATTTTTTTCAGCCTTATTTCCTCTTTTTCTTTTTTGGTTAAGTACTTATTACAGATGATGACCCAGCCCCACCTTTATCCCTATCCTATACTTAGCACGTTCCTGCCTTCTAGGGCTTTTAAGACCTTTTTAATTTCCTGAATTAATAACCTGTAAATGTTGTGTAAACATTATGAAACAGCAAGGTAGTGTAGAGTCCTTATTATGGCATATGTATCCCATGAAAAGATTAGTTATTAACAAATATCTATTCAAAAATTTGGTGAAAAATCAGCCTCACATCACTGAAATGTTATTGTGCAAACACAGCAGGCATTTTATAGAATGAATATTCACTCTTTTCTACAGCTTTAAGCTTAGGAATGGTCTTAGTGCTGAAAAAAAAACTAAATGAATTCATGTAAAAAAGTGAAAGTCTGTTAAAAGAAGAAAACTTTTTTTTTTTTTTTGGAAATGCTACCTTCAACTTACTAAAATTATTAAAGACACCTGACCTTCTTTTGAGGGTTAGTATTCTATTTTGTAGATAGCTTTTAGCAGTCAAATTCTGGCCCAGTGCCATTCGAATTTCTTGCGCTTAAAATCGATATAGAAATTTAATAATTTTTCAATTTTATTGAAAAATAATTGACACAGATCACTGTATAAGTATAAAGCATATGGCATGATGGTTTGATTTACATATATTGCAAAATGATTACCACACTAGGTTCAGCTAACATCAATCTTTTCATAGAGATGCAATAAAAAGGAAAGAAGAAAAAAAAGGAAAAAAAAATCTCCTTGTGATGAGAACTCTTAGGATTTACTCTCTTAACAGCTTTCCTGTATGTCATACAGCAGTGTTAGCTATACTCGTCATGTTGTGCTTTATATCCCTAGTACTTATTTGTTTTACAAATGTCAGTTTGTGTCTTTTGACTACCTTCTTCAATTTCTCTCTTCCCCTACCCTTGGCCACTGGTAATTTGTAAATCTAATCTCTTTTTGTAGGAGTTTGGTTTTTGTTGTTTTTTGGGGTTTTAAATTCTACATGTAAGTGAGTTCATATAGTATTTGTCTTTTTCTGTCTGGCTTATTTTACTTAGCACAATACTTGAGGATCCATCCATGTTGCAAATGATAGGATTTGTCTGTTTGGGTTTTTTTTATAGCTGAATAATATTCCATTGTGTATATGTTCTGCACCTTCTTTATCCACTCATCTGTTGGTGGAAACCTAGGTTGTTTCCATGTCTATGCTATTGTGAATAATGCCGCGATAAACATGGGGTGCAAATATATTTTTGAGTTAGTGTTTTCATTTCCTTTGGATATATTTCAAAAAATGGAATTGCTGGATCATACGGTAATTCAATTTTTTTTTTTGAGGATCCCTGTACTTTTTTTCCACAGTGGCTGTACCAGTTTACAATCCCACCAACAGTACATCTCTTTTCTTTTCTCTCCATCCTTACCAGCATTTGTTATCTCTTGTCTTTCTAATGATGGACATTCTAATACTTATGAGATGATATCTCATTGTGGTTTTGATTTGCATTTCCCTAGTGACTAGTGATGTTGAACATCATTTCATGTACCTGTGGGCCTTTCAGATACCTTCTTTCAGGAAATATCTATTCAGATTCTTGGCCCATTTTTTTTTTAATTGGGTTATTTGGTTTTTTCGTGTTGAGTTGTATGAGTTTTTCATATATTTTTCATATTAACCCCTTATCAGATACATGATTTGCAAATATTTTTTCATCATGTAGATTCTGTTTTCACTTTGCTGATGGTTTCTTTTGCTATTCAGAAGCTTTGCAGTTTGAAAGAGTCCCAGTTGTTTATTTTTTATTTTGTTGCTTGTGCTTTAGGTGTCATAGCCAAATAATCATTACCAAGAGCCATATGAAGCTGCTGTATTCCTATGTTTTCTTCTAGGAGTTTCATGGTTTCAGATCTTACATTTAACTCTTTAATCCATTTTGAGTTAATTTTTGTGAGTGGTGTAAGATATGGATCCATCTTCATTCTTTTACATGTGAATATCCACTTATCCCAGCAGTATTTGTTAATGAGACTATCTTTTCTCCATTGAGTATTCTTGACTCTCTTGTTAAATATTAGTTGATCATATGAGCTTGGGTTTATTTCTGGGCTCTTGGTGTCTCTGTTTTTGTTCTCTTGGTGTCTCTGTTTTTATGCCTGTACCATACTGTTTTGAGTACTATAGCTATATAGTATAGCTTGAAATCAGGAAATGTGATGCCTCCTGCTTTATTTTTGAAAGCAACTTTTCAGTACTCATACACTATTTCTGTTTGAGTTTTTACTTTAAAAGGTGAAGAAGGCATAGTTTAAAAACAAATGTACTTGCAAATATTCTGGGATCACTTCATTGCACCACTTTGAGAGCTGAGCCTTTGAGTTGAATTGGTATATTTGGTTGAATTAAAAATGGGAGTGAGAAAGGACTGGTTTAGTTTAATAGTTGAAGTGAACTTAATAGAAGCTTCCAAGTTCATGGTAGCCCTCCTGCTTTGTATTGATATTGACAATCATGAAAAAAAATATATTGTAGAAGATGAGCAGGTAAAAATGTCCTTCTAAAAATTCACTTTGATGATATATTATAGTATCGAGTTCTCACCTATTCTCTGGAGGGAAGTGGCCTAATTTTAGGCACATTTAGTATTTAGAGCAAAAGGAGGCAGTGTGATGAAGAGACTGACAGGCACCTTAACCCAGCCCCACCTTTTCTTTTGTTTTCACATTTCCCCTTCAGTATCTTTTCCTTTTTTATTCCCAGAATCTTGAACTTAAGATTGCCTCTCTTTTCTCTATTTTTGACCTCTATAAATATAAACATTTTCCGCCATGAATACTACCATCTTCAGAAGCAACAGCCACCTTATTTATAGGACAGTAGACTCCATATCTGGGGAATAATAGTCTCCCAAGGAACTGAAATAGATTTTAGGTGAGAAATGTGTGAACGTAATTGAGTGTCGGGGACAAGGATGGACAAAGTTCTAAGTGTATCCCAGGATGATGATAATGGTAAGTTAGGGCATCCATTTTCAGCAGAGTTTCTGTACCAATTTTACAAGCATTGCAACAAAAACAAATCTCTGAAAATTCTGATAGAAACCTTTTTAATGTTCAGTCTGAGCTGACAATGCCTACACTTTTCAAGTTTCATTTGGCAGGCTTGACGCAATACACTCAGTGGAACACAATACAGGTCTTCCTTGGTTTAACACAGAAGGCTGGATCTACCCAACTGAAATTAAGACACGAAGATCAGGGAGTCCATATAGATATCACAGAAGATTGGATGAATAAGCCAAGCCTTAGGCAGCAGAAGGGCAGAATGCAAGTTGAGATAAAGTTTCAATCTTCAGTGACTACAAGCACCACAGCCATAAATCATAAGGTTGTGCCTGTTCTGTCTTTTGTGCTCAGACAATGCTTTCTGTCCAGCCCCTCCCCTCCATTTTGCTTGCCTCCTCCCCTTTATTTCCCAAGTTTTCCTTAATCTAAACAACAGGCCATGTGGAAGTCTGCTGTGCTATGAGTTCTATAAATTTGTATTAAGTGATTGTGTCACAGTTACTACTATGTAAAGCTCTAGGAACAGGAAGTTTCTTCAGTTTGGCCAGCACTGCTCTCCAGCTGATGTAAATATAAAGGAATGTAACAGACAACAGTAGATACATCTTTTCTTCCCCTGAACTGGCAAAGAATACAAATACAAATACACATTTAAAAAATTCATCTATATGTATATATATATGTGTGTGTGTTCAGACATATATAAAATTGAGCTATTCTTCTAAAATGGTCTATGTTTCATTCTCAAAAATGCTACGTGTATTGTAAATTTAAGTTAATAGGTTTATATGGCATTTCTAATTCTTAGACTTCCACAGATCTTGAGTGGTACAGAATAGTTTTCTCAGATCATGTGCAGATGAGAGCAAATTATAAATTGTGAAAATAATAAACAGTCTAGAAATCCCTATTCAAAGCCAATCCCCATATTGCTTCATAAAAATATCCAAAATTCTTTTTGTAATGGAGCCCATGGAGAATTGTAGGTTTTATTTCCTTTACACTTTTATTTACTGCCAGTAACTTGAGGTGGCTAGGAATGTAGGAGAAGCAGGTAATTCTGAGATCATTGTGAAGGAAAGCAGTTTTGCCCTAGCTTTTTGTTTTGTTTTGTTTTGTTTTGTTTTTATTTATATATTTGAGTACCTTGTTTCAAAGATTTGAATCATAATTATTCCAGGTGATTGATTTTTAAAAGCATAATGGTCTAATAATAAAAAAAAATGCATTCATTTCCTTTTCAGAAAACAGTTTTTTAAAAGACAAAGACCTATACTAATAAAATGCGGGGATTGCCTCACATATAATGTACTGTCAAACCTAAAAATATAAAAGTATGTGTGGGTAAACTTTTTCAAAAATCACCAGTAGTACAAACACATTTTACAGCCCAATTTTTACAGCAAGGCTGGAGGGGTTGCCATATTTAACCGTGTGACCTGTTTTAAGTATTTGGGTCAAAGAGAAGCAAGGCACCAATGTGTAAAGTGGCACAAACAGAAGAGTTAAAGTGGAATTGAGTACAGCTGAGAATGAAGGAAAGATTAAAAGATTTAAAAAATCCCAAGTACATAGATGATATTCCACTCAAGACAGTGGATGTTATTACGTGACCACTGTTTACTCTTCCCTCATCAGATCCAGGATCAGTGACTAGTCAGCACAAGTTTTTGGTTTAATATTGGAATTACAAGAGCATGGGCTTAAATTTGTGTGCATCTATTGCCAAGTAGTTGTATAACCTTGAACAGTTACTTAAGCTTGGTTACACATCTATAAAATGGAGTCAATGGAAGTACCTATGTTTGGGGAGATTGTGCGAATGAAATGTGTTAATCTATTTAAAGTTGTCAGTAAGGGGCCCATGGTAAGCACTCAAATTGTATACACTATTAATTACCATTACCTCAACAAACTGTTCATCTTCTCTTTCCATTTCCTCATATGTAATATTGATTAACACGAGAGGTGAGTGATTAAAGTACACGAAAAAATTTAGATCAGCGTCTAGCAGTTTGTAGATACACACTGTAATTAAACATCCCTTCTTCTTTTTTTGCTTTACACAACATAATTAAACATCCCATCCTCTTTTTCAATTTCCATGATTGTGCTGCATGCTATGTGAGACACAAAAGGTTACCTGCTATTTGTTCAGCCATCTGCTGGTCACTGAAGAAATACATCTGTTTATTCATTTTTTTATTCGGTCTAAAAGTTGTTGAGCACCAAGTAGGTGTCAGAAAGTGAAGAGACCATTAGAGGTAAGAACACAGAGATGTATAATCAAGAGAAAAATTTTGAGTCCCCATCACTTAACATTACACTAGGTAATAAATGGGTAGGATCCAACCTTTCTATGCCTTGCTTTTATTATTTCTAATTGTTGATAGGTCTAATAGTTGTTAGGAGATGCAAAACCTCTTCTCAACTACCATATTTTGTGCAGACATTAGTCAAAATCATGAATTATTTTGGGAGGCACATTGGCATGCCTCACAGTAAGCTCTCAGACACATTCCTTTGTACTCAGTGTATATCCTTAGTGGATAAAACTTTGCCATCCCACAGATTTAAGTGGGCCAAAAATGCTGCCTTATTACTTATTCTGTAACTGAATTAAATTTTGACTTGGACTCTTTTTTTTTTTTTACCTTAATTTAGCAGGTTTCTTAATATGTCATTCTCAGGACATCTTAATCACATTCAATGACTTCTTCGGTTTACCATTCATATTCAGGATTTGTCAGGATTTGCCCTCCTCTCCAGGATGACAATACTCTAGGGGTATTACTTAGCTTCATATCAGGACTGGTTTCTGGTCCTTGGTCAGGGACATGTAGAGATATGAAATGTGTTTAATCCTTTGGGTGGGTGGCCCTCTTGTGGGGACATCTGCTGAGGTGGACCAGCGTCTCCATCCCTCTAACCCAGTTGAAATGCTTATTCTACATTCCCAGCCTTGGGATCCCTCAGTCCTGGTTGCCACACCCTTGCAAGAGTATAGTCTTACTCGTCCTAACTTCCATGACTTTCCCATGGGCCAGTATATATTAGCTGCTCACAACATGCCCATTGAGATTTTCAGACCTCTGTGAGGCTCCCTCCATGCCCAGCCCCTTTGTTCGGGCGGTCTTTCAAAACAGCTCTCGGTGCCATTCTTTAGGCTCAGACTTTCACTCTCTAAGGGGACATTGTTATCTTCCTCTTCTCTTCAAGTGAATATTTATTTATCTGCAACTCTCTGAATATCCCCCCAGCCTTCATTTCAGTAGGCAATGAGAGGTAGTAAAAACTTGTAACCAATACTCTTCCATACCTGTTGTTTAGGCCACCGTCATGGTCTGTTTATACTCAAAGAATGTTTACCTATTGCATTGGAATCAAGAGTTAGTTTTACTGAAAAGCTCTGTATTTCTGAACAACTTTAAGGTAGTGAGAAGTACCTACCTAACCTGTCAAGGATGGAATTTAAGACCCTATGTACAATCTCAGGAAACACTGGGTGTGCGTGCGTGTGTGTGTGTGTGTGTGTGTGTGTGTGTAGTTCTGATGATGGGACTGTTAGGAAGATAGGGATTGGTTGTACCACAGGCGACTAATGAAACCATTTTGCCTCAGGTTTCCCATCTATAAAAGGGAAACAGAATATCTAAATCATAGTCTAGTTGTGAGGATTAAATGCAGAATACTGCATTGTGTGTCTACCACGTCTTCCACAAATAGGAGTTCCCTTCTTGACCCTTCCCTTCTTGACGGTCTCTCCAGTCCTCTATGTTCTTCAACGTATCACTATTTCCTCCCTCATTTGGGCTGAACTGCCTTTATCTAGAATCCTTTAGTGTTTCGTTTTTTTTTTATATTCATGCATTGTACAACTCATAAAATATCTCACCCTAAATTCTCTTGAATCTCTTTTATACATACCCAATAAGGGATATTTTTGCCCAAATTAATGTGTTTTATCTGAAGGTAAATTTCAAGTGAAAGTGAAAAATGGATTCCTTCTAGTTTTCAGGCAGAATTTTCCTTTTGAGAAGTAGGTCAAGAAACATTGAACGCAGAATAAATTTATCTCTGAAAACAGCTCTTCAGCTCCGGATTGTTTAAGGATGGCCTAGAATCCATGCTTAGTATTCTCTTGCATCTCCAGTTTCAGTACTCTTCTGAATGAGCATTTGGGCATAAAGCATTTCCTTGGAATTGCTCTTATTTTTATCCCCATCATCTGCCCTCCATTGTCAGATGAGGAGACAATAAGTAGCAGTCATTTCGTAAATAAGCATACAAATTATTCCCCTGAACAGAGTCAATGTGGTTCTTACCTGTTCAATTCACAGTTAACTGAAGGTGCTAGGGTTTGCTTTTATACATTTTTTTCTGCTTTCCTACGATTTTTTTTTCCACAATTATAAAATTCATTGGAATGGCTAGAAACAGACTGGTCTGTAGGAACCTCTACAAAGAAAGGTGTTCCTTTCTTTTGTTCTCCGTCCTCTGCCACCCCCAGGATATGCAAAAAACTCTTCTCCTGTAGTGGAGCCTGAGTATCTCCATGAGGGTCGGTGGGAGGTGGGTGGGGGGGTGTGGAATCATGGAGCCTGCTTGAGATTGTCTCTTTCCCTCTCCCTCTGCCCTTCCCTGCTTGTGTGTTCGCGCGTGCTCTCTCTCTCTCAAAAACAAAACAAAACAAAAACAATAAGCAAGCAAACAAACCAGAAGACCTCTTCTGTAGAAGAATTCGATGTGCTGAAAGAGAGGGATGGCTACCAGTTGTGGTAGGAATATTGGCCCTAATCTATTCCTTCGGGTACTCCACCCCATGGAATTTCAAATTTCTAATCCCCCCAATCCCGTCTATACATTCTAAGAGGGGAGTGACTTGGTTTTTGGTTTCTGTGGGTTTTGGGGTTTTTTTTTTTTTTTTTTTTTTTTTTTTTTTTTTTTTTTTTTTTTGTAGTTTAAAAGTAACGACATTCTGGTGCATGTCAAAACTTCTTGACTTCTTTTTATTTTCCCCACAGCTTCTATGTTTGTTTTCTGGTAGAGTGCCCTCGAGCATGTGTGTGTGTGATGCGTAGGAAAGAGTAAAAAGAAAAGGCAGAAAGCAGATCATTCCCTGACAACCCTGACAAGTGCCTGTTACTTCTTTCTCCAAGGTAGCTAGAATACTGGACATACTGAGCCCTTCAGCAGCCATTCTAAAAGGATTGGTCATAGTTCATGTCTGATTTGCTGGATTGTCCATACCTACAGTGATTCGGTGGAGCTTTCTTGAGGATTTTAAGAAATAGATCAGATGGTGCTTACAGTTGAAGCTGCATAAGGCGTTTTGTTTATCTGATTTTATTGAAGTGGGAATTTGGGAATTCTAAAATGGTCCTATATTTGTCACCCCTGTTATTCTGGCAGCCGTTTGTCATGATCACATTTTCCCTGTCCATTTGTAATTACCTCTGCAAATGTTTTAATGATTCTAATGGGATCTGTGGGTTGTGCTCATGAATAACAAGCTTTAAATTAAAGAAGAATCCGTAGACATGTTTATGGTTCCTAATTATTAGTACATTTGGGCAATTTTTGTTAACCACTGTATACTGACTTTCGAGGTTCTTGTGCATAGTAAATTCATAGATATTTAACAAAACAACTATAGAGTCACGTATGTACATGTGCCGTATAGTGGTTCTGGGTACTAAGGATGTTTGCCTGAGTCCTGAGTGGGTCCTGAGCTCCACCCAAATTGTGTGATTCAGAGTTGGGGCAATGTAAGAAATTTGGTCCTTAGATGACTCTCGGTCTGAATAATTACCTGTACACTAGGAGAATGGAGAAAGAACCAAAACCACAAACAAGAGCAGAAATACCAACATGTCACAAACTTACGGAAGAACAAGTTTAATCCAGTTAGTGCAAACATGGAACCAGTGTTTACTTGAAAAGTCCGGTTACTTTCTTCTCTGAGTCTCTTAAAAGATAAATCAGTGGTATTTACAGGCATGACCATTAACTTTGTTTACTTCTTTAGCTTTGGATGAGTTGCATTTTTGGATGAGGTTCAGTTTTCCCTTACTGAGGATTCTCACCCGTCCACCGATCCAGAAAAGTTAAAAAGAGAAAAGAACAAGTGGGGCTTTGTACATTATAGCGAAATCTATTCATGCCACTTTACAAAAGGTTCCAAATTGGAATGGCTTGAAATTATCTACTTCTCTTTTGTTGCATTGTAGGAATATCAGTGAAATTTGAAATGATTTAGAAGAATGAAAGGCAAGTTTGAACAAGAATTATATATTGAAAATGTGACAAAAGAGGTCGCCCCAATCATCTTAGGCTGCTGAGCAGGGATTATGCCTCATAATTTTGCATTTTTTTATACAGAGTCTTTCAATTTACATGGAGGTCCACCTCATCTTTGATTTACTAGTCATATAGCACAGACTGCTACAACTGGGATGGTTCTCTTTCTTCATGAAAATGGATCATTTAGAGCAGTGTATGAATTTATTTTAGTTTTATAGTATGAGAGGCATAGAGATATGAAAAGAACAAAGACTTTGTCATCAAAGAAATGCACATTTATTGTCACTTGTACGTATTTTAAGGGACAGTTGTGTAACCTTAAAATAATAACTAGTGCTTTTTAGTCCCATTTTCCTGTCCGTATGTCAGGAGGGGGTGGGAGGTGATAATAAATATCATGCATATATCGTATTTTAAATTATGTGTCATTCTTAAGGTACCGCTGTTAGCTTTGTGATTTAATGTTGTTTTAATTTATAATAGTAATAATGTTGCAAGTGCCACATTGACAGTTTTAATTGATTATAACTTATTTCCAGTGTTTCTAACTGATTCTTTTATAGTTTTCCTCACTGTGTGACAGTTTCCCATCTGTTCGTGCAAGTTGTCTACCTTTTTATTGAAAATCTAGATTAATATAACAATCCATATTTTTTAGTTTTATCACTCAGAGTTATTATGAAGCCCTTGTCTAATAGTTACAATGTCTAGGTTACCTCTGGGTCTAGTGTATTTTAATGGCTTTATCTCTTGACAGTGGGTGTATTTTGCTTGCTTTTTTGCAGGTCTTTTTTTTTTAAAGATTGTTTTTAAAGTTTATTCTGAAAGACAGCATGAGCAGGGGAGAGACAGAGAGAGAGGAAAAGAGAATCCCATGCAGGCGTTGCACTGACAGTGCATATCCCGATTCGGGGCTCTATGTGGGGCTGGAACTCACGAACCCATGAAATCATGACCTGAGCCGAGATCAAGAGTTGGACACTCAACCAACTGAGGCACGCTGGCGCCCCTGCATGTCTTTCTTTTGTGTGTGTATGTGTGTTAATGTTAGACTTTGTGTGTGGGATAGCAGTAGAGGATAAAGTAAATATATTTATTCCTAAAAATGGGCGCAGGTCTTTTTGTGCCACACTGGTAATATGAGGTTTGAGTCAGTGGAATGAATATTAAGCTGGTTTTAGGTTTGATTGTTACAATTGCAGCCTCTGGAGTACCATAGACTTGAGATTTCTCCAATGATGGGCTGCTGGTATCCTGTGCTTAGTGTGGTACATGGAGTACTAACGGGGTTTCTCAGTGTTCCTGTTCTTTCCTCACCTTTCAGCAGACCTTGTATACCTGTAAACTACCTCCCCCAGTGGTATCAGACCATTACTTAGTTTCAGTGCAAGATCCTAGGCCCAGGAGGATATTTTCTTCTTTTCCCAGGGGTGATTTTTTTTTTTTTACCTCCATCTGCTTTGCCTAGATCTTTGCCTAGAGCCAAGGAGAGGAGAGTTTCCTATATCAACGAAAATATCTCTAATAACATAGAAGAAAGAATATGGATCCCATGGCTGGGGATATGGCTCACAATAGACTTAGGAAGGCTGCAGTGTTTTCATAGTTTAGTAATTCACCAGAAAATTGGGAGGAAACATTCCTTTTTCATTTAAAAAAATACTTTTCAAATTCACATATCCACAGCCACATAATTCATATTCCATCATATTCTTTTAGGGATGCTCACACCAGAGTCTGAATCCCTCAAGGCAGGTGGTTGGAAACATTCATCCCCAATCTGAGTAGGGAGCCAAGGTAACAACAATGCCCCATGGGCAGTGCAGTGTCTACCCATAACAAGGTCTGGACTTAACAAAGCACAGAGGTCCAAAAATGTTAAATGGGAGAAAATGAAAATAGGCATCCATTTGTCTTCTTTCTTGTTGAGCTAATAATAAAGGTAATTATTTCCATTCATATTTGTGGTGGGGGAATTTTTGACATTCTGTGCACTGACACAAACTTATTTTTAATCCTTTTCATCTCCTCATAGCAATGCATATGAGGTTGTTGGACGTTTGCACTAATGCAGAGTGTTGAGGTGTAACCTAAAGTTAACAGAGAAAATAAAGTTAAAATGTCCTCCACACATTTATATTTGTCTTTTGGGGGAACTGTTAGACTGCAGAAAGGGGACATTTCAAATACCTTCCTTACTGTGTTAAAATATAAAATCAAATGGAGATTCGTAGTTTCTTAACAATAAAGATGCTAAACAAAATAGTATATTCATATTTTGAAATTTAACTGTCCGTGGCATTTTGCACTTTAAATTTTGTTGTCTAGCAAAGTTAATATGTCTTGATTAGTGCCATTTCGTCAGGCATGTCATTTTGCAAATTTGGTGACATTATTAGGGTGTTTATTTTATTGATGATACTAAGTCAAAATGGTTCTTGCAATTAGTGGCTTCTATAAAACAAGCACATTAAAAGGAAATCCTATTTCTGGTTGTGGTACACCAACTTCCTTTTCTCCTTTGGACTCTGTATGCTCCCTCTCATGTTTTATTTTCATATGTAGCTTACCAAATTGAGTATGCATTTTATTCTCTACCACAGTTCCCATTGCTGACACAATCGGTATTATTTAAATTTAAGCAAGAAACTCAACAAGGCTTACAAGTTTTTCATTGCTAATGATTTTTTTTTCTCATTAAGTCTGGGTCTAATGAAACTAAACAGAAAGTTCTGGTTGGCTTCCTTGGTCACCCCTATCTATGTTTGTGAATTCTTATAATTGGCATGAATTGAAAGTTCTTATTAGCACTGAGAGTAACCTGGAGACAATTCCAATTTGGGTTTAAATGGCCCTGTGCAGACAAGGATATCTGAGCAAACCAAAACAGCCTCATGTGTTTATAGCAGATAAATACCAATTAAGTGCTAGAAAGAAGTGACATCAGTTTTTTCCTGTGTAGTTTCAGGTTGAGATTTTTTCTTTGAGTTTGTAGATAGAGCCTCATATCCTTATAAGAGGAAGGAGAGCATCTTCCCATCTGCACATGAGATGAAAAAATTATATGAAATAAAACTTTGCTTTGCTGTACGGTAGCAAACTCTCTTTGTTAGTTGAGTGTTCTATTCACTAGGACACTTGATTACAAGTAACATATATCAAATGTGAACTGGTTTTAACAAGTGTGGAATAGATTCTAAAGGATAAATTTATTCTGAGAATTAAAAGGTTTCTTGAGGAAGGTGAGGAGAGAGTGCATTTGTGCCTCAAGAAGATGCTGGAAGCAGGCAATCAAAAGCTTTCAGGATTCTCTGTAATATCTCCTTTTCTCTGCACCATCTCTTTTATGGAGCCTGGCTTCCCCTATTCCTCACATGGCAGAACACGGTTGTCAACCTTCACTTACATTTATGTCTTACAAAGCCTTCAGGGAGAGCCTGACTCACCTCTAAGCCCCAAGTCTAAATTATGTATGTATACATACACACACATATTCATGTATACATAGGTAGAGACATACATGCGTCTATGAGTTACATTCCTGTTTAAAATACTCACTATAGGCTACATTATGGTCTTCTCCTCCAGTACTGGAAGGAAGATGATTTTACACAGTATTTTTGAGAAGAAATTGGAAAATAGGTACCAAGAAATACATACATGATTATTCACCTAGATCTATTCATCTAATTTTTGAGAATTTTTGCTAAGGTAAAAACCTCCAACTTGGGTTGAGAATTTGTCTGTGTAGACATTAATTACAACATTATTTTAATACCAAGATTTGTGAAACCGGTTTTCACAGTTTCCAAAAAAGGCAGAATGCCAATTTTCTTGGGTCCATATAATACATTTAGCAATTTAAATTCCGTTTTAACAATAATGGAAAGCCCCCATTGTAATTTTAAATGATGAAAGCAGGATAGCCTGTTGAGGGTATAGATTGTGGTGATGTTTTCACAGGTAGATAAGTATCTACCTCCAAACTCATAAAGTGGTATACATTAAAGAGGTACAGCAATTTTTATGTCACTCATACCTTCATACCACAATAAAGTGGCTTAAAAAATACAACACATGAAAAAGAAAGAAAGGGAAAAGAATGTTTTGATCAACATTGAATTAGTAGAGTGCCTCAGTTCTGTATTTAACCACATGTCTTCAATTAAGTTAGAACTTATTATTTCTAAGTGCAATACGCTGCTTAATGAATGTTGCATGATATTTCGTTTTAATGTTCTCTAATCTGAAACTTTCTTCAAATGGCATAATAATTGTGAACGTAAAGTGAAAATAAATGTTTCTAATGAATATGGAGACAAAAAAAGCAGGTTATACAATTACTTGTGCATTGCAATTACAATCACTCAAGGAAAAAAATGGAAAGAGAATGTATCAAACCTTCAATCATACAGCTTTTACTACTCTTTTTTTGTCTAGTTTCTAAAATATGGGTAATGAACATAAATGTAGTTTGTAAATTAATTGGACTTGATGTTGTATTAAGCATTAGGGCCAATAATGTCTGGCCTGCCCTTCCTCTGTCTCCCTCTCTCTCTCTTTCTCTCTCTCTTCAACTTTATCCTAAAAATATCATACTCTATTTTTTTTTTTTTTACTTTGACTCCTCACTTAAGTTACTCAGTCAAAGCATTTCGGTCAGACCCCTTTTCATCTGTGAAGATGTTTCTTGATCTTGAAATTTCATTTCCTAATCTATGAATGTTTGTCCAAATCTAGTGTTTCCATTAACGTACACCTTTTCTCTTTTCATATTACTTTACTAATCAATACTGTTCCTCTCTTAGACATTATGAGTTCTTTCTATTGATCTTTTCTGAGAGTTTGTTATTTTCACTTTCATACTGTACTTTGACAGTACTGGTTTTCATGCTGTGAATTCACTGTATCTCTGCAGCAAGGAGTGATTTGTTTCTTGTGTGTCATGGTGCCTTTTTAAGTGTTGTGAAAATGATCATCTAAATGATTCTTCCATTGACATGGACTGCTTTCACTGAAGAAAAGCGTGCATTGAAGATACACGGCAAATTAAGGCATAAATGTCTGAAACAGATAGCAGACAAATCTTGCTGAGGCTCAATTACTGTACTGCATTATGTCAATACTTAGCATCACAAAAGATCGCAAAAGAAGCTGTGCTCTGCTCAGAAAGCAAAATGGGTTGTAAGAACACTGCATCTAGGTATACTTAGGCATAAGGAACTAAATAATAATAATAATAGTAGTCGTAGTAATAGTAATAATAATACTAAGTACCTAAACCTAGACAATTGAAGAATAATATCTAAGGGAATATGAAGAAAGCCCACTATTACTTAGCCGGTTAAGGAGTCGAGCAAAACCCTGCATAACTACATTCTTTTCAACCTAGTTAATAGGTGTACATCTACAAAATGGACAGAGAAGAAGAGCAAGACATTTCTTAAATAAGCTTTGAAAAAACCATAGTCGAGGAAAAATAATACAAGTTGACTGATTGCTGTTGATGCCTGTGTTGTAAAAAAAAAAAAAAAAAAAAAAAGTTAAACATGGGTCGTTAATAGGCATAAGAGCCAGAAGACTGTCTTTATGTTTCATCCAACATTTTTCAAACCATGGATCCCTTTGGGAATCTCTTGAAGACTGAAGTCTCTCATTTGTATACACTCATAAAATTTGGTCACAATTTTAAGAATTCATCCCATAGTTGTATTCAAAAGCCCTTAGATTTCAAAGGAAGAATAGCAGTGTTGATTATTTATTTGGAGCCTTTTTATGTTCGTTAAAGTAATGGCTCATTTAATCCTCACAACAACACTGTGAGAGGGCTGTTGTTTTTCTAGCTCTTTTACAGATGAGGAAACCAAAGAGAGAAGTTATGTACATAACTCAAGGAAACCCAGCTAGAAAGTCCTGCAAGCAACACTAGCTTAAAGAGTCAGATGATAAAAAATTAGATCTGGGGAAGCACGTAGTGGTTATCTTTGCCAAACTCCTTTTTTTTTTTTTTTTAACTTGAGGAAGTGCCGTTCCAGATAGTTAACTGAAATCCACAGAGCTAGTGTTAGAGCCAGAGTTCCAGCAGAAACTTTCACCCAAGCAAGACTCACAACAATGCCACATTAGCATTATCTTTATTGTTATTTACCGTCAAGGAAACTGAAGCACACTCTTCATACATAGCAGAGTTGCCATTCAAACTGAGATGGTCTGGTTCACAACTAAAATCCCTGTATTACTATTCCTTTGTATACTGTTTAATAGAAACTCAGCATGATAAAAGTAATCTGAAATTGGGATACTGTAATGTCTTTGGTCTACAAAGTCAGGAGATTTCGGAGGTTCGACTTTGCGATCATTTAATGTTCTCTAATCAGAAAGTAATGCTTGCAGGGTGCTGCAATTCACATGAACCTAAATCACACCCATTCATACACACGATACGGATAGTGCTCAGACACTGGTCGAGGGGAAAGCCTTTTACCAACTTGACTGAAGTCTTTTGTAATCACTAAAACTTAGTATTTGTAACCATGGACAAAGAGGACTATAGTTAATAAGACCTCTTTTTTTTTGACTCAGCTAATTCCTTTAAAAACTCAAACTCTTGTACTGTTTGTTATTTTGTTAACCTTATTTATTTTTGAGAGAGAGCACAAAGAGCAGCAGCAGGGGAGGGGCAAAGACTGAGGGAGAGGGAGAATCCCAAGCAAGCTTCACACTGTCAGCACAGAGCCCCACAGGGGCCACGATCAAGAGTTGGATGCTCAACCAACTGAGCCACTCAAGCACCCCTGTACTGTTCGTTAAATTTTTATGTTGTTAATAAGGATCCAACTTTTCACTGTGATTTCCACATCTTTTTCAATTCTAAGTTATGTTTTCCTCTACAAGTTCAACACAACTGTACCTAAGTGCAAACAATGATGTTAGTTTGGGAACTTTTTATAATTCTGTAATTTACCTGCTAACCTAAATTCACATCAACTTACATTATTAGTCAAGACGTAGCTAGAACTTGTCCACTGTCATTGTGCATTGAGGGAAGCGTTCTCAGTGGAGTCCTGTCACAGAGCTTAGAAAAGACATAGTTTTTTTTCCCCCAGTGGCTTAATAAACTTGAAAAAAAAGGAGAAATCTTTCATTAGGAATCTTGAAAGAAGCTGTTAATAACCACTTGTCATCAGGATTAGCAACCTCAAGCTGGATAAAAATTGATGGTGGGGCTCTGTACCTTCTGTGCTCTGCTGCTTGGATCATGTATTAGCATTGGCACCTGATTAACTCTCAAAACCATCTCCTCTGATTAACTCCCAAGACTTCTTTTATATTATCAGTACTGATTTCCTGAAATCTGTCCTAAAAGACTGTCCTTAATTCTCTCCCACTGCCTGCAAAATTTCCCCTCTTTATGCTGGAAAAATGTTTGGCCTTTACTCTATTTATACTTTTTTGGCTTGATCTTTCACAAACACTGGCTGGAGACTTCCATATTTGGTGAAGAGGGAATAAGTGATTACTCTGAAACTTTTTTTCTGTTTTAAGTGCTTTCTGTATTTGGAACAAGGTATGTGAGCCTTCTCAGTACTGACTCTTGCTGTTACAATAACCGAATGAATTTCCTTAGAACTTATCATTCCCTTAAATTACCTTCGAGGTTGTTTTCAGTCTATGCTAATACTTGGCTGTGTATTAGGAAAAAATGCTTGCTTTAAAGTTTAAATTGTGAATGTTATGATAAGGGAAAATACCAATATAGAAAAGATAATATATTCTAAATGGAATTTTAGGGAATTTTTAATAATTGATTTAAAACCCATACATCAGCTTATATTAGATTTAAACAATTGATTACACATCTATTTTAAGTGAAAGCGCTATATACGTCTATTATCGTATTTTATTCTCTAGGGTACATATACTATTTTCCTGTCATATGAATCAGCTTCACTCTAGGACAATGCTCTATAAAAAACAAGCAAACACAAAATCTAAATTTCGATGACTTGTAAGAAAAAACATTTTTTTCTTATTCCAGAGTCTCTTTCGATCTTTTGTATTGGCTTTAGCTCCACGTATGAATCTCTCTTTTTGGGAACCTAGTCTATTTGAAGCATGAGTTTCTACTGTCAAAGGAAGGAAGAGCCAGAGAAGTGAAAAAACACATCATGATGCTTAAATTCCTGTCTCAGAACTGACACACTATTATATTTGTTCTTGTTCTATTGGGCAAGGCAAGTCGTACGATGAAGTCTACATCTGTGAGGTGGAATTACACCTACGTGATCCATGGCATGCAGGGAGAGGGAAGAATGAATCTTGAGCAAATAATGCAATTTGCCAATTTGCCCACCAACTTTTAATGCAATTAAATGTATAGTTAGTAAATATAGTAATTGTATTGACTCTTGTTTTGTAATAAGTCCTTAAGACTATGCTTGATGCATTATACAATACCTCATGAAAACAAAACTCAGAGTTTGTTACTATGATTATTTCCATTTTACAGACTTAAAAGCTGAGGCCTGGTGTTGCTTACGAGATATTAAATGCTGGCTAGTACATGATCAAGTCAAGCAACTTAGGCCCAGTACCCATATGGGTTAGTTTGAATTACTCAAAAAGCTCACTCAAATAAGTACGAGTGCAGGTAGTTCATTTGGAAAGTGATCCCTGGTAGCATAAGGGAAGGACATGGGAAATGAGCCAAGGAAGGGAAAATAGACAATAGTGGTGTTACTCTGGGCCATTTTGAGTTCAATATTCCAGGTACTTGAGGAGCCTTCAAGAATGTGCCCAACACTTGTTCCACTGGGCTTTTTAATCCATTGATTTCTCTCCCTCATTTACTGAGGATTGTACCTAGGGAAATTAAATCTCTGTCACTTCTTGGCTGCCCCACAGATGGGCTTACCACATTCCCCTAGATCTGGAAAAAGCCTTCTTGCAAAGAAGTAGAAATGTGGACGCTTTAGGTGGGAAATCTTCAGCATCACAGAATCTGTGCACCGTTATGGGTACACTCAGTGTTGGGCCAGGGAAATAAAGCACAAGGTATTAACTCTATCTACCATTTTCTTAATCTTTACTTCATAGTGCAAGTTTAGCAAATATATCTTGTGATTTAAATACTTGTTTATAATACACCAAAAAAAGGACTCTGTGTTTGAGTCTTTGTCTGTTTATAAAGCATCTCATTGACATAGACCTTTGGAAGTGACTGTTGTGCACTTTGGCTGATTGTTTTACTTTTTATTTGAAAAGGGCTATTTTACAATCCAATAAAGTAAGTGTGTGTACACACACACACACACACACACACAAACCACAAAATAATGTGCTTTTAATTTTTTAGTAGAGAAAGTTAATACTTTAAAATTTTTTAAAGTTGTTATTCATTTTTGAGAGAGACAGAGCGCCGGCAGGGGTGGGGCAGAGAGAGAGGGAGACACAGAATCCAAAGCAGGCTCCAGGCTCTGAGCCGTCAGCACAGAGCCTGACATGGGACTCGAACCCGCCACTGTGAGATTATAACCTGGGCCAAACTTGGATGCTTAACTGACTAAGCCACCCAGGTGCCCCAAGAAAGTTAATATTTTAAAAGTCAAATTGACTATACTGAGGTATGGAAACAGGTATCTGGTTAGTGTGTATACCAGGATCCAAGTGTTTAATTTCACCTCCACATTATATCAGACACATTGGGATCTTATTTTTATTGATTCTACCATAATTAATCCAGTGTTATTATTTTCTTACAAACATAAGTTGCCTTTTTCCACAAAAATAGGTAGTGACACACTACTAAAGTATATTTCAGGTGTGCATACTAATTAATGGTAACTTATTTTTACCGATAACAAGTTTACGCCCACACAGTCATGTTCAAACAAGATGAGATATTTGAAATCACTTTATAAATTATAATGCATGTCAGAAATATTCATTGTTCACCACGACCCAGAAATTGTACTACTAGGTACTTACACAAAGGATACAGGTATGCTGTTTTGAAAGGACACTTGCACCCCAATGTTTATAGCAGCACTATCTACAATAGCCAAAGTATGGGAAGAGCCCACATGTCCATCAATGGACAAATGGATAAAGGAGATGTGGTATATATGCACAATAGGGTATTACTTGGCAGTCAAAAAGAATGAAATCTTGCCATTTTCAACTACGTGGATGGAACTGGAGGATGTTATGCTAAGTGAAATCAGTCAGAGAAAGACAAATATCATACGACTTTACTCATGAGGATGTGAAGACACAGAACAGATGAACACAAGGGAAGGGAAGCAAAAATAATATAAAAACAGGGAGGGGGCAAAACCTAAGAGACTCTTAAATATGGAGAACAGAGGGTTATTGGAGGGGTTTTGGGAGGGGGAATGGGCCAAATGGGTAAGGGGCATTAAGGAATCTACTCCTGAAATCATTGTTGCACTATATGCTAACTAATTTGTATGTACATTAAAAAAAAATAAAACTAAAATTAAAACAGAAGAAAGAAATAAAGAAAAATTAAAAAATTAAAAAAAGAAATATTCATTGTTCTCATTATTGCTAAACACAGATTTCATTTTTCTGGGCATGAAGAGATATAATTTGTACTAATACCATTTCATATTTTTTTTCTTGAGCTTTCAAATCAAGAAGAGTCTACTTGCTATAAATTTATAAATAATATTAAAAAAATCTTACCAATTGTTAATATGAATGCCACCTGGAAATTGTGTGTCTTGTACAAGATAATGCAATTTATACAGATGGCCCATAAGAAGTAGTGGTATATCTACAAAAACGGTTTATAGGTTTTCTTGGGGCCCCTGCATGGATCAATTGGTTAAACATCTGACTCTTCATTTGGGCTCAGGTGACAATCCTGGGGTCTTGGGATCCAGTCCTGTGTTGGGCTTTGTGCTGGGCATGGAGCCTGCTTAGGATTCTCTCCCTCCCTCTCTCTCTCTGTCCCTGTTCGGCTTGCACTCCCTAGCTGAAAAAAAATATATAGTAAAAAAAAAAAAAAAAAAAGGTTTATAGGTTTTCTATTTTTTTTATGTTTATTTTTGAGAGTGAGAGAGACAGAGTGTGAACAGGGGAGGGACAGAGAGAGAGAGAGACAGAATCCGAAGCAGGATCCAGGCTCTGAGCTGTCAGCACAGAGCCCGACCGGGGCTTGAACTCACAAACCACGAGATCATGACCTGAGCCAAAGTGAGACGCTCAACCGACTGAGCCACCCAGGTGCCCCTCTCTCTTTATTTACAATTTTCAGTTTTAATATGTGTCATAAATCTCTCACATTTAGCCTTAACAATTCTGTACCAGTATTTTTATTCCCATGATGCAGATGGACACAATGTGACACAGAGGGATTAAGTAACTTGCCTAAGGTCATAGACCTAGTGAGAAGTGGACCTGGGGTGTGAACCCAGTCTATTTGATGCTAGAAGGGATGTATTTAATCACTGACCAGTGCTGTATCTGATACATATTCTTAGCATGGAATTTGAAAGGAACAATAACGAACCATTCGTACCATACGCTATATGGCGCTCTGTTTTCTAAGTCATGCTACCTCCTACCTTTTCATACACTCTTGGAGTTCTGATTTGTCTTCCATTTTAATGATACATCTTCCTCAGTGGTATGGTGCTCTATTTCATGATAACTTCTGTAACCATACAAAAACAATATTTCTACAATTCTTGCATTGTGTTTTTCATACATTTGTTGTTACTGATTATTTCTATGAACATACAATTGTGTGACTATATAAGGTTCTAGTCATAATGCCGATTTGTTAATATAGCATAAATTGTATGATTAATTGGCAGGGGATGGGAGGGAACTTTTATCCAATATGAGCCGACACAGCTGTTCAAATTATTTTCTGGGTCCATCACCTCCCCACAGTACAGAGCAATTGACCTCTATGAGAAAGAAGCAGCATTTGCAGGGGAGGTAAAGGGTCAGACAGGTCATCCATAGCATTTTACATTGTGCTAAGAGTCATGACAGTCATGCAAGAGACAGTGAAGGGCAATTTCACCATATTCCAGAGTGTAATTTACCCAGAAAAATCAAGGGAGATTTTTTTTGCAAGAAATATTATCTATTCCTAATTTGTATTCCATATAGTGATGAAAATAAATACTTGAGACCCAAGGACAAATTTTGGGAGAAGATACTGAAAAGTGATTTTATACAGAGCGGGTGCTCAGTGCATATTTTTGGAAATGAATTGATGATTAAGACAAAGGTTTATAGTTAACAGAGCAGTTTAAGCAATATGGTGAAGTGCAGGGAAAACACGTTGGCCTGGGACTTCGTAGATTTGTGGTTTAATTATGGTATTGATTAATCATTTGATTTATTCAACCAGTTCTTATTAAGTATCTGTTTCTGCCTGAATACACCGTATTGGGTGTCAGGAGTTACGAAGACATAGTAGTCCTACTGTCTAAGTGCGTTTACATACAGAAGTAATAGGTGGTATGTGGGCTCCATTATAGAAGAGAGTAAGATATTTGTATGTATATGTATGTACACACACATGCATGATAATAATAGAGTTTAACAAATGCTGAAGTGTTTGTGTGTATCAGAAGAATTGATGAGTTCTTCCATAGACAGAAGGGTGATTGTGAAAAGTTTCACATTTGAACCTGATCTTAAGGCTGAGAGTTTTCAGGGACGCCTGGGTGGCTCAGTTGGTTAAGTATCCTACCTCAGCTCAGTTCATGATCCCACGGCCCATGAGTTCGACACCACGTTGGGCTCTTGGGTTCTGTGCTGACAGCTCAGAGCCTGAGGCCTGCTTCTGATTCTGTATCTTTGTCTCTGCTTTTCTCTCTCTCCCCCCCGCCCACCAAAAAAACCAAATAAACATTAAAAAAAGAGTTTTCAAGTCACATTCCTGGGACTCCATAAGCAAAGGACTCAAGTAAGAAAGTGTGTAGCTTGTTCATCGAGACTTTTGGTTTGTGCGACTAGCGTAGACCTGGTAGGTATGTGGGTAGAGGCATAAGGAGTATTTGTGAGTGCCGATAGGCATGATGGATGTTAACTTTATAAAAGTATTTGGAGTCAAACTATAAGGGCCCTTATTTGCCCTTCTAAATAATCTGGCCTTTAACCTTAGGACAAGCATTTCTAAAACTTAAATAATGGCTCAAGAGTTGCTTATTTGGTTCCTAGATAGATGATGAAGCCATTCATTGACAGGAAGAGTAGGATAATGTGACTTTATTTGGGAAGATGAATGATATTGCTAAGGTACCTACAGGACATCTAAGTGGAGGTATTAACTTGAGTCAGCTCTGTCAGTGTCAAACTCAGGACATTAATCTAGATGAAAAATAAAGATTTAGATATCAGTGTCATCAGTATCAATGTGGTGGTTGAGGTGAGGTAAGAAGTCACTTTGTTTAGGGAGAATAAATGTAATAGACCAAGATAAGAAGAGATGAAGAATAGATAGGACCCTGGGGGAATGCCAGCATTTCAAGGGTGAATGGCAGAGAAGTCAGTGAAATGGATTAGGGGATTGCTCTTGTGTTGGGAGGAGAAAGAAAGACGGTGATATTTCGGAAGATCAGAAAGTTTGTGCACTCTTTCTAGTAACATGATTCATTCTAGGGGCTTCACTTACCACATGCCAATTGGCTTGAATCTCCCAAATCTTTACCTTCAGCTCAGATTTATCTCTTGCACTTGAGGCTCTTAAATTCAGTGGCCTACTGTATGTATCTTTCTTTTTGTCTGAAACATCCAAAAGGCAATATTTCCCAATTCTTCCTGGGACTTCAGAATTCCAGTTTCAGTAGTATCATTGTCTGTATCTCTCCCAAATCCCCTACCTCCACCTATAATTAATAACTAGTTCTTATCAGTAATACCTATTAAACATATTTTGCCTGCATTTACCTTTCTCCAGTCCCACTGCAGTTCACCAGTACAGGGCCTGGATTATAATGATAATTGTATGGACTATAATTATATGGATTCTTACATGGATTAGAATTATAATCAGCTAGTTGGTCTTCTTGTTTCCAGTCTTAACACTCCCAATATATTTTCCATAATGTGAAATTCATTTTTAAAACACAAACCAGTGGTACCTGGCTGGCTCAGCCAGTCGAGCATGTGACTCTTGATCTTCGGGTTGTAAATTCAAACCCCATAGTGGGTGTAGAGATTACTCAAAATCTTTAAAATATATATATATATATATATATATATATATATATATATATATATATATAAATATAATATTGTCATTTCCATACTTGAATTTCCTTTGGTTTCTGTCTTCTGGCTAAAATTTAAGTCTCTTCCTAATTTGGCTAATAATTAGTTTTCTTTTTTCTAAAGTCATCTTGGCCACATTTGTCCTTCTCCTCATCCTTCTCTTGTTCCATGAACAGACCATACTCCTCTCACATCCTGATAGTTGTGCCTGATCTTTTTATTATCTGGGGTTCTTTTTACCTTTTATACTTGTATATTCTTAATTAACTTTCAGAACGCAGCTCACACTTCATTAAGGAAGCATTGGATTTGTCAAGTTAGGTTGCTTTCTGTATACTGTTTTTTCTTTTTTGAGAGAAAGAGACATAGGCAGTATGAGCAGGGGAGGGGCAGAGAGAGAGGGAGACAGAGAATCCCAAGCAGACTCCACACTACCAGTGTGGAGCCCGACCTGGGTCTCAAACTCCAGAAACCATGAGATCATGACCTGAGCCAAAACCAACAGTTGGACGCTTAACAGACTGGGCCACCCAGGCACCTCTTTATATACTTTTGACAAAACCCTTTATTTTCTTTATCAGAGAACTTACCCATGTATCTACAATCTATTTGTTTTGTGTGTGTCTATTTCTCTCACTGTGCTGTAAAGGCAAAAGGGTCAGAACCTTATCTTTTATACACTTGTATTTATGTCACCTTGTAGGTATCAGTATATGTTTGTCACTTGTCCTACTACCCTTCAAGAGGAAATATTATGCAATAGTTTGCTATTGGTGCTCTCAAAATTACCATGCATTTAGCAATTTAAAATAATACCTGTTTATTATCTGAAAGTTCTTCAGATCTGAAGTCTGAAATTGACCTCACTGCACTAAACTTAAGGGCTATCAGTGTTCTGTGCCTTCTGGAGACTTCAGGGAAGAATCCATTTCCTATCTTTTCCTTTTGCAGAGGCTGCCCGCAGTCTTGGTCTCATGGCCTTCTTCAGTCCTCAAAACCAACAACTTTGACCCAAGTTCTTCTCATGCTTCCTTCTCTCTCTGGTCCTCCCTCGTAGGCTGCCCTTGATTACCCAATATAGGCGCCCTATCCAAAATTACCTGATTGCCAAATCTAATTCCATCTGCAACCTTAATTCTCTTTGCTGTAACGAAGAGTTTTAAAATACTTCAGCTCATTTTAAAAACAAATGAGTTTTAACAAAACTTCTTCAGAGATTTTGGGGAGTGGGACATGAACCTCTTAAGGGAGGACCGTTTTTCTGTATACCACAGGTTAATAGAATTAATATCTGCAAAGAACAAAAGAAGAGGTCTGAAAAGTAAATTTGGTCTTCATTAACTTAAAACACCTTTATTGAGCACTAACTGTGTAACACATTCTGTGCTAAGTGCTGGGAATACAGTTACAATGTATATAGTCGCTGTCTTGGAAATCAGAAAGGATATAGGTGATATTATTAACAACTCGTGTATGGTGACGAGCAGTGAAAACTGCATTACATTGACTGTAGTGTGAGTGGGAAATACGGAAACCTTTTTGACACTTACTGGTTTTCTCTTCTTTGTGTAGTAATTTAATTATTTTAGACCTCCTCATTATAAAAATGACCACAAATGTCACCTTCGGCCCTAACATTCTGTAATCCTATGATCAAAAGCTATTACTCAGATTTAATGGAAAGCATTTTTCATGCCATTCTCCATTCTACTGTCTTCCACTTTGCATTGCCATTTTGTGGTATTAATAATGTGGTAAATCCATTTTCTAAATATGTCCTGAGTTTTGGGCCTTCCTTCATAGTGTTCCACAGTATCATGTAACCTTATCTAATGTTTACCATTAATCTTCCACATTTCTCATTTCCCTTTTTCTCATTTTTGGTGGAAGCAGAGAATAGAGACCATAATACCTCTTCCATGTAACTTAATTGTCCTCTATTTAAAGTGAAATAAACTCATATCCCTTTGTATTTCTTCACCATATGTATTTCTAAACTGTTAACAACTCCAATATGCCCTTCTAGTTCTAAACTTGTATTTTCTGGGTCATGTAAGTGATGAGGATTTTCAGTTAACATACTAATACCCCAAAGAAATATTATTTTAAAAAATGTATTTCTTGCACAGGTTATGATTAACTTCCCTGTGTAATGAGGATAATTTGTGGTATGTATGTAACTGAGTTGTTTGCTTGTTTTGGTTTTTAAATGCTTCTGCTCACATTGTCTTATCTGATCCCATGATCCTCCCTCCCACCTTCCTTTATAATTTCATCCCATGCTCTTCCCTTCTTCAGAGTTCAGAGTACGACAAAATGGAGTTAAATATAATGAAGAGCATGCCTTTTTTTATTTGAGTATCGTTGACACGCGTTATTCCATTAGTTTCAGGTGTACATTGTAGTAATTTGACAAGTTTATACATTATGCTATGTCGATCACAAGTGTAGCTACCGTCTGTCCAGTTACATGACTAGTATGATATCATTGACTCTATTCCTCAAGCTCTGTTTTTTATTCCTGTGGCTTACTTATTCCCTAACTGTAGGCTTGTATCCCCTGCTCCCCTTCACCCATTTTGCCCAGCCTCCTCCCCTCTGGCAGCCATCAGTTTGTTTTCTGTATTTATAGTTTTCATTCTGCTTTTTGTTTGTTCATTTTTTTAGGTAACATTTATGAGTGGAATCATAGGGTATTTGTCTTTCTTAGTCTGACTGACTTCACTGGGTATAATATCATCCAGGTCCATACATGTTGTTTCAGATGGCACTATTTCATCCTTCCTATGGGTATGTAATATTCCACTGCATATATATACCACATTTCCAGCATCCGTTTGTCTTTTGATGGACATTTATACTGCTTCCATGTCTTAGCTATCGTAAATGATGCTACAATAAACATAGAGGTGCGTATATCTTTTCAAGTTAGTATTTGTTTTCCCTGGGTACATGCCCAGTAATGGAATTGTTGGATTGTATGGTATTTCTTTTTTTTTTAATTTTTGAGGAACTTCCGTAGTGTTTTTCCACAGTAGCTGTACGAATTTACGTTCCTACCAACAGTGCACAAGGGTTCCTTTTCTCCACACCCTCGCCAATACTTGTTTCTTGTCATCTTGATTTTAGCCATTCTAATAGTCATGAGGTGATAGCTCATTGTGGTTGTTGTTTTTAAGTTTATTTATTTATTTTGAGAGAGCACAAGCAGGTGAGGGGCAGAGAAAAGGGGGGACAGAATCCCAAGCAGGCTCCGCACCCTAAGTGCAGAGCCTGACGTGGGGCTTAAACCCATGAACCACGAGGTAGTGACCTGGGCTGAGTTTCAACCAACTGAGCCACCCAGATGCCCCTCTCATTGTGGTTTTGGTTTGCATTTCTCTGATGATGAGTGAAACCACCAGCAAAATAAAATGACAACCTACTGAATGGGAAAAGGTACTTGCAAATGGCATCTGTGATAAGGGGTTAATATCGAAAATATATAAAGAATTCATATCACTCAACACCAAAAAACCCAGATCAATCCAATTAAAAAAAGGGCAGAGGATCTGAGTAGACATTTTTTCCAAAGAAGACATGCACATGGTCAACAGACATATGAAAAGATGCTCAGCATCACTAATCAAAAGTGCATGCCCTTTTAGTGTCTTCTCTTTCCGCTTTTGCCCTTGCGTTCTCCTTCTAAAGATTCATCTTTACCTGTGAAACTTTTTTCTTTCCCTTTTATTATTATTATTATTTTTGCTCATTCAGCTAGATTCAACCTAGCTATCAACTTCTAGAAAATGTCTTCCCTAACATTCATATGGCTGCGTATCCCTTTCTCTATGTGTTTCTTTAATATCCTTTGACTATATGTATCGTTGTTTATATAAAATGTTTAATATTTATATATCATTTGTCTGTATTCTACGAGGTTGTGGACTTCGGTAAAAACTGAGTTCTGTTTATCTTCTCAGAAACCACTACAATGACCAACAGATGCTAAGTTTTCTTTAATTAGTTTTTGTAAATATTCTATAAATTCCTACATAAATAAATGATTTCATTATATCTGAAAATCAGCTCTCTGAGTTAAAAGGCAGTTAATGCCTTTATTTCACAGATAAAAGAGACTGAGGTCTGGCATCTCTAAGGCCGCCATTCTCGTAAGTCCTGCACTGGGACTGGAAGCCACTTCCCCTGATTTAATGTTCTCTCACTTTGCAAACTTTATTTTTGTGCAGTAACTCTTGTGAATCATGAATCTTGCAATTTCATTATCTCACATTTATAGGCGACTGAGGGTCTCAAGAATATAAAAGTTAATAATAGGGCAAAAGGTCATTGCAGTAATCCTAGAAAATATGAAGAACCAGATTTATTGGGTAAAAAACAACTTTATTGGAAAGGGTTAATTAATTCTGAGATGAAATACAATTTTTATGTCATGGTAGAAAGCTAATTTTATATGAGTTTTCCCTATAGAGAGAAGAAAATAAAATGTTGGTCACTTTTTGCAATTTATGAAGCAGTAGTTCTTCACTCCTTGACACCTCCAGGGAACAGTTTTCAACTAAATTGTTCTGACAAAGATTTTGTTCTTTGCCTCTCACATTAATATACTCAGGCATATTTTCATTGGTAAAAGAAAACCAGTTTAAAAAAAAAACCCTAGAGAAAACAAAATAGAATATGTGCTTCTTGAAATGACTAAACAGCAGTATATAATTACTTCCTAGTAAAACAAATATCATTCTTTTCTCATCCTCTTTGTTGTTGATTTCACATTCATATCTTACTATAGACTGTGTGTCTATAATTACATATATGTTTTAAGTACCGAAATAATCTCTAAGATCTATAGCAATTTATCTTCTATGTATGTTTATGTATATCAACTTCAGATTAACTATGGATATGTAACTGTGCTTAAAATGATCAACTTCAAAAATTTTTTTTAAGTTTATTGATTTTTGCGAGAGAGAGAGAGAGAGTGAGAAAGCAGAAGCAGGGGAGTCGAGAGAGACAGAGACCGAAGATTCAAAACACCCTCTGCACTTGCAGCCCTAAATCAGCACTGGAACTCATGAACCATGAGATCATGACCTGAGCAGAAATCAGACACTTAAACAATTGAGCCACCCAGGCACCCCTGAAATGATCAACTTTTAAGTTATATGAGAAATACCAATGGAAATGGATAGATTTAAATATATAAAAGTAGGGGCGCCTGGGTGGCTCAGTCGGTTAAGCATCCGACTTCGGCTCAGGTCATGATCTCATGGTTTGTGAGTTCGAGCCCCGCGTCGGGCTCTGTGCTGACAGCTCAGAGCCTGGAGCCTGCTTCCGATTCTGTGTCTCCCTCTCTCTCTGCCCCTCCCCCGTTCGTGCTCTGTCTCTCTCTGTCTCAAAAATAAATAAACGTTAAAAAAAATTAAAAAAAATAAATATATAAAAGTATAAATTTTTGGCGTAATAAAAATGAAATGAAAATGAAAAGAAATATGGCCACTTGGGAATATATATTCATTCACTGACTGAGAGTAAGTAGCTTAATTTATGACTGTGATTCTTAACTTGGAATTCATGATAATAGGAATCTTCTACAGGGAGGTCAGTGGACCCTATGGAACTGTATGTAAATATGTCTGTATAGGCATTTTTTAATGTAGAGAATGATCATTATTTTTATCAGGTAGTCAAATGGAGTCCACAACTTGAAATGTTTAAGAACTAGTGATTTATTAGCTCATTCCAGTTAATTTTAAAATATCAAGTGTTCAATAGATTCATGAGGAGAGGATATAAACAAATATTTTGGTAAATGTAGAAACATGTAGAAGAAGTTTCTAAAACACGTCCTACTAAATTAGGTTCTCATTAACATGAGCATCAACTATCTCCTTATATCTAAAGAAGTAGCAGTTGCTTTAAAAATAAAAGTACCAAAGCGTCTATCAGCAGCATAACCTCATTCTTTCTAGTACCACTAAAAATTGGTATGACCACTGGTAAGGTAATATGACAATATTTAGTAAAAGCCATAAAAGTTTTTTTTTTTTTTTTTTTTTACTATTGATCCGTTAATTTATTCTGGGGCAATTATATACCAGAAACTGAAAGAGAAAACATGAAGATGTTCATTGTGGTGGAATCTCTAATAGCAAACAAAAGGAAATGGCAGCCCATATGATATTTATGATAAAATAAGTTTAAAAAGGCAGAATATTATTGTGACAATGTAAAATATATATTTATGGGGATTGTAATATGTAGACACATAACCTTAGGGTGATAATTTAGTATCAATTTTAATATTAATTTTAATATTGGGGCACCTCGGTAGCTCAGTCAGCTAAGCATCCAACTCTTGATTTTGGCTCAGTTCATGATGTCATGGTTCCTGAGTTCAAGTCCCCATTGAGCTATGTGCTGGCAGCATGGAGCCTGATTGGCATTGTCTCTCTCCCTCTCTCTCTCTGCCCCTCCCCCACCCACGTTCTCTCTCCCTCTCTCTCTTTCAAAATAAACTTTTAAAAGATATTAATTTTAGCGTTAATTAATATAGTTATCTTAAAAATGTTTCCATAATATTAATCTATGGCAAAACTTGAGCACTAAATATCAATTAGTAAGTACAGGAGCCTTATTATTTAAAATATTAACAAACAGATCATCTAACATCTTAAGGAAGGTTCATATTTCAAATCTGGATAAATCCATGTAGATGTGCAGGTTGTAGACTATAAAATTCCAGGATGTCATTCACATAGATTACAGCATACATGGAATTCCTTGGATTGTTTAAAGTAGAGGCTCTGAAATCATGCTTATTTTGTATTTGTGTTAATACGTTCAACTTTTGTGACTTCGATTATCTTATGGCACTCCATATTATCTATGCAAATATAATGCGAAGTTGTTGATGTGAAAAGCCATGGACTTTGATTCAAATCATCTGTATCAGGTTCATGTCTGTGATGTACTGGCTTTATTCCTTCTGAGCTTGAACTTTTTACTGTATAAAATGGCAAATTTCATATGGATTGAGATGACATATATAAAACAGCTCTATGAGCAATAAGATACTAATAAATGTTATATATTTTATAATAAAATCAGTCATAATTCACTAATAGCATATTTTTCTTGTATTAAAAACGAAATAAACAAGAAGACCTGGTGAAGATGTTTATATGATGAAGTTCACCTTTAGTGCTGTCTACACAGGAGATGCATACTCTTTTGCACATAATATCAAGGTTTCCCTCCTGCCTTCAAGGCCTGTCTACAAATCACTCTTTGTACATATAATTGAAATCAATAAAAATATTGCTTTACTACCTACTTTTCACTGAAAAGTACATGGAATAGATCTCTTCAAATGTCTTCCTATTCAGCTTCTGATGAAGGTGGTTGGGCTTGTTTTAAAACCTTAAAACGTGTGCCTTCAAATGACTCCTTTACTCTCCTGTGTCTGACGGGATTTACACGCACATAGAAGAAAAAATAGGTAGCATTGCAAGTGAAGCCATTAACTTTTAGGAAAATGGGTATATGCCATTGAGACATAGATGTACTCACAAGTCTTCCTGCAGGAAGTCCATGAAAATGGTGAAAAGTTTGACCATTTGAAATGTTCTGTTAATTTATTTTCTTATTATCAGAAGGGTAGTACTGAATTTAGGGAAGTATATTCACAAGAGGCTAGATTAGTTTCAGAAACTATTACTATTTTTATTTATCCACACTTGTCAACAAAGAAAAAACTTCCATATTGTAACCATGATTTATCATGCACTGTATAGTTAATGCTGATATTTGGCCCAATGCATAGTAGTTTGTGCGACTAATGAAAATAAGAAAAAAGGATTTTGTGATGCTAAATAAAATTTTGTCATCCCGGAAAACAGTTTTAGGTTTATTATTCATCCACTGTTATGTCATATCACTTAAGAGTATCCACTTATAGATTAATAATGTGCCTTAAAGATAAACAGATGTTCTTAGTACATGGATACGTTTGTCATAGGACAGTTGTTCTTTACAATAGACCATCTTTTTTAGGGAGAAGTAGTGGAGATTTACTGTTGAAAAAGAATATGCCAGCAAATGAGGTTATTTTGTTAGGGCATTTCAATAACGGTTCTTTTGACCCAATGTAAATAAAATGTAAAACCTCTCCATTTTAAATCTGTCTCAGATGTACTGATTTATTAAACACTAATTAACATGATTGCATTTCCAGTAATTTAAAGGTAGGCTTTGGCTTTAGAAAAGGATTTCAGTAAATCAAGATTGATTATTTTTCTGTCCATTTAACTCCATACTAATTTCCAACCTGAAGAAAAAGACATAATTTTTAAAAGCCCGAGTTCTGTGAAGCTGTTTCTTAATAATTTTCCACCGTAATCTCTTGGTATAAGAAGCCCTTGGAGATTTTTCCTTTGAGTATTTATATGTAATCCACCAAGGATATCATTTGCATTTTGATTTGAAATTTCCTGACTTTTGGATGCAAAGAGGTAGTGGAAATTTTGGAGTTGTGAGATATCCCCTACTCGAAAGCATTTGCATGTTTATCAAATGTTTGCTGAGATCTTGGTTTGTGCAGACAGTGCCAGTTTCTGGGATGCAAAACCATGCTCCTGTAAGGGCAGGGGCTGTGCCAGGGGCCCTTATTACAAAAGAGGGGAAAATCATTTCTCTGTGGACTGGGGATGGGGGTGAGGGTATAAGAGGAAAAGCACTGGAATAGTTTTTCAGAAGAGATAACAGATAATGGGTTCTTCTGATAATACTAGAGTATTGACTGGCCACAGGATAATAAGTAGTATCTGCTTGGGCGCCTGGGTGGCTCAGTAGGTTGAGCAACCGACTCTGTCTCAGGTCGTGATCTCACAGCTCCTGAGTTTGAGCCCCGCGTTGGGCTCTTTGCTGACAGCTTGGAGCCTGGAGCCTGCTTCAGATTCTGTGTCTCCCCCTCTCTCTCTGCCCCTAACCCACTCGCATTCTGTCTCTGTCTCTCTCAAAAATAAGTAAACGTTAAAAAAAAATAGTATCTGCTTTATTCATATGAGACTACTTTTCTGTAATGCCTTTATATAATTTTGGAATGAGTATAGATTTGACCATATCCATTATTTTTCACATCTCATTTTAGTTTGGATGCCTAATACCAACATCACTTCTGTTTAACTTCATTATCAATGAATTTAATACCAACTATAAAATAACACTAATGCATAATAACTGAGAGTTATTTTGGTTGTGAAATATCATATTCAGAATTCTTAACTCTTAATCTTTTTAAAATTTTACATTACAGATGAAAGAGAAGATGTTCAAAAGAAAACATTCACAAAATGGATAAATGCACAGTTTTCTAAGGTAAGGATATTTTGTTACTTCTCTTTTAAGATAGAATGTAAGTGATTGAATTTTCAAAATGAACTCTACCTGTGTAAATTTAAATGTCCATATTGTTTTTATCATAGTGTCATTTTGCTTTAGCTGTGCAAATGTGGGGATATTATGTTGACTTTTAATTAAGGAAAAAGCTGCAGAATATATGGTAAAGAGAAATCATTAATTAAATGTGTCTTTGAATCTTAATGATAATGTGAGTTTCTTTAATTACATCAGTCATCGAAGAATCATAACAGCAGTCTTCCGCCAAGTAGTTGGTATATGTCACACATTAGCAGAAGATCTGAGGGACTTTTACTGTCTGGAAGTGATCATTTTTGTGTCCCTTTTGGTCTTTACCAGCTCATGAAAAACTCGTAGAACTGCCTTGACTCTGTTTGGCCCTGTCACATAGGGCATGTGTCAAATAATTTAAGATAAGAAGATTCTCCTCTTTTTCTGCAGGCATCAACCCATGCTCTTCATAAAATTTATTTTGCAAATGCAACTTAATTTATAATCCATAGATGGCACAACTCCAGATAGTTATGTGTGAACACAAAGTAAAATGTTCTTACCTTGAAAACTAGCAGTAAGAGTACCATGTAAGGAGGTTTATGTACATTTTGAGGTTAGAAAGACTTGGATTTGTATTTAATAACTCTGAATTTAGGCAAATCTAATGCCTTGTGAATCATTTTTCCATCATGTATATGAATATACATATATATTGTCTACCGAATAAATCAACTCCTAATAATGGAGATAGAAAGGTAATAAAATATGGTCCCCATATTCAAGCTTCAGGAGAAGCAAAATAGCTAATAATGGTTATTTTGCATGTGATAAGGAGGATTAACAGGGTCAAGATAGGTGAAAATTCTGACCACAGTGCCTGACGGGCTTAATGTATGTGAATCACTCTCTTGATGGTTCTGTCTTTTTTTATAAAAAGTCTTGGGAATGGATCCAGAACAGTCTACTGGGAGAGGCAATATAAAAAGTGTTCCCGGGGCGCCTGGGTGGCTCAGTCGGTTGAGCATCCAACTTCGCTCAGGTCACGATCTCACGGTCCGTGAGTTCGAGCCCCGCATCAGGCTCTGTGCTGACAGCTCAGAGCCTGGAGCCTGCTTCAGATTCTGTGTCTCCCTCTCTCTCTGGCCCTCCCCCCGTTCATGCTCTGTCTCTCTCTGTCTCAAAAATAATTAAATGTTAAAAAAAAATTAAAAAAGAAAAGTGTTCCCATTACTATTACAAAAGGCTTTCAAGTATCATCCATTGTTAGTGATACTTTGTGGCAGAATTTTTGCCAGGTAATCTTCAATATTTTAGCAAGAAGTAAAGTTACTGAATTTTAAATATGCAAATTTCATTTACATTTGCTTAATTAACAAGTAATAAGTTGTTAATACAGAACTTTACATAATAAACATAAAACAGGAACACGTATTTTAGAAATCTAAACTTTTTTGGAACTAAGTAGGTACAAGTAATAAAAAAAAGTTGTAACAACACTAATGAAGAAGAATAAATGAAAGCTAAAGTCAGAAATATGTAGGATAGGAATTCCTAATTCCCATAATATATACCAGATGGATGTATATGGTGTATATATATATATATATATATGTATATATATATATATATATGGGTGTTTATTGCTATATCTACTGGTCTCATTAAAATTTTCTAATTTTGGAATTTTGAAACAGGCAATGGATAAAAGTTTTCAAACAAATATACAGACAAATCAGAATCATAAAGAGATTTTTTGAAATAATAAATGTGACATAATACTACGAAACTTTGAATTAAACCAATGAGTTGTTTTAATAAGGTGTGTAAACATAACCAAGACAAACACTGTGAATTCTCATTCCCACGGATCTACCTAGATCATTACTCTCTATACATTGGTATTTCAGGTATCATTTACCACAACTCGCATTCTACTATACAAACCATAGCTTGATATGCTGCCTTCTATAAATACTTTGTTGGCACTGCCTTAGAGCAATTTTTCCCTACCCTTATGAGGGCCTATATTTTAAAGGCTGTGAAATAATTACATGTATGAGTGCATTGAGTGTTTTGTCCAAAGTATCCCCACCTCCAAATTCAACTTCTGCTTATTCCATTTATTTTCTAAATGTTCTCCCTCAACCTGTTACAGTTGGATCAGGAGAGTCACCAAAGTTTCATATTTGGGAAATATACTAGGTATCAGGAATATAAATATTTACAAAGACAAAAGGTATTTAGAGATAAAATTTATATATGTGTGTGTTGAATTTTCATTTAGAAAATCTGAAGATACATTTTCCATGTTACCTGATTTTTTCTTCTCAAGACTTCAAGTAATGACTAAGTTTTTGTAGTGAGAATTATGAGAAAGCTAATTGAGTCAGTTTATACCAATTGATGATACCAAAAGAGCAACATAACTGAGATATGTCAACTGACACATATTTTTACTACATGGCATTCACCAGACTTCCAGGCCTGTATGAGACACAAGATTAGTTTAAATTCAATCTTCAGATCTCATGGAACCTACACATTTGGGAGATACTGGATAATTACTAAATGGAGTAGCCCTGAGTGGGCTGTACCGGTGAGAGAGCGGTAAGCCCAGTACTCTGGGCTAGAATGAATCTAGAAACCTGTATGAAGAAAGCTCTACTGACTGAGAGACTCTAAGAGAAGATCCTCAAAGAGCAAACCACTCGAGACTGAGAAAATTGGATGCCACTGAATGCAGGAATTTATATTTTCTTTGTAACCCCAATGATCTGAACCAGTGCACTAAATAAATATAATAAATGCAATTTGGACAGTTGTACAAAATTTAAGTATATGCTAAGTTTAAGGAAAGAGGAACAATTCTGACAGAGAACAATGTATTGAAGAAGACTTTAAAAGAGAGAAAAAGCAGTGAAAAATTATTATCTGTCTGTGTGGTAAATTAGACCAGAGAATACACATATAATAATAAAAATGAATACGATAAGTTACAGTGCTTAACAGTGAGGTTCACACACATTCATTTATATAATATTTGTAAAGTATTAAGAGACCACAAAGTAGTTCTCCATTATTTTATGAAGTTACATAAGGGATATTTAAGAGGGGAAATGTGACTAAATAAAGCCTTATGGTGTTGTGTCATTTGAAGCCAAATGTACCTGTGTAGTAAATCCAACTAAGTTTTCACTTTTCCAGTACCATTTTAAAATAAACTGTATCTCTTCTTCAAAAGAAGTCATCTATTAACTTTCAATTCCAAAAATTTCTACCAGAATATGATTTATCACATCTATTCTATAAAGATAAGCAAATATTATAAATCTCCACGTAAACACAAAACCATTGCTATGTAAGATTAATTCAAGGTGAATATTATATTCATGTAATTTGTAGATATTTTACAATCCTAAAAATGTTTACTGTTTACCGCAAATATGATTCACACAGTAGGAATCGCACAGGTTCATTCACACAAGCTTATTTAAGGAAAGTACACTTGAAATTATCACCCAAAATAGTTCTGTCATAAAACTTGTTTGATGTTTGTGTTAGAGAAAAAGCAGTCTTTGCTGGGAAATATTTACTACTAAATCAACTGAAAGATTTAAACTACCTTCCAGTGAGTTGTATGATGGTTTTGATCCTACATTGGATTTAGTGATTATCTTTATTTCTGTCCTCCAACTGCACTTTTCTGTCTGATTCTTCCCAAAGTAGTAGACGTCTTGATATTTTATTTAAATTAAGTAGAAATGTGTAATTAGTTTTGTCTGTGAACTTCCCAATGGCCTATGATATGATGACACATTTATATCTTCATTGCCACAGCGTATATATCTATACCTAAAAAGCCGGATTTTACCCTCTGGGGATAATGATAATACAAGATATAATTAACTGGTATGACATACATTTCCCCCCAAATTTATCATTGTTTATCTCCTAGCCAACATGATAAGCATGATGTCATACAGATTAACGCTAAAATTGTGAGTCAGTCAAGCAGGCTTCTTTACACAGCTCTCTATCATGAGACTTAGGAAAAATTTCACTGTGTTGAATTTATTTCAGAAAGAAAGGTAAACATAGAATAAAAAAATGCTTTGAGTCTTATTTCCCTTATATGTCCATGTCTGCTTTCTAAGAAAACATATTAAAAGAGCTTTGTAAATACTAAAACATAAACAAAGAATATTGCCATTTTTGTTACTGTGTAGTATATTTTCTGAATTGAAGGATCGTATATTTATGCAATTTTCCTGGATGGTTGCTCACTTCTTTCTTGAACACAATTTTGGCTACTTTCCTCGGACAGAACGGGGAGAGTACAACATTTATTTATGTTTTATTATCCTACTACACTCCGTATGCCAATCCATGCCCTCAACACACATATGCACATGAACATACATGGACTCACACTCAGTAAGCATTTTATATGTTTAAAATGAATCAGTTTCATTATACAAAAAGAAACATAATGAGGCATAGAAGCAAAACTGTTTTTCTGAAATAGGTAGCAATATGTATACGTTTACTCTATGTCAGTTCAAAACTGATATACAGCTAACAAATTTATATACAGCTCCTACTCAAGGGGCCTGATATAACATAGGTGATAGAATAGAAGTATTGTATTCTAGAAGGATCACCATAGAAATAAACTCCCCACTCTGTCCCTGGCTTCCTGTTTGTCCCTACTATTTGGTATCTGAAAGAATTAGTTTACTAAATAAAATGAAGGGCAGTGAACTGTATCTCTGGATGATGATAAGCAGCTATTCAGGAGAAAAATTTTCCTTTACCCTGAAATGTTCTTTTGGCTGGTCTAAGAATTAAATTGATATGAGACAGGTTAACAACAACAACAACAATAAAGGTAAATTACATGCACACTTAAGACCAGTGGTAACATGGAGATCCCCCAAAAAACGACCAAGGCCTGCAGCTTTTATACATTTTAGACAAAGGAGCTGACAGAAAAAAGAAACCTATGTTTGGAAGCTTCAATTGATAAGGAATTTTAAATAGAATTTGTGCTGGGGTAGCAAATTAGTAAAAGTGACAAGGTTTATTTACATAGCCTCTGGTTTATATAGTTTCTTTAGCCCTTAATTCCCTGTCTCTGATGGTAAGAACGTCTCTACATCCTGGCACAGAGAAGATAACTTGTACGTGAGACATTTATTTCCTGCTTTGAGAGGGACAAAGGAAAGTCAGAGTGTTCTTCTTGCACTCTTTCTTAAGTAATTTTAATTCAAAGTAATAATACGCCACCATGGCATGTCTTAGGGAGACCTTCCCTGAGCCCTAACACAGCGCATACAATGCTTTGATAACACTTGAATTATTTGGTACAGTTGTTTGGGTGAGATGAATATCGGTACAGGAAACTATAGACCTCCTCATTTCTGAAATTGCGCAGATTAGAAACTTTGTTCCTGTATATCCTCATATTAATTACACTATTCAATAATATCTTTATGGTTGTTCTAGTGATATCATGAGATAAGTATTCACTGTGAGTGTAGGCAGCTTGCTTGAGGTAAATGGAAGCTGGAACCCAAGAAACTGGACTCTGAAATCCATGGTATTTTCCATATCTGTGAATGTTGTGACAATGATTCCATCTACCAAGTGCTCTGCTTTTCTTGGGACTCATCTCAGAATTGATAAGTTTGAGGACATTGAAAACTTGAGAGTAGAAGGTGTTTAATGCTTGCAATACCAGGAGATGCTTTATAATCTACCTTCAAAAGTTTAGTAACCCCATAACTCAACTGTTGTTGAGGGAGATTTGTAATTGATTATTTCCAAATGATTTCCGATATATTAAATGTGAATACTAGCACTTGCTGAGTTTGGGTAAGTGAAGTAATCTAGTTATCAATATAAATAGCTACGTTGTGAGTATTTTTATTTATTAATATGAATTTTTATTTCCACTGATCACAAATTATTGTGTATAAGAGAGAATTTAAAGATTTATTTAAAATAATCTTAGGAGAAATATGAAATATTGCTTTACTGGCATTGTGGACTCTTAACATCTACACTAGATGTTAAGATGACTTCTAGAATGATGTGTCTGTGTTTGTAATTGAGATAATTATGCTAATGGTCTAATCCACTGAGAACCATTCCCTTAAATGTTTTCTTGAATCTAATCTTTGCAAAGTACCCAAGTAAGAAAGAACATCATTCAGTTAGTGAAAGGAAAATTGGATTGTGATAGGTCTCACTATTTTTAATGAAAGACAAATAATTTATTGTTTATTTTGTAGGTCTGTCTTAGAAAGATGTTCTTTATTAACGCACTGTTTCTGAGTTCTTAATAATTCTAGATAGTTTTAGAAGGTACACATGTTTTGCTCTTTAAGCTACGATGGTCTGAAATGTCTTATAAGAAAATTGGATTTGTTGATTGCTATACCCTTATAGTATAGAGTGGTTTCAGTGGCAGGCATATTTAGCTGGAAAATGTAAATATTTACCAATTAGCATGATTGTTCCTAGGGAAAAAAAATTTCTGTAGCTGATAGGCAAATGCATTAGTTTTCTGATTTATTTTGTCTTAGGGCCCAGTATAACTTTCTAGCAAGACAGCATATATTGAATTTCGTCGTTTATTTTCATTTTGAGAAAAATAGTTGGCCCTCTGGTACCATCCCACCAGAGATAGACGGTTGCTAAAGTCACCTTTCAAGATTCAACAAATACCTATTGATATTTGTAGCAGACATATTATATAGTGTAAAAAGCACAAGATACCTTATTTTTTCTTTTCTAAAAGATTATTTTCTGAGGGAAGAAACAATTATATATACAACTAATTAAAATAAGATATTTCCTTTAATTTATTACAAGTGTCATGGGAAGAGAAGAAGAATGACTGCTTAGGATGACAGCTTTTTGTTGAGAGGTGACATTTAATTTGAGGTTGTCCACACGAAGACAATTTAAAGGGAGGTGAAGTCATCAAGAATTGCATGTGGAAATACAGAACAATTAGGGCACCTGCATGGCTCGGTCACTTGAGCATCTGACTTCAGCTCAGGTCATGATCTCACAGTTTGTGAGTTCAAGCCCCACATCAGGCTCTCTGCTGGCAGCAAAGATCTGGCTTTGGATCCTCTGTCCCCTTCTGTCTCTGCCGTCCCCCACTCACACTGCCCTCCCCCACTCACACTGCCCTCCCCCACTCACACTCTGTTTCTCAAAAATAATAATAAAAAAAAAATTTAAACCTGTAGCATAAGGCTGCCTTAACAACAATAAAAAAACACGGAGTAATTGAAGAAGCTTGGCCTATCAAGTGGTGCGTGGCCAAGGAGATCTGTGTGAGCAGAAAATGGAGGCTGTGAGAGAACACAAAGCCATTTCTGAATAATTGCATTGTTGTTGGGGCCAGTTGGTCCAACAGTGAGACATTGGTTTAATCATATTAATATTCTCCTTCTGATTGAAAAATGCTAAAACAATAGGCAATGATAGAGCAATTAGACTGCCCTACTACTACCAATCCTTTCTGCAAAATTGAGTATGAAGCCTACATTTTACACTTAGGGAATAGTCATGTGAATCTAAAATGAAAATGCAAGTGGGTTACATTTTTTTTTTTGTAGAGTTCTTTGATATCACGCATACTCATTACCACACTGCATCAGAATTACCTAGAGAGCTTGCTAAAACAGATTACTGGGGCTCATTGCCAGAGTTTCTGATTCCATAGGTCTAGCAAGAGAGCCCAAGAATTTGGAGGTTCCCAGGTAGAACTTGTTCCTATTATTAAAATTTTCTACAGCTCTTATGTCAGGTAGTGAGTAAATATTTTGTATATACTGTCTATGCATTAAGTTGTCCTTCATAAAAAAATCATTTGTATTTAAGGAAACATGTTTTGACAGAAATACACACAAAGCCTACATTCATTAACTTATTTATGGAGCCCCTATTACAGGTCGTGTGCTCTAGATGTTTGAACATGGCAGTGGAGAGAACAAAAATCCCTTTAATCATTGAGCCCTATGATTAAGATGAGTGAAACCAAACAAGGAAACATTTAACAAACTATGACATTCTCTGTATTTTTTTGTCATTTTGTTTTCTTTTTCTGAAACTAGAATAGAGAATTTCAAATAGTGATGGACGCTAAGAGGAATGTTAAAGTAGGGTAAGGAAAGAATAAGGTGGGTTGCTATTTCATATAGTGGATCCTAAGAAGACCTATCTAAAAAGACATATAAGAAACGTGATGGAAGAAAAACAATTCCAGGCAGAAAGAAGAACATGTGCAAAGGTCCTGAGGACAGATTGTGTGTTCAAAGGACAACACGGTGCTTGATTTAGAGTGATTGGGGATGAGTACTATGAATTACAGGTGAAATGGTATTGGGGGGACAAATTAGGTAGAACCTGTTGACCATTGTAAAGGTTTTGACTTCCCATGGTAGATTAGGAGCTGAGCGTTTCAAGCAGTGGCTGGAAGCAATGTAAATTATAATGTAAGATATAAAGGTAGAATTTGAGAAGTAAGCTAAAGATTAGTGTAATAATCCAAGTTGGGTGTGTATATGGGACCAGAACTAGGTTGGTAACCATGGACCTGGAGGGAAATGGTCATAGTTTGGAAAGTACATATAATGGGATTTATAGATGGACTAGAAGATGTGGAGATAGAGAGAGGGGAGATAAATAGTTTTTCAAAAACAATTGGTTTAAAAGTTTTAGCCTGAATATAAAGAAGGGTACAATGACTAGTTACTGGAGTAAGAAAGACTGTTCAAGGGGAGAGTTTAGTAGGAAAGTATAGGTAAATTTCTCATGTGAAATCATTGAAAATAATTTTCATTTTACTATATTTTCATGGAATGAGTATTTATTTTCAGCTCCTTAAATTAACCTTAAGGTCAAAAATTAAAAAAGCTATCTCAATCTTAAGACAAAAATTGTAAGATACAGAGTACCTCTATCACTGTGTGTGTGTGTGTATGCGCATACTGCACATGTTTGTGTGAGAAATGTGCATGTAAATCTAGTACATTTGCGTTGGAATTAACTTGATCTTTGTGTCTCCCATGTTCTTTGTTGGATAGCCAGAAATCAATGGAGTCAGGCTTGATTTACCAATAGTTTCCTTCCTTCCTTCCTTCCTTCCTTCCTTTCTTCCTTCCTTCCTTCCTTCCTTCCTTCCTTCCTTCCTTCCTTCCTTCCTTCCTATGTAGGACCTATGTCAAATGCCTTATAATTATTGTTTACATATGTTTTACATGTACTAAATGAGATCCTTGAGGGTCTGAAATTTGACTCAGTCATCATTGCATACTCAGCCCTGAGTATATTTCTTCCTGGTGTACAATGATATTCAATAAATATTTACTCAATGAATGGAATGAATGGAAATAAGAAAGGAAGACAGGGAGAGAGGAGGTGAAACTGAAGTTGGTCATACTGGCCATTATCTCAGTCCTTTCTTCTGTCAACACTTTGTCTTTTTTGTTCTTTCATGTCTTAAAATACCATCTCTGTCCAGGGCCTAATCCTGAGCTTGATCCTTAGGATGCATTGCAGGAACTGATTTTTGAGTATACGACTTCCAAATACACATTTGTAACACTGAGCTCAAGACCCACATTTCCAAGTGCTTCCGGAACCTATCCATCAAGCAATGGGAAAGTCCTGGTAGGAGGCCAAGATAATATAAACGAAGAAAACTTATTTAGATGGAAACAACAAGGATTGGTTAATGATTCGTAAAGGGGAGCCAGGAATGAATCTGATGGATGCAAGATAATATCTTGGGACAGTAAGCAGATATAGATACTCTAAATTGGGATGGGAACTCAGGAAGAAAGGAGAAAGAGGTATATTTGGGGGCTATTGACCACTTTGCTATTAGATATTCAAATATTTGGTCTAATGTGGTAGGAGGCATTCAGGAAATAAGTATAAAGCCTGAGTTTTAATTCTAAGTTCACCACTTAGTGTAAACTTAAGTAAATTACTAAACATCCATAAGCCTCCACTTCCCCATCAAATATTTATTTAAAATATTAAAAGGTGAGCTAGAAGATACTATAGATCAGACATATTCATTTACAAAACTAAAAACAAGAAACAAATTTAACAAGAAAGTTTCAAAACCTGTATTTAAAACTCTTCCTAAAGATTCTAAAGAAAATTCAAAGGAAAGGCCTACCTTGTTCCTAGAGAGCATGATTTAACATCATAAATATGTCTGTTTCTTTAAGTTAATGTTTAAGTTAAATGACATTGCAGTGTAAGTAACTTTTTCCTTTGGAGTTAGACAAGCTGACTTTAAAGATCATATACAGGGCATCTGGGTGGCTTAGTCAGCTAAGCGTCCAACTCTCGAATTTGGCCCAGGTCATGATCTCACAGTTTGTGAGTTCAAGCCCCACATCGGGCTCCGTGTTGTGACATTGCAGACTGGCTTGTGGTTCTCTCTCCCCGCCTCTCTCTCTGCCCCTTCAGCACTCTCTCTCTCTCTCTCTCAAAATAAATAGACTTAAAAAAATAATAAGAAGAAGAAATAAAGTTTATATAGAAAAATAAGCAAGCAAAAAAAAAAAAAGAAAAAAAAGAAAAAACCCCTGAGAGTACTAGTGAAGGGATAGCAGACTCAAAGAAGACATATAAAATTATAATGTAAAATTTTGGGGTAAAAAATCTGTAATATTAAATTTGAATTGAAATTTTCATTAAAAACTCATAACTTCGTTAAATGTATTTTCTTTTTTTTTTTTTAACGTTTATTTATTTTTGAGACAAAGAGAGACACAGCATGAACGGGGAGGGTCAGAGAGAGAGGGAGACACAGAATCCAAAGCAAGCTCCAGGCTCTGAGCTATCAGCACAGAGCCCGACGTGGGGCTTGAACTCACGGACCGTAATATCATGACCTGAGCCAAAGTTGGACACTTAACCCACTGAGCCACCCAGGCGCTCCTAAATGTATTTTCTAAAAATAGATTTCCTGTCAACTGGGAAGGCCTAGTAACAATGGATACACCTTAGCTGTAATGATTCTAACAACACTCTGTTCCAACCTGAATGTGTGTGTATATTGGGGGCGAGGAGTGATCTCTCCACACCAACAGCAATTCTGGGACATCATCTGGGTTTCCTATATTCCACCTCACTGCTGACACTCTTCTACCCAGAAATAGTGTCAGATTCCACAGGTTAAAGATCCAGCTCTACAAGACTGCCCCCACCCAACTTCAGAATTAGTCACCAAGTCCTGGTTGTCACCTGTACTTCTGATCCACTGGCTGTAGATTAGAGATTTCAGAGACTCCCTCCCTAGGTTACATTAATTATCGAGAGCTGCTCATAGAACCCAGAGAAACATTTTACTTCCTACATTGCCAGTCTATAAGAAAAGGATGTAACTCAGGATCATCCAGATGGAAAAGCTGCACAGGGCAACGCCTGGGAAAAGGGTGCTGAGCGTCCAGGGTCTCTGAGTGCACCACTCTCCCTACATCTCCCGTGGTTACCACCCTGGAGGTGTTCCAAACCCCACCCTTTTGTGTTTTTATGGAAGCCTTGTTACCTAGGTATGATTGATTAAATCACAGGCCATTGATAACTGATTCACCTTCTAGCCCCTCTCCCCTCCCCAGTAGGGGTTGGGGGGAGGGATTGGGCAGGACTTTGAATTCCAAACCTCTGATCAGGAAGCTGATTCCCCTGGTAACAGCTCACTTCCTAGATTGCCCAGAGGCTTTCCAAAAGTTGCCTCGTTAATATAACAAAAGACAGCTCTTTGTTCTTATCACTAAGGATATTCCTAGGGTTTTAGGAGTTCTCGGCCTGAAAGTAGGACAAAGGACAAGTGTTTATTCCTTATTATAAATCATAGTATCACACTGGCACTCAGATGTTCCTTGCTAAGTATCATCCCAAATTAAAAGGAACTACAGTTCATTGGAAGAACATCTGATTTCAGATTTTGGGCAGGTAATAGGTGTGAACCTTGAAACCTTTGGTTTCCTCAATACCATTGAGGAGGGCACCTGTTGGGATGCGCACTGGGTGTTGTATGGAAACCAATTTGACAATAAATTTCATATTTAAAAAAAATAAATCACTTTTAGAGTTAATATTTTTTCCAGAAATAAATTTTATTTCTTAACAGAAAAAAAAAAAAAGAAACCTTCGGTTTTGTCATAAGGCAAGCAAGTGCATCTCCAAATCTTCTTCTGTTCTATTTACATTTATAGATTTATACCTTTTTAAAAAATTTTCTTTCTGTCTCATTTTACTGACAGGCTTCAGATAAAAATTTTTAAAGTATATCTACACATTCAGACTAATGTGTTTTCCTGATTTTGAAGGAGAAATAGATACATTTAGAAACAGTGAATGTTGGCTTAGATTGTCTCTACTGGTCTTTTCAGGAATCTGGAACATTGTTTATTACCACAAAGGATGGAAATGTTTTATTTCACTATGCCAGTTTTCAGGAAAAATTGATTTAGCCTCTACCTTTTAAGAATAAAGGCAAAGCAGAATGTTTTATAGTACAGATTTTATTACCATAACTGACTTTTGAAGAATTGAATACACTTTTGGAATGTCAGCAATATTCCGTTGCTGTTTAGGTATGCCTCATTATATAGTATGCACATATATTTTGAAAGAAGCAGTTCAAATGAAGATTTCCTCTGATAGTATTCTAAATAAGCTATGTAAGTAGAGTATTATTGTAGTAGACATTGGAAATTTAGTCAGAGCCTATATTTAAGGCATTTTAATCTATCCCCTCAGGATCAAATCTGTCATCTAAGTCATAGTAACCACTAGTTTGGATTAAAAACAACAATTTAGAGATCATTAAGTATATTGCCTGATAGTCTAAGATCCTAAACAGTTACAATATATATTATATTTAGTGCCTTTTCTCTTGTAGGGGTGGAAAAATGTTCTTTTCTTCCCCCTGAAGGTTCTTTGGGTGGTCTAATATTTAAACTGATATAAAACAGATTAAATGAAAATTTAATTTCATACATATGGGAGCCCTGAAGATAAGAGACTCAAGGGCAAATTAGGGCAGTTGAGGCTTGTATGCCATCCTGAGCTAAAGAATGGCACAGGGGCCTGGGACTTCAAAGGGGAGGAGGGTATTTCACTCTACGATAAGAAGAGCAGATAGATAGGTCCCTCAGATCCAAAGTTATTTCTGATAATAGCTGTCTTTCTGGGCCAGGCCCCCTACCTAAATTCTTTTAGGTAGTTAAGAAAGAGGTAAATGTTTTTCTTGAGTCAGCTAGGTCTTGATTGACTTCAGCTCAAAATAATCCACACACCAAAGTGGCATATTTTGGAGTGCCGTATTTTAGAGTGGCCTATTTTGCTCCTCCTCACTATTTTATCCTAGTTTTAGGTCGGCTAATCAGCAAGCTCAAATTATAAAACAAATAGTGCTAGCTTTCTTCTGCTCTGCAAAATGCATAAAATCATAAAGATTTTATTCTTCATGCATAACAACATTTGTTGTTTGTTTTCGTGTCGATGAGAAGATGTGTGTGTGTGTGTGTGTGTGTGTGTGTGTGTGTGTGTCTGCGTGTCTGTGTTTCTTATTCAGTTTTAGGATTTCTGGTAGCAGGTGTCTATGAGAGTATTTTTTTCCATATGTTTTTGAGAAGATAAATCACCCATAGATATTATGGTCTAACTATGTTGCACTGGTCATTTGCATATTATACTCTTAGCTTCTATGTGAAAAAATATGATGGATCAGATATATACAGGCACAGATGGTAGAGTCAACTCTGACATTTGCAAAGTATTTTACTTCTTTTTTTTTAAATTTTTTTTTCAACGTTTATTTATTTTTTGGGGGGACAGACAGAGACAGAGCATGAACGGGGGAGGGGCAGAGAGAGAGGGAGACACAGAATCGGAAACAGGCTCCAGGCTCTGAGCCATCAGCCCAGAGCCTGACGCGGGGCTCGAACTCACGGACCGCGAGATCGTAACCTGGCTGAAGTTGGACGTTTAACCGACTGCGCCACCCAGGCGCCCCAGTATTTTACTTCTTGGGTGTGAACAGAACCAAAAGATGAATGAGTAGGTAATATTATTTTTCTTAAAAGATGAGTTAGAATTTTGGGGTATAACAACTGGAATGTTATTTTGATTCTTTCACAGTTCTGTATGGTAAACTTTATTAGTATTAATATACAGAGTTGATACCTCTGCTTTTAAAAAAACATATGAAGAATAAACATAAAAAACAGAAACAAAAAAGTGTTGAGGAAACTCAGATAAAGCAAGGTATGAAGGAGAACAATGATTGGAATATCAGGATAAAAAGTCCTATGAAAAAATCAAAAGAACTAGGGTTTTCAGCCCAAAATAGAAAATTGAATAAGTGGTACCTTTCTCATGAATTTTTTTCTTAATCCCCTTCACCTATTCCATCCATCCCCTGACCCACCTCCCATCTGGTAACTACTATCAGTTTTTTCTCTGAATATAAGGGTCCGGTTTTTAGTTTGTCTCTTTTTTTCTTTGTTCATTGATTCTTAAATTCCATTTATGAGTAAAACCCATATGGTATTTGTCTTTCTCTGAGTTATTTTACTTAGCATTATATCCTCTAGATCCATCCATGTTGCTGCAAATAGCAAGATTTCATTCTTTTTCTTGGCTGAGTACTATTCCTATATATATATATGTGTGTGTGTGTGTGTGTGTACATATATATACATCATATATATATATACATATATATAATATATGCACACATTATACACACACACACACACACACCACATCTTTTTTATCCATTTATTTACCAATAAGACACTTGGATTGCTTCCATAATTGGCTGTTATAAATAACGCTGCAGTAAACATAGGACTGCATGTATCTTTTCACATTAGTATTTTTGTATTCTTTGGGTCAATACCAGTAGTAGAATTAGTGGATTGTATGGTAATGCTATTTTTAAGTTTTTGAGGAACCCCCATACTATTTTCTACAGTGAATACACCAGTTTGCATTTCCACCAACAGTGCATGAGGGCTCCTGTTTTCTACATCCTCACCAACACTTGTTTTTTGTATTTTTAATTTTAGCCATTTTGACAAGTATGAGGTGATACCTTTTTATGGTTCTGATTTGCATTTCCCTGATAAGACTGATGTCCAACATCTTTCCATGTGTCTGCAGGGCATGTGTGTCTTTGGAGAAATCTCTGTTCATATCTTCCGGCCATGTTTTAATTGAATTATTTGGGTTTTTTTTGTGTGTGTCGACTTGTGTAAGTTTGTTGTATATTTATCGATATGTCATTTGCAAATATCTTCTCCATTTTGTAGGTTGTTTTTTAATTTTGTTGATTGTTTCCTTGCTGTGCAAAAGCTTTTTATTTTGATGGAGTCCCAACAGTTTATTTTTGGTTTTGTTTCCCTTACCTCAAGAGACCTATTATATAGAAAGATGTTGCTATGGCCGATGTCAGATAAATTATTACCCATGTTCTCTTCGAGGATTTTTATGGTTTCGGGTCTCACATTTTGGTCTTTCACCCATTGTGAGTTTATTTTCACACATGGTGTTAAGAAATTGGTCCGGTTTCATTCTTTTGCATTTTGCTGTCCAGTTTTCCCAACATCATTTGGTGAAGAAATTGTGTTTTTCTCATTGCATATTCTTGCCTCCTTTGTTGAAGATTAGTTGACTATGTAATTGTGGGTTTATTCTTGGGCTTTCTGTTTTGTTCCAATGATCTGCACGTCTGTGGTTGTGCCACTACCATACTGTTTTGGTGACTACAGATTTGCAGGATTTCTTGAAACCCGGGATTGTGATACCTCCAGTTTTGTTCCTCTTTTTCAAGATTGCTTTGGCTTCATATTTGTTCTTAAAAGGCTTTCTTTCATTTTGCTTAAATTCATTTTTAATGACCTGGATTTGCTAATTAGGTTTTACATACATGTAAAATTAATACTACGTAATAAAGAGTTGGTTGAACACACAAAGATAGTCTCTGAGAGAGTAATATATAATGGAAAGAACCTGCAAAGGAGCCATCTACCTTTTCTCTACGCAAGAAAAAAAAAATAGTCTGAGAACTCTGAATGTCTAAACCCCTTGAATCATAATGGGAACTAACTCAGATCATTTGTGAGTAGTTTTCAGTATTTGCAAAAGACTGAAAAAAAGCAAATCTTTTCAGCAGTTAAATCTAAATAGTCCAACTTAAACTGCTCTTAAAGCTGAGTGTCCCTGTTTCAGAATTATCGCCATAGTCATAAAAGCCCTGGACAATTCACAGGCATTGCCAAACTGTCATAGTCCTTGAAGTCCAAAGAATGAGGCACAGGAGTCTTTTAACATCTCATAACTCTGTGTGCTCATTCTTCCTAATAGACAGGACCCAGCATCTATGGATCTTAAAACACCATTCAGAAAGTCAATCCTGCTTTCCCTGACAGGAATTGTCGTGTGAGCACAAAAAATCTTTCCACAGAATTCATTTCCTATATCAAGTACTCACAGCCCCATTTTTATCCTGGAGTTACATGCCCAAGTAGGAGAAGAAAGACAATTTTCTTTTTCCTTCCAGGTTCTTAGGTGACACCTCCCTCCGATAAGAAGAGAAATTAACACGAGAAGAAAAATATTTAATTTCATTCCTATACACAAGAACCCCACAAGGATAAGAGAGTGAAAGGGAGGAGAATGTGTCACCCCAAAATATGCCAGTTTGGCAAGTGATTGTTTTGAATTCAAGTTTTTAAAGAAACAGTGCAAGAAGGACACTCTGGCCTTCCTTTGTCTCCTTGAAAGTAGGAAATGAATCTCCCATGTGATATGTACCCTCCCTGTATAGGAGGGTAGAAGGCATCCTCATCACCACAGATAGGGAGTTCAATGCCAAGATGGCTATTTAAACAGATCTTATTACTTTATTAATTTGCTACCCCAATCCCAAAGCCCTTTGTCTTGTTAATTCTTCAGAAATTTCTTCTTTCCTTGCCTAAAAGATACAAAAGCTCCCAGCTCTAGCCACTTCTTTGATTCTCCTTTGTTTAGGAGCTCCCATACATATAAACTTAAATCTGTTTTCACCTGTTAATCTCTTATATCAGTGTAATTATTAGGCCAACCAAAGAACCTGGAAGAAAAAAAGGGAAAAGTTTTCCTCCCCTGCACAACTCAGGGGCAGTCAGGCAACTGTGATTCCTTAGCCATCCTGAGCTAAGGAATGGGATGGGAGTGTAGAGATTCAAAAGGGAGTCAGAAGCTTCTCAGGAAGGTCAGAAAAGGAAATGTTTTGTAAACAAATCCTTGCCCTGCCATGCAGATAAGTCTCTCAGAAGAAAACATTATCTCTGGTAGTAGCTCACTTCCTGCCCCCTGGTGAAATTCTTTTAGGCCTCTTAGGCGGAGAGAGAAAGCTTTACCTTGTCTTCCAGGTCTTGATCCCCGGCAGCTCAAAACATTTCTTATGCCAAAAAGACATGTGTTGGGGTGTCATATTCTGCTCTCCCATCACTTCATCCTCTATCTTATCAGTAGGGGACATTAGATGAGTACCTGGCACACAATAGAATCACAATAAATATTGCTGCATAATCAATGAATGAGGAAGTGAATAGTGGATTTATTTCAATAAAATACAAAGCTAAAACCCTGAGAAGTTTGGTAACATTGTCCCATAGAAATACAATGTGGACCTTTTATGTAAATAAAAAATTTCTTGTAGCCACATTTATAAAGTAAAAAACAAAAACAAAAACAAAAAACCAGCCGAAATTATTTTAGTAATACATTTTATTTAACCCAACATATCTAAAATATTATGTTTTTTAACGTGATCAATATACTGATTTTTAAAGAGAGATTTTACCATAGTTTTTGTATTACCTCTTTAAAATAGGTCGTGTATTTTACACTTAGAGCACATTTTAGTTTGGAAGAGCTGTATTTTAAGTGCTCGATGGCCACACGTGTCTAGTGACTATCATATCAGACAGCTTATCTTTAGGAGGATATTAAAATATTTTGACCAGATCAGGAAGATACTAAAGTTATTTCCACCAACATGTGCCAAACCCAGTTCCCTGGTTCGTCCTAACTGCAAAAGAGACTAGAAAAGGTAGCTACAGAGGTATCTTCAAGAAATTTTTAAACAGCCTAAGTGCAGTGTATTAGAATGTTGTCTAAAGTCTCACTTTATTTGAGGTAATTGCATATAACTGACAGGAGCTACATTGCATAGCATAGGATGTACTGGTTTAAGCCAAGCTCAAACCATATGCAATGAACAGTATTGGCTAAAGCACATTTTTTAAGAACTGAATTGAAGAAAAAATATGAAACTTTACTGTGAAAACTACTTTCGCTGTTCCAAAGCAGTAAGTAAAAACACAAAATTTATTACTGATTTTCATAGTTTGGCTTATAAACTGATATTGAATTTGTTACATGATCCATGTTTCTCAATTGTCTTAACATTATGTAGGACTAGTCCAGGAAATGAAACAGAAAAAAAGAGAATGAAATGTACCTTTCATTGAAGTTGGAAGGGGGAATAAGAAAACTTCCACTTCTTTGTTTTCTCACTCAAAACGTGGACCTGAAAGTTTGAACATGTAGCTTTGAATCTGTTCTCACATTGTAGCAGGTTTCTCCCACAGACTCGTGACACCAAGGCTTTGCTTTATAGGAAGGAACTTTATTTGTGCCTGTACGGGCTCACTTGGGTTCATACCTGAAACGCTGAGTCCCAAACGCCGGGTGGTGTAGCCTTTTACACATTTTCTACTTCTTTGTCTCCCATACATGGGTAATGTATGGACAGACAGTCTGATAGGGTGGTCTCATGTTACACGGTCCTGAGGGATGTCAGCTCTGCACTTGGCCAAGTTGCCTTCTCTTATGTTTCCTTAGAGAGGGGACTCTACCACACAACATCAACTGCCTAGATCACAAACAGGATTTACTGAGAAAACATGTTTTTTTCAAGTGACTCAACCTTTTATTTTTCTTCACTGGTCATCAGTGAAGGAAACTGAAGGGCACTCACAATCATATAAGTACATGCATTACCAACCTCATCAACAGAACACTTTTAAAAATAAAATTTTCCCCCACATTCTCCCTGTCATGATCACCACCAATATACTTTCTTTGAAGTGACCAGGTTTTTAACAGAGATAGCTACTGTTTTTTTTTGGTAGAACTGTATCTATAAATCTTAGAATGCTGTAAGAATACTGAATTTCTAGCCATTTCTGTTTTTGAGTTTCATTCTTCAAACTATGACAGCATGTAGAACAGTTATTGACAAAGTGTCTAGAACTTCCATTATTAGCCTATAGACTGTAGTTTGGGTGGGTACTCTGCACACCTTGTATCACTAGCTATGCGGCCCTAACAGATAGAAGGTACTCTAGAAATATTGATGTTAAGAATAAAGTAATTCACGTAAGAAATTCTTTTCACTATTTAGCTACTGTAGAAGTTGTTGCATATGGTCCTTTCCAGTTGTGAAAAATGTGGGACTCAACAATATGAGGAATTGATGATTTTTTTTAAGTGTTAAAAAAGTCATTTTAATTTTTCCAAGACTTTCAATAAATTAATAAAAGTACATAGAAAATAAATAAAACAATAGAATACGTATGTAGCATTTATAACAATTTAACTATATTAGGTAAGAAGCTAAAGATTTCCACCCAGACTGAGAAATTTTTTTAAAGTATATTTATTTATTTTGAGAGAGAGGGCGCAAGTACAAATGGGGGAGGGGCAGAGGAAGAGGGAGAGAGAGAATCCCAAGTGGGCTCCACACTGTCAGTGAAGAGCCTGATGAGGAGCTCGAAACCATGAACTGTGAGAACATGACCTGAGCTGAAATCAAGAGTTGGAGGCTTAACCGACAGAGCCACCCAGGCACCCCAAGAATGGGAAATTTTTTTCAGTATGCACGTAACTAGATATGATAATCTTATAGTATTGAGAGCTCTGCGTAATTAAATAGAATATTTCTAACATAGGAGAACATTTTTTTACATGCTTGGTTATGTTGAAAGAGAGAGAGAGCTTGTACACAGGCAGGGGGAGGGGCAGAGAGAGAGAATCCCAAGCAGGCTCCACGCTGGCATGTAGAGTCCAGTGGAGGGCTCGATCCCATAACTGTGAAACCGTGACCTGAGCCAAAACTGACTGAGCCACCCAGGCACCCTTAGATGTACTTTTTTAAAAAAGACAACACCGGGTATACTATACATAGGTCAAATCATCACAGTCTACACTTTAAATAACTTATTATTTTGTCAGTTAAACCTCAATAAAACTGAAAAAAAGAAAGAAGATAGCTTAACTTTGCTTTCATTTGAATATCAAAATATTTCTTTGAAAACAATTTACGGGAGGGGCCCCTGGGTAGCTCAGTCTGGTAAGCGTCCGACTTCGACTCGGGTCGTGATCTCACACTTCGTGAGTTTGAGCCCCGTGTCAGACGGGCTCTGCGCTGACAGCTCAGGGCGTGGAACCTGCTTCGCATTCTGTGCCTCCCTGTCTCTCTGTCCCTCCCCCACTCATGCTCCTGTGCGCTCTCTCTCTCTCAAAAATAAATAAAACATGAAAATAATTTACAAGATAATTAGCCATTTTAGAATACACGCTTTGTAGTATTTATTTTGAAAGAGTTACATAGCAATTTTTCAGGTATTCTCTTGATTTTAGCACTGTGCTGTCCCTGTGTAATCATTTCTAAGACAAATCAGTCGCGATGTTGTAAAGTAAGTAGTTTAGATAAAGTAATTAAAATCTGAATGTGGTTGGTCCAAAGTGGGTAAGTTTAAGCAAAACTTTCACAAAACCTGTTTGTTCATACTAATCAGACGCGTCAGGTCATTTTTCACCTCTCTATTGGTTGAATAAACATTGACTAAATGAGTTGGCGGCGCAGTACAAACTATTTTAATATTTTCGCTCATGGTCCTTTCAGCAATGTAGTTTGATGCCTGGGAAAACTATTAAAACATTAACCTAAAAATAGTAAAACTTTGACAAGATAGTCAAATATTTATTGGATAACTTTTTAAGAAGAAGATTCACAAATATTTCCTCCTTTTAGAATTATGAAGAATTACCTTCCCCTTTGATTAAACAGTTTTTCTCATCATTTTATCTGAAGGTTTCTGAGAGCTTTAAAAACTTTTATTATGTGGTACCACGTGAAGTGTGATTTACACTCCTCATCATTATTTAATCTTTGAAATGATACTTTATCATTGCTTAAATCAGTGTGGGTACATTGAACAACATTTGAGAGCCACTCTATAGGACTAAATCATTAGCCTGTAATTTTACAGTAGATGAAGTACTGTTTTTATTACTTTGCAAAAATATAATGACCTTGCAATTGAATCTTATATTTAACATTTTAATCTCAGCTTTATCACCATTAGATATAACTATTTGCACTGACCATATAAGAAGCTAGAAAACCACTGTGTCACAGTTTAATCTAATTCAAATCTCACAACGATAGCCATGATTAGCAATTTACCGAATAAAAGGCCCGAGTTAAGTTACACTCAAAATGGTGTTGATTTGGGAGTAATTAGCCTTTAAATTTAAAACATTATTTTAGGAATGCTGAAGCTGTTTCAAGAGTTTATTATATGGTACCTAATATTTTTCAAGGGTTGGATCATTTACGAAGTCTAAGCTTTTTACCAAACACAACCAACTCTATTGTTGTACCTACTCTTCAAGCCTTTACAAATAGTTCTGATATGACTTGGCCTGCCTCAGAATATAGGGTCACAGCCTTCATCAGTTGCAATATAAAGACCAGTCCCACCAGAGATTTTGAGTGTTATATTAAAAAAAATCTCAAGGCGTAAATTCCTTGCCTCCCAGTGGCCAAAACACCCGTCTTGTTTCTAATGAATAAAGTGACAGATATGTTAGAAGCAGGGAAGGATGAATCCTGATGGTTAGTGACATTTCAACAATAGAGGAATTTGTATTCGAAAAATAGACAATGAAGGCTTGTAGCCCCAAATTGTTTGCTCCATGAAAAATGTGCCTGTTAGCAAAGTCACATAACTAGGAATTTTAGATAAAGTTCATATGTGCATTATTTAAAACACAGTGCTTTTCATAAAATTTAAGTTAAAAACAAAGAAAAAACTATTCACATTTAGGGTTTATATTGTGACTAAAAACTGAAGTAACTCCAGGATCTTAGGATACAAACATAATACTAAGGATGAGCATTTATTGTCAGCAGGCACTATTATAATAGAGTTGCATGGTTTATTTCATTTAATTTCGAAAGCAACCTGTTGAGGTAGACACTATTTGTATCCCCATTTTAAATATGAGAAAAACAAAGCAGAGAATAGTTAAATAATTTGTGCAAGGTTAAACAGTGACGAGGTTGGGATTCTTTTTAAGGCTTTTAGCACTACAGAGTTCAGATTATTAAATAATCTATTGTCTCTCTAAATCGGAAACTTTAAACATTTTTTCTATTTTTTTTTTCACCACCCAATTTAAGACAAAAAGTGAGAGTACTTGGTGGTCCAGTATACACCTCCCTACCTCCCTCCTTCCTTCCCTCTCTCTTTCTCTCTCTCTCTCTCTCACACACACACCCACGCCTGGAAAAAATTCACGAAATACTAATTTATCCTTCCCATATGTAGCCATACTCTAATAATTTTTATTCCATTGTATTTGTTTAAAAAATGTTTAAAGTCTTGTTTAATTTTGAGACAGAGAGAGAGAGACGGAGCTCGAGCAGGAGAGGGTCAGAGAGAGAGGGAGACACAGAACCTGAAGCAGGCTCCAGGCTCTGAGTTGTCAATACAGAACCAAATGTGAGGCTCGAACCCATGAACCTTGAGATTATGACTTGAGCTGAAGTCAGACGCTTAACTGACTGAGCTACCCAGGCGCCCCAATTCTATTTTTTTTTTAAATTAATAGCTAGCATGACATATAAATGGATTTCACAACCCCTTAAGGTCTTGGCCTGTAGCTTGAAAAGCACTTGTCCAGATGATTTGCCTAAACTTCTTAATCACAAGGTCAGGTCCTAAAATTTAGTTTTTTTTTTTTTAATTTTTTTTTAACGTTTATTTATTTTTGAGACAGAGACAGAGCATGAACAGGGGAGGAGCAGAGAGAGAGGGAGACACAGAATCTGAAACAGGCTCCAGGCTCTGAGTTGTCAGCACAGAGCCCGACACGGGGCTCGAACTCACGGACCGTGAGATCATGACCTGAGCTGAAGTCGTACGCTTAACTGACCAAGCCACCCAGGTGCCCCTAAAATTTAGTTTTTTTGACTTGAAAACTCTTGCTCTTTTTTCTCTAGGTTTTATAACCATAGCAGTCCAAGAATTGTTTATTTTCTCATTTTTATCAATATTAGATATAAATCAGAATATTTATGGATGAAATTGGAATGTTACCCAAGGGGCAGTCTTTAATGGCAATGCATGGGTCCTGTACTCACTGAAACAAACCATTTTCAGTAAAATCCAGTGCATTTTTTTTTCTTTACTGGAATGTAATGTAATATATAGACAGCGTCGAAGGAAACAAAATTGAAAAGCAAACACATACTAGATTCAGTACATGTTTTACTTTCTTAGGTTATGATTCTATAATTCTTACCTATGAAAACCTGAAAAAGGTAAAATTTTTAGAATTAGCAGATTCACTATGTTTTCCTTTTAATGACCACATACATCTTTAATTTGTCTTTAGAAATGACCAGAGGGAAGTCTATTATACGTTGAAAATAATTTAAATTAGACAAGCAGACTTTTGTGTGAGCAAATCTGAGTCATAAATTAGTTCCAGGTACGTGAGGAAGATGTACCAGTGCTCCTTTTATCACCATGGCTTTGAAGGCAGCATGTTGTCTTACTTACCATTGTTTGACTTTTTAAAATTTGGGGTTTTTTTTTAATCAATTGAGGTATGCTTGACATGCAAAAAAGCTGTAATACTTAATGTATACATCTTGATGCGTATACATGTGATGTGTATACGAATACAACCATGAAACTATCACCATATACAGTTACAGTACCATGAACTTAACATCACTTCTAAAAGTTTCCTCGCTTGGGGTGTATGGGTGGCTCAGTCAGTTAAGCGGCCGACTTTGGCTCAGGTCATGATCTCACGGTTTGTGAGTTTGAGCCCCGCGTCGGGCTCTGTGCTGGCAGCTCAGAGCCTGGAGTCTGCTTCAGATTCTGGGTCTCCCTGTATCTCTCTCTCTCTCTCTCTCTCTCTCTCTCTCTCTCTCTCTCTGACCCTCCCCTGCTGATTTGTGCTCGCTCACTTGCTTGCTCTTTGTCTCTCAAAAATGAATAAATGTTAAAAAATATTTTTAAATATTTAATATTTAAATATTTTTAAAATATTTTTAAATATTTTTAAATATTTTTAAGTCTCCTTTCTTTTTTTTTTTTGATAAGAACATTTAGCAAAAGACCTACCCTAATAACACATTTTTAAGTATACATTATTAACTATATGTACTCTGCTGTCTAGTGGATCTCTAGGACTTAGTAATCTTGCATAAATGAAACTTTGTATACTTTGGCCAGTCCTTCAGTGTTATTGCTGCTTAGATAACAGATACTTGGATAAACTAGGTTTCTATCAGATCAGAGATCTGTCTGAAAAAGACATTACTGTTGAAAAAAGGTATTTACTAAATGGAATCATTCCAAAACCTGTGATTGTTTTCCCAAAATTATTAAGTATGCATTGTTCTTTAATGTAAATTAATATATTTAACGGAAAAAAAAACATTTTGAATTTCAAAAGGATGACACAATATAAACCATGTACTAGCACAGTAGTCTTGCAAAATTTACAAGAAGAAAAAAAATAGGAACATTCACACTAAGCAATTGCAAACTGAAATGGCGAATTAAAGCAGAGGATTAAGTTGTTTTTCTAGTTAATTTTGAGGGACAAATTCTCTGGTTTTGCAGAAATGGCTAAGTAATTGCATTGAGTATGGAGGATATTGTTGGTCAAAATTATCTTAATAAAGTTGTGACTTTCTCACATTCACTGAATTGAAGCAATAATCTGGTATATTTTAGTAAGAGAAAGGTATGGTTTGGGTTTTCAGACAGCAGTAAGATTGCATCCATTCATGGGCTTCTGTGTACATGTAATGGTACATGTGTGTATAATGTATGTGATGAATAAATATACATAATCTTTAAACTTTTGCTGTCTGAATTATTACCCACTAGACACGTTACAGCAATTTAAATTTAATTTTTCTTAATTTTTTAAAGTTTATTTTTGCGAGAGAGAGGCAGAGTGCGAGTGGGGGAAGGGCAGGTAGGGAGACAAAGAATCCAAAGCAGGCTCCAGTCTCCAAGCTGTCAGCACAGACCCTGACATGGGGCTCTAACTCCGAGTTCATGACCTGAGCTGATGCTTAACCTGCTTAACCAACTGAGCCACCCAAGTCCCTCAGCCATTTAAATTTAAATTAGTGAAAACAGAAGGTGTGGTTCCTCCCTTACACTAACCACTTTGGAAGTGTGAGGTAGCCTTATGTTTCCAATGGCCATCTTATTGGACAGTGCAGGTATAGAACATTTTCATCATCACAGAAAGTTCTAACGGACAGTACTGGCTAACTCCTTTTATCATTGCAAACTTCAGCCTGCCAAAAGTACCTGTATTTGTAATTATTTAGCATCTATTGATTTTGTTGTAAAATATCAACTTTCACCTCAGAGTTTAAAGAAAATTAATATACTTTTGAGTTTAATGGAGATCCTGGATTTTTTCTAAATTAAATCCTGGAATTTAGGGGTACGTGGGTGTCTCTGTCAGTCAAGCCTCTCACTCTTGATTTTGGCTCTGGTCATGATTTCACAGTTCATGAGTTCGAGCCCTACATAGGGCTCTGCACTGACAGCCTGGACCCTGCTTGGGACTCTCTGTCTCCCTCCCTCTCTCTCTCTTTCTTTCTCTGCCCCTCCCCCACTTTTCTCTGACTCTTCTCTCAAAATAAATAAACACTTTTTTTAATGTGGAATTTAAACTTAAATATGTGACAAAAATTGCAGTGTCATAGGAACAATTTACAAAGAAAAACCAAATGTTACCTAAGTTATAATTTTTTGAAGAGAGAAGAAAATAAGATGTATAGTAGTTATACACCTTTAAAATTTTCTAATTATGATTATATGTGAAAAATGAATTTTAACACATCAAGGGTAATCTTATTGTGGTACTCAGTGTTCAAAATGGTCTTGATTTAGGGTTGCTGGGTAAGATACAGGAGGCCCTGTTCTCACCTCTTCTAGTGTGAAGCTTGGCTTCAGGATGTACATCCTGGGTCAGGATGTATGTTCCTGTTGTCGTTCTGTTATCATTACTATTGTGGGTGTCAGGAACAGAGACAGAAGGTTTCTCCGTGTTAGCTCCAAACCTTGTATGAACACTTTTTAGACACTTTGAACCTGGGCTTGGCGCTGGCTGAATGCCTTTGCCCTGGCTCTGTGTAGCCCAGATCTAGGTTATAGGCATATTCTAAGTGGTGCTGCACATAGATCGACACAGTCTGATTGCATCACAGTTCGGGTGGTTGTAATTATGAATCATCTCATGTGAAGTGAATGGGGATTTATTCTCTAAAAATAATGATGTTTCTAATTGATGGTGTATTATTATAGTATTTGAAAATGTTAAATCATTTAATTTCCCTTTTTTCATCATTTTGGAGTGACATTCTCAAGTGACAGCTAACTCCAATATTCTCTTGAAGGGAGAGGGATTTTGAGGAAACAATAGAGTCATTTTGAGATTTATCTGAAATAGGATTTTATTGATGACGGATAAACTCCATCTGCACTCTCTTGATAAGGGTGTGTCTCTTAAGAATTTTGTAGTTATTTTTTCCATCATTATTTCAGTAGAAAGAGTTTTGTTTTTTTCAGAGCTGGTGTGCTACAGCTAGGCGTAGGAAGACATTTAAAATCACCTAATGCTCGTGGCGCCTGGGTGGCTCAGTTGATTAAGCATCCGAGTCTTGATTTTGGCTCCAGTCATGATCCCCCTGTTTGTGAGATCAAGCCCCATGCCGGGCTTTCCACTGACAGTGCAGAGCCTGCTAGGGATTCTCTCTCTCCCTCTCTCCCTGCTCCTCTCCTTCTCTGACTTACATGTGCTCTTTCTCTCTCTCAAATAAACACTTAAAAAAAAAATCACCTAATGTTTGATTGAAAGGAAATGAACTGCCTCAAAATTTCTTAAGTCTCATCAATCAAGGAGTTAGATTACTGTGCATAGTAACATTGCAGTTACCCAGTTAATATAAAAACAAATATATATTAGTTGATGATAGCTTTTCTTATTTTCGTACACTTATGAAACCTCTAAGCTATGAAAAAGAATAGCTAAAAATTAGACAACTATTAATGATACGATTAATTAGATTCTTTCCCTACAGCTAAGAAAATGGAAGGAGAATTTGAATAGTACCAAAGTTATGCAAGTTGTCCAAGTAGCAAAATACAACTAATTAATACTAATAAACTAAAGTCTAATTAGACACTATTTACACAAGATACTTTTTATCTACAGGCAAAAATCAAAGCAGAAAAATATGGCCCCCAAGAACTAATACCAACAATTCACTGATAATAGAAATAATGATCATTTAAAATATAATTACATCATTTGAAAACATTGAGCTCTCATTGCAAAGACAGGCCATTTTCTCTGCAATTAACATATTCTGTAAAAATAATTTGTAAAAGAAAGTGATTTGTCTTCATTTTTTATGTGTCAAGGTCAAACATTTATATTTAACGACAGGGATTACGTTTCTCTTCTTAATTTTGCAGCAATCATGACTTTTTCTGAAGTGCATACAGTTAGCACCATCATGATCAAAGCAGTTCTTTATTTCATGTTTACTTTGATGTTAATCACAGTGGTTCTTCAAGTTGCCACATGGGTTTGAGATAGAAATTCCACAAGGAAAGTGGCCGCTGATTCTCAGACCAAAACAGATTAGTGGTGTCAGGTGAGAGGTGTTTTATGGTGTTTTGTCACATTTCATTTTGATTTTTACCTTTTTCTCTGTTTGACATATGTTCTGAACTGGGGCGCTATAAAGTTTTTATTGCCATAAGTTTGAAATGACCACATTACTCATGAGCTAGAGAGTCACATGTGAGTTTTTAGCTTCTTTCAAAGGTGTAGAAATAAAACTTTATGGTACCTATCCTGGTATATGTTGTTTTCTGTGATGACACATTTGGCTCCACTTTATTTTTTTTTCTTCCTCTTCATTATTTTCTTTTTGAATTATAGAAGAATTTGAGTTAAAGTTTTCTGAATACGTAGCATTTTGATTCAAGCTACATTTTATGGTATCCTGTGCATTCTTTTCATGCAGATTGTCTTTGACCTTCAACAACCATCTTTTTTTTAAAATTTTTAGGTGATTACTTTAAACGAGGTTCCTTGTGAAATTTATTGCTGTTGGAACACTGATTTTATTGCAAAAACTAGTTTTTTGATTTCCAAGCAAACCAAAACTGTTGCTTAAGATGAAACATGAAAGAGGAACATTTGCTGTCACTTACGGAAGTAATTAAAATTCTCAACACATACACAATCACACTTTTTGTAGTACATGCACTTCAGTAAAACATGAGCTTTCCTCCTAAATGTTAGGCAATCTAGCCTCTACAAGGACATCAATATCTCATGCTGAAAGTATCCAAACCATAAAAGGATTGTAGAATTAGCTTATCCCAGAGGGAAGCTACGAGTAATGTGGCTGACTTGCCAGCCTGGAATCTTGCGCTCAGAACAGATCTGATAGGGAAGAAAGCTTACTATTTTGTCGAATACAGTTGTTGTTGTTGTTGTTGTTGTTGTTGTTGTTGTTGTTGTTGTTCTCAGTTGAGGACTTAAATATGGTAAAGCAATTCCCCAGTCTTTGAAAAGGTCTCTAAACTGTCATCATATCTCCAGACCTGGAACTGGTGCTTTTGAAGGTTTTATTTTTAGTGATTTCTGGAAGGCTGCTCATCTTAGTTTAAAGTCAGAATCAACTGGGCATGTGTGACTCAGATTAAAGAAAGAATTCAGGTTGCTATCATGTTATGTTTAAGTCCTAATTAATACTGAGAAGTCCTAGGGTTTTTTTTTTTTTTCTTTGTAGATTGGACTTTTTCTTACCACCACAATACATTTGAAATCTGCATCTCAATATGATTATACACACACACATACGCACACAAGCATACCCATGAATAGTGTTTTACATGTGGAAGGACAGAAGACCAGTATTAAGTGACGGGAAATTTTTATTATGAGGAATAATAGATGTGATTTTGAGGTGTTTTGTAAATCACTTCTTTTTCTTGTGTGGCTGACACCTGCAGGAACTCTTTCCTAGACCCTCCTTCTTATGAGTTATGGCTTATGTTTTAAAGAATCCATTTAAGGGGTTCCTGGAAGGCTCCGTCAGCTAAGTTTCCCACTCTTGATTTCAGCTCAGGTCTTGATCTCACAGTTCATGAGATCAAGCCCAATGCAGGGCTCTACCGGCTCGGCCCTGACAGTGGGGAGCCTGCTTGGGGTTCTCTCTCCCTGCCCCTCTCCCGCTCACCCGCAAGCACTGTCTCTCTCTCCCCCCCAAATAAATAAACAAACCTTAAAAAGAAAAGAAAAGAAAGAATCCACTTAAGTGTTGTGAAAGAAGCAAATGACTGCTTTATCCTGTAGAAGCAGGGAGGAGACTTTGTTCAACTGTCATTTACAAGAACAAATAGCAGAGTAGAATCAGTTTGATCATAGTGGCCTTTGTTTTATGCTAAATGGAAAGGAGGAAAAATTTTCTCTTTTACTTAGAACACGGCACTGAAATGATGGAGGAAGACCTTGTTGTGGGTTAATATGAAGCAAAATCAAGTAAATATGTATACTTTAGTGTGAGGAGGAATCACCAAAAATGTAACTCTCCGAAGTGTGCTGAATCTGCCTGTGTTTTGTCTGGCTGCTATGCTTGGTGTGCGGGCCATCTGGCTCCTGAATGCTGGTAATGTTTGCACACTCACACATCAGTCAGAACTGGTGCAGGGCCTATTAGGAAGCACCAGCCAGTTAGGTGACATGCCAGGACTGCAAAGCACTCAAGCGGGAATGCCAAGCGAGGACTTTCTACTCAGTCTGACGTTGACATGGGCATTGGAGGGACCTTTTGATTCATCTGGCTGTACCATTGATGTCACGGTTCTGCTAGATTAGGCATGAGGATGTCAGGTCATATGAGGCCTCATTTATATCATTGGTTTTGCCTGTGTACTTCAAATGGAGCGAAACATAAAAAACAATTGTGAGCCTTAGGTCCCATGCCTTTTGGACATGGAAGGATCATTGACCTGAAGTTGATGTGCATTCCTGACTAACAGAACGACATCAGAAGCAGCTTTGCATATCCTGTTCCTAGATCTATATTCTGCTACTAGTTTCTTCCAGTAGTACTAGACTTTGCAGAAACATCTGCCTAATAATCTTTACAGATAAAAGGAGGGGTTGCATTAAAGTGTTTTTCCATTTCCTGTGTCTTTTCAGGCAGGTCACTGAAACTGAAAGGGACAGTTGCCAAGAAATGTGAACGAACTTTTAGTTCACTGAAATAACATGGAAGACATTATTGTTCTAATTGGAAACCCAGTCGTCTAGAAGTTTGAACTAATGGCTAATAATACTCTCTTCTTTTTGAAATGTGATTCACTGATACTGATCACAGGGTTTCACTTGTTTCATTTCTGACAACAAAAATTAACTGAGCCCTGAGTAGAGCGCATAGAAGATTGGTAGTTTTCTTTCTTTCTTTTTGAATACCTGATCTTCAAAGATGCTTTGATGCCATAAGGACTAAGATGAATGCCCCTATGTGTGAGTTGTTTTAAAATTTGAATGATCTGTAATTGTATATAATGTATATACTTGTAGTGTCTACAGGTTAATGTGGGTGGCTATTAGTATCATTAATCCTTACCTAGAGATCTCTTTAAAAGATGCTATGGTTGTTTTTCTTTGAAAATTATTTTCTACCCCCTAAATTTCTAAAGTCACCCCAAAGGAGGCAATACCCTTTTTTATATATAAGACCTATTTACATGAAACAAATTTCTTTTTTTTAATTTTTTTTAATGTTTATTTATTTTTGAGACACAGAGACACAGACACAGAGTGCAAGCAGGGGTGGGCAGAGAGAGTGAGGGAGACTCAGGATCCGAAGCAGGCTCCAGGCTCTGAGCTGTCGGCACAGAGCCCGACGCGGGGCTCGAAACCACAAACTGTGCCATCAGGACCTGAGCCGAGTCCGACACTCAACCGACTGAGCCACCCAGCCGCCCCTCATGAAACAAATTTCTAAGTAATTGATCTGTGCTAAACAAGAATGTCTAATAAAGTTATTTCTGAACAAGCTTTAAAAAATAGTTTTGCCTTGGGGTCCTGAGTGGCTCAGTTGCTTAAGCGTCTGACTTCAGCTCAGGTCATGATCTCCCAGCTTATGGGCTCAAGTCCCACATCAGGCTCTCCACTCTGAAGGCAGAGCCCACTTAAGATCCTCTGTCTCCCTCTCTCTGCGCTCCTCCCCTGCTCGCGTGTTTTTACATGCTTGCTCTGTCTCAAAACTAAGTAAACATTAAAAAAAATTAAAAAAAATAGTTTTGCTTTGTGTAACTTGGTGTAGTAATACAAATCAAATATCAAGGGTATAATAACAAGTTTAAAATGCCAAAAGGAACTAATGTAACTGCTCACATTGGATGAGTGCTAAGTACTTGGTATTATGCTTAGTATATTTCATCTATGATTTTACTTTTTCCCTTTCAGTAACACTGTGATCTTCATTTTACAGATAGGGAAACTGAGGCATGGAGCAGGAAAGTCAGTTTACAAAAGGTCTAATATGTATTTCAGGATTTCTTTTTTCTTGTTTGCAAAAGGAAAGCTAGATGTTTATACTTCTGTATAACGTTCTTTCTCTGTTTCTAACAACGTCGGTAATGAAAAGCAAATAAATGGTGCCTTTTGGGAAAAGGCAGTTCTGTAGTCAGGACCACACATGAAGCATTTGATCTTTGTAGGGCAGAAGGAGTCAGTCAGAAGGAGCTCTTTTCCCTGCTTTGGCATCTGTGTCCTTGGCATGTCCCCCAGCTGTGGTGTTGGCAGATCCGGGACCACAACTGCTTCTGGTTTTTGCCCAGTAATTGGCTAGTGCTGCCCTCCCTGGGCTGGCCTATTATCTATTGTCTTCACCGACTCAAGTCACCCGAGAGCAATAGGGATTGTGAATTTTCCCGACATTTTCCCAAAGACGTTAGAACTTCGTTAAGGTTCTTCAGGAGTCAATTTGGGATTCTGTGTTTTTCTCTGGCTAATGGATCTGTGTGTCATGGTAAGTGTGTAGGAATGAATGCCATCTTTTATGTCAATAAAATAAAACTGTCCCAAACTATTATTTGTAGCAATTAGTGCTTTTAAAGTATTTGCACTTTTAATAAAAATATGAGGTTAAGGGTCCATTATAAATAATGAAACACATCTGATGTCTTAAAACTGAGGAAACGCTGTTTTGTTTTAGGGGGAAAAAACACCATAAGGCTGTATATGTGAGTCACATTATGTAAAATGTGACTGAAATTGTCCAAATGAAAATACCTGTATTTTGTACAGCTGTTCATGTGTGAGTACATGTGAAAGCATATACCTATATGTATTTCATATAGCCACATGTACATTGTAAGGAGATCTTCTTACATAGAGGTAGCGCTTGGGGTTTCTTTACCAATAGAAGATGGGAACAGCTAAAGCATGAAAATGAACTTCAGCACGCTTCCTTCATTCACTTATCACTAGTTTTCAGAATTAGTTGCCCTATGGGTACCTTTTTAATTATATTGCACGTCTCTCAATTAAATATTGGGAGGTTGAAAATTAAGTGACAATTCTAATGTTTTCCGTGGAAGACCTGAAGCTAGGCTATTAAAAAGCTAGTAAAGGGAAAGGGAAGGATATTTCTTTATCCACGGAGTTAATTATACAAGCAGTACTCCGCGTAAATGCTAGCAACGAGGGTGATACAAGCAGTACTTAAAAGGTTTCCGGTGAGAAGCAGCCTCGTTTGTTAAAGTAGATTTAAAGTGCTACCTCCTTTAGTTATACAAATTCTAATGAAAAATAATTTATGTCCTATGAGTGATAATAATAGTTAGTATTTATTGTAGTGCTGCCCCTATGCCTGGCGCTGAACTAAGGGCTTCACCTGTTTTATTTAACCCATAACCACCCTAAGAAGTAGGTTCTTTGATTACCTCAAACTTTATATATAGGGAGACAAAAGCATGGAGGTTAAATAACTTGCCCCCAGTCACACTACCTGTGTGCCTCTTGTGACACCTGTCACTACTTCTTATTTTGCTTATCCCGCCTCCCTGAAGAACACATGACCCATTTTTAGATGGATGTTGTAATGAACCATTTGCACTATTATGGCTCAGAACCATCTTTTTTAATAAGTAGGAATTTTCTTCAGCTGGCAGGGAAGGCATACTTCTGTTTAAAATTGGAAAAAAGAAAAAGCTTTAGACAGAAAAGATGCTTTGAAGATCAGCTCATGTCCATGATGTCTGTTCATATAACCTAGCAAGTGGCTGATAAGGGCATATTGCATGTCGTGCAGAATGCTTATAAAATAAGAGAGCTCTAAGTTTAACTTGATCTGAGTAAACACCAAGTGGGATGATTCTCAATTATCCAGTGAATGAAATAAATAGAACCATCTCCTGAAATTCAGACGTAGAGGTCAAAATCAGCATTGACTTTTTTTTAATTGGCATTTTTATTCAGATAATTGTAGTGAGGCATGCATGATAAGAAATAACACACAGAGATCCTGTGTACAATTTACCTTGTTTCCCCCAGTGGTGACATTTTGCAAAACTGTAGCACCAAGTCACAACCAGGATATTGGCAGTGATGTGATCCACCCATTCTGTTTAGGTTTCCTGAGGGCTCACTGGTATGTGTTTGCGTGTGTGAGGATATATGCACGTGTGCGTGAGTATATGTAGTTCTGCGCAGTTTTACCAAATACATGGGTGTCTTGACGTGGGAGAGAAATTAGAGGCCCAGCAGGGATGGAGCGTGCTTCCTCTGGTTGTTGATTGTTGGCAGGTGTTGGGACTGGCTGCCCCTCGAATCCTAGATGGTGTCAGGCTTGCCTGATGTCCCTAATGTCAGGGACTCCTGCTGGATCCAGGGGAGGAATGAGCCCATCTGGGATGCATTCTAATGCTAGTTGGGGGTGGTGAAATACTGGGTCTGGGTCGCCTTCTATTTGGTGAGGAGATGTAAGTCACCCATATGCTGCTCTGGTGCCAGTGTCCCAGACCTCCGTCATCTTCTTACCACCTTTCAGAGCTATTTTTGATTGCATGTTGCATTATGACCAGTGCTTATTATTGTACTAGTAGGAAGTAGCAGGGAGAAATGGGTCTAAGCCATTCTTTTCGTGATAGGAGTACCCAAATTGACTTTTTCATGAGAAAAGTGTTTTCTTTAACTGTGCATGTTGTAAATATTCTCAGTAATTTTCCTACTCCTCTATGAATTTTTAATTTTAATATGTAGATACAGTAAAAATTATTCTATAATTTAACAAATACTTATTGAGTTCCTACCATGCCTTATTCACAGTGTTAGGCTGGTTGATCTGAATGTGCTTCTGTTCTTCCTGGAATGAGTAAGCAGAGGCCTCTGCTGATTTCCATTAGGTATTTTAATGGGGTGGGAGGAAACTCCTTTTGTATTCAAGCATTTGTAAAAAGTGACAATTTTCTTACCAGTTAGCTACTTTAATTATAAAATCAGTTGTTACTAATGGCAGTTGATGTTTAGTGGCTTAGTGCTAGGGTGATATGTATTCTATAAACAGGGGTGCCTGGGTGGCTCAGTCGGTTAGGCATCTGAGTGTTCATTTCAGCTCAGATCATGACCTTAAAGTTCTTTGCGTTTGAGCCCCACATCAGGCTCCGCCGACACTGCAGAGCCTGCTTGGGATTCTCTCTATCCCTCTCTGTCTGCCCCTCTCCTGCTCGTGCATGCACACATTCCTCCCCTTTCTCTCTCTCTCTCTCTCTCTCTCTCTCTCTCTCTCTCTCTCCATATATATATATATATATATATATATATATATATATATATATAAACTTTAAAAAGAAAAACAAAACATATAGACAGTTTAACTTACCTGGGAGAGAGAATAAAATTTCTACCTTACCATGATTACTTTTAATTAAAGAGTAATCAACAAAACAACCTGTTTTCATGGCATATAAAAAATATTTATCTTCTGTAACTGTTTTTTAGCAATTTTGGTTCACTTATGGTAGGCTGAATTCAGTAAGATTTGTCATATTGGTACCTGAGAACGTCTTAGGAATTATGAAGTGATTCCTTTTCTGCATTTTTTGTTTTGTTTTGTTCTGTTCTTTGCTTTTGGAGACATATATTGAAGAGATGATCTCTGTGTGCACCCTCCCCAAACACACATCTAAACATTTGCACCTCTTTCTCTCTCTCTCTCTCTTTGTCTCTCTGTCTCTGTCTCTCTCTATATATATACACATGTATACATGTATATGTGGTATATATATGTGTATATATAATTTTCAACTAATATGTCATCAAGACATGAATTATATAGGTTACTCTAGCATTTATAGCTCTTAGAGAATTGTATGGAATTTTTAAGCATTATTTAATTGTAATAATAAAACTAAGCCATTGTATATGTTTTACTTACATAATGTTTACACAAATGCCATGTAACGATGGCTGACATTGTGTACTACCCTTGCTGTAAATGCTGGGAGAATTAATATTGATAAGGTTGTTGTCAGTACAGGTATCTAGTACAGTGGTCTTTGCTAGAAATTTAGTGTCAGAGAGAGGATATTTCAGAATGCCTATACCTCATTTACAGACAAAGAGGCATACGAGTTAATATGGCTGTGACTATGAACCATACAAAATTAAAATTTCCCCAAACACATTCAGATAATAATGCTAACCCTTTGGCTTGGGAATAGATTGATTGGATAATCGTCATTCAATTTTAATATGAGAATTAAAGGAACAGAGGCAAATAATATGGACAGGGCAAGAAAAATGACAGAAGTAGGAGCTTCTGTTGAGAAATGGTAGTAAGTTTCAATTAGCAAACTGTAGAGAATATTGACAATCGTAATAGTTTAACGTATATGGAATGAAATGTTTGGACCCTCTGCATCTTGCTTCAAATATCCACTTGTGGAGGGAACTACATTGCTGTAATACTACTGCCTTTTCCCCTTTCCCTTCCTGTATTAAGAAAGGAGTGAACTGGGGCACCTGGGTGGCTCAGTCGGTTAAGCATCTGACTTCAGCTCAGGTCATGATCTCAAGGCTCGTGAGTTCTTGCCCTGCGTCAGGCTCTTTGCTGACAGCTCAGAGACTGGAGTCTGCTTCAGATTCTGTCTCTGTCTCTGTCTGCCCCTTCCTTGCTTGTGCTCTGTTTCTCTCTCTCAAAAATAAAACAATGTTAAAAAAAAAACAAACAAACAAGCAAACAAACAAACAAGAAAGGAGTGAACTACCTGAGGAGTTTTTGGAGTTTTGGAGGAGGAGTTGAGCATGTGATCCTCAGCACCCTTTAGTAAGGGGCCCTGTCTCTCCGTGATGTTAACTGTATAGGGATGGCTGATGCAGGAAAAGGCCCGCTGTTATTTTATGCTGCTAGTGTATGTCACTAGGCAAATTAGCGTCAAGCACGCCTAACAAGAAGGCTTAAGCCATGCTCACTGATACCAGCTTTATTACTAATAAAAGAGATATTTTCATCTGTGTCTGTCTGACTCCTGTGTCTGACTTATTTGATTATAAGCCTGGGTGGGGAAAACAGATTTGTTATTAATCCTCTCAAACCCCATCTAGAAGTAATATGAAGACACGATCAATTTTTAAGTAGGGAAATGAGGTGGAAAAAAATGATGATTGGAAAAAATGGTTTACTTACACCATAAAGGATGACTTTGGAGTGGGCTGGAGATGAGGATTAAGGAAATTAATTTGGAAGCTGCTTCTCCAATCCTGTTGGTAATGACTAAACTAGATGATAACTGGGGAATGGAAAAGTGAAGACATGTGAAGGGAAAAGGCCATTATACTTGAGTTCCACTGATACCCATTTGCGTGTAAACACTGTGTGGGTCTATCATATTGTAGTTTATACGTCTACTCTTAACCCCCCACGCTCCATTTTCAATACGGCAAGTAGAATAAATGTTTTTACAACATTGATTGGACTGTTGCTTACAACTTTTCAACAGCTGTCCATTGCTATAAAGTAAATGTTTAAATACTTCACGTGACCTACACAGCCCTACCTTTTACTGCCCTTCCTTTTTTGATTTTCTGCCCCTCTCCATCCCTCTCTAAATTCCAGTGATAATGATCTTCTTCTAAGGCACTGGGCTATTCTCACACTCCTTTTCATCCTTCAGGTCAAAGCTCAATACTTCCTCCTCAGGGAGCTTTCTAAAGGACCTTAACTTCTGTATGAGCTCAACTTCTATACGAGCTCATCTCTCCCATTGTACATCAGCTGAGCACCCAGTATGCCCAGGACAACTAAATGACACCATTTGTGAGCGAAAGGGGTGAGACTTGTGGGAAGCTTCTAGTCACTCCCGGTGCTCATAGCATGTTTCCTCTCTTCTGTTTTCTGTACCGTCTGTATCTCATCTATATCTCTGGGTACTTCCAGAAATATCCTAGTCTTCTCCTTGTTCTCATTCTTGTTTTCCAGGCTGGTTATAATTTTAATTTTTGAACACCTGAATACTTTGTCATTTCAATGGAATTTTGAAAAGGGGGGAAGAAGTGTAAGTGCCAGATTGGTTACCGTGAACAGCTACAACAACATAAATACTTTTGGCTAGGTAATAAGACCAAAGTTTTTTATCCAGTATGCTTTGGTAACACCACTTGGTCACGTTAAACAAATGTGATTTCAGGAACATGGATAAATGAAGCTTTAGCTCGTCTCCAGGGTAACTGTAAGCCTAGAAATAAGTGGACAGTTCATGCATCCTCTGATTTGGGTTCACACGTAAAGCCCCCCCCACCAAGGGAAATGAGATGAGAAGATGTCTATCACCAATTGATAATAGAGATAAAAAAGTAAGCCCCCACTGTGGAAGTTGGATCTCACTTACTGGTAATGGTGGTTTTGTAAAAATTAAGATTAGTCCTTAAGAGTGTGTAAATTATAAAGGCTTCGTTTAGCTCAGCTATGTTTGCCCACTCTAAGATTTCTGCCTATGAGAAATCATTTTCTAAACGTAGTCTACCATTCCTTCTTGTGTAAGACTTCTGTCCATGAGACTGCGCTTAATATACCGATTCTCTACACCGTAGTTAACTACTTCAGGGTTTGCGTATTTGAAGGCTGTCAATGGAAAGCACTTGGATGGCAACAGTTGGAAATTTTCAAGCCATGGGAAGAAAAATGTCTCTTTAACTTTATTTTTAAAAATGCACAAAGGGTTTGCCATCTGGGGGAGACAACGTGAGTTTTTTATTCACTTGAAATTGCTTGAGATAAAGGCAGACAGATTTGGAAAATATTTTCTAAAAATCTGCCAAGGTATGGCATTTCTCATGGAGGAGGTTGCTAAACAAGGCTGCTGTAGAGCAAAGGGGGAGGAATTGGATCTCTTTCTGCCCCTTTAGCACAGAAAACCGGCACTGCAGGGCCTACACTGGCCCAAAAGTTCTTCAAAGATCATTGTGCTCCTGCAGCTTTTCTCTGTATAATAGACTCTTCCTGCCCTGTAGCAGCCTGGCTGGTCTGTGAACACCATGGGATTTGACCCTTTGAAGACTTTACTTTTAAAGGAGTTTGTCCTGTTTGTCCAGGTTTCACCCAGTAAAGGTCAGCTATAACTGGTAATAGTTTTGTCAACGTTTCCATACCTTGGGACTGAGTTCCTTATTTGCGCGGTATTTTCTCTCTAGTTTTACCTCACATTTTGAGGATTAAAAAAAAAAAAGGTTTTGTCTTTTTCTGATAATGCATTTTCCCTTGTTTTTTTTTTTATTTTTAACTTGCAAAAATACAAGTTAAAAAAACTAGATATCTGTCCATTATTGTGCTTAATTGAATAATCAGCTGTAAGTAGCATAACTTGCCCTGTTTGGTATTTTTTTCCACCATTCTCTCCCCACAATGATATGTACGTACTTTTACATTGATTTTCTCCACTTGTCCTGGGTTGGAGTCAGTCTTGCATTTTGGTGTCTAATTGTGAAGAAAAGCCCTACAGTGTTCTGGTGCTACATATACATATGATCTATCTTCTTTGAAACCAATTTGGCCAAAATCCCAGAATAGAAACTTGACAGGATGGGAGCATTTAAGTACAAAATCCACCTTGCTGTCACTTGGGCCTACCATCTTACTCTGGATATGTACATGTCATCCGTTTTCCAAACTGTCTTTCTCTTTATATTATACGGGTTTCAAAACCATGAGTTTGAACAGCTCTTTTTGTAAAACATGTTTTATGATACTCCCATTACTATCCACAAAGGAAACTTACCAGTAATATAACTCATCTACATACGATTTCAAAGTAATTGCCAAATAAAGAAGAAATTAAAGGGAGATAATTACAATGATTATATAATGATCATCAATAATTCATTATGCAGTATATATGCAAGCTATATAATGCTGTGGATAAATGTAGTGCCTATGCCTATAATCACTAGGAATAGACAACTATAAATGCTGACTAATGCAGGATCGTGGTATTAATGATTAAAATGCCGTGAACGGTGTTGCTAATGGTAATGGTATTTTCCTATGTGATTAACACCTTCTGGTAATGTTCTGAACTTAAAAAGTACAGTTTTCCCCTTTGGTTTATTTGTATAATAGTTGGATTCTTGGAAAATTCAGTGTATATTTAAAATGTGGGGAAAAATGTGAAAAAAATACTTTGTGTACATTAAATGGAGCCAGGTTCTAAGTTCACATAAGTATAAGCAGGATGTCTCCCACTTTTCAAAAGCTATGCAGGCATGAAACAGTTATTTGTTTTGCTGGACTGTCCTGCTTGTCATCATATGTCTGGCATCCTGGGTCCACCTCTCCTCCCCATATAAAAGTCAAAAATGTTTTCACATGTTTTCTAGGTGTACCCTAGAGGGTGGCAGTTCACCACTTGAGAAGAACTGCAGATGCAGATTGCATTTTTAAATGCAAGTAACAGAAAGTACAACAAGGCTCTTTAACCAAACAGTGAATTTTAATTTTTCAAATGATGAAGCCTGACAGGTGGCAGTCTGAGAAATTGCCCTTATGATGTCACTAGCACCCCAGGTTCCTTCTGTGTTTTTGCTCTTTCCCTCCCTCCTGTTCCTTTCTCATGCTTGTCAGTTCCTGTAAATGAATCCAGGGAAGGGTCATCCACTTGATGGACACCAAACCAATTAAAAAAAAATGACATTGAGCTGTTGCAATGAAGAAAGGTAGATTTATATATTGGGGTGGTGCCACCAAGGAGAACAGAGCCAATGTTCAAAAGTTCTGAACTCCCGGATGGCTTGCAGGTGAGGGTTGTTTTTTTTTAAGTTTATTTATTTATTTTGAGAGAGCGAGAGAGCATGAGCACAGGGAAGGGGCAGAGAGAGAGAGAGAGAGAGACAGAAAGAGAGAGAGAGAGAAAAAAATCCCAAGCAGGCTCCACACTGTCAGCACAGAGCCTGATGGAGGCTTGATCTCACCAAATGAGAGATCATGACCTGAACTGAAATCAAGAGTCGGATGCTAAACCAACTGAGTCACCCATGTGCCCCCCAAGTGAGGGTTTTTAAGGGCAAAAATCAAGGAGAAGGAGCTCAGGAGGGTGGGTTCTTTTGATTGGTCAGGGACTGGGTAAATGTTAAGATTGATGCACTTGTCTGTCTGGTGTAGGTCTGTCTGGTTTCATTAGGATCGTGGTGGTCGGGTGGTCATTTGGTCATTCCCTTGCCTGGTCTGGACCTGCAAAACATCTCAGCAACATGTGTCGGTGATGCTATCTCTGGTAGCAAAAGTAGAGACCATACACCTTGTGACTATGATGCTGTTCAAGCTATTTCATTTCTTGTTCCCTTGGGCTACATTTTCATTATCTTAAGCAAACCATCCTGGGTTTTTTCTAATATTCTTAACTGTGGCCTACATGCCTTTCTGCAGACTTACTTCTGTTGGCAGTTTCATTCCTGCTTACAAGGTGGTTGTGTCACTGCCTCCACCCTCACATCCACGTTCCAGGAAAGGAAGATGAAGAAGGAAGTACAGGAGAGGAAAAGTAATTTTTCTTCCTCCCTTCTAGGTTCTTGGCTGAGACCCCTTTTTGTGATAAAAGGCAAATTAACGGGACAAAAACAGAAATGTAATAACATGCATATCTCCTGTATACATGGGAGCGACCATGGGAAACTGAGTAACTCCCTGAAATGATCCAGCCACCACTTTAAATACCGTCTCCAGCTAAAGACAAGAAGGAAGAAGTTTGGGGGTGAGGGAGCTGTTATGGGAGGTTGCCAGGAAAAGCAAAGTGATCAAGGGTATGGTTATTTTGTATATTTAAGTCCCTCCCTTCTCCATTGATAAGAGTTTGTAGAGATTGAATCATCCCTCTCTTCAGGATACAGAGAGGGAAACACCCTTACTAATGAAGATTTTCCTTATAAATGTAAATATATATACCCATGGGTTAACTTCTAGTCGCATTATGATTCTGCTATGTCTGGTATTTCTTAAAAATAATGAACTCAAGATAATCCTTTTGCCAATGAGACATTTTGGGGCAACATGTTCTGCTCCCCTTTAGAAGCAGGAATAAGAAAGAGGCAGCATATAGCAGTAGATTTGAAATTGGGGTGGGGGGGTAAGAGACAACATCTATATCAAGAAAACAAACTTACCCAGAAACTTCCAGCATTCTCTCTCTTACATGTCACATGGCTAGTGCCAGCTTCCAGGGAGGCTAGAAATGAGGCTGTTTGTTTCAGCTAGACACACTGGTACCTCCAAACAAAATCAGAATTTTGTTACAAGGAAAGATGTAGAATGGGTATTGGAAAAACAACTAGCAGTATCTGCCACTCCCGAAATCAGGAATAAATTACCAGAAAAATAAACATTTCAAGAGGTATATAAGCAGATTTGCCATAGTTCCCCGAATATTCTAGATGAGAGTTTTAGTCAATTGTGGTATAAATTTCCAAGATTTCTGTGATGGTCCTTGAAAAGTGGTGACATATTGACCTAACATTTGCAGTATTCAACTTCGATATCTTCCATCTATCCTATCCCCTGCAGATCAATTTGTTATCTTATTTAACAAATGAAGTCATTAGTACAGGAAGACATTTTACCAGAAGTTGACACAAAATTAAGAGAAATTGTTATCTCCAAGAAACAAGACTAGGCTAAGATAAAGGAATGGAATTCTTTTGTGAACCATTCGTTTTGACCCAGAAGAGCTATTTCACACCCTTTTCCTGGGTAGCAAACAATGAGGGAAGCAAATGCTTACCATCTGCACAATAAAGGCTGTTGAATCATTGGGGAATTGGAAATGTTGCCTCCGTTTGTTTGTTTTTAAGCCTCAAATTAAAAAAAAAAAAAATACTCAGGATACGTAAGCAGGGTTGATTCTAACACTAAAATGAAACAAAAATAAATAAACCCAGAGCAAGCTGCTTCCCAAAAGCCACAGCACAACACAAAGAGCCGTAAACTTCTTGAGAAGACTTCAAGGGAAAAAATATGTGTGTCTTCAAAACTGGGATATCCTGAGGACTTTTTTATAACAGCTTTATGGATATATAATTCACATGCCATAAAATTCACCCTGTAAAATGTACAATTCAATGGGTTTTAGTATATTCACAGAACTATACAAGTACCACTACTATGTAATTTTAGTGTATTTTCATCATCCCAAAAGAAACTCCATGCCCGTTTACAGTCACTCCCCATTCCTCCCTTCTCATGGCTTCTGGCAACCCCTAATCTCTGTTCTGTCTCTGTGCATTTGTCTAAGATGGACATTTTATATAAATGGGATTATACTGCATGTGACCTTCAGTATCTTGTTACTTTCACTTAGCATGTTTTTAAGGTTCATCCACGTTATGGATTGTTTCACAACTTCCTTTTAATAGTGAATAAAATTCCATCGTGTGGACATAGCTAATTCTGTTTATCATTTCATCATTTGAGGGACTTTGGAGGTTTTTTCCACTTTTTAGCCCTACGAGACTTTTTTGTATGTAACAGTTAGCCATTTGTGTCTTTTTTCTGTTGAGGAACAAGAATTTATTCTGCCTTTCAAGGTCCTTCTAGCCAGACTAAGAATCAAATTGATATGAGGCAGATTAACGGGAAAATCAAAGTTGGTAACATAGGTACTGGGAATCTACACAGATGTGGAAATTCCAAAGACAATGAGGCCAAATGAAGTTTATGTGTCATTGGGAAATAGGGTGAAAGGGGTCTCGGACTTCAAAGGGAAGGAATGCAATTCACAGGAAGATGAAAAAAAAATAAATGTTTGGTAAGCAAATGTTTGCTAGGCTGTTGAGAAACATTGGGACATAGAGATGACTTTGAGCAAATGGGCCGGTCTCACACCTAGTTCAGAGTATAATGTAGGTATCTATGGTGACAGTTTACTTCCTGGATTAGGTCCTCTATCTAAATTCTTTTTAGGCAACTGAGAAGGAAGGAAAAAAGCTCTTCTTGAATCTGCTAGGTTTTGATTGCTTTTTAACTCAAAATAATCATCATGCCAAAGTGGAGAATTTTGAGGTGGCTTGCCCTTGGCCTGTATAATCCCATGATTGAAATAAACATCATTCTTTTAGTAGCCATGCCTTTTTCATCAAGGGACAGAAATCAAAACCAGAGTTACGTTTTTTCATTAAGAAAATCTTCAGGAAGTGTCTGGGTGGCTCAGTTGGTGAAGCGACTGACTTCGGCTCAGGTCATGATCTCGCGGTCTGTGGGTTCGAGCCCCCCATTGGGCTCTGTGCCAACAGCTCAGAGCCTGGAGCCTGCTTTGGATTCTGTGTCTCCCTCTCTCTCTGCTCTTCCCCTGCTTTTGCTCTGTCTCTCTCTGTCTCTCAAAAATAAATAAATGTTAAAAACTTTTTTTTAAAAAAGAAAAAAAATCTTCGGAGGGGGAATGTATATTTTCCATTGTTCGAAATTATATGGACATGTTCGAAGGATAGTCTACTTATTTTTACTGTGTAATGTATCACCCTGATATTTAATTTAGGAATTTAAACCATTACTTTAATGTGCTCATGTGTGCTGTGGATCATGAGTTCACATAGGGCACAGCAAGATAGCTTGTCTTCTCTGTGATGTCTGAAGTCTCAGTTGTGAAGTCTTGAATGCTAAATTCAATTCAGTGACGGGGGGCTAGAATTCTGAAGGCCTACATATACATGACCTTGCTTGGCTTTCTCCAAAGCGTAGGTGCCTCAGAATACTCAGGCTTCTTATATGATAGCTCAGAGTTTCAAGCAACCAGTGTGCCAGCAAAACAAGTAGTAGCTGCATAGTCTTCTATGATGCAGTCTTGGAAGTCACAGAGTGTCACCTCTCCCATCCTCTACTAGTTGAAGCAGTTATAAGCCCACCCAGATGAAGAGGAGAGGACAAAGACCCCAGTTCCTAATGCTAAAAGAGTATTGGGGTCATGCTTTAAAATCATCATACCATAAAGGGCATGTTTTCTGATGGGTGCAGTTTTGCGTCTTCAAAGTATATCCTTGGAAATATTTAAATTAAAAAATCAGGACATTAAGCATTTGTATTCATTTACCAACTTGCCACAGGAATCACGTATACATCAGACTCAGTAAAATAGACAAAAATAACGGGAGGTCACATGAACTTGGCGGTGAGAAGAATTTTGATAGAAACTTGATTTGAATAGAGTTACTGAATTTGAGCCAAAACATTTGGCCTCAGGGTTCATGGAAACCCAAATCAAAGAAGAAACACATGATTTATAACTTTTGTTGTCTAATGATGAAAAACCTATCAAATCTGTGCAAAGGCCAAATCTATCTGTGTGGATTTTATGTGGACAGATGGTTATAGAAGAGGCACGAATGATAGCTAGGATAATAAGCAACAATCATAAAGCAGTTTCTGCGTCTTGGTATCTGCATCAGCTCCTTACATAGCCAGGCTTTCTTTTCTCGTAAGAGCCCTCTGAAATAGCTACTATTATTATTCATAGTTTTTTAAAAAAATATATTTGTTTATTTTGAGAGGGAGAGTGTGTGTGTGCGTGGGGTAGAGGCAGAGAGAAAGGTAAAGAGTGAGGACCTAGTTCGAAATCAAAACTCAGAAGCTTAACCGACTGATCCCCCACTATTGCTCATATTTTACACATGGAGAAACTAAGGTACGTGAAACTAAAAATCTTGTCCGTGGTCACACAACTGGTAAGTGTTGGAGTCAAGATTTGAACCTTGATAGGCTTCAGAGTCCATGCTCCAACTAACGCTGTACTGCCTCTGAGCAATTTTTAGCAACATTGGTAACAATGCTTATAAGCAAGACATAGAAGTTTTTCACAGCTTTGATTATGCTAACCTTTGATTAAAAGGCAAGGTTATAAATGTATTTTTCTAAGTACAAATGTGTCTAAAGTAAACAATAATTCAAGCTTCTGAAATTATCCTCTTAGCTCTCATTCCTTGCTGTCAAACTTCTTTATAGATAATACCTGAATTGGTCACCATGCTTACCTTGCTAACACGTATGTCTTTTTTCCATGAAATTTGCTTACTTTCCCTAACCCGACAAGCCATACCAAGTGACCTTTTTTCAAACCTAAAGCTGTATGGATTTTGAATAGATATAATACATGTGACTACCACTTTTAATTCAATTCAGTTAAATAGTTAATATATACAATACATACACATACATACACACCACACTCTGATTTCATGAGTCTTGAAATACTATGGGTTATGTGACATAGAAGAATATAATACAAATAAGAATAAAGTGTGATTTTAAAACGGTACAAAAACAGGGTTGACTGGGTGGCTCGGTCCGTTAAACGTCTGACTCTTAATTTTGGCTCAGGTCATGATCTCACGGTTTGTGAGATCAATCCCTGTGTAGGGCTCTGTGCTGACAGCATGGAACCTGCTTGGGAGTCTCTCACTCCTCTCTGTCTGCCCCTCCCCTTGCTCATGCATGTGCATGCTCTGTCTCTCTCTCTCAAAATAAATAAATAACATTTTTTAAAAAGTACAAAAACATACTGAAAATGGAGAAATAAAATAGGGAGAAGAATCATGAATCGCTTACTGAAGGATGTGGCAAGTGTAACAGGCATTAAAGATCGTTAAGAATTAATACTGACTGAGTATACAGCAGTTAGCTTTATCAATAAAAATTCTACTCATCCAGCAGAATGAGTTTTTTTTTTTTAATGTTTATTTATTTTTGAGACAGAGAGAGACAGAGCATGAATGGGGGAGGGTCAGAGAGAGAGGGAGACACAGAATCTGAAACAGGCTCCAGGCTCTGAGCTAGCCGCACAGAGCCTGACGCGGGGCTCGAACTCACAGACCGCGAGATCATGACCTGAGCCGAAGTCGGCCGCTTAACCGACTGAGCCACCCAGGCACCCCCAGAATGAGTTTTAAAGATGTTTTTGCTCTGTAAGAATTTTTCCCTGAAATTTATAGCCCAAAGTGACTGCTTCTTTTTCATATGCCACTTAGGTCATATGGCCAATTCTTTAAGCATTTTTTAAAAGAATCCTTTGAGGGTCCTAACTGTGGATTGCCTGTGTTTATACTGAACACAGAGCATAGCACAGTCCTGCACATAATAAAAACCTAATAAATTATCTTGAATATAGTCAAATATAAGAAAAATAAATAAATATGGACAAGCAAAGCATTTGCCTGTTAGGGCCTAGAAGTGATTAAAATATTTGAACAGTAGTTTTGAATAGATTAAGTACAAAATAATTTCATTAACATTTTAAAATGTAAAATTCTGCCTAATTTCATATGGTTGAGATATATTAAGAGTTTTCAGGGTTTTTTAAGTTTATTTATTTATTTTGATAGTGAGAGAGAGAGAGGGAGGGAGGGAGGGAGGGAGGGAGAGAGGGAGAGAAAGTGAGCAGGAGAGAGGCAGAGACAGAAGGAGAAAGAGAATCCCAAGCAGACCCCAGACTGTCATCATGGAGCCCAACACGGGGCTTGATCTAGCAAACCATGAAATCATGACCGGAGCCAAAATCAAGAGTTGGATGCTTAACCTATTAAGCAACCCAAGTACCCCAAGATTTATCAGTTTTTTTTTTTTTTGTTTTTTTTTTTTTAATTTTTTTTTTCAACGTTTATTTATTTTTGGGACAGAGAGAGACAGAGCATGAACGGGGGAGGGGCAGAGAGAGAGGGAGACACAGAATCGGAAACAGGCTCCAGGCTCCGAGCCATCAGCCCAGAGCCTGACGCGGGGCTCGAACTCACGGACCGCGAGATCGTGACCTGGCTGAAGTCGGACGCTTAACCGACTGCGCCACCCAGGCGCCCCAAGATTTATCAGTTTTTAAGAGTAAGCAGAGAAGAGGAAAATCCCTCTTGCCATGCCTTTCTTAGAATTCACGGAGTTTGATTATTTAGGATGCCATTGAGTGGCATCATAGGCCTATAAACTTCCCATTATTAACATTTTACCACTACATTCTGTAAAGATTTTACTTTTCTGAACATCTCCCTTATTCGTGAAGAAACTGGGATGGGTATCTCCTGTAAAAATTATATAGAAAATGCCAATAATAATATATACTTTGTGGATTTGCAGTGAAGTTTAAATTATATTCATCCAGATTTTGTTAAGTACCAAAATACTATCTATAGCACCTGATATCAGATATTTCACATAGCACCTGAAATGCTATCTGATTCTGCTAACTCTATATTATATACTGGAATAGAGTCTACTACAAATTGATGAGACACTGAATGAATTAGCCCAATTTTTGGTCTTAAATTAAAAAAATGGATTACTTCACCACAGTGAACATTGGACCCCATCTGCCATAAACCACAATTCACTTTGCTAAAAATCTTGTTTAATTTTGATATTATTTATCCTTTCAACAAAGCATACTCTTAAAAGCAGATACTCATTTTTTTTTACAGCATCAAACAATATTATTTTAAAAAACCCATAAGGAAATTTAATCAGGAGTGTCTCACCTGGTCAAAGTTAGTTATGGATGAATGTCATTTTTTACCCCCAAGGGAACTGCTTGCTTTGTTGTGAGAGTTGAATATACTGGATTGACAGTGATCTAAAAAAAAATAGCACACCAAACTGGTTATTATTCACTTGTATTATGTAGTCTGTCCAATGAGAAAATTGATGTGATATCAAGGAATTCAGCACTTGTGTGTGTGTGTGTGTGTGTGTGTGTACACATATATATATTCTAGTGTACATATTCTAGTGTACTTTAAAAATAACAGCACTGTTATGTACTGGAAAATCTGAGCCCCTGCATAAAATATATTGATAAAAATGAATGGTAGTCACATAGCCTAGAATTCTTCAAGAGAAAATTTTAGCTTTGTCAAAAAAAATAATCTCACTTTATTAATAGATATGTTTCTCAGTGTACTTCATTGTTATTTATAGGCACTCAAAATCTTTTATTAATTGGCATTGTTAGTATTGGTAACTCCCTGTGATAAAGCCCCAAAAAAATATTATTGTAAGTTTATAGCTTAAGCTATTGGAAAACTCCAATTTTATTTAAAGAAAATTTGTGAAATAAGACATTTAGGAATGGAATAATTATTTTTATTTATTTATTTTTTTATTTAAAAAAAATAAGTTTATTTCTGAGAAGAGAGAAAGCATGAGTTGGGGAGGGGCAGAGAGAAAGGAAGATAGAAAGAACCCGAAGCAGGCTTCACACACTGTGAGTTCAGAGCCCGATGCACGGCTCGAACTCATGAACCCTGAGGTTATAACCTGAACTGAAGTCAGATGCTTAAGTGACTGAGCCACCCAGGCACCCTTGGAATAATTATTTTTAAATACTTGTTCTGAAATTTACAAATTGTTCAGAAAACAGTGTACTATATAGGAACATTGGCAAAAGAGGTGAATAGGCAGTTAAAACTAAATGAAATACAATAGTCTAAGAAAGTCATAATTTGAGAATTTAATTTAAAATTAAGACATTTCTCACGTATCAGATTGACAAAGATGATGTTGGGGGACAAAATTCATGACCCCTTCAAGGGCCTTCTAAGTTGGACTAAGAATCAAATTCACGTGGGACAAATTAATAGAAGAAAATCAAACTTAATTTTGTACATATGGGGAATCCACACAGATGTGAAATTCCAGACAGTGAGGCAATGTGATGAAGTGTATATGACATCCTGGGTTAAGGAGACGGGTAGGGGTCTGGGGATACAAAGGAAAGAGAGCATTAGCAGAAGAGAGGAGATAATTGGAAAACATAGGTACCCTACTATGCAGAAGAGTTTCTTAAGTAAAGAGGAATCTCCCTTAATAGCTTCTCTCTTCCTGATGTAGGTTCTCCTTTCCAATGTAAATTTAAGCAGTTGAAGGGAAGGTAAAAAGAGCTTTTCCCCGAGTCTGCTGGAGTATGATTGCTTTTATCCCAAAATAATATTTTCGCCAAAATGGGCCATCTTGGGGTAACCGGCCTTTGGCTTCTTCATGATTCTACTCCAAGGAATCTGTGCTTTATCCGTGTTTGTCCACGGTTAAAAGCATAAATGTACATAGGTTTTTCACTGTAGCTGGGTAATAGGAAAATAGATTGTAGGTAGGTAATCTACATGGAAGTCCCTATGATGAGATGGAAGTTGCTACAAGAGAACTTGATACTCCAGTTTTTAAAAATGAGATAAAGTTACATAAACAGATAGTGAAATGTAGTTGTTACCTCGTTTTCATTGTTTAAACTCTAGAACATACATATGTACACATATTCTAGTTTATTGTATATGTGTGTGTGTACGTATGTAATATTCCATTTGTATAAAGTCACAAAAGATAAATGGAAATAAATAGGTGTTATGTGTTTGTGCAAAGCTCAGAGGGTTACTGATCGATCTCTCACCGCCTCTAACTCTGGAAATGAATGGGTGAGCCCTGGTGCACTGCTGTGGCCAGCTGCTCCAGCCCAGGGAATCCCAAAGGGGCTGGACACATTGGAGGCATACCTCCTGGATGGGTTTGCCAATACTGTTGGCGAACAAACTCAGATAAACTCATCACAAGAGAAGCCGATAACACAAGAAGTGAGAAATTAGAAAAAAATAGAGGGAGGAATTTATTTTAGGTGCTGGCAGCCAGGAGAGGTGGCAGGCTCAAGCCTGAGCAACTGACCTCTCCACCCACAAGATGGACACCTACTAGAGTTTTATAAGGAGAGGGTTTGGGGCTATTGTGCAAGAGAGCAGGCAGAGAACACATGATCAGGGGTGAGGGTCAGTAGGTGTTCAGCCCATGATCATGGGCAGGGAACAGGACTTGTGGAGTGTGGTTCTCTAGGCATTCTGTTGGTATCAGGGTTCTTCTGGCCTGGCAGTTGGCATGTTCCAGTCATTGTAAAAAAAAAAATCTTTGTCAGTGCATTAAGAGCTTACAATAAAGAATGAGAACAATGGATTTCAATTTAAGCTTGAGTTAAGCACTGTTGTCTATTTCTGGTTTTCACTGTTGGAGTCTGTAGTTGAGCAAGAGGGATCACTGACATAGGCATCCCTGTTTGGTGTCATAAAAACCATTTTATAGATTTATATAGAAAGTGGAATTTGGTGATGGCTGAATTTTCACCTACACATGGGGGGAAAGGAGTGGAAAGTTTGCATGTACTATTTTACTTTAAGAATTAACCAATTATATGTGCACATATACAATTTTTGTAATTTAAAAATGGAGGAAGAAACCACAGTTTTTTTTTTAATTTTGCTTTTTATAAAGTGGCTACAGTGAATAGTGACATGTTATCCTAGGTAAAAAAAAAAAAAAAGTTTTCAAAGCATTTTCTCACTTATTATTTATTTATGTATTATTTATCTTTGCGGGAGATGACGAGTGAAAAATATCTTTTAGAGTAATCTCTCGGGGGATTCTGCAGCTTCTGGGGGTGTCCCGTCAGTACTGACTCCTTGAGTGGAAGCAATCTGATCCTCTTGAAACTCAAATTGAGAGTGAGAACTTTCTTATCTTTCGTATGCCTTTCACTAAAAATAGCTATTTCATTTTCAACACAACTAGAAGGTAACTGAAAACTTTCACTGGTGCTAAGTCACTGCCAGAAAAAAACTAAATCTGTTTACAAATTGAAATACCAGAAGTAGAGGCATTTAAATATGAGTAGCAGAAGCAGATTCTGAAGAAAATGCTGAACATGATCATTAGCAGCAGTGTATGCATTTACTTACTCCTTCCAACAAAGCAACTTTTGATGAGCACCTACTGAGTCACAGGGACTGTAATCAATGCCTACAGTACAAAGATGAATAGAGGCCAATTCCTGCGCTTACGGAAATGATAGTCTGTTAAGAAAATGCACTTCTAAATAGATACTTATGAGGAATAAAACAACAGTAGGTGTGCAAAAGGCAATGTGGACACAAAGGAGGGGGAAATCAGAGCCAACTGGGCAAGCTGGACCAAGCTTCACATGGCACTGTTTGGAAGGATACAAGGGAGTTCCCTCAAGGGGGGGAGCCTGCAGTTCGGTTGAACTCTTGCCATGCTTCCTGCCCAAGCTAGATTACATTTTCAACTTTGCTTATGAAAAAGTAGGAAGATGAGGAATTGGGTAGAAAAAGCAAGAATAGCTATAATGGACACTGTACAATGAATGCAGGGCAGCAGACACTGTCCATATCTCCTTGACACTCTCATTGTCTGATGATTGTGTACTTGCATGCGACTGAGGGCTTTTTCTGATGGATTTAGCCATCATGGGGAAAGCTAGAAGTGCTGGAATAATGAGACCCCACTTGGCATCCTTCAGTTACTGGCAGGTGACAGTTAGGAGATAAATACACTTAGTTTTTGACCCTCAAATAGGACAGGTGTGAGGCATGTCTCCACCATCTCCCAGAGGCCTCCAGTGACCCTGAGCTGAACCCTAGGTGCCCATGATGGTGACTTTCTCACTGATTCACCCTGTACTGGTGTTCATACCTTCTCTTTCTCATTTCTCTACTTCCCTGGTGATGCTTCCTGTGATCATCATGATAATAAACGACATGGACCAAAATTCCTGTCTCAGGTCTGATCCTGGGGAGCCCAGTTTAAGACTTTGGGCCCTGGACTAGCTGTATGGGATGAGGAAACAAAAAAAGCTCCCATATCTCTCTGGCTTAGGAGACAGATGGATGGCAGCACCAGTTAGTGAATAGACAGTGTCTTTCACTGCCTAGGGGTGTTTTGTTCAGTAAAGATCCTGCCCAGCCAGCGCTGAGGAGTACATGAATGTTGTTATTATCTGAACTCTCTGCAGAGTTACAAGCCTATGTGATAATAGGTTGTACTGGCATCAGTATCCTAATTTTGCTGATTTGTTAACCTCTCCCTGTGCATCTGCAAGACTTTGGCCCCTCTTCAGTGTTTCCCACTTCAGTCTGTATCATTGTCCTTTTCAGATGTCACTCAGGCGCTTTCAGGTTTGGACTGCTCCTGGCCTCGCCGAGCTCTGCCGTTGAGTGCTTCTCCCACAGCCTTCGGCACCTCTGTCAGCTATACTGTTGACGGTCTACTCTAGACACAGGCTTGCTTCCTCAGCTCCTGCAACTCAACACTGTGCCCTGGACCATGTTAATCTGCCTAGTGCTGCTGTTTGGTGCTTTGCTTGGTGCTTTCAGTGTGCATAAAGCCACAGCTATTAAACATATCCAGGAAATGGCACGGAGGAACTTCCCTTTCTCAGTGCTATGCTGTTATAAGGGTGTCACAGTAGCGTTACTGGGCCCGAAAGAGTGACCGTTTTAATGAAATAGATCCTTCAAGTTTATGCGTAGATGTTGTATCCTAGGATTACACATTTTATTTTATTTATTTATTATTTACCATTATTATTTTTTAAATACAATTTATTTTCAACATACAGTGTAGGATTACACATTTTATACCAAAGTGGCTGAGTTGGTTAAGGGTTGAGGTAATACCTGTTGTAGACTCTAAGTCTAAAGTTCTCTTTTGGCCAGCAAAAGCGGACACAGGATTAAAGTGAGAGATCGCTAATGTCCGGGAAAAGACAGGAGCCCCGAATAAGGGTCCTTGCCCAGTATTTATTCACATTAGAAGGCTTGAACACATGATGGGCATGCCCAAAGAGTCAAAGAAAGTGTGAACATTAACTTGGGGATGTGAGGGAAGAGGGGGATTTTGAAGATATACAGTGTTTGGGGTTTGGGTCAATATAAAACAAAACCCTGGTGCTGGGCAGATGGGTAGATGGTTGTTAATGGCAGACAGGAGGCTCCCTGTCTGTTTACCTTAGCTAGCCTAGGGGATGAGACAGATAGGGGGAATAACCTCAGGGTTAACAAGGCACCTTTTCTTTTGTTAACCATCTCTGCTGTGGGCTGCTTTGCCTGCAGTGCAAAGCATAGTCCATAGTCCAATTCGCCAGTTTACCTAACTTGGCCCTAACCTCCTGTGAAAACAGCTTTTCTGTACAGTACTGTATTGGGAGTGCTTCCACCCTGAATATCTAATCTTGTTTATTTCATACACCTATGTATTGGACACCTTTTCACCATTCCTATTTTAGGCCTTTGCCTCTCTCTATTCTGGGGGCTCTGCACCCCCTTTCTATTTTAGGGTGCTTTTCCACCTCCCTATTCCTGGCGTCTTTGTACCTCCCTATTCTCTGGGTGCCTTTGCACCCCCGTATTCTTGGGATGCCAATCTGGTTTGCCCACATTCAGGTGTGAGCATTCTATGACGTTGTATTTCTTTATGCCTTGTTAACCCATTGGTGTAACCCCAGGGTATTCCTAAGCTTATCCCCCACAAATACCCTTCTAGGTTTCCTTGCAACTTCCCTTCTACTCTAATACTTAGCCCAAATTACTTTTTAGCTTATTAGGTTCAAATCTTCAGGATGAATTGTATTTTAGAACAGTAGACTTTGTCTTTAAAACTGTGCTTTCTGTAGCTCCTCAAATTTCATGACCATGAATGTTCATGTGTTGGTTGATAATGGAGAGTTTCAGTTTACTAATTTTGTTTTTATTAGGAAATCCTTAGGCTTCTCTGTAAGTTAGACGTAAATAGATACTGAACGATATCATTTCAGTCCTTCAGTCATGAAATGTAACAGAACTTTTTTTTTAACTTTATTTATTTGTTATGAGAGAGGATGAAAGAATGGGAGAAGGGCAGAGAGAGGGAGACAGAATCCCAAGCAGGCTCCATGATGTCAGCTGCGGGACCTGACATGGGGCTTGTGAGATCATGACCTGAGCCAAAATCACGAGTTGGTTGCTTAACCTACTGAACCACCCAGGTGGCCCAGTGTAGCAGAATTTTGATTTGAACCAGCTAGAACCTAGTCTACCTAGCATCTTAGGTACTTTATTTTAAGTATGATTCAGTCTCATTTTTTGTTACGGAAGTGTAAATGTTTGTTTTTATGCTTTCACATTTTTCAGAAAGTTAGACTATTTTATTATATTGACTTCCTGATTACTTCACTAACGTTTATAAACAAACAGATAAAAATCTAAAAACTATCTCTTGGGGCCTGGAGAAACTATGATGGTCAAAGAGTATGGTTACTTTGAAGGCAAAATGAGGAAAAGGGAAGAGCTTAAGACATATTTATTCTGAGTCTAATTTGTACTTTGTTATTAATGCAATACAAATACACATAAATGATTTTTTAAAAACGGAGAATTTCAAATGTATACAAAAATACAAAAATAGTATAATGAATATCACATACCCCTCACTCAGCTCTAGCAATTATAATCATTACCATCTTATTTCCTCTCCATACCAACCCACTTACTATCTTTAATTGTTTTGAAGCAGATGCTAGAAAGTATATCACTTCTTCTCCAAACCTTTCAGCCTGTGTTTAAAAAACAAAAAAACACTCCTTTAAAACAACACAGTTCCACTGCCACCCTAGAAAAAGTAATATTTTCTTAAAATCATAATGTATATAGTTCTTATGTCTCCCAGATGATCCTGTAGCGTTCCACTATTTTTTTAAATAATTAATTTGAAATGAACAAGACTGTACATTGGTATTTTTAAGTGGTATTATTAAATCATATTTCATCTATAGATTCTTACTAAAAGATTCTCTGCTTCTTTCTCTGCGTTTTTGTCTTATTTTGAAGAAACAGGATCTTTTGTCTAGATTTTGTTGATAATATCCCCATGATATTGCTTAAAATGTTTCTCTGTCCCTTGTGGTTTCTGTAAATCAACAGTTAGATCTAGAGAGCTGCTCATAATCAAGTTTCATTTTTTTTCCAGGATGTCTTTTTTTTAATGTTTATTTATTTTTGAGAGAGAAAGACACAGAGCACAAGCAGGGAAGGGGCTGAATGAGAGGGAGACACAGAATCCGAAGCAGGCTTCAAGCTCTGAAGTGTCAGCGCAGAGTCTGACACGGGGCTCGAACCCATGAACCGCGAGATCATGACCTAACCCAAGTCTGATGCTTAACTAACCTAGCAACCCAGGCACCCCTAGTGTTAGGTACTTTTATCAAAAGGTACATAATGGTTTGGTTGCTTCACATTTATGGTGTGCGATACTAGCAGCCATTGATAATCTCTGTGTTAATTGTTATTGTTTGGAAAATAGTGATATTCTATCTTTTCTTCTTCATTTATTAGTTGGAATGTTTCTGTAAAGGGGACTTCTCTGCATTACCTATTTCATTACTTTGAAAGATAGTCCATGTAGTAAAAGCACAATAAACGGTTCAATTTCTTTCCAAAGAAAACAATTTTCAGAAAAAGTGAATTGGTTTCCTAGTCTCTTCAAAAGGTTACCAGCTGATTTTTAAATTTACATTACTTGTCTGTTCTGGTATCACTGTGAATGTATGGATTTAAATATATGTAAATATAATTGATATATTTCAGTCCCTTTTTTTTTAACTCATACTAATACTCCTGACTTTTCATCTTTATCCAATGTAAACTTCCTCACATTGGGTCTTCAATCCTTTTTTCGCTTTTGACTTCTAGTCAAATTTGGTTTATTTCCAGTTTATACCAAAATATATTCCCGGCAACTCCTCAGATCATTATTTCACAATCTCATAAGCCTTATGCACTGGTGTCTTTCCAGAAGCTGCAAGGAATCTGGAAGTCGAGTGGTCCATCCCCTTGGCCCAGGATTGCAGTTAGAATTTGCCCTGATAGACTGTTTGTTTTGTTTTGTTTTGTTTTGTTTTGTTTTGTTTTGTTTTGTTTTAAAAAGCTGTATTTATTCCATTTAATAAACTCTCCGGGCACCTGGGTGGCTCAGTTGGTTAAGTATCTGACTCTTGATTTTGGCTCATGGTTCGTCAGTTCAGGCCCCACTTTGGGCTGTGTGTTGAGAACTGTGGAACCTTCCTGGGATTCTCTCTCTCTTTCTCTCACTGCCTCTCCCTCACTCATGCACACATACACACTCTCTCTCAAAATAAATAAATAAAGAAAAAGAACTCTCCTGTTCTAATACTGTTCATTTATGAAAAACATGGTAGGAACAGAATGCTTTCTTTCCGATTAATTGGCAAAATACATTGGCAATCCTGTTATTCCCCCAAGTTTTTGGAGATGCTACTGATCTATGAAATCCAAAGTCTAGAAACCAGTGGCCTGTAAAAGACTAATTTTGCAGGTTATCAACAACTGTTAACTGGGGGAAAAAAAACAAACTTCTGTGGTCAAATGTTTGGGAAATGATACTACAGAATTTCACATGCGTGTGTAAAATAAACTTTGATAGGGCTACGTAGAACTTTGATTGTGGACTGCCAGTGTGTATTCCTGAGATGTGGGTATAACTTCTTCTTCCTGATTATTTATTCATTTAAAACATTTACCCTTCATGACTAGCATTTCCTAGGAGTTAACAGGAAAGTGGGAGGTAGCATATATTTCTCATTTCTGTATTTGGACTGATACAATTAAAACAGTAGTTTCTGAGAATTTTTTATATGGTTAGCACCCTCCAAGGTGTGTGTAGAGAAAACAGATGAGACTTGACACTCCATCCTAAATCTGAACAAATTTCCAAGCTGATCAGAGACTTTGCTTCCTAGAACCTCAGATCCCTAGAGTTGACACATAAATTCTTTCATAACTATTGAGTGTTCACATATAAAGAACATTATATGGGGACCTAACCTCTCCTTCTGTAATTTAGATTTTATTAATTTATTCAACTCATTTTAGGATAAAGAAGACAGAACCATATCCCTTGCAATCTTTTACCACAATTTATTGTTTTCCTTATTTATATCCCTTCCCATTTCTATATTCTTGTAATTTCATTGATTTTTTTTTACGTGAACTTTTTCATTTAAAAAAAAAAAATTAAAAATGTTTATTTTTGAGAGGGGGAGTGGGAGGGAGGGAGCGAGCGAGCAGGGGAGGGGCAGAGAGAGAGGGAGACATAGAATCTGAAGCAGGCTCCAGGTTCTGAGCTGTCAGCACAGAGCCTGACGCGGGGCTTGAACTCACGAACTCCGAGATCATGACCTGAGCCAAAGTCAGACTCTTAACCGGCTGAGCCACCCAGGTGCCCCAGAACTCTTTTGATCTTTGACAGTTTTGTTAAGAAACTCAGAGACACATGCGTTTATTGACGTGTACGTAGAATGTGTTTTTATGTGTGCATGCACATGGGTATCAATTTGGTGAGTAGAGTAGTCTTGCTGTCTTTGACCTTCTAGGTATTAACATACCTTTTAAGGCTCCTTAGTCTTCTTGCTGGTGGAAGACATTTTCATACATGGTGGAGACCGATGAAGGACAGGTTGCCTCTCAGGTCATCACTATTTCTTTTTAATTGTCCCCTGTCTTACTCTAATATCCGTCTGGGTATTATATAGAAGTTTCATTGGTTATAATTCATTTTGGCCTCTGATGCTGCTTTCCATGCTAACCTACCATAATGAAACTGATGCCCTGACTTGTGTTGCACTGTTACTGCCTTCAAGCATACTGAGCACAGAGAGTTAATTCTCACTTATTATTAAGCCAAATCAGTTACATCTGTCTAACAACATTGTGGGAAACATTTTGCTTTAATAAGACCATCTCTTTACAAATACTTTAACTCTCCTATATGTGTGGACTTATGCGTAAAAATGTATATCAGTCTACTCTACCTCTCCTTAATAATGATTTTCTAAAAAAAAAAACAAATCTCAAATTTCCTGTTTAGGACATTCTACTTGATGGTTGTTAGGGTGTAGTGCTTCTCAAACTTGAGAAATAAACAGGCACACATAAAAGGAATAAAAAATCCTATGGTCAACCAATGCTGACAAATTAATTGTATTACAAGTTACTTATATAAGCACAGATATAAAACAAAGAGCACACATTTTGTGGTTAAAAGGCTTATAGATCTATAATGCGAAATAATATTTTCAAATTAAATGGAACATAAATACAAAAAAACAATAGAATTCAGATGTACAACCTTAATGTGACTGCTGATGCTGTTTTGGATAAATTGGCTTTTTGTAATGTGAATATAATCCAAGCTGTAGTAATACATGTGTTTTTTATTTACAGTATGCCTTTTCTATATATATTGTGAAGGCTCACTTATTTCACTGCTTTTCTCTATTAAAACCTTTGCAAAGTACTCATGTATATGGATGGTCCCTGACTCAGAATGGTTCAGCTTATAATTTTCCGACCTGATGATGGTGTGAAAGCAATATGAGTCAGTAGAAGCTATACTTCAGATTTTGAATTTGGATCTTTTCCCAGGCTAGCGACATGCAGAATGATAGTTGTCATGCTGGGCAGTGGCAGTTATGCAGTCATGAGGGCCAATGACCAATACGCTTAGAACCATTCTGTTTTTTATGTTTAGTACAGTGTTCAATACATTACACGAGTTAGTCAATATTTTAAAGTGAGCTTTGTGTGAGATGATTTTGCCCAACCATAGGCTAATGAAAGTATTAAACTATGATGTTTGGGAAATTAGGTGTTAGTAAATGCATTTTTGACTTAAAATATTTTCAACTTGGAGTGGGCTATTGGGATGTATCCCATTGTAAATTGAGGAAGGTTCGTACAGCATAACCGAGTTTTTACCATCAGGTAGTCTCATGTTTTTGCGTCTGCCTGCACCCGTTTGAAAGGTCTAGTATTCTATGATGTTTTCATTATCCAACAAAGGCACAACTTACCAAGTTGAAGATGAAACTGTAGTTCTAATCTAGAAAACTGTTGTTCATTTAAAATTATCACTGAGAAAGACAAGTGGCCTCAGAAGTGGCAAAGAATTTAATACAAATGTAATACGTGTGCAAGTGTAATGACTTCATTCATGTTATCATCAGAAGAGACCTCATGGGGAAACTGCATGCTTTAACAGCCAAAGAAATCTTCAGTGCACATATACATGGGCCTGGAAATTACCCAGCAGTACTTGCTTAAAGGTATTCATTCAAATCATTCTAAGAAGCTCATAATAACTGCTTTAGATTATCTCCGGGTTGAAGTCTGTAGATACAATGTTTCCTTTTTTTTCCTTGCTGTTAAAAAGGAAAAACAGTTGTAATTTTTCAGTGTGCTTATTAAAACAAACAAAAAATTACAAACAAAATATTAATTCAGCTATTTTGACTAGTGTGATTGTGGTATTAGTTAATTAATAAAATTTCATTCAATATTTAACAAAGAATCACTGAGTTTCTAGGACACAAGCGTTTGTCCTAAAATCTTTCCTTATCAGAATCTTCTAACATATTCATACTTACTGCATTCTAAACCTAAAGCAAAATGTATAATGCATGTTTCAAAAAGAGTGGTGGGAATAACTGCACGTTGAAGTTAAATAGAATGAGTGAATCAAGTGTATCATAAAAAGCCTTTACTAAATGAGTATTATATGCCAGTCACTATCCCATACTTCAGCCATGTTTAATGTCAAATATTTCCTTAAGTGAGAAAAATAAAGTAAATGAGTATCTGCCTATATCAACAATAAGATAAGATCTTTAATGATCGCAGAATACAAATCTATAAATGCATTAATGTAACCCAAGATGAAACTAAAAAACTGCCCATTCAGTAAAATAAGTGAAAAAAGATTTGCATGGAGGTACAGGGCCAAAGGTGAGGTTAACACATTTGTAAAGAAGACTTGTCAAAATGAAGGAAAGGTAATTGAGTCATAATCCTATTATTTCAAATGTGATCTGTACCATTCAAGACTCTCTGACTTGTTCTGTGGGAAGGGCACCTAGAATAGAAACAAGATCAAAACAATTTGGAAATTATGAATGTGTTTCCTGAAGAAAGGGCGTGATACTTCCAACCAGGAAATACACACAGGAGTTTGCTTTCAATCTCATTACCATTCCAGAAATGGTCTGTTCTGTATTTAAGAGTAATCACTAACTGAATGCAACATGGAGTGGCGAATAGTATTTTTAGAAGTTAATAGCACAAGGAAAAAAGTAAATGACATTGCTGCTTGCTAGCAATAGGCATGTGTCCCATCATATGTTTCAGTAAAATAACCAGGGAAGCTAATGTCTTGCTGTTCTTGCAACATTGTTTCCAGCCCTTAGCTAATACTGCTACAAAAGGGCAAAGCTGGTTCTGTTATACCACAAAATAGTACCTATTAAAACCAAATAGATGCCAGAAAGAAAAGACAAATACATAGATAATTTGGTTATGGCTTCTCTCCCAGAGGGAGAATTCCAGAATCCTGAAAAATCACATGACCTTGACACACTTTGGTTAACTGTGACATAACGAAACCAACCACATCTACCAAACAGAACACAATGAAACTAAGATTGGATAAGAAGCTATCCTGGCTGTAGTAACACCAGAATGTACTTATTAAGAGTTGGCTCTGGGGGTGCCTGGGTGGCTGAATCCGTTAAGCATATGACTTGTGCTCAGGTCGTGATCTCGCAGTCTGGTGTGTGGGTTGGAGCACTGTGTCAAGCTCGGTGCTGACAGCTCAGAGCCTGGAGCCTGCTTCGTATTCTATGTCTCCCTCTTTCTCTGCCCTTCTGCTGCTTGCGCTCTGTCTCTCTCTGGAACAATAAAGAAAAGCATTAAGAAAAAATTGAATAACAAGAAAAGAGTTGGTTCTGAGGCCAAATTGCCTGCATTCAAATCATGTGCCTTCTACTTTATGTACTCCATACTCTCAAGCAGGTTATTCCCCCTGCCTTCTATGTGCCTCAGTTTACTCACATGAATAAAGGGGATTTTAAGAGTATGAACCTCATAGGATTGTTTTGAAGAGTAAATGAGTAAGTTACTTTGAATTGTGTCTGGCGTATTACTCTTAAGTTATTATCTCAATACTATATTTTCTCTCTTTATATTTAGGAAAAAATAAAATTTATTAAACATACTTGGAATAGCTTGGTAAGAGTACTGTATAGTTTATTAGTTGTGCTGCCTTTTGGTATATTAAAAACAAAACCACCTATGCCCCCACCAAAAAAAAAAATATTTCCTGTTTGTTTTAAGATAGTTTTGTCCGTTCGTAATATCTAAAAAAGCGTTTAATTATACTAAATATCAGGTTTGTAATAATGTAGATTGCAACTGTGATAATGTAATTTCTGGTTTTAAAATCGTTTGAGTAACATTTAGAAGCTAAATAAATTAGGTAATAAATTAACTAATAAGATCCACTCTCTATTTGGAAATTAGCCACCTCCAGGTTGAATTCATATGTTACAAATGTGGGGGGAAAAAAAGAAATACTTTCTACAGCCCTGTTCTTTTTTTTTTTTTTTTTTTAATTTTTTTTTTTTCAACGTTTATTTATTTTTTGGGACAGAGAGAGACAGAGCATGAACGGGGGAGGGGCAGAGAGAGAGGGAGACACAGAATCGGAAACAGGCTCCAGGCTCTGAGCCATCAGCCCAGAGCCCGACGCGGGGCTCGAACTCACGGACCGCGAGATCGTGACCTGGCTGAAGTCGGACGCTTAACCGACTGCGCCACCCAGGCGCCCCTCTACAGCCCTGTTCTTAATAAATATTAATTGAATGGATGAAGGTTTTCCTTAAAAAAAATTCTATACCTTTTCTCAGGAGAAAAGATTGCTAGATAATTTGCAAATAAAATAAATGGAGGGATTGTTAAATTCTCATGTAGATCAAGCAGTGGGAGGGGTTTGTGTTAAGATATTAACACATGTTACAATTAAGTCAGCAGGACTCTGCAGTACCTGGAAATCCAGAGATTTTCAGTACAGATAGGGTTTTTCTTAGAACTTTAAGGAAATATAATTCGCAATAGTGATTCATAAGTACTGAATTCATTGAAGAAGGATTTACCTTCATTTTTGTGCTCAGGTTTTCTTTAAAGAATTTTTTTAATGTTTATTTTTTAGAAAGAGAGAGACAGAGCATGAGCAGGCGATAGGCAGAGAGAGGGACACACAATCTGAAGCACACTCCAGGCTCTGAGCTGTTAGCACAAAGCCTGATGAGGGGCTCGAACCCACGGACGGACTGTGAGATCATGACCGGAGCCAAAGTCGGACGCTCAACTGACTGAGCCACCCAGACGCCCTTGCCCTTTGGTTTTCTTAAAGTCTCGCTACATACTGTCTTTTTATTTATCTTTAATACACTTTGTTATTGATGCATAATATAAATCAGAAAAGTGCATACTCCACGAATAAAACAACCACCACTTGGATTAAGAAATAGGAATTAAACGGGGCGCCTGGGTGGGTCAGTCAGTTAAGCGTCCGACTTCAGCTCAGGTCATGATCTTGCAGTTTGTGAGTTCGAGCCCGACGTCAGTCTCTATGCTGACAGCTCAGAGCCTGGAGCCTGCTTCTAATTCTGTGTCTCCATCTCTCTTTGCCCCTCCCCTATTCACACCCTGTCTCTTAATAATAAATGAACATTAAAACATTTTAAAAAAAGAAATAGGAATTAGTGGGGTGCCAGGGTGGCTCATTCGGTTAAGCATCTGACTCTTCGTTTTGGCTCAGGTCATGATCTCATGGTTCAAGCCCTGCATTGGGCTCTGTGCTGGCAGCACAGAGCCTGCTTGGTGTTCTCTCTTCCTCTCTCTCTGCTCCTCCCCTGCTCACTTGCTCTCTCTCTCTCTCTCTCAAAATAAATAAATAAATTTTAAAAACAAACAAAAAAAAAGAAATAGGAATTAATATATTTGATATTTACTGCAATCTCCTCTGACACTGAAAATCTAAGTTCCTAATGACATTCATGTAACTATGTATTTGGTTTATCCTGTATATAATAATTCCAAGAAAACAGTTTTCGGGTCACTTTGAGAAGACAAACTTAGCAATTAGAGATTAATAATGATTTATTCATTTATTTTATTATTATATGTTTATATAATATATATATGTCCCCTCTTGATGATCAGGCTGCTGTCAGTTACCTATCTGAAGACAGCCTATCTCTGCTGCTGTGTATTTCAGACATTGTGTCTGCTTTTTTTTTTTTTTTTTTTCTGCTGTGGCAAATCAGTTTTCTTTTTGAACTGCTTGTTCCTAGCTTTGGTTGCTGATGTGGATCTTTCATTTATTCTTCCTTTTAGGCTGTGCTCTGGCTCTAAAAATGGTTTCTCGCTGGATCTCTGCTTTCATTTCTTTTCTCCTCTATTCTTAGGCCCTGAATTCACAGTATCTTCCAGAGTTCCAGATGAAAGAATCAGTATTCAACAGAATCATGAGACTATTACAATAGGTGGTAGTGTTCGTTTTGGCCTAGTGGTTAATAGATGTGACTCTGGAATCAAACAAACCAAGGCTTATATGTACTAGCTCGACCATGAACTAAACCTTACTTTCCTCCATACCTATGTCAAAAGTTTCTGATACATGTTAGTTATTATACTGTTTCTTCTGTATGAGCACACTATGAAGATGTTGACTATGTCTACTTTGTTCAGTGCTGTTTATCAAATGCCTGCACATATTAGGTCCTGAAATATGTGTCTAAGGAATCAAGATAAAATTTATTAGGGAAAACATAGTTTCTTAAATTAGCATTCCCATCTCTTCCACAGAAAGTAATAAATGTATGCTGGAGGAAACTTGACACATTGGTTTAAAGAAATGAAAGGGGAGTAGTTTATGGTGACTCTAATAATATGATACAGATGCAAAAAAAAAAAAAGACAGAAGATATCTAGTATGGTAATAGAAATCATGCCCACACACCATCTTTGTTGACATTAAGAGTATGTTCATCTGACCAGAGTTGTGCTCCTCAGCTGTGGGAAACCGAATTTAAAATGAGACGTTGAAAAACTGGAGCCTGTGTGGTTAGAAAGCACAGGATAATTTTTGGGTCTATTAGCTGTCTTCAACTATTCAATGAGGAGCAGCTGGGTGGCTTAAGTCAGTTAAGCGTCTGACTTGTGGCTCAGCTCATAATCTCATGGTTTGTGAATTCGAGGCCCACATCAGGCTCTGGGCCAGTGCACAGCCTCCGTGGGATTCTCTCTCTGTCCCTATCTTTCTGCTCCCCCCCCCCACACCCGCCGTCTTCCTCTGTCTCTCTCAAAAATAAATAAATAAAACCTTTTTTAAAATTAAAAAAAAATATTCGAAGAGCTGTTCACTGGGAAAGGGATGAAACATAAAATTACTAGGTTGAGTAGAAACGAACGAGAGATAGGTCAGCACTCATATTTAAACCAGTAACATCCTCGCAGAAATGCTCATCAAGACCGCAGTGTGCTAGCTCAGGGGGTATCAAATAAACAAAGACCACTGATGGGTTCCAGTTCACAGCTGTGAGGAGAGAAGATGGCCGTCCTAGGAGCTTGGCAGTCTTCCTCTCTGAATTACAGCGCAGAATCCAGACATGCCTACACAGTAGTTTAAGGTACCCTATTATTTAACCTTGAGTTAGAAATGAATTAATTTTTTTTGTTTTTCTAGTTGAAACATTTAGCTGGTTTTTACTTATGGAATTTATGAAAAGAGTCAGGGGCTCTTGGAGGAAGAAAAGTTTCCTCCTTAATATAACTCAGGCAGAATCTATACGTTCTTTCCCACTGCTATGTCCCCTCTCAGCATGAGTTACTTCATCAAATGGGATGCCACAGGATGCAAACAAGGCCTCATCAGCAGAGCTGGACCTGAGGATAATAGCGGGAATGGCCCTTGGTGTGCAGGTGCCATTGACAGGGGCACTGGGCGTAGAGGGAAAAGAAAACAAACAAACAAACAAAAACTGATAAACAAAAATGGTAACCGTTAAATATGGCCAAAAATAGAAAGAGCTTCCTCTGGAAGTAAGTTTTCTTTCACTGGGGTGGGGGATAGGGGTTTTACATCTGTTTAAGGAATGCTATGAAGAGGTTTGGGGCGCAAATGAGGAACTGGAGGATATCAGGGATTTTTATAGCATCCCCACTTTATAGAGTCTCACCCCTGGAAACACTTCTTAGGGGTGATTCAGGGGCCATGTCTAGAGTGAGACTAGAACCCAGATGCCCACCACACACCACCCCCATCATTCCATTCACTCATTCACCTCTCTCTTCATGTTTCATAGTGGACTTCTGTGTCACGACGCCTTTGAATAAACTTTGTTTTCACCCCTGACGTCCTTGGTTCCTGTGTACGGTTCTCACTGGTACTTGCAGCAATTCTATTGATACTTTTCATGCTGGGTGAATGCATTGCAGTGACAGGTTCCTGTTGTACAGAACATGGTTCTCACGAGTCCACACAGAACTTAAACTCTAAAAATATTTTATTACTGTATTTGTTGATATAATAAAATTATGTTAAGCTTGATCGAATTCTAGCATGCTGGCACAGTCGAGTTAGCAAATAACAAAATGAAAGAATGATGATAAATGGGTAGGCATACTGACGTGCCTTTGTATACAGCAAACAGTAAGAAGCAGATGGGACAGTCTGAGTAACGCTCTGACGAGAATTTCTGCAGCCAACTGGTGCTGCACCTGTTAACCTGGAAGGAGATTAATGTAGGGGAACAGCTACCATCTTTCTATATTTCTTATGGCAAAAAAAGATGTTTTATTACATTCCTCGTAACTTCGCCTTGGCAATAAATTCAGGTTACAGCTTCTTTGTGGTTTCCACATGTGTCTTTTCCCACAATGACATATTGTCTTTGAAAATTACCTCTAATTTCATAATTTGGACTCTTCCATCAAGGCAGCATAAAGCTGGCTTTCTTAAATTTTGTCCTAGTTCATTGGATTTAATGATCTAGAGTGAATGTTTCCAGACCAGTTTGCTTTTGTTTATTTTTTGTTTTCTCCTCTTGGGATCTTTGTGAATGGTGCCTAGCAAGGTCTTCCTTCATATTCTAAACTGTCTAAAATCCTTGGTTTTAACAATTAACAGTTAAATACTGGTTATTACCTGTAAAAGGATAACCTGTTATATCTAACTGATAATAAAAACTGATATTTATTTTTGGTTTTAACAATTAACAGTTAAATACTGGTTATTACCTGTAAAAGGATAACCTGTTATATCTAACTGATAATAAAAACTGATATTTATTTTTGTAATATTTATTCATTTTTGAGAGAGAGAGAGTATGATCCAAAACACGCAGGGTCTGTGCTGACAGCAGTGAACCCAATGCGAGACTCGAACTCACAAACCATGAGATCATGACCTGAGCTGAAGCCAGACACTGAACTGACTGAGCCGTCCAGGAGCCCCCTGATGTTAACTTTTTTAAAGCCCTGTACTTGCATCGCTATCGTAGAGATGGGCAAAATTCCTAAGCACCAAACTGGACTTATATGACTGGCTTCCTAGTTCTTTGCTGAATGAACAGAAAACATAGAAGTGGATAGTTTTACCTCTTATACATCTTTTCTAGTGCCCGTTTTGTATTAGGTATTAGTTCAGTTATGCCATTTTTTTTTTTAATTTTTTTTTTTTAACGTTTATTTATTTTTGGGACAGAGAGAGACAAAGCATGAACGGGGGAGGGGCAGAGAGAGAGGGAGACACAGAATCGGAAACAGGCTCCAGGCTCTGAGCCATCAGCCCAGAGCACGACGCGGGGCTCGAACTCACAGACTGCGAGATCGTGACCTGGCTGAAGTCGGACGCTTAACCGACTGCGCCACCCAGGCGCCCCATTTATGCCATTTTTAATAGTGGAAAACATACGTTTATCTTTTGCCTGTAAAAATGACATTTTAGTCCACAATGGTTTTTATACTCTGTTAAATTTGCATTTGGATACTAACGTAGTGTTGTGGACTTTTAAATTATTATAAAGCTTATCAATCTGAATTTTGACCTAAGGTAAAAAATGAAGAACACTAAGTATTACTTGCTATGAGAGCTAGGGTTTACAACATGGAAAGTAAAGTGGGTGGATTCACTTACAGAACTTTGTTTTTAAACTGAAACTTCTTAATTTGGGGGAAACAGGTGACGAATGGATTTCCAATATATGGGCTATGAGACAGTGGGGAGAGATGTTAAGGGTTGTGAAAGATGTGCCAGCCTCCCACAAGACTGAGACTTTAAGAATCAACGTGTGAGAAAACGGACCTGAATTTTCTCTCTGCTGCTGGAAACATGTGGTGGCCTGTGATGGCTCTGGAGAAAGCTAAAATGGCAGAACAAAGGCCATCATTCACAAGTAGTTGAAGAGTTACCCCTTCTTCATTTAGGGGAAAGACTATTACTGGGAATCCAGACTGAGAAAACACCCCATCAACAGTAAAGTGGCTTGGGAAAATGTTTTATCATAGCACATCTTGAAGTTTCTACTTAAGGCTATTCTACATGAATATTTGAAAAGAGGAGATGTCAAATATAAAAGTGCATGAGTCCCTGAGGGTTTAGTATCTTTATTTGCGTTAAGGTTTCTCATAAATAATTCTATTTTGGGATATAGGCTTAAAAGGCAGCTGCTCAGCCTTCTGGTATATATGTAATAAATGTGACTCTTTTTAATATTGAAGTTACCCTTAGGATAGTAAGTGCATTTATTTTAAAGAAATATAAAAATATAATGAATAAAATATTTCAGGTACCTCAGATCATTGCAAATTAGTCATCAAGTCTCACTGAGTTTTTCTTGGATTATATGAATAATGCCTTGGGATAGAGTGAAACTCACCAAAGTATGTTTCTGAGAACTAGGGATGGGAAAGGTTTCAGAAAGGAGAAACCCATGGGAAGAATTTTTCTACTGTCAGGTAATTCATCTTAACAGAAGAAAAGCTGATTTTCAGTCAGTTTCAGGTAATGGAAGATGTCAGAATTCCGCATTTTTTTTTTTTTTTTTTGGTACGTTCAATAGCCCACTTAACCTGCAGGAGAACACCCTAGGAATAACAAGTGAATCATAAGGTAGAGTGACATTCAAGTGCACTTGTTTTCTTCAATATTGATATTTTCCCCTTAAAATTATATGTCTAGAAAAGCTTGTCCTTAGAAGCAGTCTGTTAGGGTCAGAAAAAATAAATAATGGTGTCAAATACGAAGTTAGATTGCCTCGCCACGATTTCAGGAACTTCTGGGCTGGAGAAATGTGACCTGAAGGAAAGCTGCTACCTCAGGATGAAAGCGAGGTCTAATCAGCAGCTACGGATGTTCAAATCCTCACAGTAGTTTTATCCCATGGCCTGCCTGCTGACTATTGCTGACAGTAGAGGAATTCTTTAGCATAAAAAGATTGAGCTTCTCCAGCCTGATAATTTTCTCAGTTTATGGTGTGTGTGATGATTTTGTAACGGGGAAAATAGTTGGCGGTGGGAGCTTGATAATCCTAGAAGGGAACTTCGGGAAGTTCAATCAACCAAGTACCATCTGCAAATTGGACCGAATTCAGTGGACAACAGCAAACTTAATTGTCTGTCTAACCCCCTTGTATTCCCAGGGCTTAGTTTATAGTGCATGGTTCATAAAAGACTCTATGAATGATTCCTGTATGAGTGAATAAATGAAAGAATGCACAGATGAATGTATCTCTGGGATTTTGAGATGCTTTTGTGCCCATGCATCTTGTGTAGCCGCCTCCTGTCCTTCTGAATTCATAAAGAGATGAGTTTATGTATTTGTTTATTTTCTGTAATGTCTGATCTAAAAACGCTAGAACAGGTAATGCTAGCAAATAGTAAGTATAATGAATGAAAAATCAGAAGACTAAGGACAAATAATTTAAACATTCTAAGTTCCCACTTGCATATGGGGCTTATAATACTTGCTTTCTCTGCTTCTGGTGTGCTGTCCAAGAATATGGCCCCATACTGTATACGGCCATACTGACTACAGTCTCCAGTGTCTGCCTCGCCATGCACAGTGCAGACATTGTGATCTCCCTAAACACACAGGGCATTGAAGCGGATAAGCACATGGATTGTTGTTTGAATTCTACCTTTACTACTTGCTATAGCTCCATAATGGTTGCTCATCCGTAAAACTGAGTTCCTATGATGCCTATTTCCCTAAGAATTAAATAGCTAATACATGCAAAGAGCCTGGAACTTTGGCTTTGTTCTGAGTGCTCACTAAATCTTAACTGTTACAGTTGCTCTTATTCTTATTACGTATTTGTTCTTGTACCTTATTTGAACCCATAGATGACCACCACTGTCTGCATAATGAAATCTACGTCCCCTAAATGGAATACAAGTTTCTTAAAACCCAGCCCCCGGTTATGGGCTCCTGACTGCACATCTTATACACTGTAGCAGTGCCGGCCCATCTGTAATTCCTCCCGTGCCCTGCCGTATTTATACCTCTGCACCTTGGCACAGGCTGTTTACTCGGTCTAGAATACCTTCCTGTTGCCCTGACAAACTCCTGTCTACCTCTCAGACAGCCAAATGGCATGGTCATAGACCGGACCTTATGACGTTAGGTAAATAACATAAGAAGGCTTGCTTCTGCTTTCAGTCAGACCTCCTCTAATGGGTGTTTCTGGGGCCATTTGACAAGGTGACCTCCTTGTTGCCAACCGTGCTAAGCCTTTCTTTCAGGGGCATATTCCACAAGGGTGGGGTTTTGATCGCTTTTGAATTTGCAGTTAGGCTGATTTTTCAAACCTGTTTGGAAAGTGGTAGAGACTGAGCCACGTTCATCTCAGTCTGGTAAGAATGTATTATAATCATCTGGGTTTGTAGAAGATGTTTCTTTACTCTTTACCATTGTGTTTCACATCCCAAGGCTTTTCTTCACCTTAAAACATAAACTGAAGTAGGCAATATTTTGAATGTGAAGGAGAAATGGGAGACAGTAACGTGATGGTGGCATGATGGGGAATGAAACTCTGTGAGAACTTTCGAAACAAAAAGGAACCCCTTTGCTAATTTCACATGTATTGTTAAGAGAACAACAAAGTGTCCTTGGGTAGTTCCCTGCCTCCCAGTAATTACCATCTCACATTGAGGCGAACTTGGGTGCTGCCAGATTTTCAGTGGGAATCAAAAATATCCATCTGTCTTTCTGTGCCTCTGTTTATCTTTTTATCTATCATTCACCTCTCTCTCTCTCTCTCTGTCTCTCTCTCTCTCTCTCTCTCTCTCTGTGTGTGTGTGTGTGTGTGTGTGTGTGTGTGCGTGTTTAGGGGTTTAATTGAAACAATGGTGGGGCATCACAACTTCAAAGTTAGTGTTTTACTTTCTATACAACTTTAGGTTCCAAAGAAAGGCAGTAGTTTGGAGCATTTTAAGTTCCATTTACTTTTGCTCAGTTTGTTAATTCAATACACTGTAGAAAGATTTAAAATAGTTAAAGCACTTCTTTGAAAGAGTTCATTTTGTGAACACAAAGACATGGTTTAATGAAAAGGACCCATATTTTCCATTTGTTAAATGTTGAGATAAAACTTTTCTTCAGCTCTTTTAAAATGAGGGAATTTTGAGCAACCTCCTTGTTAATTTTGTCACCTCTAAAATTAAGATAATTATAACTATTTACCAAGGCTGTTTTGATGTATCGTAGAATTTTTAAAAATGTAAAATACTCCATAAATATTGTTGTACTTAACATTTTTGTAAACATGCTTTCTGGAAAATAGTGAAGTGATAGGTAACATGGTTCCCATGTTCCCATCCCATGTCAGTTTTACATTGTAGTTTAACCTTGGTCAAGTTATTTAAATATTTTTAACCTCATTTGCTTCTCCAGAATAAAACATTCTATTTAGCTTCCTTAGAATTTAGAGATAATGGAATTAGCAAATACCTCCTTAGCAACTGAAATACTCAGTGCCTATGCATTTAGTAGAAGCAACACAGATAATATTAAGAAGGTAGAGAGAAAGAGAATGAACATGTGGGAGCAACCTACTATATTCCAGATTTCATTCTCACTTAATTGGATGATCCATGCTGAAGCTCTTCCATAACGCTCAAATGAAAGGAATGTCGGTTCTCTTTGTTTTGCTAAATTAAATTGAGTATGCTGCTAAAGCCCCACCTCCCAGGGCAGACATATATACAACCTGTTATGTTTTGGACTCCAGTCCCTTTCTGGAGTTTCACAAGAATCTGATAGGCCTGTGTTGCATCCAGAGAACAGGGAGAGCACCACTGTAGCCGTTAATCCAACACTGTCTAAACATTTTGAGTAATTCATAGGAGGATGAGACGCTACTCTCTCCCCCCTCTACCAGATAAAAGTGAAGGGATACTTTCTCATTGGCTATTCTCAAGGCCAAGAAGGATTTTTAAGAACCGATATGTTCTCTTGCTCTCTGTCAGTTTTGAGTGAGGTTTCATGGTTCCCTTAAAATGTTCAGGAACGTTTCTGAAAGAGCTAGTAGTAGAACAGTAAGTAACTAGTTGTGTGTCTTAGTAAGACCAGATTTAGGATACAGTTTTGTAACCGGTAAAATGAGGAAGACAAATTATATTGCACATGTCCTTAGGTCAGTTACAGTGGAAACAGCTTAGGAATCTGTTTTTCCTCTAAAACATGTTCCTGGACAAGCGTTTTTACTCTTCCCCTCATATTTTTAGGTACTCCCCTACTCCTCCCCCTTAACTGAGTACCCTCATTAGAGGCCTGGGCAAAATGTCTCATTGTTGGAATTATAATATTTCAATAGGTTACATTATCTTCATTTTCTCATTTCCCAGGGCACTTTGAAATGTTATGATAACATGAAAAATGTATGACTTTCCCCAATGAAAAGTTAATTAACAATTGCTTTTATTCTTTGAAGAATAGCTTCATGGCTAAATTGTTACTACATACTGTTTTTTGTTTGTTTGCTTTTTCTCATTTAGATGGTTAAATAATGGTAAATTAGATCATCTTTGGTCTCATGCTACATTAGACTATTCCTTGGCAACCCAGGTACATACTGTTTTCATTTTTTGGTGATTATTTTTGTTTAATTTGTGATTCCATGAATGAGTAAATGCAATTTGAATGACTTCCATTAAGAGTCATTAAGAAGGAAACCAGCTTCCAATGATGTCATGAAGCCAGTTTTAAAATAGAGATGTGCATTTTTATAGAAGTAAAGCAGGGAGGAAAAAAAATGAATGAATACAACTTGACTTTTGAGATTTTTTTTTAGAATCTTGAGTTAGGCTGAAGGCCGGATTTGTAATTCTTCGTGTATATGATTTCTAAAATTTGCTTAAGGAAATCTGGATGGATTTTTCAAAAGGCAATTAAAGGTTTGCAGTTGAAAAATTATCCTCCTTCGTAAATATTGGTGACTATAATGGTTTCCCAACATGGGGGATATGCTGGACGATATATATAGAACTCCAGCTCCAGGCAAAATTAAACTTGTGTTTTTCAAAGATACTGGGATTAGCTTATTTACCAATTTGTCACTAATCTGTTAAAGCAGCAGCATTTGAAAAATATGTAAACCTTAAATTCTAAGCTTAGAAACATCCTTTCCTGCATATTCTTTTTTCTTAAGTTTATTTATTTCTTTTGAAAGAGAGAGGGAGGGAGCGTGTGCACATCTGCATAGCTCTGAGCAGGGGAGGAGCAGGGAGAGAGGGAGAGAGAGAATCCCAAGCAGGCTGTGGGCTGTCAGTGCAGAGCCCAACATGAGGCTCGATCTCACAAACCATGAGATCATGACCTGAGTCAAAATCAGGAGTCAAATGCTTAACCTGAACCAACTGAGCCACCCAGGTGCCCCCTTTCCTACATATTCTAACAAGTCCACTGATTCTCTACCTTTTTTGCTAATTGGAATTTGATGAGAACCTTTTTAACTTAAAGATGGCTTTGTTCCATCCTGGAAGATTCTGATTTAACTGGACTGGGAGAATATCTGGTCACTGGGATGTTTTAAATGTCCCCAGGTGATTGTAATATTCAGGGAAGATGGCAAAAGCAGAGAATTTGTAAACAACATGCCATTTTCTGTACAAAAGCCAGGAAATTTAAAGACTATTTAGACATAAGAATAAGCAAAAAAACCCTGTGTTGATAAAATAGGCACTTCATAAGCATATGTTTGCAGTAACACATCACTGAATATGATTGAAAAACTTAGTACAACAATTTTTTGTTAAAAAATGCCTGGAAGGATTAATTATAATGTACTAAAATCAGCAAGCCATTTGAAATAAATAGGAAAAGTCAATTAGTAGCTCATGTGTCATAATTCTTAGATAATATAAGAAACTGAAACTCAATTTGTTTGTGTGTATATATACGTATATCCACTTAGCACGAACAACAGGATATTAGCAGTTTTTTAATATAGTGCAAAATGAGTTATTTCTGTTAATAGCGATTTTGATATTTTTCAGTAAACATACATTCCTTTTGTAAGAACAAAGAAGTGTTATTTCTTAAGTTACTTTAAAAGTAGGCTATTTAGAAATTAAGGAAGTAAGGAAACCACACATTAAAATTTCAAGGATAAGAACAAAGCTGTAATGAAAGAAAATTCATAGCCTTAAATGCTGTTGTATTCAAGGGAAAAGGGAAAATGAGACAACTAAACATTAGATTTTATAAGAAATAAAAAGGCAAAAGAAGAAATATCATCAAAATATTTTATAGACAATTGCTTTCAAATATCCAAATATGAATTCTCATCTGTTGGAAAAATTTGAAACCACAGTAACAGCTTTAAAACTTTAATATTTATGTTCTAAAGCCCATGTAGGCTTGATTATGAACTTTGCAAAAAAAATAGTACATTGAAAGCTATAGACCAATCTCAGGAATACAAATGTTAAAATCCTATAAAATACAGCAAATACCACCAACAAGAGACTAATAAATTACCATCCATATATGGATTTATCTTAGAAATACAGATATGATTAATATGACATCTATTTAGGGGTGCCTGGGTGGCTCAGTCGGTTAAGTGTCTGACTTCGGCTCAGGTCATGATCTCACGGTTCGTGGGTTCGAACCTTGCATCGGGCTCTGCTCACAGCTCAGAGCCTGGAGCCTGTTTCCAATTCTCTGTCTCCCTCTCTCTCTGCCCTCCCCCACTAACGCTCTGTCTCCCTCTCTCTCAAAAATAAATAAACATTAAAAAATTTTAATATGACACTCTATTTATATCCTTCATTGTACATAAAACTTAAAGAAAAATGTGTAATAATTTTGGAAAAGTATTGATAAAAGTATTGATTTAAAAATTTTAATTTTTTTTCCCTGATTTAAGAATAGAAACAAACTGTTAGCAATGTAAAGGTAGGTGAAAGTTGATAATTGTGACAAATGATGTCTATCAAAACGATAGGAAACTCCATAATCAGTGTTGAAATATTGGAAGTGTCTCCATTAAAATCAGAAATGCAACAGGAATACTGATCAAATACTCTATTTTAATACTGTTCTGGATACACTAGCCAGTGAAATATGCCAAGTAAAAGAAATGAAGGGTGTAAGTGTTGGAAATGAAATAAAATTATTCATATTAGAAGGTGGATTGTCCAATTGAACCTAGGTAAATCAACAACAACTTTATCAGTTATATAATTGATAAAGAAACTAGAAATAATTAGATATTAATTATCTGCAAGCTTTCTTTCCTACTAGCTTGTAACTATTTAGACAACGTTTTAGAAATCAAAGCTTTCATTCTCTACAGTAGACTGGTTCAAAAGGTGAAATTATAATGAATTTATTTAGCATGGTATTTGAGGATATGCAATACTCCTGAAAAATATGAAAAGATATAAGCATACATGGACAGATATATCTAGTATCTCTTGATGAGAAGTTTAATATTTTGGACATGTATTTTTCCAATTAACTGAAAATAGAAACACATCAAACTTAAGTTGGAGAGGGACTGGGAGGGCTTTGGATTTGACAAAAGTTAGTCTAAAGTTCATCTGGCAACAATATAGATGAGGCTTAATTAGAAAATGCTAAAAAAAAAAACCTTGAAAGGTCATTTGTCCATTTACATATTAAAATGATAATAAAACTCGTACTAAAAGAATGTACAAACAGATTAGTAAAAGGAAAGAGAAAATCTCCAAGTATACTCAAGTATATGTTATAAAAATGACTTTTCACATCAGTGGGTAGAGATGGATTATGAAAGAAGTGGTTTTGGTAATCATATAAAAAGTCTGAACCCTGCTTTACATCGTGGAGTAAATTAAATTTCAGTTAGGTGAAATATTCACATATAAATAAGCTTAAAAAACCCAATGAACAGAAGAACAATAAGTAAATATTGCTACAATGAGATGATGGAAAATACTTCTCTAGAAGTGACAACAAAATCAGACTTTTAAATGGAAAATACCCCTATTGTTTTTCATCCATACTTGGAAATTGAATCTTAGAAATCAATTAAGAAAAAAATACACTACCTACTTTAAAAAACATATATGGAAGATAGAATTGATATAAAATCCAAAAGCATATAAAAAAATGTTTGACCTTGCTTGTAATCGAATAATTAAAAATAAGAATAATTTGTGTTTTTTACCTTGTACAGTCTCAGGAGACTGAATTGGTATACTTCAGGAGAGCAATTTTGTAATATCCATCCAAATCTGTAACAGGGTTCATCCACTTGACTGAGGATTTCTAGAAAATATTGAAAGAAATATTTAAGTCTGTACGCAAAGATTAAGTAACACGAGTATTTATTATTTTACAAGGAAAAATGAAAGTAAAACAAGTACTTACAAGTAAGGGACTTTTTTTTAATGGTGGTATATATTTAAAGAAGAAAAATTTCAGAAGAAACTTTGCTGGGGCACCTGGGTGGCTCAGTTGGCTAGACGACCGACTTTGGCTCAGGTCATGATCTTGCTGTCTGTGAGTTGGAGCCCCGTGTCGGCCTCTGTGCTGACAGCTCAGAGCCTGGAGCCTGCTTCAGATTCTGTGTATCCGTGTCTCTGTGCCCCTGCCCCACTTGTGCTCTCTCTCCCAAAAATAAATATTAAAAAAAAAAAAGTCAATTGCAGAGAGACATAGACTGCATAATTCCACTTTCTACCCCCTCTCCTGCTCATGCTCTGTGTCTGTCTGTCTCTCAGTAATAAATAAATGTTAAAAAAAATTAAAAAATAAACTTTTCTAAATAATTGCATTAATATAGAACTTATTCCACATACATAAATGAAATACAAAAACCAGACTGTAATGCATGGTGTGTATTCATATTATGCTATAGTATGATCTCATTTATATGTGAGCATGTATCAAAATATAAATTTTTGTAATTTCAAAATATAAAATTTTATTTGGATTCATTCATAGTTTTACTTCTGTCAGTTTTGTTTATCAGGAATCTCAAAAATGTTTACAATGAATATCGATGAATTTTAAATTATTTGAAGCATTGCTTTGAATTTATTCAAATTATGATCCATATATGATTAAAGCATACTTTTGAGGGCCCCGAGTGGCTCAGTCCGTTAAGTGTCTAACTTTGGCTCATTATCTCGTGGTCTATGGGTTCAGGCCCTGCATCAGGCTATGTGCTGACAGCTCAGAGCCTGGATCCTGCTTTGGATTCTGTGTCTCCCTCTCTCTCTTTGCCCCGCCCCTGCTTATCCGTGCTCTCTCTCTCTCTCTCTCTTTCTCTCTCTGAAATGATAAATGAGTAAACTTAAAAAAAAAAAGAAAAAAAAAAGAATGCTTTTCATTTTACAAGTTCTTTTATTTAAAGATGTCCTGTCCCTCGCCTATTTGGTACTCCTCACAGACAGAGCCTTAGAATCATTTTATTTTTTAATGCTTTGTTCAAATGTTTAATAACATGTTCAAATTTGTCATTTTTTTCATTGTCTACAGCCTTTCTCCTATGAAAGATAAGAAAAAGTTACTTCATTTTCACATGTTCCACATACTTCTTCTATTAATTACTTTTTCATTCTATTCTATTCTATTCTATTCTATTCTATTCTGAGAGAGTGAGAGTGCAAGGTAGGGAGAGTGACAGAGGGAAAGAGAGAATCCCAAGCAGGCCCCTTGCTCAGTGCAGAGCTTGATCTGCGATATCATGACCTGAAGTGAAATCAAGAGTCAGAAGTTCACCCAGCTGAGCCACCCAGTGCCCAGTTACTTGTTTATTTTAAATGCAACCTGTAAATCTTTGTTTTCTTCTTTTTTAAACTGTCAACAATATCTTCTAATTTCTCATGTGGTAAAGGGAGATTTTAAGGGCCCTATGTGTTTTCTTCTACTGACTTTCTTCTCCCAAATTCTGTAAACTCTACTTTTAAATTTTATGTTGGGTTGCATTTCTTCATTCTTCTGTAACTATCATTAGGTCTCTTTTGTTTTATCAAAGATTCATTATAAAAATTGAAAACATATGAACAGCATGTACATTATTATGGCACCATAAGTACAGTTCACTCTAGAGTCAACCATGGTGTTGGGCTTACGTTTCTTTCCTACAATTTCAATGACGGGTTACTTCTGCTGCTTTAAAGAGAATGTCCCTGTCTTCAAGGTCAAATGGATTCTCTTAGAACCACTAATCTGTCAAATTCAAATAACAATACAAAGGTTACTGAATCTCCAGAGTCTTTATCTCCCAAATCTCTTTCTCCCTCCTTCTCTCTGTCTGCCTGAAAGAGCTCATACACACACCCCTCTCTCAGGAGGGGGGTGCAGAACATCCTATTTAATGAACCGGAAGAGGGGAAACTTCTTTAGAAACACCCATAATTTAATAAAGTCTTATCATGTTCCTCTGGGGGGCATTTTTTGTTACACTTTTTGGGGGGTTTTATTAATAGATTTTTCATCCTCTTATTTAAAAAAATTAAAGATTTTGGGGGGGGAGCAGTTTTAGTTTCAAAGCAAATTTAAAGGGAAGATACAGAAAGTTCTCATATACCCCCTCCCTCCGCACATGCTTAGCTTCCTCTTTTATCAACATTCCCCCACCACAGTGGTACCTTTATTACAATTGATGAACTTACATTGATGCATTAAATCACTCAAAGTTCATAGTTTACATTACGGTTCACTCTTGGTGTTATATATTCTAAGGGTTTGAACAAACGTGTAATAATATATCTGTCATTATAATGTCATAAGAGCATTTTCACTGCCTTAAAAATACCTCTGCACTCTGCCTTTTCATCCCTCCACACCATATCCCCCAAATTCTGGCAACCATAGATCTTTTAGCTATATCCATAGTTTTGTCTTTTCCGGAATGTCACATTGTTGAAATTTTACAGTCTGTAGCCTTTTCAGAATGGCTTCTTTCAGTTAGTAATATTCATGTAAGTTTCTTCTATGTCATTTCATGACTTGGTAATTTACTTCTTTTTATTGCTTAGTAATATTCCATTGTCTGGAAGTACCATAATGTTGTTGTTGTTTTTTTTTAACTTAAATTTTCTTTAGTTAACATACAATGCAATATTGACTTCAGGAGAAAAACTCCGTGATTGATTACTTATTTACAATACCCACTGCTCATCACAACAAGTACCCTCCTTAGTACTCATTACCCATCCAGCCCATCTCCCAGCTATTTTCCTCTGTCAGTCCTTAGTTTATTCTCTATTGTTAAGCATCTCTTGTGATATGTTTCCCTTTCTCTTCTTCTCCCCGTTTTCTATAAGTTTGTCTGCTTTGTTTCTTAACTTCCATATGTGAGTGAAATCATATGGTATTTGTCTTCCTCTGATTGACTTATTTTCGCTTAGCATAATCCATTCTAGTTCCATCCATATCATTGCAAATGGCAAGGTTTCATTCTTTTGGAATATACATTCCTCTGTGTGTGTGTGTGTGTGTGTATCATATATACCACATCTCCTTTATCCATTCACCAGTCAGTGTTTATCTGTTCACCTATTGAAGAACATCTTGGTTGCTTCCAGGTTTGGGCAATTATGAAAAAAGCTGGTATAAACATCCATGGTACAGGCTTTTGTGTAGACGTAAGTTTTCATTTTCTTTGGGTAAATACCCAAGAACTTGATTACTGGATCACATGATAACAATGTGTTTAGTTGTATAAGAATCCACCAGTAACTGTCTTCCAAAGTAGCTGTGCCATGTTGTATTCTCTCCATCAATGAGTGAGAGTTCCTGTTGCACCACATCCTTGCCAGCATTTGGTGCCGTCACTATTCCAGATTTTCAAACACTCACACCTTAGTCATGTCTTACCTCATCATATTCCTTTTGGAGGGTTTTTTGTTGTTGTGTTGTAGTTTTTTTTTTTTTTTTTCCCTGGTGGGCTGCAGAGTAGGGAAGAAGAAAAAGGGCTGAAAAACTTCAGAGATGCTGGCGTGTAAGTTGGAAGAAATACTGGAAGGATGTTTTAAAAAGCGATGTGTATGATATTGAATTTAAGGTATCAACAGTATGGAGGCAGAAAATAGACTCCTTACTCAGCAGAGTGCCAATTCTTCATTTAATCCACTGTCTATGACAGGGTAAAACACTGATTTAGAGACATACAGTTAGTAGCCAGTTATTTTATATGTATACAAGAGAAACCAATAACAGCTCATTTCCATCTGACAAAGACAAAGACAGGATTTTTGCAGAAGAAAGAGGAGAGAAGAGAGAAGAAAAAATAAGACATTTGAAAATGATGTGTTTTTTTTCCATAGGAAAGGTGCTTATCAGCTGGCAGCAAGCTAAGAGGCCAATATCAATAATTTACTAACCAGAGTTTACCAGGACTGTATCTGTCACCCCACATCTCCCCTCAACATACAGAAAACAAAGAAATAGCTTCATTTAGTTTGCTTCAGTGAGTAAGAATTCACTCCATGGGACATTTTAGTAAGAGACATTGGGAATGGGACAGTTAGAGAATTTGGGTGGATGTTGAGGGATTCTAAAGAGGGTTTTTGGAATCAGAAGCAAATTCTAAAGTGCGTATTGTCAAGAAGTAAAGGCAGTAATGTGTTGGGTATTTTAATTTTTCTTTGAGAGGTGGAAAAATTAAGAAGGGGCTAGAAGTGTCATTGGTAAAGGAACTACAGTGAGTCTGTTAGTCAAAGGAGGGGATGGACTTTTCAGTCGTTTTCCTGGTTGAGGAGTGCCCTTATCTCTATCTAGTTTCAAACGTGGTCACAGAGTGGTCTTCTCTGAATATTATTTACTTGCCGTGAGTTCTATTTATTTTCAGTTAGGAACACCATGACCTAGCTGCCAGCAAGGCTGTTTTTTCACTTGTTCAGTCCCTCCTTTTGGCCAATGGCAGACGAATTCAGCTGAAAGAACACTGACTGTGGGGCCCAGATGCGTACAAGTCAGGGTATTCTAACCTTGAAACAGCTGGATTGGTCATCAGATAAATAATTTGAGATGTTGATGGATGCGCGAGGAAATGGTGGGAGTTTATTCAGGCACGTTTGGGCCAGACTCTTTCTGCTTTGTGTCTGCCATTATCTCTCAATAGCACTTAGGTTTTGATTGTGTCTTTTTCGTCATCCAGTTTTTCTGAACAGATACAAATGCTGGGTTTTAGCTTCACTTTGGTCCAAATACAGATTCCAAGGTGACAGCATGTGATCTCGTGGTTTGTGGGTTCAAGCCCCACGTCAGGCTCTGTGCTGACAGCTCAGAGCCCGGATCCTGCTTCAAATTCTATTTCTCTCTCTCTCTCTGCCCCTCCCCCGCTTGCTCGTTGTCTCTCTCTCTCTCTCTCTCTCTCTCTCAAAAATAAGCAATAAACGTTAAGAAAAATAAAAAGAAAGAAGCGCAAAGAAGATCATAGCAAAAGCAACACTCATAAGGAGTCAGCAGTGACCAAGAATAGCTAAGACTTTCCTGCCTTTGAAGCTGAGAGATAAACCAGCAACTGGCTCCAAATTATACCTCATTTATAAATTTAAAATAGAATCTATGTGTAGTCGACTGTTCTGATGGAATCTAATTTCATCCCTTAATATAAACCTTTGTCCCTTTTTCCTCAGTTTTTCTCTGGACTTGTCATGGTGCTTTCTTTTCTTATAATTTGAAGTCCTAAGCTAAAACAAATTTAAATCTTTAGCAGCTATTTTACTGTTCATCTTTATATTGTTCAATGCCATCTTTAGATGCAAAATAAAAACGTTTCACTCATGTAGCATCCGTGAAATTATGCAATGCATATTTCATACCTCATCCATGCATATGCATTTTTTTCTTACCAGAAGAGTGGAAATGCTGCACCAAACTAACTCAGCTGGTTTTATTTCATAACTTCTTATCAAAGATTTTATCAGCACTCTCTACTTTTAGCTCGTGGATGAGTAAGGAAAGACAGAAAAGAAAGAAAGGCAAAGGAAGGTTGGGCTGCCCTCTTTCTTTTTCCTCTTATATCATCATTTTCAGTGCAAGTGTTAGGCTAGTGCAGGGAAGAGACATGAGTAAGAAAAGATACAGTAGGGTGTTTTGGTCATTAGTATTTCTCAGACAGCCATTGCCTTCTTTCTCCATTCAAATCAAGCTTTGATTCACATGGGAAAGCGTGACCTCTCCTTGTTGTCCATGGCCTCGGTTACTCCACACTTCCCTTGGACTAATTTGGAATCCTGCTGAATTCCTGTGCATTGTGGTTTCATGAGAATTTTGTGCTCATAGAGTACTGCAAACACCAAATATGAATGAGCAGCAAGGACTGCATCTCTTGTCCACACGCTTATGCTCCATTGCCTCCTATAACTTTGCATATAAAATACAAGTGCAAAAGTACAATTACTGTGAATTTCAGGATGGCAGCAACAGAGCATTGAATCAAGGGTGAGGCCTTTCTGAATCAGGATCCTGTGGAATAGCACAGGTCACATGCCCATGAAGCCTATCCTGTTGAAGTGTCAAAATCGTATACACAATCTTGTGATTAGCAAAATGAAACACCCTTTTTCAGACCTGGCCGGAACCCTTACTATGCCTATGTGCTTCAGAATCTGCAAACGTGGTAGAAAATACAGCCTACCCGATCTTCAGGAGTGAGAAAAATGGGCAGAACTTCTGGACACAGAATCTCAGATGGGTCTTCTTATTCCCTGCTAAAGTTATTGGTTTTGCCATTTTGCCCTCCAGGGATGAGTAGAGACCACTGCATACTAATCAGATTTCCCAAAGATGTGTGGAAGTAGGACCTCATATAAGTAGATACCCCCACCCCAACACACAGCACGCGCGTGCGCGTGCACACACACACACACACGCGCGCACACACATACACACAGAACCTCAACCCGAAGCTAATTTATAGTTGGAAGGCTTTTGGGTGAGTACATAATTTGAAGAAAGGGAGAGAAATATTAATGAAGTGACAGAGTTTTTTTGAACACAGATACATGCAGCCTGCTAGTGGGCTGGCTATTTGTGATTTTAAATCCGTATGTTCATTTTATGCACTGTGAAAAACGTGAACTCGCATGTAACCAGGGTCATGTTTATGCTGGGTACATGGGGACTGACTGCCCTTTCTCTGCTCTGTAGCAACCACCTGATTTTGGGGGGAGTATTTTTAGCGTGACAATACTTTCAGATTTTGCCGGGGGTTACATCTTCTGCTCTTCATTGTGGTAAAGTTCTTAACCATTTCAAATTGTTTTCTCTAATTACCAAAAAATTAAATATCTTAGGAACTGTGTTATTTGATCTCTGGAGTGCTCAGAAGCTATATTCTACATATGGAGGGGTAGTTCTAGTTTTACATATATAAGAATATGATAGGCTGGGTTGACAGAGTAAAGATAAACAAATTAGGTCTACTCGTTTTTGATAGATGCAAGGACACCTTAAAATAAAAAAAAAACAGTTTTAATGATTTTTTTTAAATCCCATGTAATTGACTAATTCCACAGTAACTGGGGTTGGTAGTAACTAAAACCTGTTACATTCCTAATGATGCCCAATGAGCCATGGGAAATGAATAGGTGGATGCAGTCCAGTTGCTAGAAAATAGTTGTTTGTTACTGACTTGTCTGAGAGGAAATGAACACTTTCATTTATCAGGGACAGAGTATAAAGTGTTCCTCACTGAACCATTTCTAAAAGCTCTATGTGCCTTTGAATACTGATAAGAGCTCCAAAATTAAAGGTAAAATACGCGAGTAATCTGAACGATCAGAGATTCCTTTATGAGATGCTGGTAGTTTTAGTTTTTTTTAAGTATGACGTTACCAGCTCGCAAACCCAATACATTCCACACTCCCTATTACATATAAAGTTATCAGCATGGCAGTATATCGTTTCCTTTTTAAAAATATAAATTGCTAAGAAAATCAGAATTTGTCCTGTGATTCATACGAGTAGGTCTTAAGGAGAGCCACACAGTCATTAGCTCTCAAACGTGGCTACTCATTGGAGCTTTTGCAAATAATGTTGGTTGGATGTTCTTTTCAGAGAATCTGACTTGAACTGTCTGTGGTCCCAGCATTTGGATTTCAAAAGTCCCCCCGTTGATTCTGTTATGCACCCAAGATGGAGAACCACTGTAAAACGAAGGGAATTTAGGAATCACAGAAAAGAGACTTCACTGCTCTCCCCACCTGCTTTGAATAATCATCACAGCCACCAAAGTCAAATTATCAACAGTCATTGAAGTAGAGGATAGTGTTAAAAAACAAAATTCAACTGGGTAAATTTGAAGATCTCATTGCCCTTATTAAATGATTCATGAATTGGGCAGCATCCCACCTAGCAAGCAGAGGGGGGCTCCAAAGGGGCGCAGTAAGGGAAAGTTTTTTAAAGGCAGAATAGAGAAATTATAAACAGGAGAAAGGATTATTTCAGGTGAGGTCACCTTCATTTGGGGACAAAAGGATCTTAGTAGGGGGATTACCTCATCTTCCTTTGGAGGATGGAAAAGACCCATGTGACCTTGCTGGCGCTAACCAGAAAATTCCTGACCTCGCAGTTAAAGGTTATATTCCCGGTTGGTTGAAAATGCAGTCACGTTAGATATCAAATATTGCTTTACTGACTTGGGGCCTTAACCTAAGTGATGCCATTTTGGGCCTGTAATTTTCTTTTTAACAGTGGCTGTTTTACTATAAGAAATCAGTATAATACTGATGGCTTCAGTGTTTACTATTAGCTACTGTAATGAAAAGAGAGAGAGAGAGAGACTCTTCATGTTCAGATATGGGTTGTATAAGATGTCCTGAAACAGTTGCACGTTTTTCATCCATTCAGTGGCTCTGCCTCAGAACCAGGATTGGTGCTTTAAGGGTGTTTCCTTTAGCAAATCCCTTTAGATACAAGAGGTTGAATAAAGAACAGCCAACACAACATCCTACAGCAAACTGAGGGGAACAATTTTTTCTTTAACATGTAAAATATTTCTAAACTTTTAGATCTACTCTTCATTCTTTTACAACCTATTTTGTGCCCTGGAGGCTGCTCTTTAGGAACTGTCTCAAAGAGTTCCCTTGCCCTCTGGTTTACAGTTGAGAGAGGTCTGGCTGGAGCTCAGTGACTAGGAATGGACTATTTGTTGTCCTGGCCCCTGTGGGATCTCTAGTGGCCCTGGCTCTCCAGTTCAAGGAACTTCTTTCCCCTTGACCCTTTAAACTGAAAGTCGACTGTGGAGTTTTCACCATCTCTTGGATTTGCTAAAGCTGCCCAAATCTCTTTATTAAACTCTCCTCAGGTACCTGCTGGTTGAGAAACCCATTCTTTTATAGCCAGGGCCTTGATTAAATCATTTTGCGAGAATGTGCACACAGTTACCCTCTTACAAAGTAACCGTGTACAGTGGCATATTAACTCTTCTGGGAATAGCCATTTCTCTTTGTTGTTAAAGCATTTCAAATTTCTGACAATGCAAGTCTTTGTGTAGGATACCTAAACATCTAGTAGTTGTGGAACTCATTTTTGCAAACACATGTGTAACTACATTATGAGAAAATAGGAGAGTAAAATTATCATAGACAAAAATGTCTCAAACACAAGTACTTGCAATGATTCCCTTATATAAGCACCCCCCTCCCCAAGAAATTAGGACTAGTTCCTAGTCTTTTAGGTAACATTCATGATTGTACTCTCATAAAGATGATTATGGCACCAAAACTATTTGGGTAGAAAGAACCCCAGATTTCTCCATGCCTACACTTTTGGCTACATGCTCTTCCCTTATCCAGTTAGTTATCTGAGGAGGATTACGTTTTTGGCAAATTGTAATTTAGGAGAAAGAGCAAGGATGAAAAGGGTAAGAAGCAATTGGGAAGGGAAGAGTCCTATGGAGAAAGTGTAGGATGCAGTGTTTCTGGGAAGCTTTGCAGAAAGGGTTTCAGGAGTAGCAGAAGCTTTTGCTGAATCAAAATGAGAGGGAAAAGTTGGGGTTTAAAGAGATGCTCTATGCCCTTTATGGTAGGATGAAGAGATTCATGTAGAGCTGTGAAAATCACCTGTGGTTGCTGAACTGAGTTCTGACAAATACAAAGAATAGAACATATGTGTTCAAACTTTATCAGCATTTCAGCAATTAATAACATTTCCTAAATCTCATGACTTCTTTTTGCATGTCTGTTATTACCTTTTATCTCCACTCTGCCCTCCAATGATTATTTACACTTAACACTCTAGTAAAATCATTAAAGTGAGATTTATAAACTATGCATAATAGTAAGTAATGAGAAGCTGAGGTGATAGGGATCCACTGATAGCTGTTAATTGATGAGGGATTTCACAGCAAATGAGGGGAAAAAGGCATGTCATTAAATAATAGTGGATGTCTTGGTAGGGCAGAACGCAATTAAAAAATTTTTTCTGCAGTCTACTTTTTTTCGAAAAATTTTTAAAAACTTGCATGTTCAGAAGAAAAGGTTAAAAAATTAAATTAAAAAATCACTTTACCCTGGGTCAGAGAGGGAGTAGGTCCAGGATATTTATAGCTTCACTCTCTACAATAGCAAATAATCATATTATGATCATTCTGTGGAATATCGTATCGCAGTATAAATGCATGAACTACAGTCACATGTGTGAACTATGACCATATGTAAGAACATGTTAACATCATAATATCATAGTGTAAATTAAGATAAAAACACTTCCGTTGTCAGAGGCAAGCGAATATATTTTCTTAAAGGACCAGATAATGAGTATTTTAAGTTTGTGGGTCATCCACTGCAGATACTTACCTGTGTTGTTGTAGTGCCAAAGTAGTTATAGAAATTATGTGAATGAATGGGTACAGATGAGTCTAATAAAACTCAAAAGCTGCTGGTTGGCCCGTGGACTATGGTGTCCTGATCCCTATATTAGACAACAACACTCAGAAAAGCTCAAGCATAGTAAGACATAATCAAAATACGATGTATACATGTATATGTAAGAGAAGAAAAATACTTTTCCCTCTACTTTTCTCGGTTCTTGGCTAAGACACTCCTGTAATCAAAGACACAGGCTCTTCTTTATTCAACGTCTCCTGTAACAGAGAAAAAATAAACACGAGTTTAAAAACATGTATACCATCTGTATACATGGAAGATACCCAGAAAACTGAGTAACTCACAGAAAACGCCCAAACCACCACCTTAAAGTACCATCTCTGGGGAGGGGTGGGGGTAGTTGAAGGGTGGAGTGAGCCAGTTATAAGAGGCTATCAGGAAAAACATTCTAAATAAGGATATGGTTGTTATGCAGATTTAAGTCATTGCCTCCTTTGATAAGAGTTTCCAGAGATTTAGTAATCTTCCTCTTCCTGGATCAGAGAGGGAGACGCCCTTACAAATGGAGATTTCTCCTTTACCTGTGAGTGTGTCTTACAAAAGGGTAACTAATTGCTGTTTATGGAGATATCCAGTGTCTGCAACCTCTCAAAAATACTAAGCCCCCAGTAATCCTTATGCCCATGATGCATATTTTCGGATGCCATGTGTTACTCCCCCTTGACATACATGTGATAAATCTAAAAAGCCAGGCCTAAAGAAAAAGACAAACAAAGAACAAGTGTAGTTACCCTGGATAGGGGGAGGGGTACAGTACAGTGAAGGGGTAGTATGGAAGCACGAGTCTAGGTTCTGGTGCGAGTTACAGTTGTTACTTCAGTTCTTTGGATGGGCATGTGTTTATTTTTATGCGTTGTAACTTACTGATTTTTTTTCTCTTTTTTTTTCTTTTTTTTCCTTTTTATTTATTTTTTTCTTTTTTCTTTTTTTTAATACATGAAATTTATTGTCCAGTTGGTTTCCATACAACACCCAGTGCTCATCCCGAAAGATGCCCTCTTCAATGCCCATCACCTACCCTCCCCTCCCTCCCACCCCCCATCAACCCTCAGTTTGTTCTCAGTTTTTAAGAGTCTCCGATTTTTTCTTTTGATATATACTTCGTGGGTATATTTTTAAGCTTCAAGTATCATATTAGAAGAAGGGAACAAATGAATACAACTTGGAAAAAATCAGAGGCAAGCATAAGATTGGAGGCACAGTGCAGCGTGCTTCCTTCACCATTTTAAATACATCATAGAAGTCTAGTGTTAATTGCTTTGGTTTTAAAAGATATCTGTCAGTTGAAGTCATTTATGATGTACTCGTAAATGCTTCCCATTAGTTTGACTAAGACTCTCAACCCATTGTTTGGATGATAGTTGCCATCATTCATTGATTCACTGTTACACTTTGTAGTGTCCTTAACTCTACAGGCATCAGCTCACATGAAATTTTTGTTGTAAAGTCTGTTTCCTTATTCATGAAAGCCTTTAGATGGCAACAAAATTAGTCACAACTTTCCCCTGAAGCAGAATAGTCAGAAAGGAAGCTGAGTAACAGAGAAGTAAAGTAGGTTGAGCAAGACTACACCTCATGCCAGTGAGACAGAGATCCAAATCCTGACTCACCACCCCGTATTCTGGTGGGATGTCCGCTCTGCAATTCTCCTCTCTATGTTGATGTGCATCTGTCTCCTTAGGACTGGGAGAAAGGGGTGGCATTTATTCTATAATGGGTTTTCGGGCAGCGTGTCTCATTTTAGCTGCTTCAAGCGTCAAGATAACACCCTCATCACTCCCTCTCTGATGGTTCCCCATTCAACAGCAGTCATTTCATCTCAGGACACTTTTCCTCACAGTCAACAGTTTTTCCTTTGTGTAATTAAGTCTCATTTTTTTCTGGATAGATCCATTTGTGCCAGAACTCTTCTGCTGCCTTGAAGCTTGCACCATTCAGTTATTTTTAGTGTTATCTCTTTCCTTTCATTAGCACAGAGCTAAACTGCACATATTTTGTTCTTGCAGCTCTACCCAGATTAAGATCTTCTAGCTCCTTAGTCATTCATTTTAGCTGTTGCATTGAATTTCCTCCAGTTTATTTAAATCCTCCAGTTTAGGTTATTATGCCCAGAATAATAAATAAAGCACCATTTTCTCATGTCTAATCACTGACCCTCACCAGTGTTAGGTATAAGCTTTATATACCTCTGGGACTTTGCTTGTTTGCTCTCTTAGTGGACGGATCTGAGCCAAAATATAAATTTAACAAAGTTTTTCATAATGTTCCCAGTCTGTGCTTCTGGCTCCTTTTCCTCAGGGCAGTACCCCTTTACAGCTTTTAATTGTCTTTATATTTAAATTCATTTTTTAAATATATATCCTTCTCAAAACTGAGAAATACCTCTGGTAATTTTTTCTTTCGTTAAACACATTTTATATATTTCAGTACAGTTGTATTTAAGTAAATACGACAAACAGGTATTGCCTTCCAAAGAAATTTTAGGCATCTAAGTTGTAATCAGGTGAATTTTCCATGAGTTGGAGATGGTTGTAGGGTATTCAGGAGGCTGTGTCAGAAGGGATCCTAGAAGTTTTCTCTCCCTGAAATCAACCCGATTCTCTTGATGGAAGAACAGAGAGTGCAAATCCCCAACTCCAGGGAGTGTAGATCCCTTTGCTTATAAGATTTGCATGTAAATTTACATCTTATCTGGCATCAATGATTTCTTTCAGTTAGAGCCCTGGAACTGTGAACCAAACTATCCTCTGACCGGCAATAGCCCGGAGCATTTCTGGGCTTCTAGTTCTGTCATTCCTATTATAGTACAGTGTGGATCATTCACCAGAGCCCATCGCCTTTCTCTCCTAGGAACACCAATATATATTTGCATTTATTTCAATATGTACCCAGAAGTCTCGTCTCTTTCCTTCATGAGGTTTATTCACGTATTAAATACGTCCCCTTATTTCTGCCTATATTCCAAAATCCTTGCAGGCCTGGTATATGCTATATTGCCATTCTTCCTATTGCATTTTTACCTTATATGCAGGAAATATGTTGATGAATTATGTATAAGGTTGCAACTTTGCCTGAAACTGAAATCTACCCACCTTATTAGAAAAGTGCAGGGAACTATATAATGTGACAGACATCATCCTGACTCTTATAATGTGTGCTTATTATTTACCGTGCAGGTTTTCAGGTATAAGTCCTATACACAGCCCCTTTTGCAAAATAGCAGCATCTTTGTTAAATAAACCAATGCAAAACAGGCATGGACTTGTGATCACAACTTACAAAATCCAATTCCTTGTTCCAGGAAATGTTGAATCTCAAACATTTCGTTGCAGCCCTAAAAATAAGGAACCTGCAATCTATTAGCCAATATAGGAAGTCGCATTGATACAATAAACTGATTGTCATGATGTCATTTTATATGTATGCACATTAGTTAGCTTATCATTTTTGCTTGTTTTAGCAGACTGTCGTCCTTAGCATGTTGTGTGTATGTGCGTGTTTGCGTAAAATATCTATACTTATGTAACTACGATAAAGCATACTATTTTAGCCATTGCTTCCTGGTTGAATCCCGCCAGGCAAATAAGTTGAGAACATTTAAAAATTGAAATACCGAAAAATCAAAGTTCCTTTTTTCCTTTCTGAAACACTGGACAGCCTAGACACTCTAGGCCCTCATTTTAGCTTGGTAACAATCACCTGGTCCGTATTAGGGGCTTCCTCCTTTATTTATTTATTTATTTATTTATTTATTTATTTATTTATTTATCATTTACTTATGTATACCAATTGTATACATAATTTCACTGTACTTATGTGAACAAAAATAATTTATCAAATGGCTAATAATTCTGTGTTATATTCAGTCAGCTGGCATTTGGTCTTTACTCATATACATTTACAATACTCATACATCATTAACATTTAGTATTATGACAGATATACTGGCTTTAAAATTAACTTTAAATCATATTTTTATGTTAGCATGTGAATATATGTGTATGCCTGTGTGTGAATACATACTCACACATACTTACACACTTAGACTTTTGTTTAATTCCCTTAATGACTTTAAAAATAAAGGTGCTTTTATTCTATTGATTTATACCTCCGCCTAAATTTGAGCATGGGATTCAGCAAGTCAGAATAATACAGTTACTGTATTTTTCAGTTTATTTGTAGTAAATATGCATTATCTACATAATCTTCACATTGATATAAGCATACATTACCTGTACAATGCAATACTCAAAAAGGATTCAGTAATCAGCAATAAGTATGCACTCTTTCCATAGCGACTAGAGAACACAATTTCTCTCTTGGACCACATGACTGTAAGGGAAGAAAAGTAACTTTCCCTCTACCCTTCAAGGTTCCTGGCTGAGACACCTCTGTAATAAAAGACAGGTAACAGGAGCATAACAAGCAAGTTTAATAACATGTTAACCTCCTTATATACATGGGAGAGACCCAGGGAAACTGAGTAACTCGCTGAAATGGCTAAAGCTATCACATTCAATACCATCTCACGCTAAATACAAAAGAAGATGTTGGGCATAGTGGTGGGAGCCATTTATGGGGAGTGACCAAGAAAAGCACAGTAAACAAGGGTAACGTTGTTATGCAGAGGTATATTAAGTCCTTGCCTTCTCCGTTGATATGGGTTGGTAGAGATTTAGAGTCATCTTTCTCTTCAAGCTACAGAGATAGAGACACCCTTAAACATGGAGGTTCCCTTTATAAGTGTAAGAAGGTAACTTCTACTAGGTTTTTAGAGCTTTTCCTTTATCTGCTGTTTCTTAAAAATTTCCAGCTCAGGGGGCGCCTGGGAGGCTCAGTTGGTTAACCATCCGACTTGGGCTCAGGTCACGAACTCACAGTCTGTGAGCTTGAGCCCCGCGTTGGGCACTCTGCTGACAGCTCGGAGCCTGGAGCCTGCTTCAGATTCTGTGTCTCCCTCTCTCTGACCCTCCGCTGTTCATGCTCTGTCTCTCTCTGTCTCAAAATTAAATAAACATTAAAAAAATTTTAAAAAAATTACCAGCTCAAAATAATCCTTATGCCAATGAGGCATATTTTAGGGTGGCATGCTCTGCTGCTCTCCTTTAGACGACTACGTTAACTTTAGAATTATCTCCTTATTTGGACTCCATTTCTACTCTTAATTCAGCATACTTCTATTAAAGGAGGTTATTAGTAAAACTGACTACTGAGGTGGGCAACATATATAGTTCCCTCGAAAACCTAGGCTTTCGTTATCCAGTGAACACACTTGTACTAATCATGTATTATATGTATAAGGTTGGATTAGGTATTGAGAATAAAGAAAAAAATGGAGAAACAAAGCCCTTTTTGAGTTAACAACCTAGTCCAGTGTGTAGTGGATAAATTAATATAATATATAGCAGGTTGCATATGCAATAGTAAAGATATATCTTAAGTGGTATAGCGGCAGAAGGACGTGAATGATTCTGCTTAGAGCAGAAGTGATATTTGAAATGTATGTCAAAGAAAGTAAGGATTTACCAGATGAAAATTTGGGGTATGAAGGAGTGGGGGCAGCATTCCAGGAGAGAGGGACCAGCAATACAAAAGCGTAGAGGAATGCTATTTTATGACATCTTGGCAGAATAGTGGGTAGTTTTATGTTTCTCAAATGTTCAGTGCATGGGGGAAATGCGAGACGCGGGGCTAGAAAAGCAGGTTATGATTAGTTTGTGAAGACATTTAAAAGCATCTTAAGCAGCTGAAAAATAATTTCGACAAAGTTTTGTTTGTATCAATAATAAAGTCTCCTCTTCAGCACCAAGCAAATGATCTCTCTAAGACTAGAACAGCTAAGGAACAACAACAACAAAATAACCAACTTAAAGACTGTGAACCAAAAGACATATCCTGGGCATATTTCAGAGGCTAAGTAACGATGTCATGGCCTATGGATGCCACAGAGAGCAGCAGTGAAAGCTGTGGGAACTTCAGAGCTGCAGACAGTGGTGATAATGCCTTAATTCTGGATCACATCTCTCAGTGAAGCTGAGAATCTGATCTGATGGGGGAAATTGTTAAAAAGAAAACCAAGGGCCCACAATGGTATCACTAAGACCGAGTTCCCAAACGGGGGCTGAATACCTAATTGCAGTTTCAATTTCCCCAAGAAAGGTCAGTCTCAACCTGTGAGTCAGGAATTTTTTGATCCTAGTCAATGAGTCTGCCGTTTGCCTTCCGATCCCTCAAAGGAAGCTGAGGTAACCTCCATGATAAGACTCCTGGCTTATCCCCCTAAGGGAAAGGAGCCTCACCTGGAACAATCCTTTTCTTTTTGCCAGTAACTTTCTTGCGCCACCCTCCTTGTACAAAAATCTTCCATTTTGTACACCTTCTTGGAGTGCCCCTCCATTTGCTAGATGGGATGCTGCCCAATAATAAATCGTTTAATAAAGCACATTAGATCTTTAAATTTTAAATAATAAATAAATAAATAGGTAAATACATAAATAAAATCAAATCTCCTTTAACCCAGGCACTTAGTGCAAGTTTCTACTTCTCTAAGTTGAATAATAGACATAGTAATGATCTGGTGGCATAAGTTTTACAACACATGTTGGTTTCCCAACAACTTCCAAGTATGTGATGAATTTTGATCACCTCGGTAACACTGATCAGTTGACGGAACTTGGCACAGGATCATCAATTGCAGAAGAAACAGAGGAGGAGCCGGAGGAACAGTGAGAAAAAGCAGCTGGACTCCTGCTCTCTTTGCGGTGTCACCTCCATATTCTTCATCGAATCAAAGAATGGAGAGCTGAAGGAGAGCTTAGTAGCATTCAGATCCGCTACACTGAACCCCAGCTCTACACACAGGCAATCAATATGGTTTGGACACAGCTGATATAATTTGGTGGAGCTCTAATTGAATTTTTTCCCCTTCTTAATATCATTACACCTCCAGAACATCTCCAATTAAGTATCCCCCCATCAGTCTCAAAATTAAATATCCCAAATGGAACTCATTATCTACTCCCACATAAACCAGCTTCTCATGACTGTTTCCCCTTTCTATTATAGGCACCACTGCTTCCAGGCTCCTAAATCTCAACTCCCTGGCGTCATTTCTTTTGTTCCTTTTCTATTCCTAAACCCCTTCATGCACTGAGTGCTGTTGTCTACTCTCTGAAATTATTTCTATGCGTAATTTCCTTTGATTTCTGGGTATATATTTTAGAATATTCAAACAAATCAAGTGATCAGTGAACAAAAGAATGAAGACATGAATAAACAAATGAATATTAACTGTTCTCATTACCTTTTATCTATAATACTACAACCTAAACTTTGCATGGATGAAAGTATCTGAGTGAAAGCAGGTGCCCCCCTTCACATAAATGAATCCTGTGATTAGGTATTCTCCTTAAGTGTGAATTCTTTCAAAGTCTCTTATGTTAAAATCTCTCATATTATAAAGTCACTTTCAGTTGCTTAATTCCTTTTCTTTTTTCTTTCTTTCTTTTTTTTTTTTTTACAGTTTATTTTATTTATTTGAGAGAGAGAGAGCATGAACAGGGAAGGGGCAGAGAGAGAGAGAGGGGAGAGAGAGAGAGAATCCCAATGTGGGATTCGAACCCACAAACTATGAGGTCGTGACCTGAGCTGAAATAAAGTCGGTTACTTAACCAACTGAGACAACCAGGTGCCACTCAGTTGCTTTATTTCTAATAAAATAATACTGTTTAGAATGTATATCATTGCATGTTTTAGATCCACAAGGTGGTTACACCGTGGAATTGATTTTTTTTTTAAATGCCAAACATTGAATGAGTATTAAATTATTCCTATGGATAGGACTTCATCTTTTTACTTGCTAGGTGTCATTGTTAATGAGTCTTTTAAGGATCATACATGCATGCACATTCACACATACAAACCAGTACTATCCACTAAATATGCACCTAAAGGACAAGTGGGGAAATAAAAACAACAGCTTTCTTACCAGCAAGAAAATGAGTGTGGCATAAGATTAAATTTTCATGATGAATAATATAAATATTTAAGAAGTACTGTGTCTTAAACAGTGTGGCTTTAAATGGAAATGATATGTTCTGGGTGGGAAAAGAAAATCTGCTAGATGACATAGAAAGTAGTTTTTGGGATAAAGAAAACAATGACATCAAAGCTGCCTGCAAAGAGATTGAATAGAATTATTCCATGAAATGTGAGAAAAGGAAAAAACCCCAGTATTTCTAATATTTTATCTAATATGTTTTTTCTCATTACATATAATTAACAAAATAGAACTTCTTGTTAATATTTAAAAAGTATTTTTGGTTAGGGGCCCCCCGGGTGGCTCAATGGATTGAGTGTCTGACTGTTGATCTCAGCTCAGGTCTTGATCTCAGGGTCATGAATTTGAGCCACGCATAGGGCTCTGTGCTGGGCATGAAACCTACTTAAAAAAAAAAAAAAAGTATTTTTGGTTACTTCATCTAAAGCCTTTAAAGTTTATACATTTATGTTGGCCTAAAATCATGTGGCAGGGGGCGGTGGGGGGCGGTGTGAGGTTCATAAATTATTTTGGGAAAATGTAGATGACTTAAAACATTGTAAGCATTCTAGACCCAATTCTGCCATGAAGGGTGGGAAAGGGGGTTCCCCACACCAACAGGCAGTGATTCATCACCGGCTAGGTGTCCCATAATTCAACGTATTGCTGACACTGTCCACCCAGAGTTAGCATCAGATCCTACAGGTTAAGGGTTCAGTCCTACAAGAAAGCCTGCTCACCCCCCACCTTCTTCTGAGGCCAACAGCAAATCCAAGTTGTCACCTGTGTTCCTGACCCACTGGGTATGAATTAGAGGTTCCTATGACCACCACCTTGGGTTTAATTAATTTGCTAGAGCATCTCACAGAACTCACATAAGCATTTTGCTTACTAGATTATTGGTTTATTAGACAATGATATAACTCAGGAACACCCAGGGAAGAGAGAGATAGCACAGGGTGTTAGGGAAGGGTATGGAACTTCCATGCTCTCTGAACTCACCACTGTCCCCAAATATCCACTTGTTCACCAACCCAGACATTGTCTGAATTCTGTCCTTTTGGATTTTTGTGGAGTCTTCATTAAATAGGCATGATTAATTAAGTCACTGACTATTGGTAATTGACCTCAATTCAGTATCCAAGTCCTTTCCCCTCTCTGGAGGTCATTGGAATGGGACTAAAAGTTCCACCTCTCTATCAGTAGTGGTTCCCCTGGCAACCAGCTCCCATCCTGAAGTGCAGCCCAAAAGACATCATTAACATAACAAGAGACACCATTATATTGTAGTTCTCATCTCTGAGGAAATTGCAAGGGTTTTAGGAGCTCTGTGGTCCCAGAAAGGAGGACCGAATCCAAATATGTATTTCTTATTAGCAATCACAGTATCATACAAGAGGTGGTTTTATCCTTGACTACCCATAATACGTTTTACAAAAAGGGCGAGGAAGCATATGTCTTTTATTTCCAAGCTAAATAGTCTTGTCTCTGTACCATGCTGCTGTGACTGTCAGATTCAGAGTTCTTATTAGGGACATGAAAATTTCAGAAGGACATCAGAGCAAAATGTTAGCAAGATTAAATTGGAAACTAAGGATTGAAGGATTAGGTGATTAAATCCCAAATACGCTTCTGGGAATTTATAACCTAATTGGGAAATCAATGTAAATATCTGAAAACTTAAAAAGAAGTAGAAGAAGAAACAACCCAAGTTTGTATTAATTTGGCCAACAGATTTTTTTGCCTACGGTGTGTGTATTGTAAGATAAAAGAAAGACTAGTCACCCTTCAGTAAAATGAGTAGTATTTCCTTCACAACTGTCTTCATATATGCAGTAAGTAATCTATCATGTGCCAGGTAGAGGCCACACATACTCTGCATCAAAAGAGGTTAGGTTCACAGTGAGAGCCAGAATGATTTGAAAAGGAAGGAGTGGAGAAATTTTAGGTAAGATTTTTTCTCACTGAGATAAGCCTTCTGAGGAGGAAGAATAGAGACTCAAATAATTTACTGATAATCATTATGGCATAAGTAAGCCAGCAAATGCATTTCAGTAATAGTTATAGCTAGTATTTGTAGAGCAAGTTATATGTGTCAGACGCTAAACAAGACCTTTCCAAAAGATACCACATTTAAATCTTATAACAACTGGATCGCCTGGGTGGCTCAGTTGGTTAAGGGTCCAACTTCGGTTCAGGTCATGATCTCACAGTTTGTCAGTTCAGGCCCCGTGTAGGGCTCTGTGCTGACAAATCAGAGCCTGGAGCCTGCCTCAGATTCTGTGTCTCCCCTCTCTCTACCCCTGCCTTGCTCATGGCTCTGTCTCTCTCTCTCTCTCTCTAAAGTGAACAAACATTAAAAACAATTAAATCTTACAACAACCTATTGACTTTGGCATGATGGTCACATTCATTTTAAAGATAGGAAAATCATGGTTTAAATGTTTGTATCAACCACAATCCAACAGCTAATCAGTGACCAAATCACTCTGTTTCCACTTGATATTTCATTGACATTAACATATTCTCCAATACCTTTTTCCATAGTTGTGACTTTTTCTTAAATATTAAAGTTTTTCATCCCTTAGATTGTTATGTAGGCACATGGTGATGAAAATAATCCCCACAATTAATTTAACTAATTTTAGTTGCTGTCATATACAATGATCTTATATATTTCCTCTTAAAAGTGTTGAATTGCTTTTCTTAAAGCCTTTCCAGAAATGCCTACACTGTTTTTTCAAGTTACTCTTTCATCAATTGCGTTAGATTAGTGACAGTTTCATGTAGTTCATTTCCTGGATTTAAGATATGGTTCAGTTACTCAGGGAGCTCAGAAGTTAACGACTTCCGAAAGTGCATGAATCCCTTCTACCCACTGGTGCATCCAAACCATTCGGATTTTATTTGCTACATCAGGGGTTCTATCCCTAAAAGTTCCTTGGAGGATACTATCAGAATGAAGAGATTCAAACTAGCAGTCTTCCAGAAGACAACATTGTGATTTTAAATTTAACAGTCACTTTATCAGAACAGCATAGGCTATGCATAGCATGCCAAAATAATTTGCAAAGTTGGTTAATTAATTGATTTTCTTTTACAAAATAGGTACACTTTTTGAAAACCCCACCTAGTCACTTGGAGCCACCTTCTACCTTTTCTCTAACACTCCAAATTGTTTGTTCATTATAAATATTCAGAGTATACTTAATAATTTACCTTATTATTTTATAAAAACATTTTGATGCTAAAAATGTTCACATATAATGATAATGGTTTTCTTTTTGGATGTGAGGATCCTGCTGACCTGCATTTTTTCGGTATTTCCCCGTGTGTAGTAATGCATTTGGGTTATTCATGTCCTAGTCACTCTCCAACTTTGCATATATTTTCCATCACCAAACCTTTCAAATCCATTTATTCATCAAAATTTAGATTATAGCTTATTTCTCTGAAAAATAATTTTCTCAGTGTCCTCGAGGAAGAAAATCATTTAAGAAGAATGAATAAAGCTGATCACTGCCCTCATATAGGAGTTTTACCTATAATATGAGCTGGGGGTTGAAATGTGCTTCAGTCCTCTGCTTCAGATTCTGTGACTCCCTTTCTCTTTTCCCCTCCCTGCTCATGCTCTGTCTCTCAAAAATTAATAAATGGTAAAAAAAAAAAAAATAAAAAAAGAAATGTGCTTTTGTACTAACTCAGGTTAAAAAATAGATTAACATTTTTATATTCAAATTCTTTATTTAATAAAGCCAAGACTCATTTTACAACCATAGGCTTATGAAAAATCTTTGACTCCAGATGTCTGAGAGATTTATTGTTTTCCAGTATCAATAGAATCTTCCTTAAATGAAAGAAAGAAAGCAATTCTTTGATCATTTCTGTATTGTATCTTGACATTTCTCGATCTTCCCATGACAGCATACTCCAAAGTTGATAGTTACTTAAGATTATGCAGTTATTAGGATACCTGGGTGGCTCAGTTGGTTAAGTATCTGACTTTGGCTTAAGTCATGATCTCGTGGTTCTTGAGTTTGAGCCCTGCATCAGGCTCTGTGCTGACAGCTCAGAGCCTAGAGCCTGCTTTGGATTCTGTGTCTCCCTCTCCCTTTCCCCTCCCCTGCTTGCATTCTGTCTCTCAAAAATAAATAGAAACATGAAGAAAAATTTTTTTTAAGTTTGTGTAGGTACTTTGATGGACATTTAAATTTGGTAGTTTCATGTGTCTACAAAATTAAAATTAATTTTTGAAACTGGTTTCTATAATTAACAGAGATGGTCTATCTTATTTTTGATGTATTTCCATATTGGTTATGTTTTCCCAATTAAAATTTAAAGTCTTAATTTATGAGGCATTGTTCATTTATTTGTTTGTTTATTCTTTTGAAGTTTATTTATTTCTTTTGAGAGAGAGTTTCCGCAAGCAGGGAGGGCAGAGAGAGAGGGAGGAAGAGAATCTCAAGTGGGCTCTGTGCTGTCAAGGCAGAACCCATTGTGGGGCTCATTCTCACAAACCTTGAGATCATGTCTTGAGCCGAAATCAAGAGTCAGACGCTTAACCCAGTGAGCCACCCAGGCCCAGTTTATTTTTAATTAAGCAAGTAAAGCAAGCCCTGAAACACCTATGAAAAATATGTTTTTATTTATTTTTTCATGTCTATTTTTGAGAGACAGAAGGAACACAAGTTGGGGAGGGGGAGAGAGAGAGAGAGAGAGAGAGAGAGAGAGAGAGAGAGAGAGAGAATCTGAAGCAGGCTCCAGGCTCTGACCTGTCAGCACAGAGCCTGACGTGGGGCTCAGACTCATGAAACATGAGATCATGACTTGAGCTGAAGTCAGACTTAAGCTTAACTGACTGAGCCACCCAGGTGCCCCCAAAATATTTTTAAAATATATAACAAATCCAGGGGCGCCTGGATGGCTCAATCGGTTAAGCATCCAACTTCAGCTCAGGTCATGATATCATAGTTCGTGAGTTTGAGGCCCGCATCGGGCTCTGTGCTGACAGCTTAGAGCCTGGAGCTTGCTTCAAATTCTATGTCTCCCTCTCTCTCTGCTCCTCCCCCGTGCATGCTCTGTCTCTGTCTCCTTCAAAGATAAATAAAAACATTAAAAAAATTAAAAAAAAATAACAAATCCATGTGATAAAAGCAACTACCCATTTACATTACCAATATAGTTAAAATTTGGAGGTTTTTTAATTTCAAATTTAATTACCATTGATATAGTCATCCATGAAGAACAAAGGAAATTATTGGTAATATCAATAGCAAAGTATAGACAGTTACTTTTGCTTTATCCAGTCTTCATCCCAATAATGCAATTTGATTTATAGATCTACTAGTTTAATCACTGAAAACTATTAATAGCATTGGTTTTAGTATTTTGTATGTGTAGAGAAGATATGTGGCCATCAAAATAAAGTCCTTTTTCCACTGGTAAAACTGGTTATAAAAAAAGTAGCAATGGACATCTGAAAAAAAGATATGCTTCCCTCAAGTGGAATTTCTGCCAAAATATAGTGAAAAATGAATAAAGTCGTATTTTTTATATGCAAATTACATAGTAGCAAACCATCTTTTGCTTTTGCAGTTTAATTATGGGAAATTACCTTTTGATTTGCCCAGTTGGTTAGTAGCTTCACTGAGACTGTACCGTACAGTTTAGGGCTTAGATACCAACACTGCGATCATTTTACTAAGAGAAAAAATTCTAGAGCAAGCTCAGAAATGCTTTCTTTCTCTGCTCTTCTTCCTCACGTTCAAGGATGGGTCTGAATTTTTTCTCAAGACTCTTCTAAATAGATGCTTAAAAGCAAAATTGTTACAAAACATTTGTTGTATCACCTGCAAATGTGAGGAATAAACCTTTGTTTGCTTGTTAGTTTGGGGGAGTTCAATTTTCTTAGTAATTTGAAAGTATACATTAAAGGCATTTTGTTATTCAAAAGGACCAAAGGGAAATGAAATAGGAAAGAGTTGAAAAGCAATTAATAGGTAAGCTTTTGAACTGTATTTTTTGGAATGCCTCGCTCAAGTTTCAGCCCCTTTAGGAAAGAAAGATTTTAGCTCTCCCCATCTTCTTCCTCTGCTGTTTTAGGCTCCAGTGATGCCTGTACCAGACCTTTCATATATGTAATTATGGGGCATCTTTTTTACAACTTGATTGTGCATATTTAGTGAAAGGGGAAAGTGCTTTAATGGAGGAAAAACAGCTTTTCTTCTACCCTGCTAGGAATCTTGGTTGAGTTACACCTGTAACAAAGACAGTTTAATAGGAGAAAAACAAACAGAAGTTTAACAACATATATGCCTCCTCTATATATGGAAGAGACCCAGGAAAACTGAATAACTCTCTGAAATCACCCAAGCCACCACCTTAAGTATCATCTCTGTTTAAAGACAAAAGGTGTTGTGGGTGGGAGAGCCAGTATGGGAGGTTACCAGGAAAGCACAGGAAACAGGGATATGTTTGTGCTCTGCAAATTTAAGTCCCTTCTCCAATGATGAGTTTCTAAGGATTTAGTCATTTTTTTCTTGAGGTACAGAGAGGGAGATGTGCTCACAAATGGAGATTTCCCTCATAAATGTAAATTTCTCTTCCTAAATGGTAACTTCTCCGTTTTTAGAACTTCTCCTGTGGCTACTCTTTCTTTAAAACAATCCTTATGTCAGAGAGGCATGGTTTGGGGTGAGAAATTCTACTTTCCTTCACTGTCTTATTTAATCTTGTGGCTTTTATGTAATCTCTCATATAGAAAATGTTGGGGTTCAGAGCTGACGGCCAAGCAAGAATTCCTAAGACGTCTTTGGTGGAAAAAAGTTTTATTATAGCACAGGGACAGGACCTCTGGCAGAAAGAGCTGCACTGGGTTTGTAACAGGTGACTGACTATATACCTTCAAGTTGGAAGGGGGTTAGGGATAGGGTAAGTCTCTACGGTATTTTTAAAACAAGGTTTCCAGGACCTTGAGGAGCTAGCTGCTGTTCGGAAATGGTCACTTATTACTGTTTAGTAAAAACTCAGTCATGAGACCCTTCAGAAATATAACAGGGGGCCGTAAGCTTGGAGTATAATCAACAACATATATGTTGGGGAGCAGTTGAGATACCGGAAATTTCCAAAGGAATTTTTTTTTAAGTTTATGTATTTATTTTGAGGGAGAGAAAGTGTGTGTGTGTGTGCGCATGCGCATGTGTGTACATACAGGCACATGTGTGCTTGCACCAGCAGGGGAAGGAAAGAGAGAGAGAGAGAGAGAGAGAGAGAGAGAGAGAGAATTCCAAGCAGGCTCTGCAATGACAGGCCTTGACACAGAGCTAAATGCCACACATTATGAGATCATGACCTGAGCTGAAAGCAAGCGTCAGATGCTTCAGTGACTGACCACCCAGGTGCCTCTCCAAAGGTATTTTTATATGTTGAAGTAGACTGTTGGGATTGTGGAGGTTGGGATAATGTTAAGCTAAGATTGCCTTTTGCCCTTAGCAAAGTGGAATCTTTGAGGCAGCTAAGTTCCTAGATGAATGTCACTCTGCCTGTCTCAATGACTTGTCAATTGGCTGTAAATTGTAAGGAAATTTAATTTTTCATTTGCCTTTGTTTCCCACATCACTCTCTGTGTACCATACATACATAGAGTCTAGGAGTTCAACATGTGGTTATATAAATTAAACATGGAATGGATAAATAATGGATGCAATAATGGATAGGTGAATGGATATGTTTATAGTCATTTCCATGTATTAAAAAACAAAATTCAACTGAGTGAATTTGAAGCTCTAATTTTCTTTATTAAACAATTCATGAATCAGGCAGCATCACATCTTGCAAGTAGAGAGATGTTCCGAGGAGCTGTACAAAATGGGAAGCTCTTAAGGAAAGAGAGTTGGACAAGGAAGGTATTAGTAAAAGGAAAGAGAGAATTGTTTCAGACCAAGATATCTTCTTTTGAGATATCTTCTTCTTGGGAAGGGAATGGTAGGGTTTTTCTCATGCACATGACCTCACTAATGCTGATCAGAAAATTTCAGATTAACTGTTAAAATGTCATATTCATGGGATAGGCTAAAATTGTAATTAAGTCTTGATTTGCTGTTGGGTAGGGCATGTGGCAAATGAATCCATTTTGAGATTCTTTCTTTCTTTCTTTTTTTTTTTTAACACCGGTAAACGGTTTTATTCTCTAAATGAAGTTATCTCTAATATACCTTTAAAAGCCTAAATATCTAGTTGCACAAATTTTAAAAAGGTAAATACAAAAAATATTCACAACAGTTTTCCTATCCTGTCACCCAGACCCTTAGTTACTGTCCTTCACTCTTACCAGCGAGAACTGATTTTACTGGTTTCTCTTGTTTTCTTCCAGAGATATGCTATGGACATGCATGTGTGTATTAAAACCTGTCAACAAGGTATTAGCTAACCTATTTCCTCATAACATCAACAACACAGTATTGTTGGGGAGGAAAAATTTTCTCTACCCTTCAAGATTCTTCTATCTGGTGTAAGAACTAAATTGACATGAGGTGGGGCAGTGGGTAAAATAGGTGAAGGGGATTCATAGTACACTTGTCTTCAGGAGCCCTGAGTAATATATGAAACTGTTGAATCACTGCATTGTCCATCTGAAATTAACATAACATTATATGTTAACTACACTGGAATTAGAGAGAGAGAGAGAGAGGGAGGCAGGCAGGCATAGACAGACATGAGACAGAGTAACAAAAGAAGAAAAAAACCAGTATTATTACATACATGAGGGTCCAGTAATAAAAATGAGACCTAAAGAAATGACCAAGGTAGGTAGTTTTTATGCTTTTTGGACAGTGTGACAATAAATCTGTGATGGATTCACGGGGCAAAACAACAACAACAACAACAACAACTTCTGTTTGGGAACTTTAGCTAATAAGGAATTCTAAACAGAATGTGGGCTGGGGTTGTAAATTAGTGAAAGTAACAAGGTTTGTTTATATAGCCTTCTGGGCTCTAGATTCCCTGTCTGTGGTGATAAGGATGTCTCTTTATAGCCTGGTACAGGGAGGATACCTTTCATAGGGGAGATTCATTTTGTGCTTTCTGGAGACAAAAGCGAGTGAAAGTATTTTTGCATTGGCTGTTTCTTAAGTAACTTTAATTCAAAATAATCATTATGCCAAAGTGGCACATTTTGAGATAGCCTGCCTTTGATTCCTACACTATCTGTGGTGTTTGCTCTTTTAGGCAGTTGGGGGTGGGGGGAGGCAAAAAATAAAAACTTCTTGACTCTTCTGTTTCTTAAAAATAATCAGCCTATAATAGTCCCCATGCCAAAGAGACACATTTTGGGGTGGCAAATTTTGCTCCCCTATAGGATAGTGTCCAACTTTTTTGATCTTTGCTCATGTGATTGGTGAAAAAATTGTGTCGTATCTTGCGTTTAATAAAGAGTGGGATGACTTTATTTTCATATGTTTAGGAACTGTCTTTTTTTTCTCTGAATTCTGTTAATTTCCTTCGCATATTTTAGAATTTCTTAAAAAATTGTTTTAGAGTCAATAGATAGATGAGAACTAGTGTCTTTATATTTATTTTTTTTTAATTTGTTTTGAGAGAGAGAGAGAGAGAGAGAGAGAGAGAGAGAAAGAGAACGAATGTGAGTTGGGGGGGAGGAGCAGAGAGGGAGAGAGAGAATTCCAAGCAAGCTTTGTTCCACCAGCACAAGAGTCCTATGCAGGGCTCACACTCACAAACCATGAGATCATGACCTGAGCCAAAACCAGGAGTCAGACACCCAACTGACTGAGCCACCCAGGTGCCCCTAGTCTTTTTTTTTTTTTTTTTTTTTTATCAAAAGCAGTATTTTCCAACATACTCAAACATACTAATTCATTAGATTTAGCACTATTGCTAATTGTTCAATTGTTTCAGAACATAAATTTCACTTTCAGGGAGGTCAGTATATTAGTCTTGGTAATATTACTCTTGGTAATATTAAAAAATATTAAGCTATGAAGGGGTATCTGAAGAGTGATTCCAAAAACAATAACGGAGGACTCTATCTCACATCCGGAGTTTTGCACATGCTGTTCCACTGAAAAATTCTTGCTATTGTTTTTGAAGGATGAAATCTTTCTTATCCTTTAGACCTTAATTTAATTGCGCTTCCTCAAAGACATCTTCCTTGGTTATTAAATTTCTAACTTTAAACAGAGCAAAGAGCAGCCGTATCTAAGTTAAAAAGGAGCTTATTCAAGAATATCACAGGTATTGCAATGTGGAATATGTAACCTATGATGAACCACGGACAAGTCCAAAGAGACAAAGGGAAGGTCAGGTTTTATTAGGTTTAGAAGGAAATTGAGGAGGTTTGTTTTGAACAGAAGGTCATTAGAGGGGTGCCTGAATGGCTCAGTCCATTGGGCATCTGACTCTTGGTTTTGGCTCAGGTTGGACTCTGTACTGACAGCACAGAGCCTACTTAGGATCCTCGCTGTCTTTCTCTCTCTGCCCCTCCCCTGCTTGCACTCTCTGTTTTGCTCTCAAAATAAATAAAGAAACTTAAAAAAAAAAAAAGAAGTTCATTGGAAAAGAATAAGGATATGAGGTTGTGGTGGTTTCCTATTGGCTATAAGCTACGGTTAGTATGTGGTTGCCAGGAGGAGGAGGAATCTTCCTTTTCTTAAAAGCAGGACAGAAAATCCTTTGTGAAAAAAGCCCTTCCTTGTTGAAATAATTACTTCTCCTTCCTGGTGGTCATGTAGGCCGCAGTGAGTGGTATCTTTGTAACAGCTCCCCTTTTATGGCTTCCGACGCCATTTTCAGTAAGGTTTCCTTTATTTGTTTTCACAAAATCTGGACTAGTTTTGGCCTGATTCTCCATTTTCGGTATTCTATATCTTAACATCTTGTTTATTTTTCCCATAACATTTATCACATTTTGTAGTTACATAATTTTGTCATTTACTTGCTATTCCCTGCAAGAAACTCAAAATTCCACAAGAGCAGTCTCCATGTTTGTCTTGTTTACTGTCGTATCTCCACTCCTGGATGCATGATGTGGCATTAAATAAACATTCACGAAGTATTTGTGGGAGGAATAAGTGAACAGACTGATCTAAGCTCTGGTTTGTTTGTCAAAAATTCAGTCGTTCCTTCAGAACTATATCAAATATATACTTCTAGTGGATTGAATTTAATTCAGTTGAGTTTTTACTTTGCATAAGCAAAGAAGTGGAAGGACAGGGTTGGGGGGGGGAAGGGAGGGATAGAGAAAGAGAGAGTGCGAGTACGCGTGAGTGAGCTAAGGAGCATGGACTTTTCAAGGAGCTTATGGATTTTACTCCTGCACCTATTCACCATCTACTGCAAATAGACTTCACAAATAGATTGCATTATTAAACATCATCGTTGTTCCCAGGCAAATGCAACCAGAGTACTTTGATATTCATATATAATTAGTGGATAAATATAAAGTTGGGAAACATTTATTAAAAATTATTTTTCACAGGATTTTTTAAATGTTTATTTTTGAGAGAGAGAGAGAGGGAGGGAGGGAGGGAGAGAGAGAGAGAGAGAGAGAGAGAGAGAGAGATCAAGTGGGGGAGGGGCAGAGAGAGAAAGGGTGACAGAGGATCCGAAGCAGGCTCTGCACTGACAGGAGCAAGCCTGATGCAGAGAGCTCTACCTTATAAACTGAGATCATGACCTGAGCCGAAATTGGATACTGAACCAACTCAGCCACCCAGGTGCCCCAGAAATATTTGAAACCCCCTTTTTCTTTTTTCTTTTTTTTTTAAATTTTTTTAACGTTTATTTATTTTTGAGACAGAGAGAGACAGAGCATGTACAGGGGAGGGTCAGAGAGAGGGAGACACAGAATCTGAAGCAGGCTCCAGGCTCCGAGCTGTCAGTACAGAGCCCAACGCGGGGCTCGAACCCACGGATCGCGAGATCATGACCTGAGCCGAAGTCGGCAGCTTAACCGACTGAGCCACCCAGGCGCCCCTGAAGCCCCCTTTTTCTAATGACTCTCAGGAAGGCAAACTTAAAAAGAATATGTTTGTACATAATGCTTGGGCTTTCCACTCTGTCTCTTAATTAAAAGTCAGTAGAATATGTATTTCAGTAGATCATATATGCCAGGAACCACCTGGATGTATTGACTTTCACTTGATAATGATCACCCTATGGTGGCTTTTATCTGCCTAGGGTTTCATTGATGATAGAGTTTGAAGTATAAAATTAAATAATTTGTGATCTGACAATAACTTCAATCAATAAAATATCAAGTTTCAGCATTTCTTTTTGTACGTGCACTGATTTAATCTTCATCCATTAAATGCCAATCCTGTTTACAAGGGATGAATGTAGGCTTTCCTTTTTGGAGAGATTTGTCTTTACTCTTTAAACCATATGTGCTTTCGGTTTTGGTATTTGGTTTCTCTCCAAGGGAAAGAAGAGCGTATGGGGTTTAGACGTGTCCAAAGAAACTGACTATTAAAGCCCACGTAAAGTGTAATTTATCAATGGTTATTAACTCATGAATAGTGTCAGTACCTACATTTGGCTATGGAGAAAACATAGAACGGTAGTTGATTAGAATAGCGAACCTGGGAAATAGGGATTGGAAAGTAGATCAACAGAATAATTTATATCTTGTCTTACTTCAGTTGTCATTTGGGTAATTTTTAAAGCAACTAAACACCAAAATTGGCATATAAAATTAGCCATATGAACTGAAAACTGAAAAACATAGATATACAAAAGTTAGGGGTGCCTGCATGGCTCAGTCACTTAAGCATCTAATTCTTGATTTCCAATCAGGTCAGGATCTCATGGTTTGTGCGTTCAAACCCCGTATTGGGCTCTGTGCTGACAGTGCAGAGCCTGATTGGGATATTCTCTCTCTCTCTCTCTCTCTCTCTCTCTCTCTCTCTCCCTCCCTCCCTCCCTCCCTCCCTCTCTCTCTGCCTCTTCTGTGTGCACTCTCTCTCTCTCTTTCTCGAAAGAAAGAAAGAAAGAAAGAAAGAAAGAAAGAAAGAAAATAAACTTAAAGGTAAAATAAACTTACAAAAAGAAATATAAAAATTAAAAGGTAAAAGAAACCTTAATAGGTGCAGCTTTATGTTCTGCCCTTTATGGAATGAGTGCAAGGAAAGGATCAACACTGATAAGCATCTATTTGTTTTGTGGTTGAATAGTAAAAAAAATTATTTGGTAAAAAAGAGTGCTTACCAGACATTCCATGCTCATGGATTGCAAGAGCAAATATTGTTAAAATGCCTGTACTATCCAAAGTAATCTACACGTTTAACATGATCCCTGTCAAAATACCCCCAGCATTTTTCACAGAGCTAGAACAAACAATCCTAAAATTTGTATGGAACCACAAAACACCATAATAGAAAATCCAGAAATGAACCCAATACTTTATGGTCAATTAGTCTTCGACAAAGCAGGAACGAATATCTAATGGGAAAAAATGTCTTCAACAAATGGTGTTGGAAAAACTGGACAACAACATGCAAGAGAATGAAACTGGACCTCTAGTATGTAATCAAACTTCTCATCTGTAGGTACCTGCCTTGTTTCTCCTATTCTATTTTTCCATGCATTGACAAGATCTCCCCATGAGCGTGTACACACACACACACACACACACACACACACACACACACACATACAGAATAAGGCACTACAGCTTACATCACCTATATCAAAGATCTAACTAACTTAAATAGAGGGAGAAACACCCACTAAAAATTTAAGATCTAAGTGTGAGACCTGACACTAAAAATCCTAGAAGGTAATACATACAGTTATGTCTTTGACATTGCCCTTAGCAACTTCTTTCTAGATAGGTCTCCTGAGGCAAGGGAAACAAAAACAAAACAAAACTTTTGGAACTACATCAAAATGAAAAGCTCTTGCACATCAAAGGAAACAATCAGCAAAACTAAAGTCAGCCTACTGCATGGGAAAAGATATTGGCACCTGACAAATCTGATGAAGGGTTAGTATCCAAAATATACAAAGAACTTATAAAGTTCAACACACAAAAACCAAATAATCCAGTTAAAAAATGGGCAGAAAACATGAAGAGACATTTTTCCAAAGAAGACATCCAGATGGCCAACAGACACATGAAAAGATGCTAATTGCAAATCAAAACTGCAATGAGATACTACGTCACACCTGTCAGAATGGCTAAAACTGACAACACAGGAAACAACAGGTGTTGGTGAGGATGTGGAGAAAAAGGAATCCTCTTGCACTGTTGGTGGGAAGGCACCGTGGTGCAGTGAGTCTGGAAAACAGAATGGAGTTTCCTCAAAATGTCAAAAATAGAACTACCCTATGATCCAACAATTGCAGTACTAGTTATTTACCCAAAGAATACAAGAACACTAATTCAAAGGAACACATGCACCCTGATGTGTACAGTGGCATTGTCAACAATAGCCAAGTTATGAAAAGAGCCCAGGTGTCCATCAACTGATGAGTGGATAAGAAATATGTGGGGGGTGTGTGTGTGTGTGTGTACGACTACATAAAATGGAATATTACTTAGCCATGAAAACAAATGATATCTTGCCATTTGGAAGGACGTGGATGGAGCTAGAGAGTATTATGGTAAGTTGAATAAGTTAGAGAAAGGTGAATACCATATGATTTTCACTCAGATACAAAATTTAGGAAGCAAAGCAAATGTGCAAGGGAGAAAAAAAGAGGCAAACTAAGAAGCAGAGTCTTAACTATAGTAAAGAAACTCAAAGTTACTCGAGGGGAGAGGGGTGGGGGGGATGCATGAAATAGGTGATGGGGATTCAGGACAGCAGCACTTGTGATGACCACCAGGCAATATATCAAAATGTTGAATTACTGTATTGCACACCTGAAACATTACCCGTATGTTAACTAACTGGAATTTAAATAACAACTTAGAAAAAAGGAATATTTCCTGGGGATGTCCTGAGCATAAAACTTTATTTTGGGACACGATCTCTGCCATCTCCTTTTCATTCCCATCACCACTGCCTTACTTTCGACCAAAAACTACCTGCCATGTCTTAATTATTTCCAGCTCTTGATTGTGGTCTTTTTCAACCAGTCCTTCTACATCATGTAAAAGATCTTTGATGATCAATCCCTATTGCCTTAAATTTTGTCTCCTTAGCTTCTAGGCCTACACGTTTCTCTGTCTTTTGTCACTTTCCTACTTGTACCTCCTCATTTTCTTTATTTTTTGTCTGTCCTTCCATTTGAAGACAGTCTTAGACCCTGAATGTTATTTCCTACTTTCTCAACCCGGCAAGCTTCTGATCGTCTTTTGGGACAGAGACAAAATCTGATTTTCTGGGTGAAACATTTCATTAATTTTCTGAGGTGGAATTAATCTTCCTCTCTTCTCTGTTGCCCCTGTAGCACTTTGTATTAACCTGTACTGCAGTAGGTATCATGTTGTGTGGAAATTGTTTTTCCAAACACTCTGCTCCTCAATCCAGTTATGATACCTAAAGGGCTAGAACTTTGTATCATTGTGTATATCCTGTGTTAGAAATGTATCAAACTTCTATAAGAGATTTTAAATGAAATCTCTTATAGAATTAGTGGAATTTATTTTTTAGAGTAGTTTTCGGTATGCAGGAAAACCGAGAGGAAAGTAAGCGCAGAGATTTCCTATATCCCGCTGTCCTGACACGCGTGTAGCCTCCCCAGTTACCAACATCCCCGTTGGAATGGTACACTTGTTGCCCTTAATGTACTTATACTGACACATCATCGCCACCCAGACTCCATAGTTTATATCAGGGATTACTCTTAACGTTTGTGGTACATTCTTAATGCTGTGAAGATAATTTAATCGTCTTTAAGAATGCATGTTGAAATTTTTGAGGCGTTCTGATGCAAGTTTAAATAGGCCTTAGGTTTTAAGAGTCAACTTTACCCTTTTTTTTTTTTTTGCTTTTTCTGAGTGGACTCGAACCACAATTTTATCTTTAATGGACTGTTACATTTTCTGTATAATAAAATTACTTAATATACAGTAATACTAATAATATAGACTTTAATCATAGAAAGTAAGGAGTGTGTGTGTGTGTCCCACAGAGAAATCCTGTAGTTATATATGTTTTATTGATAAAATCAGAAAATGAAATAAACAGATTATCTTAATTAGAGTTCAACATAATGGGGGGAACCTGCATTTCAATGTGACGAGTGGTTGCCTGGAATTTGGATTTGGATTGCATTTAGTCCTCTGAAAATCTCTAATCCCTACCAAGAGCTGGTATAGAAGTGATTCTTTTTTCTTCTTCTCTTTTTACTGTCAGTGGAACTTTATGTAATCTTCACTTGGGTTCTGGTGATGACATCTGTAGAGGAGCTTCAGTTTTCAGAGTTATTCAGACAGCTATTGTAAGCGCCTTTCCTTCTTGGCAGGGCAAATCCCTGAGTGACAGGAAACACTGGGAGTCCTTCTTAGTGGCAAAAGACAAAGGGAGATGTCTCTAGCACTCCCACAAAGCCAGGCAGCCTTTCTGGAAGTGAGAATTTATTCAGCAAATTGAAGTGGAAACCGGAAAACCCAACAGACAAAATCCATATAACAAAAATCACCCACCAAATGTTTATATTCTAAAGGGTGAGCGTGGCCAGAAGATGCAAGTTACCTTCATTTATTTTTCCTCCAGGGCTGATAATATAGGGTTACTGAGAAATAGGATAAGAAGAGGAGGTTTTGGAATACAGTTTTCCTTGCTGACTAGCAGTTGAAAAAGCATGGCTTTTCTCCTTGATTTTCTATGTTTAATAGTGTTTTGTGTTTGTGCATTTGTGTGTGATGCAGGGTAAACGTGGTTGCAGAATATCTAAGATACATGGTAAAGAAACATGTCTTTTTAACTGCCATTGAAATACTTGCTAAATTGTCTTTCTAAACGCTTATGACAAAATAAAGGCTACATGTACTCACACGCTCTGCTTGAAAATAGATAAAAATACTTCACTTTTTAAAACTTACAGCTAATAATATCTTCAACACAAACCACCACTAACTTCAGATCTTAAATTTTGTAAATCAGGTTTAATAAGAAATATAAAGCAAATTTATCCAGAGAGACAAAATATTGACATTTGACATTTTATTTTTTTTCCCTCATTTATGGTGTCAGCTCTTGTCACAAAGTAAAGTTAATGAGGTCTAATGGGATCAGTGGTTGGTTAGTATACGTGCTGCTGAAGCGAGCACTGGATATATGGTTGGTTAGATTGGCTAGAATTGTGTTTGATTTATATATTCACCCTCTCCTGGACTTTGGAATCAAGCAGTAAATTATGAAATTGTGTATATTACTTTTGTTTATCATTCTATTTGCAGTATCACACCTGACTCAATTTAGAGTGGATATAATTTCTAGTTGCCTTTCCTCAGAGAATAAACATCTGCTCAAATGAATTTTCAGCATTTTAATTGTGTTAGTAGGAATGATTTGAAAATATAGTTGAAAGCTCAGCATATTCCATTTCAGAGAGATTAAGGACAGTGATTTTTGACTCTGAGGGATAGGTTCCCAACGTAAGAAGAGTGGAGTTTTTCAACTTTATAGTATTTCGTTTCATATGGGCACCCTAAACCAGACAAACTACAGTTTTACCTCTCTTAAGATTAGAAGAAGTCAGTAGTCTTATTATCGTTATTATTAAGACTATGTTAATATTGATATGATGCTTTACAGTTTATGAATCATTTTTATGTGTTTTAATTGACTTGATCATAACAGCTACCGCCACCTCTCAGAATAGGCCAAGCAAAAGAGGGTGAAAAAAACAATGCCAGAGGCACATGGAGTTTCATGGCACTTGAAATGTGTGTCTTTAGATATGCGTTTAACATCTCTAATGGACACTTGAATAATGACTTCATGGAACAATTCAATGGAAGCATTAAGTGAGGAACTCTTTCTAAAGTCCTAGCCCAGTGTAGATACTCAATACCCATGATTCCCTTTTCCTTTTTAAATTGATTAACTAGGGGCGCCTGGGTGGCTCAGTCGGTTAAGCATATGACTTCAGCTCAGGTCACGATCTCACAGTCCGTGAGTTCGAGCCCCGCGTCAGGCTCTGTGCTGACAGCTCAGAGCCTGGAGCCTGCTTTGGATTCTGTGTCTCCCTGTCTCTCTGCCCCTCCCCTGCTCATGCTCTGTCTCTCTCTGTCTCAAAAATAAATAAAAAAACATTAAAAAAATAAAAAAATTAAATTGATTAAAGAGAAGGGACTTCACTGGTGGTATTAAGGAGGAGGGGTTAATTTCACCCTCGCTTAACGTTGATCAACCCCCACACCAAACCACCTAAAGCCAACATACAGTCTAAGAAAACAGAGAAACCTACATTCGAGGCAAGTGCTATGCTTTCTCCCTTTTCTCCCTCCCCTTTCTCTCCTAGCCAGATGGCCACTTCACAGCCAGGGCTCAGAATAGGGGAAGTCCAGTGAATTTGCCTCTGGTGAAAATTTAAAAGGGTATCTAGAATTTTACTCATAAATAACATTGTAGTTGATGTTTTCAAAATCAAATTCTGTGCCGAACAGTTCACGATGGGCAAAATAACAGCACGTTAAATAAATATGCGACCTGACCTTGGGCTTGCACCTCTCACGGCACTTGTCTCACCCTTACTTCATACTGAGCAGCCAAGTCAAGGACTGGAACAGAAGGTGCTCCTCCCTTATCCCAGCCTCCAGTGTCGCCCAACCTGGGATAAACATATCCTGAATCGATCATCCCCTGGTTTAAAAAAAATGTATATTTTATCAGATACCTATGCCTCAACAGTATTTCTCTGAATTTTAGTGTGGGAGTTAAAAGTGTGGAGTTCTCCAGTCTGGATTTGAGTTCTGTCACTACTAGTTACTGGATATCTGATCTTGGACAGGTTATTTGTATTCTCTGAACCTGAGTTTTCTCACCCATAAAATGGGAATAGTAGCCCTAGGGCCATTGTAAAAATATTTTATTTGGTGCATGGCACTTAACACTTTGTGTTTGGTTTTATATTTGAATGTGATTAAAAGGATATTTCAGACTTGTCTTTTTTCATGCAAATTCATATCCCTGAATTTCACTTTGATGGCTTTGTATAGCAGTAATCCCTCTGCAGTATTGTAGAAGCAATTTAATTATTCATTCTCCTGCCAGATGGTTCTGGGGCTCCTTGAAGATTTGTTTGTTTATTTTATTATTTGGAATAGTACTGTTACGAACATTCTTGCCCATGTTTCCCGATGCAAATACCACTCAGTGTTCCATGCCACAAACAGGTACCTCAAAATGTTACCCTGTGATGCATTGAAATCCAAAGCTTATGCCCATTGGTTCCAATACCTGGCTGTTAGCCACAGCCGTTACTGACACTTGATAGGGATTTATACATCCATTTTGGAAGGAAAAACCATCTCTTTTTGGTTGTAGTTTGCCATAGTCTTAGTTTAGATTTATTTAAAAGCCAACTCTGAGACCAGCACTAGAGACCTAGCAGTTCATTTGGTAGCTGAAGCAAAAGTGGGAAAGGAGGGAACATAGGAACTAAGGAACACAACATGGTGAGTGTGTGACTGAGGTGGCTACTGCTGTGCCAAACTTTTGCTTAATCCAATGGAGACCTCTGAAGAATGCTATAGAATGCCCTTACAGTTGTCCCTCTGAAGCACATGAGGCTTGGGACTACATCTGTGGTTCCAGTGTCTCCTTGATTGGTGGCTACTCAGAGGCATCCAGTCCTTTGCTCTGTGGAGGCTGGGTGAATTACCATGACATTGGAGAAAGTCTTGAGGTAGGAACCCTGGGAGATTTGGTGGGTGGTTGACCTGACAAACCTTTAGTGTGTCTGGGGACTGCCCCCTCACAGTCCTGATCAGAGTAGGCCAACTGAATGGGGCGCCTGGCATCTGTTACATAGTTCATACTGGGTTTCCCAATAATCTAGTGCCATGATCTTCTTTGACAGTATCTCCCAAGAAGATACAATGCAGCTTTGGCCCATTCCTGTTTAATCCTTCATGCCTAGGATCATGTAGTTTATGGTTGTTCTATTTTATTTTGGGGGCATTCTTTTAGTATTTGAAAGCCCTATAGCCTGTTTTCCATGATATACGTGATGATTAAATCGTGCAAGTTCATTTTAAATGTACAGTTGGATGTCATTCACATACATACTTTAGAAAGGAACGATTTTGAAATCTCTTTCTGTATTCTGGAGACAAATATTAACTGTAATAGTGTCTTCAGCAGGAAGACCGTTGCCTCAAAGTTGCAAAATGACTGACAGTAATATGTAAGGCTAGAGGCTTCAAGGAAAATGTTACCAGAGGTCACTTTTAAACTAGAGGGACAATCATTTTTCATGATAAGCTACCCCTGCCCCCTGCCCAGTGAAGCCTCTGGCCAGCTATAATTATTAAACTCCCATCTATTCAGTACAAAGAACTACAAATGGAAGGGAAGAATTTCCAGAGAAAACAGCCACTTTACTATTAGTTGATGCTTGTTATATTAACTTGTCAATCATTCAGACATGTGTCTTTTCATTTTTTTTTTACATAGGGATAAAATAATATTTATAATGTATATGGTTGAGACAATAAAAGTAAACAACTTACTAATTTTGAATATTCTCAGTAATTTGAAGCCACCTATGTACCCCTCCGCAATTCCATCACTTCTTCCGCTATTCATGAGCTTTTGGTGGTGACAGTGGGGTTTGTGGGGTCCGGAGCCGATGGCCAAGAAAGAATTCTTGAAGATGTCTTTGGTGCAAAAAGGTGACTTTACTGAAGCCCTGGGACAGGACCCGTGGGCAGAAAGAGCTGCCCCCGGGAGCATGAGAGATTGGTTTTATACTAGGGAGTTGAGGGAGGTAATGTCCAGCAGAAGTTTCCAGTGAGATTTTCATATGCTCTAGACTCCCAGGATAGTGGAGTCCTAGCTTTTGTCAAGGTAAGGTGGTTTTCCCTCTAGCAAAGCATTAGCATGAAGACAGTAGGGGGTTCCTAGAAGCATTTTACTCTGCCCACCTCAAGTATTTGTCAATGGGCTGCAGGTTATAAGGAAATTTAGTTGTGTCATTTCCTTCTGCCTTTGTTTCCCACATCACTATGTAGGGATGATGGAGATTTTTAGGTCCTACAGGACTATGAACTCTATCATTTAACCATTTGTTTTTCCCCTTTTCTTTGTTCTTGGGCAGCCAGGAGAGCCAGAGGAATATCCCACAAATCTCACCTGGTGTGTGTGTGTGTGTGTGTGTGTGTGTGTGTGTGTGTGTGTGTGTGTGTGTGGGGGGGGGGGGGTGGGGGGAGAAGCAGGTCGAGGCCTGTCAGCTTGCCTTATGCGTCCTCATCACTATCACCAGAGATAATCACTCTCCTGAATTTTGCTTTTACGGTCTTGCCATATATGCATGTAATCCTAAATAATAAATTTTGTTCTGCATGCTTTTGAACTTCATATAATTGAAATCATATTGCATCTCTTCTTGTGTGACTGCTTTTTCCAATCAGCTTTATGCTGCTGAGATTCATCCATGTCAGTGAATATAGCTGTAGTTCATTTATTGCCACTGTCATATTCCATCATAGGAATAAGCCACAGTTTATTTCTACATTCTGCAATTGACGGATATTTGGGTTGTTTCCAGTTTTATCTCTTTTTCTACTGTAACAGTGCACCTTGTATACACTGGGGAGTGGGACTGTGGGCTTGTAGAGTTTGAGTCTGTGGCCTCAAGTATACTACTTGCCTCCTTTACCCTGCTTTACTGGGTACCATTGGGACATTGATGCTTGTGAGCTCTGAGTTCCAGGCTTCCGTGTCACCTGGCTTCTGGCTCTTTTTGGCTAATTGTGGAGGATTAGAGAGTCAGTGAAGACCCCTGGGTGCTTCTCTCCCTCCCTTTTTGTCTCAGGCAGTGTCTGTGGCAGCAGCTGCCTATACTCTGAGATTCTAGCTCCAGCCAAATCAGCCCACAGGGGCTCCATCTTCCACTGAATGAACTCATGACCTTGTCAAGGAGGAAATATCATTTTCCTCCTACCCTTCCAGTTTCCTGGCTGAGACCCTCCCACCCCGCACTAAAAAATTAAGAACTAAGAAATTAACGGGAAAAACAAGCAACTTTGGTAACACATCCACCTCCTGTATACTTGGGAGAGATCCAGGAAACCTGAGTAACTCCCTGAAATGGCACCAGTCAACTTCTTAAATACCGTCTCCAGCTAAAGACAAAAGATAATGTTGGGGAAAGGGAGAGGCCAATGGTGGGAGGTTTCACACAAAGTCTAGTGATCAAGGGTAACACTGTTATGCAGATTTAGGTTGTTGTCTTCTCTGCTGATAAAAGTTTCTAAGGATTTGGAATCCTCTTTCTTTTTCAGTCAAGAGAGGGAGACACACTTACAAATGGAGATTTCCCTTATTTATGTAAATTTCTCTTATAAAAGGCTACCTTCTCTACAGCTTTCAAGGTCAAAATTTAGTTTTGGGGGGCACCTGGGTGGCTCAGTCTTTTGAGCTTCAGAGTCTGATTTCAGCTCAGGTCATGATCTCAAGGTTTGTGGGATAGAGCCCTGTGTTGGGCTCCATGCTGTGCTTGGAGGCTGCCTAAGATTCTCTCTCTCTTTCCCTCTGCCCCTCTCTCCCAGTCGCACTCCTGCTCTCTCTCTCTCTCACTTTGTTTAATGTTTATTTTTTGAGAGAGAGAGAGAGAGAGAGAGAGAGAGAGAGAGAGAGAGAGAGAGAGAGAGAGGAGCAGATAGAGGGGGACATGGAATCTGAAACAGGCTCCAGGCTCTGAGCTGTCTGCACAGAGCACAACACGGACTCACGAACTGTGAGATATGACCTGAGCCCAAGTCAGATGCTTAACCAACTGAGCCACACAGGCACTTCTCAATTTTTTTTTTTTTTTTTTTTTTTTTTTAGTTTTTGGCTACTATATTGGACATAAAATTGGTTCTCACAGTGGTTTTGATTTTCATTTCACTAATTAAAAACGAAGTTGAACATTTTTTCATTGTTTCATTTGCAGGTTCGAAATGCAGACAATGAATTGTTCAATATATAATAAAATTTTCATAAAATTCACTTTCAGATTTTTTTGAACAGTACTTTGATTTAGGGTAGCACAAAATGCACATCAATTTTTCTATTTTATTTGTTCATTCATTTAATTTAACACATATAAGTTCTACTGTATACCAGGAACCATTCTATGTGTAACTAAAAAATTACAGTATGTTATAGAAATAGGATAAATCAGAAGCCCAACTTTTTGAAAATGGATTAGCATTAAGATGCTTTATCACGTTTACTACCATCTCACCTCCCCCAGCCCCAACCATCATCATTCGTAAGATCACATATTGTGGGGTCGTTATGACTATGTGGATTGTCTCTAAACCTGAATGTCAAAGTTGATCCATTTTGCAAGTACCAGATAGAGCTTTATGTATCAATAGATTTTTGTTATCAATGGCTCTAGAAAATTTTGGATTATACACAATTGCAGACCATTGCTGACTATTTCATGCCTTGAGAAGTATGATCTAATAACAAAAATGTTAAAAAAGTTTTAACAGGTAAAGTAAATCCTAAAATGTCCCAGTTTAAAACATTAAAGGGGTAAAGATCGCTTCTCTTTCACGATCTGTTAGTGAAGAATACAAACAGGGCTAAAGATCCTTTCTGTGTGGACATTGCACGGTCTGTTGCCTGTGATGTAGGCCATGCTGGTCACTGTTAATGCTAAGAATTTAACCCTAGAAATGTGACTTAGTGGCGGGATAAAGAAAATTCCTTGAGAGAAGGCAATGTCATGTTTTATTTTACCAGTAGTCTTTTATTCAAGGGACTCTTAACTCTCTGGAAAAACTGTTTATCCAGAGTGACACTTAATCTAGTTTGGTTTAGCTTAGGTTTTAATGTGGTTCTTGTGTGTGTACATATGTGTTATAGATGGGAATTGTTTTGTTCACTTTTCTTGGTTCTTTGGATAATTGAATAATCAAATTAACATAGGACGGATTTACAGGAGAAAAACGAATTCAGTTTCTTACTGGTGTGTGTGGTGCTTTTCTTGTTGCATACATAGCATAAAGTTTGTGGTCACATTGCTATAGAAACTATATGAGTTAAGTATGCTATAGGGGAACATGGCCAGAAACTTCAATAAGAAACTAAGCTGAAAGTTGATGGAAAGTATCTGTCATCCTACAAAAACTTGACTCTCTACTGTTGCATGGGAAAATGTTGCCCATTATCTCCATAGAAAGGACACCTAGATGGTGAGCTTACCCATGGAATGACCACAGACTATTCATTCATTTTGTGGTTTCCTTAATACATACTGAATTCATATTATGTTAAATTCCCTGGAACTTGCCCAGAAAATTGACTGTCTAGTAGTTTCTTGTAAGAAATTCTTACAGCACTAAACAGTTCTTTGGGGCAAAAAAAATTTACTTATGCTGGTATCATTTTTTAGTTATAGTTGGGGTCCTCCTTTTCTGTGCATACAGGCAAGAACATAAAATCATTTTTTAGAACTAGTCAAAACTCTCCTTGCAATAAAAACGGAACAGGTAGATGGTACCAGGGTCACCTTAAATCAACTAACCCAACTCCCAATCAAAGTAAGATTTCAGATGTAATTAACCCATTAACCTAAGGAGATGCAAAAACATCTGTAGTCAAAATTTTTCTGAGTGCTTTCTTCACTTATGTAGCAAATATCAACCTGATACTTTTTATAGTTGATTCACATACCATTATAATACATCCTAAATTTGCAGATGTTCTCTAACTAGCATAGATTCACGTAATTGGCATGACATGGAATTTTTTCAACATTGCCTATCTCAGGAACCCTATTCATGTGAGTCTGGAAGATTTTTTTTTGTGATGTTGGAGCTCTTACTCTTAGAGACTCAGATGTCAAAGTATTTTTAGAATGAGTCTGCAAGGTATCATTATTTTGTAATTATAATCTTGTTGATTGACAGCAAATGTGTTCCATGAAAATGTTGCCTTCTTGAAGTGATCCTGGTTAGTGCTGGAGGCAGACTGCTTAGAGCTAAACTCTTATGAGGGGGAAAAAAAGAACTTAAAAAAAAGTGATTTTAAATTCTCTAACATAAAGATATACGATCTTTCATAAAATGTTAAAAGATTGTTTTTGCTCCCAGACTTTTAGTCTTCTATTGTACCTTCCACCTGTTCAGAAATGTGATTACTGACAGGTTAAAACCTGTTGTGCAAAAGCTACTGTTAAAAGTCATCTCGGTGTTGTTTATTGAAATTACAGATATTATATTTTAAGAAGGAGAGAGAAATTAGAGAGGCTACAGTCCATATGATGAATGATATTTCCCATGAGAAAGAGAATACGCAGCTGTACTCTGTTGCATGGTAGAAAAGGAGATTAAGATATGGGAAATTGTAATATTGTTTGATGATAATATTAATGTAATTAAATAAAATAAACTAGGGTATGTTGTAACTTAACAGAAAGCTTTATTACTGATTATAACTGACATTTTATTTATTTTTTTTTAATTTTTTTTTCAACGTTTATTTATTTTTGGGACAGAGAGAGACAGAGCATGAACAGGGGAGGGGCAGAGAGAGAGGGAGACACAGAATCGGAAACAGACTCCAGGCTCCGAGCCATCAGCCCAGAGCCTGACGCGGGGCTCCAACTCACGGACCGCGAGATCGTGACCTGGCTGAAGTCGGACGCTTAACTGACTGCGCCACCCAGGCGCCCCATAACTGACATTTTAAATTGTTGCCATGTTTAGTCTTGCAAAATCGTGGGTGATTTATAACCACTGGACTGTCTTTCTTTTCTCAGAAACTTAACAGCAACTTAATTTCAAATTCCCAGACATAGAGAGGACTTTGGGCCAAGGCAAGGCCAGAAGGATGTAAAGAGATATATAATGTATAGAGAACTGAACTGCGACTCTAAGCGGGCGTCTGAGTTTAGGCCTAACAGTATTTACAACCAATATGACTGAATGAAGTGTTTGTCAATTCTTTGCTTAGAATGAGTTTTTGAAGCCTAGGTTTATTTTTCGAATCTCAGAAAAATTCGTATTAAGCTACATGGTGTTGCAAATTTCAGATCTCTGAAGGGTGTGCATTAATAGGTATTCAAAAATATTTTGTTATTTAAATATTATTATGTTAATTTTTGCATAATTGGATTCTTCTTCAGTGTTTGAAAACTTCCTCTACTAGGCTAAACATGCCCTCAGTGATCTTGTTAAACAACCCCTTTATGTTCAGCTATCTTTGTCTGAATTATAACCAATGTATGCAGTTTTTTTGATAAAAAAAAAAAAAAGGCTTTACCAGAATTTTGATTTGGAAGGAGAAAAGTTATGGCAAATTTTGATCAGTTCATCCTGATTAATGAGTAATTCAAATAAAAGCCTGGATTTTTCATGTTCTCGTAGGGTTGTATGTACCTGAAGAAGAGGAGATGATGTAGAAAGTAGAAAACCTGATGATAAATGTGTTAGTCAAGATTTGACACAAACTCAAGACGAAAAGTTTTCTGAAAATCAAACAAATTCCATATGAGTCCTCACATTGGCAAAGCAGTTATATAAATATCGCTAAAGTTTTTCAAATTGAAATCTAAACTGAAGCATTTTGAAGTGATTTTGCAAGTAAGAGTTTACTCAAGATGTTTCACAAAATGAATGGAATATCACAGTGAGGAAATTATTTCAGTAATGGTAAAGTTAAGCGAAGCTTTCATTATAAGGTCCAATAATACTCAGTAGGGTACTTGCTCATGAATTTAAACTAGAATGTTTTTATTCTGAAGTTTAGAGGACATCACAGTCATTCAGGAAATGCATGGAATAAGTGATTTTTTTTTAATCTTCCAGATTAGTGTCTTAGTTTCATTTACATATATGTAAACAAACCAAATCTATATCCTATGCATATAATGCCATTCTGATAAGTTTTCCAGATCATATTATTTATATAAAATTTGTTTTGCTTGGCAGCTTGCTTTGGCTTAACCTACAAATTAATATGGCCCCTCCCAACTTCTTTGTGCCGTTATCCTCTCCTTCCTGGAGTAACAAAATAGCAACCTAACTGGTTTTCCTCATCCACTCTTGCCCCCCTTCTGTCATCCTAATTGCAGCTCTCGCAGCAACCTTTAAAAAAGGTCAATTAAATCATCTCACCTCTTCATTAAAACTCTTCTCATTCTACCAAGAGTAAATTCCAAATCTTTTACCTTGACCTATATAACTGAACCATGCTTCCCTCTCAATTTCAACTCAGCCTTGTTCTTGTAACTTCAGACAAGCCAGCTCCCTCTTAGCTCTCAAATGTATTCAACTGTTGACCGTCTTGTTATCTACTTATTTATAATTTTCTCTGGCTGGAATGCTCTCTTCCCGTGCTTCTGCTTCCTGAGTAATCAGACATTCATTCATCTACTCATTCGTTCATTTGTTCCTTAGTTTACTCAGTAATTCAGTGATTCTCAGTTGGAGGCAATTTTGCCCCCCAGAGGACGTATGACAAATTCTGGTGATGTTTGTCATTGTCTCAACTGAGGATGGTGGAACGGTCCTACTGGCATCTCCCGAGTAAAGGCCAAGGATGCTGCTAATCTAACTATGGTATATAGGAGAGCCCATCATAACAAAAAATTAACAGGAGGAAAACATGAGTAGTGCCAACACTGGGAGTCTCTTCAAATAATTTGACCCTTCTAGTTGCCTGTGGTGGTAAACCAGATGAATATGGCAGAACATTTAATAAGCTAATACATTAGAGGAAAGACAGTCCATAAACTGGCTAACAAACACGTAAATATATCCTTTAAATCACTCTGAGTGCTGTTAAGGAAGAGAGGACAAGAGAGTATCCAGTGAAATTTACTTTAGGGCAAGTGGTGTTGGAAGAGGTGGTGTTCATGCCAAGACCAGAGGAATGAAAAACACAGCTACAGCTTATTTATTGAACATCAACAGTAAAAAGTTGTGTTTTTCTTAACCATGTCTTTTTATTGTAACTGAGGAAACCTCAAATTATTCTTTAGAACCTTTTCATCACATATTCTTTGCCAAGGGGACTAGTCTAGCATTTGTCTCTTGTGGGTAATGAAATCCTCACAAAGTTGGTGAATCCCCATTTCTGTGAAATTACCTGAAAAAATGTATATAGGGCTCCTAGCTTGGTTGGAAAGCAAAATGTTGTATCTCTAATCAGTAACAAAAGTTTTCATTCTATAGCAAGATAGCATAGAATATTATAATACTTTTCCATATTTATTTTAAACAATTTCAAATCATATTATTTCTCTGTAGAAGGTCCCATGCTTCTAGGTGAGGAATGTTCTCAGGAGTAAGTTAGTACATTAAATAACATTTACACGACATAATTTTAAAGCTGGCAAAAGAATGGGGTCTCTTTCTTATCCTTTTCTTACTTTTTGAACAGTGTGCCAGCAACACATGATGTCTAATCATTTGAATTATACATGTTCAATAAATAATAAAAAAAGAACTGTTTTAAGTATCAACTGCTACTGAAATGTTAATGTCTGTCGACTCAGTGTCTGTAATCTTACTCTGTACTCTGCACAGAATCTTTTGGACATTTCCATTTGACTATCTCATAGGGCTCTGAACCCCCTTGTCCAAAACTAAATCTGTCATTATCGTCACTAGTGTATCTCTTCTTATGAGATTATTTATCTTGGTGAAGGGTATTTTTTGGCACTTAGTAAGCCAAAACCAAAAACCAGAAACCTAGGAGTGATCACTTGAAGGGAGGTCTTGAAAATGTTTTTTTGTTTGTTTGTTTTTAAGTAAGTTTATTTAAATTTGAGACAGGGAGAGGGAGAAAGAGAGCAAGAGAGAGTGATAGAGAGCGCTGACAAGGTGGAGCCTGACATGGGGCTTCTTCCCACAAAATGCAACGTATTGACCTGAGCTAAAATCAAGAATTGGACGATTAACCAACTGATTCACCCAGGCACCCTGACAGTGTTCGCTTCTTGACCCGAGTGCTTGTTAAATAGGTGCATTAGATCCGTGAAAATTCGTTGAGCTGTGCACTTATGACCTGTACAGTTTTCTCTGTATATGTCATATTTTAGTAAAATGATTTCATAGATGTGCTAGAAATTAGGCTGCATCTTTTTCTCTCGCTCATCCAGCACATCTAATGGGACAGCAAAAAGTTCCATACTGGCTGTTTTTTAGTGTTCCTTATATCTTTAGTATTGTGATCACTGTTTACCCCATCTGCTGCTCAAAAATTTCTCTGGTGCAGGTATTATTATTATTATTTCCATTTTACATGTGAAGAAGCAGAGACTTAGGCTAAATTACTTGTTTAAGATCACACAGCAACAAAATGGCAGAAGTGGAATTTGAATCTGAGCCAGTATTTGCAGTCACCCTGGTATCTTACCTCTCATATGTTTCATCCCCATAAAAACGGAATATGCCACTTCTTATCCATTCATGCTACTTGTCTTTAGATCTTTGTTCCTATAGTATAATGATAATATTTTAAGAAGTCTTGTAGACTTTAGTCTACTCCAAATTCATTTTAAATACTGCTTGAGTTAGTGGTCTTTCTAGAATGTAAAACTCTATGTGTACTTTATTTAAAATCTGTTAATTCAGCCATTTGCAACCTTGGCTACATATTGGAATGACAAGCTCCCACTCAAGATCAATTAAATCACAATTTCTGAAGATGGGGACCTAGTAGTGAGCATTTTTAAAAAGCTCCCTGGGGGGACGCTAATGTGCAGCCAGGCCTGAGAACCCTTGCTTTAGCATTGCTCTTCAGTTTTTATGCTAAAAATAAACTCTTCATCAGTGCACAAAACGCCCTTCATTATCTGATCCCTGCTTCCCTATCTCATACTTCCTCTGCTATAACTCCCTTCTTCCTCAACTTAGTGTCTCACCTTCAGCAGTATATATTTTATTTTTATTATATAAAATCTTGGTTTTCCCTCTGAGGTCTTTTATATATTTATATATATATACACACACACACACACACACATACACACACATATACCTTTATATATTATATATACTATACCTTTATATAGGTATACATAATATATACCTATATATACCTTTATATGTTATGTATATATATATATATATATATATATATATATTTGTATACATATATATACACCTTGCCTTTATACAGACCAGTCCTCCTTGAATGTTCTTCTCTTGGCCTTCAATTTAATTGAATTTTTGTGTCTCTTGCAAACATGTCTGATATCACCCTCTCTGTGGACATTGCTCTAACTTCTATTTGTTTAGTTGTTTAGCTATTCATTATTGATTTATTTCTTTTTTTATGAGTTAATACATGCAGGTGGCAAAGAATTCATAAAGTATAAATGGGTATATATTAATAAGCCTTGCTGATACTCCAGTCCCCAATTCAGTCTCCTAGAGACAGTATCTCTAGATTATTAATTTATCATTACAGAAGTATATACTATACTTATACAAATATACATGTGTACATATATGTGTGTATGCTTTTGAACACATGGTTACATGTTACATACAATCTTTTGCTCCTTGCTTTTTTCATGTAACAATACAGCTTATAATTTCTTATCTTAACAAAAGGAACTTTATCAGTCTTTTTAATATTTTCATAGTATTCTCTAATTTGGATAAACAGTAAATTTATTCAGCTAGATCCCAACTTATATCATTTAGGTTGTTTCCTATCTTTGTTTTTACAAAGGATACCTGAGTATTAAAAATTACAGTACAGAGAATTATATTTCTTTGTATGAGTAACACATTTTTTTAAAGTTTATTTATTTTTGAGAGAGAGTGCACAGGGGCAGGGAGGGGTAGAGAGGGAGAGAAAGGAACCGAAGCAGGCTCTGTGCTGACAGCAGAGAGCCCGACGCAGGGCTCGAACTCATAAACCGTGAGATCATGACGGGAGTCGAAGTCAGACACTTGAGCGACCGAACCAACCATCCAGGTGCTCCGTAACTCAGTTCTTTAAGTGCAATGGTTATGCCAGAGACTATATACATTTTAAAATCTGACAGAATGTGCTATATCTCTCTCCAAAGTATCCTCCTCATTTATTTGTTCTTCGAACACGGCCACTTTATTTGTACTTCTCTCTACTTACTTCAAGAGTAGAAATGATCATTTTAGACTATAGACATTTCATTCATTCATTCATTCATTCATTCATTGATACAGATTCCTCATTTATTTCAAAATGATTTCATAAGAGCTCATATAAGTACTGTACCCTAGGCCCTAGAGATGGATTTATTGTATAATATGAACTGTGTTTCTCACTCTCAAAGAACATGTTGTCTAGTGAGGGAGAGAGAAAGTAAAGAGGCAGTGACAATTCTAGGTTGAGGCTGGTACCTATAAGAAGTGGCTTCTAAATTTCTAAGAGTTACTCAAGGCAGTATGTTCTCAGAACACCTACATTGCTCAGTGACAAGAGAGGACATAATGCAGTTCGGGAATTGAGAGCGCTCAGTGTGGTTATAACGTAGGTGGTTTAAAGTGAATTTGGATAAGGATGCTCATGTTGGAATAGAAAGGAAAGCAGGCCAGGAAGGCCTTACAAACCTTGGTAAAGAGTTGGAATTTGACATCACGGCCAGTGGGGTGAGGGCCATGTTGTGGCTCTAATCAGTGTGTTAGTGTGGTGAGAAATAGGCTTCACGAGGTTATTCTCTCATGGACAGAATAGATAGGAGATTACAAACTTAATCTACATTGAGAGAGTCTTGTAGGAGGCAGATGAAGAAAAAGGGCCATAACTGGAGACAGTTAGGCGTTGGAGTCAGTAGAACCAGGTGAGTGATATGAAATGCAGTGGTGAAGGAAAAGAAAGTAAAGAGATGAGGCCAGGGTTGTGACTTGGGTAACCTAATCGATGATACTAATTCTCCCATCTTCTTCCTCATTGATTACAAGCTCTCTGAGGAGCTTCTTATTTGCAAGCATGTGTCTGTCACATAGACTTCAGAAAACTAAGTGAATGCATGACCATAACACCATCAGTGAGTACGTATTTAGGACTTATTGTAAGTGACAAGATTTCTTTCTCTTTTCATGGCTGAATAATAGTCCGTTGTATATATACTTTTTGTTTTTAATTTTTTTTTTCAACGTTTATTCATCCTTGGGACAGAGAGAGACAGAGCATGAACGGGGGAGGGACAGAGAGAGAGGGAGACACAGAATCGGAAACAGGCTCCAGGCTCTGAGCCATCAGCCCAGAGCCTGACGTGGGGCTCGAACTCACGGACCATGAGATCGTGACCTGGCTGAAGTCGGACGCTTAACCGACTGCGCCACCCAGGCGCCCCAGTATACTTTTTGTTTTTAATAAGGCCAAAGATTCAGAGTTGAATAACTGCTTATAATTTATTAGGAAAATATTAAATAGATAAAAGTAGATGGTATTATAAATAGCTCACTTAATCATCCTCCATGCTTGATCCCTTTCCTGTATTCATGTTCAGACCTTCTATATTGATCTTTAAGCTCATTTTGCTATATAATTTTAACCTTAGCATTTCTGTAGTATCATCCTTAGTGGTACCAAGAGGTGTTGGGGAGCCTCAGGGTGCTCACCTGCCTTCAGCAGAGAATAATCTTCATGCCAAAGTGTCCCATCTTGAGATGGCCTGCCTTTGGGGCCTACACTGTTGATTTTAAAAATTAGATGTTAACTTATTATTTAATTCCAACTTTATTCCATTAAAATCTATAGTAAGATTTATCCCCTCATAAAAATTAAAAGCTCTTGGGGCGCCTGGGTGGTGCAGTCGGTTAAGCGTCCGACTTCAGCCAGGTCACTATCTCGCAGTCCGGGAGTTCGAGCCCCGCGTCAGGCTCTGGGCTGATGGCTCGGAGCCTGGAGCCTGTTTCCGATTCTGTGTCTCCCTCTCTCTCTGCCCCTCCCCCGTTCGTGCTCTGTCTCTCTCTGTCCCAAAAATAAATAAACGTTGAAAAAAAATTAAAAAAAAAAAAATTAAAAGCTCTTGCCTGAGCTTTCTCAAAATATATCACATCCTACTTCATATTTTAATTTTTTTTTTATGTCACAAACCTTTTTATCTTTCAGTGTTACTGGAACAGCAACTGCCAACTACCTTACATTTTATTTTATTTCATTTTATTTTATTTTATTTTACCTTACATTTTAGATACCTTTACACAGCAAACATTTTCATATCGTGTGCTTATTGGAGACACTGTGACTAAATAAATAACAAGAAGTTTTAAATTAAATAATATTTAATATATTTAATAAATATATTTAATAAATAAATATATTAAATAAATAAATAAATAAATAAATATATTTAATAAATAATATTTAATATAATATAATACACATTTAATGAGATATTTTTACTTTGGGTTGTTTAGAGTTTCTTCGTGTGAGCCACTGTGGCCTAGAAATGTGAGGTTTACTGAATGAAATGTAGATGTAAATTTCCTTTTTTCCATTCATATATATACACACACACACACACACACACACAGACATATAAAGTTTATGTATGTAAGGCATATGGAACAGTAATGACTTGAAGTATTCCTTATGATGACTTTGCTTAAGGAATAAAATATTGCCACTACTCCGCAGGCCCCTCCATGTTACCCTCCTCAACTATACTTCCATTCCTTCTTCCACATCCTTATTCCGTATTTATTATTTCTGTTCTTATGGTTTTATCATGAGTGTACATATTCTCAGTGAATAATTTTAGCATATTATGTACTTAATTTACTATGGTAAAAGAACAGCCTATAAGACATTATTCCAACTTAAGAAATTTTAAGCAACTTGAGGTAATAAGACATGTATACATTAAAAGTTCAGAATGTAAAGTTGCTTTTGATTAATGTTAAGTCATATAGGCTTAAGATTATAAGGGATCATAGAGATCATATACCCCAATGGTGTTTAAACCTTTTTTTTTTTCTTTAGCAATAAAACAAGATCTAACTTAAAGAAGACCCAAACAGAAAATTAGAGCTACTCAGGTGAAGCATGGAGTTTTTAGAACTCAGTTTCCAATTCACTAATAAGTCAAAACCTTTTTTTCCCTTTATTTTTTATGTAAGTGCGTCGTACCGAGTTTATGTGACTTGTTCAAATTTACTCAATTTACTTTTGCCAGAGCCAGTTTAAGAATCTAGAACATTCTGCTTTAGAATTGAGCATAAACTTTTTCTTTTTTAATTTTTAATGTTTATTTTTGAGACAGAGAGAGAGAGTGTGAGGGGGCAGGGAGGGGCAGAGAGAGAGAGGGAGACACAGAATCTGAAGCAGGCTCCGGGCTCTGATCTGTCAGCGCAGAGCCCGATGTGGGGCTTGAACCCACAAGCCATGAGATCATGACCTGAGTTGAAGTCAGGTCCAGTTAACCACTGAGCCACCCAGGCACCCTGAGCATAAACTTTTTCTATGATATACTGTATTAAAAACAGAAACCAAAAATGAAATAAAAAGAAATAAAATTAAATAAAGCAGTGGATAGGTCAGAAGTGTAAAAGTAAAATGTGTACATGAAGCTGAAAGGTAGTAGGAGTGAAACACGCAGATCTTAATGTGTATGGACATTTTGTGAGTTAGACCAAAATCCTGGCCAGTGAAATGCCCATGGCTAGTTGAACATGGGAAGCTCCTGGGGCGCCTGGATGGGTCAGTTGGTTAAGCATCCGACTTACCCTCGGGTCAGGATCTCAAGGTTAGTGAGTTCCAGCACCGCGTCTGGCTCTGTGTTGACAGCTAAGAGCCTGAAGCCTGCTCCAGATTCTGTGTCTCCCTCTCTCTGCTCCTCCCTTCCTCTCTCTGTCTCTCTGTGTCTCCCTCTCAAAAATAAATAAACATTAAAAAATTTTGTTAAATGCTCAGCTCCTGTTTAGTTCAATTCATTGGTACCCACACCAGAATTTAGTGCTACATATATATTTTTTGCCAGATATTTTATTTTCCTTTTTTTTTTTTTTAGATATATATTTATTTTTGAGAGACAGCATGAATGCAAGCAGGGGAGGGGCAGAGAGAGAGGGAGACAGAGCATCTGAAGCAGGCTCTGCAGCTCAGAGCCTGATGCAGGATTTGAGCTCATAAACTGTGAAATAATGACCCGAGCCAAAGTTGGACACTCAACTGTCTGAGCCACCAAGGCCAGATATTTCATTTTTCAAGAACAGCTAAGGGTCTAGATTTTTAAATTTTTTTTAATGTTTATTTATTTTTGACACAGAGAGAGAGAGACAGAGCATGACTGCGGGAGGGGCACAGAGAGAGGGAGACCCAGAATTCAAAGCAGCCTCCAGGCTCCGAGCTGTCAGCACAGAGCCTGACGCAGGGCTCCAACTCACAGAGTGTGAGATCATGACCTGAGCTGAAGTCGGATGCTCTACCGAATGAGCCACCCAGGCGCCCCATAAGGGTCTAGATTTTTATGTGAAATCTAGTATACTGCATATTTCTCCCATAAGGTGGGGATTTTTAAAAATTTTGTCTATTGATGAATCTGACACACTTGGAACAGTGTCTGGCATGTAGTAGATAATCAAGCCTTATTTGATTACTAATTTGGAAAGGTTTCTTCATTTAAAAATTCTGTACAAGTACTGGAAAATGTATCTTGGGATCTCAATTAGCTCTGTGACTTCTAGTTCAAATCTTGTGTTTTATTTATTTTTTTAAACGTTTATTTATTGTGAGAGAGAGCACGAGTCGGGGAGGGGCAGGGAGAGAGGGAGACACAGAATCCGAAGCAGGCTCCAGGCTCTGAGCTGTCAGCACAGACCCCGACGCGGGGCTCGAACCCACAAACCACGAGATCTTGACCTGAGGTGAAGTTGGACACTTAACCGACTGAGCTTCCCAGGCAGCCCTGTGATACCTCCAGCTCTGATCTTCTTTCTCAAGACTGCTTTGGCTCTTCATGGATTTTTGTAGTTCCATACACATGTTAGAACTGTTTGTTATATTTGTTGAAAAATGCTATTGGCATTTTGATAGGGATTGCATTGAATCTAGATTGGTTTTGGTAGTATGAACATTTTAAGACTATTCTTCCAATCCATGAGCATGGCATACCTTTCCTGTTGGACCATATTAATCCCATTCTTTTTTTATGTTATTTAAAAATTTGTTTTAAATGTTTATTCTCGAGAGAGAGACAGAGCATGAACGGGGGAGGGGCAGAGAGAGAGGGAGACACAGAATCCGAAGCAGGCTCCAGGCTCTGAGCTGTCAGCACAGAGTCCGACGTGACGCTCAAACCCACAAACCGTGAGACCATGACCTGAGCCGAAGTCAGACGCTGAACCGACTGAGCCACCCAGGTGCTCCTCAAACCTTTTTGCTTTAGATAAAGAGACAGAAAATGACTTTCCACTGCATAACGTGACATATGGAGCCCAGGAACTTTCTCAAGTAGGCCGGAATCACTGTCTGACTTCTCTAGCTCCTTTGCCTTACCTTTCTTTCCTCTTGTGGGTGACAGTAGTGAAGTGAACTCATCTTTGTAGCAAAACAAACATCTTGTGAGAGACCATGGTTCTTAAAACAAATTACTTTTTAAAAAAGCCCACATGGAGGCTTAAGTTTAGAGCCAAAGTATAAACATATAATAATTAGTCATCAAAGCAATTTTATTCCTGGCTTCTGGGGGGAAAAAATCCCTTAAAAATAAAATGCCATTTCTGCATGTGGGATTTGCAATTGTATTTAACACGGATATGCTGTATTGCCTGACGACTCCTTTATTTTTGAAGAAGAATACTGTGAGTTTCTCAGTACATTTTACTTACTACTTAAAATGGAGAAAAATTGAGAGGGGAAGACTAATTAGAAAACAGTTGCCTACAATCCAATGAACTGAGCCTGCCAGACACATTCATGTTCTTCTTAATATTGATGAACACACATGTTATACTGATTATAGAAAATCAAGAAAAAATGACTTGTTTTGAACTTAAAAATAGGAAACATGAAGACAAAACCCAGAGAAGCCTTTGGGTATATCAGCCTCTTTAACTTGAATTATATAATACCAGTTGGCAAATGCTTTAAAATTGCTGACAGACACTAACTGCTAGTTACTACATGAAAGCTGGTAAATCAGATGGGGCAAGAAAAGGATAATTGTGATTCACCAAATATTAAAGATTCCCGAAATTAGAACCCTCCTCCCTTAGCTGTGGGTTTTCTTATGAAAGACTTCACAGTATCATAGACTTTCTCTACATCCTCTATGCTTCTATTTATGATAATAACAAAAACTGTTTTTCTTCTCCCCTCTCTCTCTCTTCCCCTCTTGTGTCATCATCTCCTCTTACCTTCTTCCCTGCATTCCTTTATTTTTTTCCCTTGTTTTATGATTATGAGTGAGATATTTTTTAAAAAGATTAAAAGGTGCTCAGCGTCACTCCTCATCAGGGAAATACAAATCAAAACTACAATGAGATATCACCTCACGCCTCTCAGAGTGGCTAAAATGAACAAATCGGGAGACTATAGGTGCTGGCGAGGATGTGGAGAATCAGGAACCCTCTTGCGCTGTTGGTGGGAATGCAAACTGGTGCAGCCGCTCTGGAAAACAGTGTGGAGGTTCCTCCAAAAATGAAAAATAGAACTACCCTATGACCCAGCAATAGCACTGCTAGGATTTTACCCAAGAGATACAGGAGTGCTGATGCATAGGGGCACTTGTACCCCAATGTTTATAGCAGTACTTTCAACAATAGCCAAATTATGGAAAGAGCCTAAATGTCCATCAACTGACGAATGGATCAAGAAGATGTGGTTTGTATATACCATGGCATACTACTTGGCAATGGGAAAGAATGAAATCTGGCCATTTGTAGCAACGTGGATGGAACTGGAAGGTGTCATGCTGAGTGAAATAAGCCAGGCAGAAAAAGACAGATACCATATGTTTTTGCTCATGTGTGGATCTTGAGAAACTTAACAGCAGACCATGGGGGAGGGGAAGGGGGAAAAAAGTTACAGATAGCGAGGGAGGCAAACTATAAGAGACTCTTAAGGACTGAGAACAAACTAAGGGTAGATGGGGGTGGGAGAGAGAGGAAAGTGGGTGATGGGCAGGGAGGAGGGCACTTGTTGGGGTGAGCACTGGGTGTTGTATGGAAACCAATTTGACAATAAATTATATTTAAAAAAAGGATTAAAATATTTGGGGTGCCTGGGTGGCTCAGTTGCCTCAGTGTCTGACTTTGGCTCAGGTCTTGATCTCACAGTTTGTGAGTTCGAGGCCGGTGTTGGGCTCTGTGCTGACAGCTTGGAGCCTGGAGCCTGCTTCAGATTCTGTGTCTCCCTGTCTCTCTACTCCTCCCCTGCTCCCTCCCTCTCTCTCTCTCTCTCTCAAAAATAAACATTAAAAGAAAGGTTGAAAATGTTAGTCGCCATTAATATATTTTTTTTTTTTTTTTTACGGTGAGTGAAGATATATTCTCAGAAACAGGAGTTTAATTAAAGCATTGTTATGAACTTCTAAAGAAGTGACCTGAAGCACTAGAACTATTTTAAGGGCACATTTGATATCCAAAATAAAAACACGTAAAATGTCCAGTCAGTAACGTAAAAGCACTTTGCTTTGTAATCACAGTTATTTAGCTGTTTGAAGCTCATTTTAAACTATCATTGGAGTCGATGAAAAAAGACTTGGTCGGTGCAAAAACCCTCCACAGGAGAGACTGTAAACATTTTATCCTGAATATTTGCTGCTTCAGTTGCTGATGTGTTTAACTTGGCCTCATACAATTCAAGCTCTGTACACCACCATGTTCCTGAATCGAAAATGTATTTTCACTTACAGCTATATAAAACCCATCTTCTGCTAATACATTTAATATGGCAAAGATACTTTTCTTAAACACCGTGCGAACTAAGGGTTCATTCTGTCATTGGAAATTGGGAGATGTTCAGTTGCTCCAAATTTTAACTTGAATAACCTTGAAAAATAGTTCTCCATTTAACACCCTGTGTTGTGCTTGTCTTGCAGTCAAGTGAATTATCTTAGTTACTGGAGTGTTACGTGACACCAGTTGTTCGGTTACCACTGCCGTAAAAATAGCTCTGTCCCCACACCCCTTCAATAGGGTTGCTTCTAGGACCCTGATTTTTTCTAATCTATAGCTTAGCCCTCAAAGCAATGTGGCCTCTTGCTGTTTGCTTCTCATTATCCCTGCAGTTTCAATTATATATGCGACTCTTGGCTTTATTTTAAAACAGTTGTGCATTGCTGATGAGCCCTGAAGTCACCAGGGGTGGCTGGTGTCAATAGTGAGTCTATGCAGAGCTATTTTTATCCATAAAACCGTTTACTTCCTATATGACGAGAGGTGCTGAAGTGAAACCTGCCTCCTATTATACCCTCGGGGTGTAATCACAAGGGGCGTGATCACAGCATTCTGATTAAGGGACCAAGACTAGAGCAGGCTGCTCAGGGTTATGCTGAGGAGTAGGGCATTCTCCACGTGGTTTTGAACTCTTCGTAGGAAAAGCATCAGGGCGCAGCACATCTAATTCTTTTGATAGCACAGCTGTGTACATAAACCCCTGTATCCTGGTTTCTGCTCAGAGGCTGTGCTCTTAGATTTAATTTTCTTATAAGTCAGTACAGCCATTATTGTTCATTTAAACCTTGGCAAGAAAAGTATTACTAGTTCCCAATGTGCTAGAGGATTCCATGTATTTTATCTCCTGAACAATTATGAGTTATAAGGAGAGAAGACTGTCAACATTGCTTATTTATTATATATATATATATATATATATAAATTTTGTCTATACATGTGTATATGCATTTTTTTATTCTAACCCATCTCAGCACTCTTAATAGCTTCTTGCCCGCAGGAAAATCTGTAAGCCTCTTATCAGGAGTCCTTCTATGGCCCTCAAATAGGAATCTTTCCGGTTCTGCTTTTAAACATCCACTCTGAGCCTTCTTTCAATGGCCTGGAACCCCAGTGTTTGTTTTATTGCCTTATACCCACCTGGATTCTGCCTCTCTGACTATTGGAGACTGTCCCATTGGAACAAGAGTGTCTGAATGGCTGTTGTCCCAGAATGCTCTCAAAAACTTATCTTCCACAAGCCAAAGTTATAAGCCAAAGCCATGACCCTGACCAACCTTGAAGTCTCCAAGTCCAAGCTTAGACTAGCACAGCAATACACACTTTGCTCCCATGTGAGAGAAGATTGAATTTTACTCAGAACTACAACTCTTCTTTTATAATCCTGGAGAATTTTGTTGTGATGAATTAAACAGGAGCGTAAAGTAGTTGCTCTGGTTCCATCCTGAATCTCTGTCATGGTATTACATAGCTAAACCAGTTGCACTGCCGTTTTCGTGTAGATAATGAAACAAAACAAAATAGTATTGGGTGAAATAAGTATGGTAGTCCTCTCTTTGTTGTCATAGACTGAATGTTTTGTTCTCCTAAAATTCACATGTGATGATGGTATTTTGGAAATGAGGCTTTTGGGAGGTGACTATGTTTAGATGAGGTCATGAAGGGGTTCTCAGGATGGGATTAGTGTCTTTTTTTTTTTTTAAGCTTTTTTAATGTTTATTTATTTTTGAGAGAGAGCAGAGTGTGAGTGGGGGAAGGGCAGAGGGAGAAAGAGACAGAATCCAAAGCAGGCTCCAGGCTCTGAGCTGTCAGCACAGAGCCCGACGCGGGGCTTGAACTCAGGAACTGTGACATCATGACCTGGGCCAAAGTCGGACGCTTAACTCACCGAGCCACCCAGGCGTCCCAGGATTAGTGTCTTTATAAGAGACACCAGAGAACTTCTTTGCTCCCTCTCTGCCCTGTAAGGGCCCAGCACAAGGGTGCAGGAGGAGAGCTCTCACCAGAACCCGACCATGCTGGCATCTTCATCTCAGAGTTCCATTCTCTAGAACTGTGAGGAAATAAACTTCTGTTTGAGCCATCCAGTCTCTGATGTTTTGTTACGGCAGCCTGTGATGACCAAGGCACTTGTATTGTTCCCAGAGCCGATATTTGATTTTGTTAAAACACGCAGACACAAATGATGACAATGACAATACCAGTGAACCGTGTAATTTTGATATCAAAAAGCAGGTTTGTGGGGATGGAGCTACTGGTTAGCTCTTACCCCCATAATAATGGCGTGTGAGAAGCCTTATCCTAACTTAGTGGCTTCCAACAGGCATTCTCATTGTTAAGCAGGACTGACTGACTGAAGATGGGCTGGATTTGGTGGTTCTGCTTCAGGATGCGGGTCGGGCTCGGCTTCAGGCTGAAGATCGAACTTGGATTTGTTCAAAGTATCACATATGGAGGCCCAAGCTGAAGTGTCAGTTGCTCCCCAGTGCGTGTTATGCTCGTGGGGGTCCACTGGATGACAAGATAGCAAGCCCAAACATGACCCCGCACATTTCAAGCCTGTGTTCCTGTCATCTTAACATCCCCTTGACCAAAGAAGATCATTTGTCCCACCATAGGCCCTATATATAATTTTATTATCTAAGAATAGAAAGTGAGACCAATAAATCAATTTGTGGCAGTAGGAAAAGTAGGAGATTATTAGTGAAAAAATTAGTTTCAGTGGATATGTTGCTTTTATTTGTGAATTCGCAAACATTTCTAAAATATATTTCATTTTTCCAACTTAACTGTGATAATGGCACAAGAAAAACTTCTGAAGTGTCCAGAGATCCCTTTTTTGCTTAATAACCCCGCTGTTTGCCACAGTAAATGTAACCATCTCCAGAGCTTTTATTTGAAGGCTTTGATAAAGGTTAAGATTTTACTGAGGAGGAAAATGATCACTATCGTATCTTAAAAGGGTGCATATCATATAAGATACTTTATGCACATCACGCACATCATGTAAACATATGTTCAAAACCACAGACATATGACATAGGTGATGTATTCTGCTAATTTTGTAGCAAAGGAAATGGAGAGCAAGAACAAATAGGTGACGCATGTGTCTAAGAGAACACAGTTAGGGAACTGTGGTCTAATCTGGCTCTAAATGTGGCCTTTTCTGTTACAAGGACCAGAGACAAGAACCAGCTTATTATAAGGATGCATAGGGAACTAAGGAAGGTCAGGAAGCTGTCTGAACAACTGAATAACCAGACATCAAGGAGACTGTAATGTCACTTTGGAGAATGGCAGTCACAGAAGCTGATTTCATGGGTAATCGGACCACTGAAGTGGACACAATGCAGCAGTTCATCTACCATTATAGATGTTGTTCCACCATTCCTAAGAATTAACTGCTTTCAGTCCCTGCTTCTACTATCTTCTCTACTCCCTAGGGACAGATGATTGTCATTCTAATATAAACTTTCCAGAAGAAAGTGTTCGATAGGGCAGCTGGTCACCATCGTGTATGAGAGGATCAAGTTGTCTTCCTTTGTCTTTGAGTTGGTTTTTAGTCTTTGATGCTCATGCTTGAACAGTCACTGTGGCCAGGGTAATGGAATATGCTCATTGCCTAGGCCCATGGTGGAAACGCCACCAACCAACACACAGAAGTTAGGAGAAGTGAATTTTCCCAAATTCTCTTTGGTATAGTGTTACCACAGGAACGAGATGTAGATACTGGCATGCTAGAACACAGCACATGTTTGCAACAAGCAGTGATCTAATCTAGTCATTTTGTTTCTTTTTACGTTTATTTATTGAGAGACAGAGAGAGAGAGAGAGAGAGAGAGAGAGAGAGAGAGAGCGCATGCCAGTAGAGGAGGGGCAAGAGAGAGGGAGACGGAGAATCCCAAGCAGGGTCCGCCCTTTCAGCGCAGAGCCTGATGCCGGCCTTGATCTCAAGAACCATGAGATCATGACCTGAGCTGAAATTAAGAGTCAGTCCCTTAACTGACTGAGCCACACAGGTTTCCCCAGTCCATGCATTTTTAATCTTGATTGAGTTTGAATCTTGATTACCTGCTTGGCTTGGTACATGTGCTTTGTCCCAGGTCACATCCCAGAACAACCGAATAGGAATTCTGCATGTTTGGCTCCCATTGGCATGTTTTCAAAAGCTCCTCAGGTGATGTTAATGTGCATCCAATGCCAAGAGCAGACCTGAAATATGAATATGCAGTATGTCGTTAGATCTGGAGGGAGGCATCTGAGTGGTATACGAGTTTTGTGAGTTCTAAAAAAAAAAAAAAAAAAAGAGTTTGGTGAGTTCTAGAGAGTGTTGGGAGGTGTGCACCTAGATCAGAGTGTGAAGGATTGAGTGGTAGGCAGAGACCAGGTCACATGCGAATTGTTGGCAGTTTGGAGCTGTGTGTTCTGTGATCAAACCAACAGAGAATCTCTCTACTGTTCAGGAAATTGCTTGAAGTCTAGTGACCAATGCTTTCCAAGTTGTCAAGTAGCCATTTTAATAACTGATGAGTCAGGGAGGGTTTGATAGCTTTCATTTCCAAGTCACATGGCTATACTGATCTTGGACATAAGCAGGCAGTGTCCCTAAAACTATGGTCCGATTCAAGGGTGGCAAGATTCCAGGTCTAAGGAGAGGAAATTCAGTCACTAGTGTGGGGAAGAGAGGTTTGAAGAACCTCAAATCCGACTATGACAGCAGCTACTATAGCCACATGCTGCCAGCTCTGAATTGCCATGGTTTTCTACTCTCTGTAAATCTTCAATAACAATAAATGTACTGGTGGTTATATCAAGTAGTCATATATAGATTGTGAACCCTTCTCACATAATCATTTTGTTTTTACCACAGTCTGGTGAACCCACCAGGTTTAGTCCCAGTTTTATTGATCAGAAAACAGAAGTAGAGAGAGACTGAGAAGGTTGTGATAGTAAGTGTGGGAGTCAGACAGAGAAGCCTGGCTTTTCTCATTCCCCTTCTAGGTGGCTTGATTGAATTGTCTCCACCAGCCTTAATTTTGTCCTTTATAATCTCTGATTCCCATAAAACCTATGAAAGAGAAGAAAATGGAGGAACAAGGAAAGGAAATACAATTTAGAACAATTTTTAAATTTACTTGGACTGAATCTGGCTCTGTTGTCACAAGGTGTAGATTCAAATCCTCATGATTCTAGTGTTGTTACTTCATCTTAATTTATACGATCTACTTACTTCTCTTCGGTCTCTGTCTCTGTCTTTTAATCTAGCTTTCTTTTTTGCCTATTACATATTTGAGGAGTTTGCTGAGAAAAAAAAAAATCTCTGCTTTTCATTAGTTATGGGCCAGATACACAGACAGGTGTGTATATAACAGGAATGAATGTTGACCTCAAAACTCAGATGTGGAAGAAATGTAACTCTGGTTTCTTGCCATATTTTGGAGCTGTACTCCAGCTCAACAATGTCTAGTAGAAATATAATGTAAGCTACACATATAACTTAAAACTTTCTGGTAGACACTTTAAAAAGTAAAAAGAAACAAGTGAAGTTAATGATATATTCTATTTAACTCAGTATAGCTAAAATAGGATTTCACTGTGCAATGAATATAAAAAAAATGTCGGGAAGAGGGACACCTGGGTGGCTTAGACGATTAAACGTCCAACTCTTGATTTTTGCTCAGGTCAGGATCTCGCTGTTCCTCAGTTCAGGCTCCGCATCGGGCTCTTCTCTGATGGTGTGGAGCTTGCTTGGGATTCTCTCTCTCTTCTCTCTCTGCACTTCCCCCACTCTTTCTTTCTTTCCTCAAAAATAAATAAACTTTAAAAAATGTTGAGAAGACATTTCATATTCTTTTTTTTTAAGTTTATTTATTTTTGAGAAACAGAGGGGAGCAGGGAGGGACAGAAAGAGAGAGAGAGAGAGAGAGACAGAGAAAGAGAGAGAAAGAGAGAGAGAGAGAGAGAGAGAGAGAGAATCTCAAGCAGGTTCTGTGCTGTTAACACAGAGCCCGATGTGGGGCTCGAAACCCATGAACCGTGAGATCACGACCTGAGCCAACGGAAGGAGTTGGACCCTTCACCAACTGAGCCACCCAGGCACCTCAGACATTTCACATTCCTACTAAGGACCTGCCTAGTCTTCAAATTCTGGTGAGTTTTTTACGCTGCTAACGCATCTGAATTCAGATCCAAATTTGTTTGTGATATGGTGAGATAAAGTGAACGGTTGCCCCGTCAAACAAATGAAGTTGTGTTAAATGGAAAAATAGTCTACAGTGCTTTAGTTTTAAATTAAAATGCAAATGAGGTGAAATTAAAATTTCACTTTCTCAATCATAGTAGCCACATTTCAAACGCTCACTCGGCACTCAGTAGCCACAATTGGACAACACAGCTCCAGATTATGAAAAAGATTGTCTTCTTGAATTTTCCAATTCGGGGCTGTTCAGCCTTCTTCCTGTCAAAGACAAAGGTGTGTGTGTGTGTGTGTGTGTGTGTGTGTGTGTGTGTGTGTATCTTATCAGTTGCCTTTGAAATATTTTTCTCTTGGAGTTAGGTTGAAAATGACTAGAGGGGTGCCTGGTTGACTCAGTCGGTAGGGTTGTAAGTTTGAGCCCCACATTGGGTATAGAGATTACTTAAAAATAAAATACAAAAGAAAAATAAAAAGAAAATGACTAGAATCTTCCTCTAAGACTTTCTCTCAACTATGTTCCAAGAAACACATTAGGAGAGATTACGGGTGTGCCTTTTCCCACGTGATGGGTTCTCTTGCCTCCCCGTCTGCACCTGGTGTCAATAGACTTGCCCTTCCTGTTCTAGGAAAAGTTTTGGTCCTTTTATTTACTTACTTACTTACCAATTTATGTATTTTTTTATTTTTATAAAAATGTTTATTTATTTTTGAGAGAGAGACAGAGCACGAGCAGGAGAGGGGCAGAGAGAGAGGGAGACACAGAATCTGAAGTAGGCTCCAGACCCAGAGCTGTCAGCACAAAGCCCCATGTGGGGCTTGAAATCAAGGACCATGAGATCATAACTTGTGCGAAGTCAGATGCTCAACCAACTGAGCTACCCAGGTGCCCCTTACTTATTTATTTATGTACTTAAGTCTGTATGTATTTACCTACTTAATTACTCATTTATGTTGGCATAAATATTAAAGAATTTTTATTTTATAATTTTAAAATAATTGAGTAAATGAAACAAAATTAAACAGTTTAGATATATTTATAACATATCTGGATAAGTTTTGGTCTTCTTGGGACTCAGAGTCTGAGGTTAATTTCATTTCCAAAATCCTCAAAGGAGTTCACTATTTTCTTCTGCTGCTGGGATCTGTGGAACTACCAGGACATTGAAAGCTGTCCTTAGGACTCTTTCTAACAGTGTCATCATGGTCATCATCATGTTACCCCTATTTTAGAAACTCACTGTGACTTTTGAGTGTCTGCTTCATGTCTCTTTGCTGTTTCTCTCTCGGGGTCACAGGCTTTTGTCTCCAGATCACTTGGCTCTAATTCATGTCTGTAGTTTGTGACCAGTTTGCACTGCAGTTCAGGTGCTGGATGGGTGTTCTCCGAAATCCCCAGATAAGCCTCTATATGCAGTGGCAATGAATCTCAGTAATTGCATTTTTCTGTATCTGAACTTAATTTATATGTTAAGTCTCCTTTCCTTGAGATTCTACATTTAATCACCTAATTTCAGACTGATGTGCCCTACTTTTCTCTGAGGTTTCATCTTAAATTTTTAGAAGGACGCTGATAAAGTGGCAAGATTTGAAGGTAGGCCTGAGTTACCTGATCCTATGCATGTTGATCCTGTAGGGACCTCGTCCCTTGTTTTTAAGCCCTAGGCTGGCTCTTATCTCTGTACAGACAACAGACAGAAGGCTGCTGGTACCTTGTCATTTGGGGTCCTCCGAAAACCCATTAGGCACACTGTTCTCTGGAGGCACGTGGGAAATTATTCTGCTTCACTCTTTGTCTTGCCGAAGCGCGTAGATGCAAGGTAGCCATCTCATCAAACACACTGCCATCCCAGGCGCTGGGGTAACCTTGGAGTCCTGTTGCTTTATTGGTGGGCTGCCATAGGGAATGAAATCCAGTTACCTCTGCACTTGGATTCCCCCAAGTTTATTTGTAGTTGTTGGTGGTGGTGGTTGGAGGCGGTGGGGGGGGGGGCCGGGTCTGGTGGTAGTGAGGGTGGTAGTAGTGTTTGTTTAACCGTTTCTTTCTCTCAGGAACACACTTGTTTCTAATATTGTTGCTTCTCCTGTATCTTGCCTTCTCCATGCAGTCTGCAAAAATATTATATAGACTCAGAGGTAGAGAAAATGGCTTAGATGTTTCACTTTATTTCACAAATATTCAATGCCTGCACTTCAGATCTTGAAAAATAAAAGAAAAATGATTTTTACTATTTCCATTAAGATTGTAAGCCTAGGACGCCCTCCCTCTTGTGTGATTAGGGAGAGTAGGGCAGGGTTTCGACATAACACATAGTATTTTAGGGAAAAATATTGGTTAATATCTCAAAATCTTGTCCCAACATTCAGAAATTAAGAATTTATTTATTTTCAAGAGCCTAGGGGATCCATCTGAATACCCTTTTGTGTTCAGATTGAAAATAGAACTCTGATTGGCCTATGTCTTACCTTTACTATATCGTTAAGCTTTTTTCTATTAAGGAAAAAAATTTTCCTTTTTGTTCACTCTCCTGTAAAAGTAGATGGAACATCAAGGGAGGAGAATTGAGAGAGAGAATTTTGGTTTCCCTTTAGAAACAATGATTTTTATCAGCTTGTCCCAAGTGATTGGGAGTTTAAGTATTAATACACCTCATTCTGCATTATTATCATTTCCACAACTAAACAAATAGAAGCTTAAAAAACAATTCTAGGGTAATGTGAACGAGATTAATTTTTTTAAAAAAAACTTGAAATTCACACGATAAGTGAATATCAATATGCAGAATGTATTTTTCCCCAATCTTACAAATTATTGTGAAAATATAAGTGTTGGATCAAGCAACGAAGTTAAACACTTCTGATAGTCCACAAATATAATCAAAGTAAACAGAAAATACACAAGAATTTTCTCATTCAACTTTCCTTGAGTTATTATCCAGCATTGATATTTTTTCTACCAAGGGTATGATAATGAATGGGTTTGTTTAATGTAAAATTTCAAAAGATTCTTCAAAACTTACTGGTAGCTATAAAGCTTATTGACTTAGCAGGCAATTCATTTTGGTTTAGGTGAGTTATCAGAAGAGATCAATGCACATGGATATATGTGTTGCCAAAATATCTGTGTTTTCAGAAATAAATATTTCCCCCTTTGGTTTGTTACTTTGAGTTTTTCATTGAAATCTGGTACTTAGTCCTTTTAAGGTGCCACAAAAAAGTAATTTTGCACTTATTTTTGTACTTCTGTAAATTTAAGATATTTTACATTAATCTTCTTAAACACTTGCAAGCTATACCTGACTTAGTAATACTGATTTCTAAGTAAGATATAAAATTTATATATTTGGTGATAATTTGAGGAATATGTTCATACATTTTTTAGCTGAAATGGTTATATGGCAATGGATACAGCATTTTTATTTGTACATTGAATGGGAAGGTGACAAAGAAGGCTAATGGCGACGTGTGAAAAATATCAGTCTGAAACACTGATCATTTTCCTTAATGTGGAATCACATTTACATGGATTTGGAGGAAAATGTGAAAGTTCAATACTTTTTAAAGTTATTGAGGTACAATATGTTCTCATCGGAAGGGTCGAATAACTAATTTCTCCAGTAATGTTTTGATTTCTTACCTGTTCAGTTAATTTCAGTTGGCAATTTCTCAGGGCTGACTGGATGAGGAAAGGTAATGTGCATTCTCAGACTATGTGGGAATAGGGCTATTGAGTTGTAGAAATTCACTGGAAGCACCAGAATGCAATAAACGACCAGGATTTTTCTGTTAAAAGAGTGTGGTTTATTTTTGATAAACTTTTAAGTAATAAAATAAAGCAGATTTATTATTAAAGAGTAGGTGGGAGGTCATACAACAAGGCAAAAAATCAGCCCTATTCTTACTTCACAAGGAAAGTCATCAGTGCTCTCTTGGCATATTTGGTCAAATATCTGTCTAAAATTAGGATTTCCTCTTTTTATTTTCTTATTTGTTTATTTAGCTGTGATATTGCTATATTTGTAATTCCTTATCCTTTTTATTTACTATCATTCACACATTTATATGTAATCATAGACTCATCCTAAATGGTTAAATAATATCCCATTCTATGAACATGTCACGATTTACTGAAAAAAATCAGATTAAAAAAAAATTTTTTTTTTTTTTACATTTTATTTATTTTTGAGAAACAGAGTGAGACAAAGTGTGAGTGGCGGAGGGTCAGAGAGAGAAGGAGACAGAATCTGAAGCCGGCTCCAGGCTCTGAGCAAGCAGTCAACACAGAGCCTGATGTGGGGCTTGAACCCACAAACTGTGAGATCATGACCTGAGCTAAAGTCGGACGCTCAACCGACTGAGCCACCCAGGCACCCCGAAAAAAGTCAGATTTAAAAAAAAAATAACATTTGTTTATTTTTGAGAGAGAGGGAGGGAGGAAGAGAAAGAGTGCTAGAGTGGGGGTGGGCAGAGAGAGAGGGAGACACAGAATCCGAAGCAAGCTCCAGGCTCTGAGCTGTCAGCACAGAGCCCGATGCAGGGCTTGAACTCATGAACTGTGAGATCATGACCTGAGCCAACGTCAGATGCTTAACCAACTGAGCCACCCAGGCACCCCTAGATTGTTTTTATTTCTTTACTGTCCTAAAAAAATGCATTCGACCATTTTGTGGTGTGTGTTTCCTTTGGACAGCTTCCACGACCTGAAATTAGATCAAATGATAGTAACTTTTTAAAAAAGGAATCTTCATTTGTATCATGAAAACACTTAGCAAGATGGTTTTACCAATTTACACTCCCGTCCAACAAGATATGAGTACACCCAGTTTCCTAATCTGGCAGATAAAACTTAGTGTGGATAAATAGTTTATTTTATAAAACTATTTTGTGGAACCAAAATTTAGCTCTAGAGATATTAGAATTTGAAGATAACATTAATCTTAGCATGTTTGAAAAATAATACTGACTTCATGAGCTAACATGTATGTGAAGAAAATGTTTTTATATTCTAGGAAAGCCACCATATGAGATTTCATACATAGTTCATATGTGTTAGAAATAAATATATATTTATATTTCACATATTTTACATATCCTATATATTTTACCTATCATATAAAATATATATATTGATACTTATATCTTTTATATTGGTATTCACTAATTTGTGTCTTTTTACTATGTTCAGTTTGCCATTCAGTTTTTACCAAATTACATTTAGTTTGATTGCAAACTAAGACATGTACAGTAAGAATTGGAGTTTTATTGCCTATAATATGTTCTTGGAGTCTTGATTCTGAGAGAGAAAGAAGGAGAGAAAGAGAACAAGGGAGTGTGTTTACATACTACCTGAAATGAGATTTCATTTTCTCGAGGGAAACAATTATGGATGCTGCATGACATTTCAAGTTTTCTGGGAAATATTAGATTATTTTACTCTCATCCCTCAATTTTTATTTCCACATGTTGTGTAATGCACCAGAAAGACAGTATTGTTTTTGTTTTACAATTTCTCAATAGGGGAATTTCAACACATTTCCATTTCTTTTGTAGTTTCCTTTCATTTAACAACATCTTTTAGTTTTTATAAAATAATGTTGACTTTCGTATAAATTTTTAAAAGCTGTGTGATTATTTTAGCTTAATACTGTGTGCATAAGTTTTGATAAAAACAGGATTAGTTATACTGATAGTTTATTTACTGAACCATTAAAAAATTAATTTGTGTGTTATCTTTATATACAGTTGGGGTGTTTAATATTTATCAAAATAATAATGATTGACTGTTGGTTTTTGTAGTTTCCCCCCAAAGCCTTAGGCTTGCTTTTATCAGTGGTGCACTTCAGAGATGCAAAGTCATAAACTTACCTTCATTCCTCTTCAGTAGTCTGAATATTTTGCATCCAGCCATAGGAAGCAGCCTGAAACCTCTAATCGAAATCAAAGGTTACACCACAGGGGTGCAATATCTCTAATTTGTCTTGGAATGATGCAGTAGCTTCCCTTGACTGCTGTGATTAAATTCATTCTAGTTTGTTCAGTTAATGAGAATAGCACATCTTAACCCATAGAAGATCCTCCTTTTTATGGCCCCCTGACTCTGAGCAGATTAGCATCATTATCAGGAAATAATATTTAGTAAATGAATGCATGTGAGTGGCACTAGACTAAGATCCCTACAAATCAAGTCACAAGAGTATATTCCTTGACCTTCAGCTTCTGACTCCAAAACACAGCAGTTGCTCAAGCATGTATATAGATACATTAAATATGTAGTACACAACTGAAGGCCAACTTGAAATTTGGGAGCAGTAAAAGTAATTTGTCCTTGCCACTTAGTTGGAGATAAAGTTAGTCAGCATCCTGGAAAGATGCAAAGCTGGTGGTGATGGCTACATTACCCTTGTTTGGTAGGTTCAGTGATCACTTTCGTACTTTTCTGCCCTTGTAATTCTGAGGTGGTGAGCCACTTAAAGGAATAGTTTCTTGTTGGAATTTTAAAGCTTGTGTATTTCATGGTAGTAGAACGGGGAGAAAAAGTATATGATAAATGGGTTCCAAGGTATGTTAGTGGAGCCTTAGTAAGGATGAGAGACTGGAGTACAGCTTAGTAGATAATTGACCAAGCTGTGGTACCACACAGACCTGATTCACATTCTGGCAACATCATGTCAGTTTTAGTACTTGGGGGCATATTCCTCAGTTTTTCTTTAGACTTCCCATCTTTTAAATGAGCTTTGATAAATATCGTCTTCATGAAGTTTTGTGGTGGATTTTAAGTGAAACAGTGTATAGGAAATGCATGGTACATAATAAAGACTCAATAAGCTTTAATTATCTAGTTTATTTATTGTTAGTTATTACATTGATTATTTTCCTGGCACTCAGCTGTCACTTGACATCTGTTCCTTGTTTGCTGTGTACCTAATTGGAAATCATCAGATTGAATATGTCTGGAATTATCATTAGGTGTGCTGCATTTCCTAGATGGTGTGTCTGCAAAGGTTGAACTACTAAAGAATGCCTCTTCTTCCATATAACCTCCCTGCTATATTCTGGATCAAGAATCTAATGCATTTGGGGCACCTCAGTGGTTCAATGGGTTAAGTATCTGACTTCAGCTCAGGTCATGATTTCGTGGTTCATGAGTTCAAGCCCTGCATCAGGCTCTTTGTGGTCAATGCAGAGATCACTTCGGATTCTCTATTCCCCTCTCTCTCTACTCCTCCCCAGCTCATTCTCTCTCTCTCTCTCTCTCTCAAAAAGAAAAAAAAAAAAAACATTAAAAAAATCTCATGCCTTTGTCGTGGCCCTGTCCCTCTTGCCATGTGTGCATTACCAAAAACACAATGCTCCCTTTTATTCCTAACTCCCTGCATTTACATATGAGAATTGGAATAGTCAGGGTGCAAATGACCAAGGAATGGTCAGACCCTACAGTATACAAATACAGATTGGGGGAGATTCCAAGAGAAAGAAGAAATTGAGGCAGGTGAGTAGTTGCTGACACAGAAAATCAGGAGATAAGCGCAGCCTCTAACAGGTGAGGAAATGCAAAATCAGGGGTAAGATAGGGAACTGTTGGTCAGAGTAAAGTATACTATACTAGCGATTCCAACAGCAGGTAATAGGAGAAACAGCCATGGGCACTGGGTTTACGATATCACTCTAGACTTTGAAAAGCATTGATGAGGCAACAAAGGGTTTGGACCAGAAACACAGTGGTTACAATGAACATACATCAAGCTGAGTTTTATTCATCAGATCCAGTCGTTCAAACAACCTTAGCTGATACCCTCCCCAGAGGTGGCCAGGCACTGAAGAGCCACCATCTGCTGGAATTAAAGCAGTGAACAAGGCAGACAACATTTCTGCACTCTGTGGAACTTAATTCTAAAGACTTTGGTCAAGATCCTCGTCTTAGAAGTGGGTGTGCATGGAGTACAAAACGTGAAGCTGGATCATAAAGATGAAGGGAAGAGTCTAGTTTAAGCCCTGGGTTGCTAGACTGGTAGCAATTTTACTTTGGCCTCAACTGAGAGAAGAGTTGGGTCTTTAAATTCTTTTACTCTAGGGCCAGGCTGATCCAAGGAAAAATAGGCCAGGAGTACAGTATATCACAACCAAAAAACTGTATACTTCTCTTTTATTTCCTTCTTTATTAGATATGCTGAATTTCTGTCAAGTGCTTCCAGAAAGCGTCTACAGAAAAGTAATTTTAGAAATGTTAAGAAAAGGGATCACTTTTTAAGAGTATCATTTTAAGATACAATAGAGGCCATTTTCTAACAACAAATTTAATTTGTACAAAGCTGGTAGTATATTAACTCTAGAATGGCAGTTTTTAAAAAGAAATTTCCATAGTTAAAGTAAAAATTATTGGAACGGTGCCAGCTAATATCAGGAATTATGCTTTAGAAATGCACAAGAAAGAGGCAATTACTGGTGTCCAAATAAGAGGCAACAGTAATAGAAAGCTCACATTTCAGTGCATTGTAAATTTAATAAATAAGTTCTAAAGTAGCCATTCACTGACTAAAATTGATTTTTGACGTCAAACTTCAAGCATAGTCTATATAATCTACTAACAGTCTTCTAAGCAGAACTATCCTCTTGGATTTGCTGTTTCCCTCAGTTCTTTAATCTGTTATGACTGAGACATTGTGGATAGGAGTCCCCCATTATAGGAGACTCAGTTAATTTATGGGCTAACTTCAGGACTACACCATCTTGTTTATTCTTCACAACAAGTGTGTTTATTAAAAGTATTATGATGGAATATGTTCAGTTTTATGACATACTGCAGAAAACCTTGAAGGTAAGAAAAGCACTTTGGAGTTTACCTTAGAAGCAGGAAGGTTTGCATGTTAAGAAAGCTGCATATGCGGTTGCTTTTTGTTATTTGAGCTTGTGCAGATGCCTGTACAGATTTAAAATCCAAACATGTATATAATATGGAAGATATAGGGATTTTATAGGCTCCTTTTGACCATATTTTAATTTTTCTCTCCATACTGACTTTGAAAAATAACTACAGAGGAAGATTTCATTCAACTGTGTCTGGCATAAAAATGTTTGTTTCCTTTTAATACAACTGAGTCCCATCTACAGAAAGAATACATTTATACATATGGCTGTCCAGATGCTTAAATATCCCTCTGCTAATAGTAGAATCATTAATGTATTTATATTATGAAAATAGTCGAAAATAATACTGGAAAGTAATACAGAATTAGGTGGCAGTTAAAGGAGTGTGAGAATTCTTTCTTAGCCATTGAATTCGGACCCAAAACTTGTTCTCTAATTCCATTGTTACAGTCACAAGTTTGGGTTTGGAATGGTGTGTCAGTGAGGATCCAGTTAACAGACAGGAACCATTCCAGTTATTTTAACAGAAGAGAATTTAGCACAGGGAATTGTGATTCAGGTGGTGGAAAACTGAAAAAGAAAACACAGGTAGTAACTGCACAAAGTAGCTACCACTCCTGACACTGAGAAAATGAAGAGAAAAGATTGGAATTGCTAAAATTTAGACGCTTGGAGGATTTGGACTCTACCGAGCTGAAACGCAGATCTCCAAGGAGGAGATTGGCTCATGCCTGGGTCTCTGAGGTAGCCCAAGGGGCCTGAATAGGTCGGAGTCCCAGACATCTGCCAGCCAGTTGGTGCTGGTATTTGTATGGCAGGGGTGCACTGGAGCTGATTCTGTAAGTGTTGGGGGGTGGGAATGCCAACTGGATTCAACAGCTGTTACTAAAAATAAGCGCTGCTGTAGGCATGAGGAAGCAAATCTGGGATCCTGCTAATGGGAACAGTCAGTCGGCAGGAAGCAAATAGGAATGAGTAAATCCTTTTTCCCTACTCTAGTCCTGCTGTTTCCCTATAGTGTTCCCTATTGTCAGATCCTAATGGAGAAGCAGCCAGCGAAATGGAAAAATGGCTTGCAGAGTTTCAACCTCAGCATCATAAAGCAGAGTATAGAACGGTGAACGGGTGTGAATCTGAGAAAACAAATCACGAAATAACTGGTACAGGTAGTAATATTTCTCTGATCAGAAATTTGTAAAAGAAAGAAATTAGAATGTTACTCATTAGTCACAATTAAAATATTTTCACTGGACTTTAAGGATTAAAAAATGGGCAAGCACAGTGTTTAAGGTAAGACAGTGGGAAAATATCGCATATTTTCATTAAAATATGACTTTCGTTATAGCTCCTTTACCTTTGCCACATTACTTTGCCCTCTTGAAAAAGTATTTTTCGGGGCGCCTGGGTGGCTCAGTCGGTTAAGCGTCCGACTTCAGCTCAGGTCACGATCTCGCGGTCTGCGAGTTCGAGCCCCGCGTCGGGCTCTGGGCTGATGGCTCAGAGCCTGGAGCCTGCTTCCGATTCTGTGTCTCCCTCTCTCTCTGCCCCTCCCCCGTTCATGCTGTGTCTCTCTCTGTCTCAAAAATAAATAAACGTTAAAAAAAAATTTAAAAAAAAAAAAAAAAAAAGAAAAAGTATTTTTCTTTTTTTTAATGTTTATTTGTTTTTGAGCAAGACAGAGAGCATGAGCGGGTGAGGGGCAGAGAGAGAGGGGGCCAGAGGAGCCAAAGTTGGCTCTGTCCTGACAGCAGAGAGCCCATTGCAGGGCTCGACCTCATGAGCTGTGAGATCACGACCTGAGCTGAAGTCAGATGCTCAACCAACTGAACCACCCAGGTGCCCAGAAAAAGTATTTTTCAAAGACGTGAATTATGACATAACAACTAATAATTTCTGCCTAGTATTGAATATTTGGACATTGTAGAACTGACATTGTACAATATTCAACATTTCTGAGAGTACTAAAGACATCCTCCCTAGTGACAGTAAAGGATATTTATTATTTTCACAAGTGCAATAATATAGTGACCATCAAATTGTTTTAAAGTAGTATTTTCCTAACATTAAATATATAGCTTATTCATAAATGGACTCAGAAATAGTGACTGTGGTTATCTCTTTAAAAAAGGAAACTGGTTCGCAATGCTTTAAGAACTATTTGGAATGTTATCTTCAAAATATTCTAAAGCCAACATAAAACCAGTGAGCTAAAATTCCTTTTGCTTCAATTGTATTATTTAAAACTGACTTCAAAGAAGAAGAGTTTTAATAAATGCTCAGACTGTCTAATAGGCTCTTTTAGCTCATACAGTTCAAAGAAGTAGACTGACAGTGGCATCTACCATTCCTGGCTATACGTGTTCTAGTGTTTTTCCAATTTCCTTCATGATTTCAGCTTTATACCAGTTTGTATTCATAAGTAATTCACTCTAAGATCTTTAGCTTTTTTTTAAAAAAATAATTGCTTAGAACCATCAGATTTGAGGGTTGGAAGGAATTTTAGTTTATTGAATTCAACCAAATTTGACTGGGAGTCTACCATGTACCTAAGCACTCTTGAGTTAGGAGATGACATTTGAATGGGAAATATATAGAGAGATATACCTATATATCTATCTGTATCTATATATCTATATCTATATCTATATCTATATCTATATCTATATCTATCTATATCATCTATATCTATATCTAAAGCAATTATAAGACTATGTGATATGTACTACCACAGGGGGTGGAAAATGTGGTGTAGGGGCAGAAGGAGAAGAAAAGACCACTTGTGTTTGGTTCGGAATGAACTGGGTTTGGATTTGATACTTAACTTTGGCCTTGAAAATTAAAGGATTTTACATGCCAGCATTAGTGTAACAGTGCATTCAACTCCAACTGTCTCCAAACATTTATCAAACACCTCCTATTTGCAAATAATCTTTTCGATACTGAGAACATTAAACTGAAAAAGACATGTTTTTGTCTTGTTGGAGCTTTTACCCTAACGGCTGAGAAGGCAAATGCTGGTTAGTATGAAGTCATGAAGCAATTGTGGTCAGGAACCAATGAATATTTTGGTATGATTGTAGTGTGGATTTTGAGGGTTTGTCAATTGGCAAGCAACTGAAGAGGAAGCAGGAAAGATGTGGATAGAAGGGGAAACCAGGGATAGAATGTGGAAGGAGGGTATGCCACTTAATTGAGATGAATGTATTCAAAAAAGTTGAATATTTTCAAATTTATTGTTTTGCATTTTGGAAAGATACATTCAATGGCAGTGTATGGAGTAGAATATGGATGGGGAGAAGCCAAGTGGGGAGGTCACCTAGGAGGCTAGGAGGCTAGTATCTGTTTAGATGAGAGAAGAGGAATACCTAAGCAAAGATAGTGACTATTTGGATACGTGCAAAAGCATCTTGAGGTTCTTTCTGCCTTTGTGTAGAGGTGGAAATGAAGCCCTCTAGCAGTTAAATGACAAAATGATATGGCTATTTGGAAGAAGAAATAGAAGTAGGAACTAAAGGTCTTGATTTCCTGCTGAACATTTTTTTTTATGGTACCACACCTCAATGGTACCAGCCCATTGAACTGGAAAAGATCACCCTTATTAGGAATTAAATTCCCCAAAATAAAGCAAAAATGAAAACACCGGACTTCATCAAATCATAATTTTCTTTCTAAATATTGAAAATATATCAATTTCTAATAAACTGAACTCTCTTGGAGGCTCTTGAATGTACCTGCTATTCATTCATTTAATAAATATTTGTTGAGTGAACCCTTATTAGTTGTTACTGTATCAATAAAGGAGTTTATTAATGGTAATCTTTACACAGGAAACTCATGTAAGGGGAAGCAAAGAAAGTGATAATAATTTTTCTGTGGGGGGAGCCAGCAGAGGTTAACTACTTTGGAGGGAAGCTCAAAGTTAAACTACTGAGTTACAAGCGCAAGCTGTGATGAGGGTCTTGTGCTCATATTAAATGACGACCCCCTCTCTCTCTGTGTTCTTTATCACCACAGTTTTTCTCCAGCCCAAGATGAGTCTGCCACAGTCACTGGTATAAATGCATGTTATTTCTACGTGAATGATCCTCTGCTCTTAAAATTTTCCCCAAGAGGATGGGAGCAGACTTTGTTATCCCTTCAGCTGCAAAAGGTATAGGGAGAATAGCTGTAAGATATGCAGGAATTAAGAGGTGGTATACATGGGTAACATGACACAAGGGGTAGATTCAGGAGTATTGTACCAAATGTAAGTGTTGCAAATTTATCCTGCCTCCGGCCCACCATTTTCTTTCATTGTTAGAGTTGATGAGTAGCTTTTGATATTAAATTATTTAAAAATCAATAAGATGCTATCATCTAATTGAACCATTGGGGTGATAGCTCACAGCTTTATTAGAGATTTCCTAAAGTAATGAATAGAAACCCTCATGGTTGTTTTGTGATCCACCTCCAAGAGAACCATAATATGCTATAATACTATTTGAGTAATTTATCGTCTGAATGGATTATAATGCTCATAAAAATCTCCACTGAGCTGCAGTTGTGCACCCTAACATTTTGTTGAAGTTAAAGATTCAGTAAATCCTTTTAATGTGCCATTATTAAATACATAATGCAATAAATCTAATAATTAAACCCTATTATTATAATGATTTATTGCTTGATCATATTTCTAGTGTAGTACTGCTAAATGTGCTATTGAGTTCAAATGCCTAATTAAACTGAACCCAGACTTACTGCATCTCACAATCATCAAGTATCTTATTTACATTATGGGCAGGTAATGAAAGTTGGTTTTTTTTTTTTTTTAACACTTTCACCAGCCTTATAAAATAAACTCTGCATTTATCACACGGGAACATATTGCTTCAGAAGCTTTTATTCCTCTCTTCAAATGTTTTCTGTATATCGGAGTGCCCCTGTCTCTGAATATCATGGGCGAAAGCAAGGCCAGGGAAGGAAGTTGGTAAGTTGAAGAGTAACTTCAAATCCTAGACAATAGAAAGAACATTATTGCTTATTTACTGGTTCACAAAGGTGGTGGGAGGTGGGCGATACCATGTCCCGGGCAGTACTTGAAAGTAAGTGTAGGCATTTCTTTCCCTCTCTCGCTCCCTCCCTCCCTTCTTTCCTTCCTCTCTTTGTTTCTCTTCCTTTCTTTCTCTCGTTCTCTCTCTCTGTGTCTTTCATTGTCACAGTGATTGTTCATGAGGAAATGCTATGTATACCTAGTGGGGAGAGCAAGGTATGTTAAATATCCTGCAATGAAAAGTATGGTCCCGCACGAAACCGTCCCATTCACAATACTAAGAGTAACCCATGGAGAAATGTAAGCCCACTGAGCAAACAGAAGAGATATAATTTAGACTTCAGGTCTTCTCTGTCTCCAGTAGATATTCTTTTTCAATATCTTCACCTAACACCTAGGAGGTATTAATCAAGATAAAGAATAGTAAACTCAGAGTGCCCGTGTGGCCCAAGTTCAAGCCTTGGGTCAGGCTCAGTGCTGACAGCTCAGAGCCTGGAGCCTGCTTTGGATTCTGGGTCTCCCCCTCTCTCTCTCTCTGCCCCTCCCCCACTCACACTCTGTCTCTCTCTCTCTCTCAAAAATAAAAAAAAAAATTAAAAAAATTTAAAAAACAAGAATAGTAAACTAGTGGAGAATGGAATACAAAAAGGAGCGAGTGAAGAAAGTAATATACAGCTGACAGCTAAAGAGTGGAAAGCGGATGGCACATTCTTTACAGGAATGGACTGCTTGTAAGTGTACAAATAGGGAGAGGAAGCTGGTTGCTTTAGTAAATTACCCTCACCACTCCCTGGTTGCTTCTGTCCTATTACTATATGTCCCGCGTCTTCAAATAGAAATCTGATGTCTTCACTACTGGAATTGGGGAAATGCCTCTGTTTCAGGCTGGGTTTCCTAAAGCCCATCTGGAGATAAGAATTTGCATGCAGTTATTAAGGAAATGTTCCCAAGGATGACAGGTAAGTGAGCAAGAGAGGTAGAAGAGGAATAGGAAAGAAGTCATGCCAGAGGCAATGGTAGGCAAAGTCCCAGCCTCAGGCTGATCCTACAGGAATACTCTGAGCCTAAGTTATGCCATAGTGTTTCTTGCATCTTGAAGCAGGGGAGCTGGGCCTTCAGATTCCCGTTCTAGTCAGTCACTAGCTTAAGACTACCCTGAGGTGACGTAAACACCAAGCCACTGCCAGTTCTCTGGTCTTTGGGGTGGAGCGGCTTTAAAAGCCTGAAGACAGCCATCCAAAGATATGCAGGTGCAGATTTTGGAAAAGCAAAGCCCACAGAAGCCAGGGGATGGGCACCTGGAACTATGAATGGAATCTCAGTGGACTTGGATGGAGCACCCCCAGTTTTTGGCTGTAACTTGCAAAGTGCTAACTTTTACAGGGTTACGTTGACCCAAAGTTGAGACCATTACCTGAATAATTAAAAAATATCTCTAATTGTACTATAGGTACAGTTAAAAGAGAAAGAAATGTTTCCTAACATAAACAGAACAGATTCAGAATTACAATATTATTAAAGGTGCTATTTGTTCCAATATTTTGCACTTCTTCTTAATTTTACATTTTTATATGACATAATAGCTTTCCGAAGAGAATATTTAATCGCATGTGCACATGAGTTCTAAATGGTAACCACAGGGCTCTCAGGTGACAGATCTTTTAAATCTCTAGTTTCGCTTAGTCAGACATACTAATCCATTTGAATTTCCCAAACCAGGGATGTTGGAAGTGTAGTGAAATTAAGTGTAGTTTGTAATCATATTTCTCTGCTAACATCTGGCCGCAAGAATCTCTTAAGACTGATTCTGCAGCAGAACAATGACTGGAGGGGAAGGGGAGGTTTTGATCATCAAATATCACCATTATCCACTGGCATCCCCTTGTATTTCTCTTACTTGAAGCTTTGTGGCATTAGGGTATGTCTTAATTATTTGATTGTAATTGGCAATGTTATTGATTGTAAATCATTTTGACAGAAACTACCTTTTATCTTAAGAGTTTAAATGTACCTAGAGGCTACTAAGAGATGCCTGTGTTCCGTGAAAACATTAAAGTAATAGTGTAAGTAGTTGAAATGTGCCCCATTTGGTACACATTAGTTTCCCTCATGGTACAACTCAGTTAAAAAAAAGAAAAAAAAGAATGTAGCTGAAAACTGATGAAGTGTTGAACAGCTTCACATTAAACACATGTGTACTGAGTACTTGCTGTGTGCAATATACAGTGATAGTTGTAGTAAGAAATAAAAAATTAAAATAATAATCGATTTCTGTCAGCTAGGACTTTATAATATAGTGGTGAGATGCACGCACACACATGCTAACTTTAATTCAGTCAAATAATGATTCCTAAATCAAAGACATGAACAAACGACTGAGGGAACAGAAGAATGGGGGAGATTAATTTTTTTTATGAAGCTGGAGGTAAAGGAAGCGTAAGGCAAGTGGATGGATATCAAGAAAGAATTCATTGAGACAAAACCTCAAAGTAGAGTGTTGAAGGGGAGGAAAAACCACTAAAGACAGACCACCAAAATGGAATCCGTAGGGTAAGAAAAAGAAAGAACCAGTGGGCAACTGTGGTTGGAATACTTACAAGCAGGTTTTAGGACTATAACTCTGGTTGTACAGTATAGACTGAATTGGACGGTAATCAGGGTTTGGATATTATAGGTGGGAAGACCATTCTAGAGTTTATGTAACATTTTGGATCTAGAATCAATAGGGCTTAGCACTGATGCAATTCAGGATCTGAAAGAATGAGTCAAAAATAACTGAAAAAGGGGCGCCTGGGTGGCGCAGTCGGTTAAGCGTCCGACTTCAGCCAGGTCACGATCTCGCGGTCCGTGAGTTCGAGCCCCGCGTCGGGCTCTGGGCTGATGGCTCAGAGCCTGGAGGCTGTTTCCGATTCTGTGTCTCCCTCTCTCCCTGACCCTCCCCCGTTCATCCTGTCTCTCTCTCTGTCCCAAAAATAAATAAACATTGAAAAAAAAATTAAAAAAAAAAAAAACTGAAAAATCTAGAGAATGGGGGTGTCATTGGATAAGATTGGGAATATGGTCGAGGAGCAGGTTTATGAAGGAGAGGTGATGAGCTGTATTTAGTATATATTGCATTTGACGTGTTGGTGAGATGTCCAAGTACAGATTTCCAACAATCCTGGCAAATGCATGTCAAGATCTGAGGAGGAACATCACTGTGAGAATTTGATATGCGTGCCACCGAGTTAGTAATACAGGCAAGATGCCATAATTAAAGATAACTAATTTGGGGGCAGCCGTGTGGAGTTGAAGCCATTTGGGAGATGAGATGGCAAAAGTATATCGCACACACTTCAAAGGAAAAGGGTGCCAGAAGCAAATGTTGAGAAGAGTTTACATTTAAAATATGGGCAGATAAAGAGAAGCTCACAAAGAAGCGTTCAGGAAAATATCAGGAGGTTGTAAAGAGTATGTGATCCCAGAGACAGCAGAAAGGGAAATAGTTTTCAAGAAGTATGTGACAACATTGGCTAAAGGAAGTGATTAATAGAAATTAAATTAGGGACTGAGAAAAGGCCTTTCAGGGTTTATTTATTTATTTTTTTAACATTTATTCATTTTTTAAGAGACAGAGGGTGAATGGGGAGGGGCAGAGAGAGAGGGGCAGACACAGAATCCAAAGCAGTCTCCAGGATCTGAGCTGTCAGCACAGAGTCCGACGCGGGGCTCGAACCCATGAACGGCGAGATCATGACCTGAGCCAAAGTCGGACGCTTAACCGACTGAGCCACCCAGGTGCCCCCCACCCCAAAGATTTTTTTTAATGTTCATTTATTTTTGAGAGAGAGAGACAGACAGACAGAGTGTGGGCAGGGGAAGGGCAGAGAGAGAGGGAGACGCAGAATCTGAAGCAGGCTCCAGGCTCTGAGCTGTCAGTACAGAATCCGACATGGGGCTCGAACTCACGGACTGTGAGATCATGACCTGAGCTGAAGTCAGTTACTTAACCAACTGAATCACTCAGGCACCCCTGGGTTTTCTAATTGTATTGGTGAGTTCTGATTTCAGTAGAGTGGTAGACCATAACCTATGAATTCACCCATCCCATCCACCCATCTTCCCATCCATTCACTCCTTCATCCAGTAGTCATTCAGTCATTCTTTGGCACTTACACCTAGGCGTGGCATGGTATCAAACTGAGATTAGTGCTCACTGTGGCACCACATATACAGAAATTGGAACAATCAAGTGGGACTTGAAGTAGATAAACTGGTAGAGGTAAGCAAAAACTTCTCTCTCCTGAGAGGAAGGGAAGGGGCCCAGAACACTGGCATGGAAGCAGCTTTGGGGGAGCTTCTTATAAGCAGATCAAAAGCATCCTGAGATTTCAGTAGTGTAGACTGGAAGAAAGGGAGGAAAAGCAGATGAAGCAGTACAGGGCCTGGGGCACTTGAAACATGGCTAAGAGGAGAGTGAGTGCTGGGAGACAGGGTAATATTTTAAATAGAAGCCTAGGCAGCAGCAGGATGGGGGCCCAGGAGAACAGTCCATAAAGAGAGGCAAATATTCGGGTCTCGGTCAAGAGGACCATGATGCAAGGCTGTGTCTTCATTCCGGAGAATTCCTAGAGTACTTTTCTGGGTTTCTGTTGCTTTCTAAGAAAATATTACAAGTTTAGTGGCTTGAAATAACAATTACTTTATGTCAGGATTTTCTGGATCAGAAATTTGGGAGGGTTCGGTTCACTCATTCTTCTACTCTATATTGTATCAGTTGACATCTGTTGGTTGTATTCCGAGAGTGGATGGGATGGTCTGGAAGGTCCAAGACGGTTTCACACACACGTAGAGTGCCTTTGTGAGGAGAGCTGAAAGGCTGAGCTCAGCAGGGCCTGTCAACCAGAGAGTGAACACATGTTTTTTTCCAGCATGATGGTTTCAGTTTAGTCAGTTTGCATACACAGCCGCTTAGGGCTCCCAGAGAAAGTATTTCAGGAAGCCCAGAAATAAACAAAAGGCTACTATTAATGACCTAACCTTGGAAGACCCATAATATCATATTCGTTGTATTCTGCTAGTCAGGCAAGTCACGAAGAATAGCCACGCTTCAAGGGGAGGAGAGTTAGATGCTGCCTCTTGATGAAAAAAAGTGTCGGAGAATTTTGTGGCGATCTACAGTCCATCACAGCTGCTGGGAATAATTTCCTCCTTCTATTATATTACCCTCAGTATTAAAAACTCAGTGTCTTGCAGAAGAAGAAAGTATCAGTGGCTCCAGCTGTGAAGGGCAGAGGAAGGAAGGGCCTGACAAATAGAAGCCAGGAAAGAAGGAAGATTTGCAGCTGCAGGAAGGAAAGAGATAAAGCCTGGCAGGGTACCATTGATGGTATAGAGTTCAAGGCTCATGCTGACCGTTTATTCCTCTACAGTTTCAAAGTCCACACTTGGTATCAAGCAAACCGTCAGAAAACAACTTAGCTTCTCTCCTGGTGAAAGATGGACTCTTTCGCAATGTTCCCCCCCTCAGCAATGGGTTAAGTATGATTTAAGAAAAAGGGACGTGAAAAGCTTATCTGCTTTTTTTTTGGAAACAGTGTCTGAAGATATTTTCTATTACGTTTTGTTATGAATTTGAGAATTGGCTATGGAAGCTGCTATGAGTAAAGAATAGACTAAGGCCTTGCCTTTCACACTGTCCTCTACAGTTCAGCAGCATCAGCATCACTGAGACTGTGTTGGGAGAGATTTTCAGGCCCCACCCACGACCTAGAATCAATCATCTGTGCACTTTAACATTTCTCGGATGTTTCCTGTGCAAACCGAAGTTAAGACACATGGGGCTAAGGGATATTTTATTATTCAGATCACAACAATGGACTCAGACTATGTTTGTTTGGATTTATTTGCCTTATAGCACTTCAGATTTTTTTTTTGTTTACTATAAAAACTGCCATAGATGATATCATTTATTATATTAATTCCACTTTGGCAAAGACTCCAACGATATATTTATTTCATAAGTAAGACCAGTAGGAAAAAAAGTTTGATAATTTGTCTTACTGATAAATACTTATGCTTTCTACCAATAATATCTCCCAAGTCATGTTCAGAAGATTAAGTCTCTGGGATCTTAATAAGTACTTTGTGAAAAGGGTTTCATGGTCACATCTTTTGGAAATATGAACCATTGTTTTCACTATACTAGTTAATAGGATATTTTTACACTAGGCATTCTGTAAGAAAGGCTAGAATTTGCAATATGTCTTAGTCTGTTTGGGCTGCTGTAAGGGAATACGGTAGACTGGGTGGCTTATGAACAACTGAAATTTATTTCTCACAGTTCTAGTGGCTGAGAAACCTAAGATCCAGGCAATGGTAGATTCGTTGTCTGGTAAGGACCCACATCCTGGTTCATAAATGTCTGTCTTCTTGCTGTGTCTAACTTGATAGCAAGGCGGAGGGGTTTTTGGAAGTCTCATTTATAAGGGTACTAATCCTATGTATGAGGGCTCCACCTTTATGACCTAATCACCTCCAGGAGGCCTAATACCATCGCACTAGGGATTAAGATTTCAGCATGTGAATCTTGACGGTGGGTTGGGGAGGGGATATAAACATTCAGTGTATAACACAGCTTTTGGGGAGGAAAATTTTCCTCTATACTTCAAGGTTTTTCTGGCTGGTGTAAGAATTAAATTGACATTAGACAGATGAACAGGAAAAAGACGAATTTAATTCATGTGTTTGGAAGCTCACAGAAATATGAGCCTCAGAGAAGTGACCACAACAGGTGGCTTTTATACCTTTTAGGGAAAGAAGCAATAAATTTGTGAGACATTGACAAGATAAAAAACTTTGGTCTTGGGGTAGTAAAGTAAATTGGTGAAAAGGTTTGTTTGGACAGCCTTCTAGGCCCTGGATTCCCTCTCTCTGGTTATAAGGATATTTCTTTACCTCCTAGTAGAGTAAGGGCACTTTTCACATGGGAGACTTATTTCCTGCTTTCAGAGAGACAAAGGAGGGTCAGAGTGTCCTTTTTACATTTAAGTAACTTAAATTCAAAATAACCACTCTGCCAAAGTCAAAGTAAGGTATTTTGGGGGGGCCTGCTCTGCATACCTTTATTTATTATTCATTCATTCTTGAATGAGAGAGAGTGCGAGCAGGGGAGGGGCACAGAGAAAGGGAGACCCAGAATCCTAAGCAGGCTCCGGGCTCTGAGCTGTCAGCACAGAGCCCGACGCAGGGATAGAACTCACGAACCTGAGATCATGACCTGAGCTAAAGTCAGACGCTTAACTGACTCAGCCACCCAGCCACCCCAGTGGAATATACCTTTAAAAAATGTTTGTCTACATTGCGAAAGTGACATAAACCATTGTTTGCTTTATTTCCTAGATAGCAGAGAACACAGAGCTTTGTCTGGAGCCTAATTCTGTAGCTTTATTTAGCCAGGAGTTTGCCGTATAGACTTATTCTGCCTTTTTATTTTTGATCTCATGATGACCATATGTTATATTTGGGTTTTACATATTTGTGATTCACTGTAAGAGCCTCAAATCCATTGTGAAGTTTGGAAAGGCACGGATCGTAACTGAATACAATATAGTAATAATCACAACAACAACAATAATAGCTGACATTTACTGGGTACTTACTGTATAGCAGGCTGTACGCCGAGTGCTTTCCGTGGGTGACTGACTCTACTTAACAACCATGTGAGGTATGCTCTCTTATCCCCATTTTTCACATGGGCAAACTGAGGGTCAATGAAGTTAGGTAACTTCCCTAAGGTCACAGTGCAAGTGATGAGTCTCCTTCATCAAGCTTGCACACTGACTGACAAAGAGACTCTAGAAAAGGATTATTTTTTTTAACTTACTAAACTTCTTCTTGTGCTTTCAAGTGTAGATCACAACTCTTGGCTGTTATGCACAACTAGCAAATTTAAAAGCAATCACTCTCAAGGCTTTTGAATAACTACTGTTCTCAGTTTACAAACAAACACGCCACGTTAAGTATTTCACATAGCATCCATAGATTCAATAAATGACTTTTTTCTTTTTAGGTACTGTATTTCAACTGTTTGACAAAACTGCTCAAGCGATATTAAGAAGTTGAAGAGGGGCGCCTGGGTGGCTCACTTGGTTAAGTGTCTCGCTCTTGGCTTCGGCTCACGTCACCATCTCGTGGTTTCGTGAGTTCGAGCCCCGCATTGGGCTCTCTGCTGACAGTGTGGAGCCTGCTTGAGATTCTCTCTCTCCCTCTCTTTCTGACCCTCCTCTGCTCATGCTGTCTCTCTCAAAGATAAATAAATAAACTTAAATTAAGAAGTTGAAGAAAAATTCCATGGAAAAGAGCTATCTTACAAAACCCATATTAACACCCTTAATACAACAGTCCATTAGTTCTCCATCACTGAAGAACTGGAAAATGAACAAAGTTAGGGAGAATCTAAGATGATTTTTCCCCCTGACGTAATTTCTAAATACTGCTTGTGCCATGGAGTAATCTAGTGAATCCTGTGGACCTTTTCTTAGAATATTGTTTTAAAATTCATACTATGAAGTACATAAAGTTACAAGGAAGAGCAATTGTATTACAATACAATTATAAAAATACTAAATATATTTGTGGTGTGCTTAAAGGTAAAATTGTTTGTTAATGCATTAACAAAATATAGAAGAGGGTTTAATGGCCACTGTCATTTCCAAATGGTCATGAGTGTAAGCAGTATATGAAGACACGTGGAACAGGTGTCATGTGTTATAAAAAAAAATCTGTGACTTTTATTTGTGACAAAAGTCTCAAGTACTGTTAATAATGTTCACTTGCCTAAAATCATGTAGAAAGAAAATGATACATTTCTGTTAGATATTATAAAAAATAAACATGTAATTTTTTTCCTGTCCAAGTTCAGGGATCCTCTGAATTCATGAACCTCTTTCCCTTGTCCCTTTGGACCTCAGGTTGAGAACCTCTCAGAGTTTAGAGCTAGAATGAGTGCCTTTCCTTTTATTTGATAGCAACTTTATAACATGCTATTATTTCATTTTTGTCTCTATTTTTAGGAGGCCCAATGATAAGTGTTTGTTAATTTGTGATAGTTATTCTTAGTTTATACAGTTTTACTATTTTTGCGTCTTTTCCCCTTGTCTTCTTTAGATACTAGACACAGATTAGGAGAATGTGAGTACTGAGGATATCCACAGAGAATAACCAGTTTAATCCACTCTGCTTTACTATAAAGAACAAATGTTCAGAGAGGCGCCTTGATGAACTCAAGGTTACACAGTGAAAGTGCTGAGCCTAGAGTGGAGTTTCTCAAAATGTAATCTACTTTATACCTGCGTCAGAATCACCTGGCAACCTGTAGTTTTAATTTTTTTTAATGTTTATTTTATTTTTGAGAGAGAAAATGTGTGTGTGTGTGTGTGTGTGTGTGTGTGAGAGAGAGAGAGAGAGAGAGACAGAGAGAGAGACAGAGAGAGACAGAGAGAGAGGGAAACACAGAATCCGAAGCAGGCTCCATGCTTTGAGCTGTCAGCACAGAGCCCGATGTGGGGCTTGAACTCACTGCAAACTTACAGACTGCAAGATCATGACCTGAGCCGAAGTCAGACGCTTAACTGACTGCACCACCCAAGCACCCCACAACCTGCAGTTTTTAACAAGCTCATCCAGTCGGTTCTGATATATACTAAAGTCTGAAAAACAGAGGCTTGAGTCCTGAATGCCTAGTTTCGGGAGCTGGTTTTCTTCCACTAAAGCATACTGCCTGCTAGCTGTATAGAAATGAGGAGGAAAAGAAATGAATCAAAATCACAGAGAGGTCTGTAGTCAGTAACCTCAAGAGCCCACATTTTGCGATCTGTTTTTGAAAAGAGGATGGGTACTTATTCCCATGAAATCAGAAGGAAGCAGGAAAGAGAACATAATGGAATGCCGTGTGCCCTGAAGTCCCAGAGGGCAGGGTTCTGTAACCACTTCAGCAATTATATATGACTTTAAAAAGAAACTAGGAGAATGAGAAACTGAATTAAATCAAGACTGATACTGATAAGACAAGTATGATGAACATTTGAGGGAGACAGGGAGACACATCTGATGGTGAGGTCATAGCCACCACGAAGAGAAGTTAAGAGTTTACAGGAATGGGATGAGGCTTTGGAGTCTCCCTGTTGCCTCTCTTGCCCACCTTCATAAATTTTCACAATAACCAGAGAGATCTTTTTAAAATTCAAATTAGATCATAGCCTTCCTCTTCTTAAAACTCATCAAAGTCTGTTGCATTTGGAATAACATCTATACTGTGGGTTACTCCTTATCCCTCCTTGGTCACTAACTGTTTTAGTTCTCTTCTCCCTGTTTCCCCTGGTGTGTGCTGTTCCCTCTATCTGTAAATCTATTCCCACCTCCCTTCTTCAAGTGTCTGACTGTGTCTCATCTTTCAGACTTACCTCATATGTTGCCTCCTCAGAAGGGGCTTCTTATCTATGTCAGTGGCCCTGAAATTATCTTTTATGCAACTCTGTTCTCATCTTAGCGTTTGAAATCTTATAATCCTTATTTACTTACTTACTTACCAATGTATTTACTTAACTTACTTACTTGTTTCTTGTTCATCTGCCTGAGGAGACAGTAAGCTTCAGAAATCGTTGTTCACTCAAACCTCATGTTATGCCTCTCTTATTGTAGATAATAAACATTTGTTGAATTTTAAAGTGGGATAAGAGGGTTGAGAATAGTAATCTCTGGTTAGAGGGAGTAATTCACTCTAATTCATGGGGCGGAATAATTCAAAGTGGATGAGGAGGCATGAACTAGCTATGTGGATGGATGCAAAGTGATGTTCAAAGCCATGATAACATAGCAGGTCAAAGAACTTTGAAGTGAAGGCATTGATCGTTATGATGTTCAACAATATGTTGGTCATGATGACATGTCAGCCTCTAAGTTTCAAGGGGCTTATGTCACATTCAATTATTAGGGGTGACAGGTCCATAGTCATCCTCGGTTGGAGTCTTCTCCTGATACAGTGAATTCATGTTGTCTATTTCTGCTGTTGGCCTCTCTGCTAAAGTACTAGCAGAGATGATCGGAATCTGTCAAGCCTTTGGATATCATGTCCATTCCTGTGCCTTTGTCATCTCAATTTAGGGTTGCCTCAAGTGTCAAGGAGCAACCCTTTACTTTCACTTGCTTTCACAGTTTATCCATTGCTGATTCTACTGCACTGGTGCTAATGAGATGGGGTAGGGTGGACTCTCAGTGTCTTCAACCTCCCAGGCCATATCGTAGCAAGCCAGGCATAGATCTTCTCAGCTGTGAGATTACACCCCACATATCTAGGGTCTCTCTGAGACTTGTTGTTCCCAGAGTTGGAATGGGATGATACAGTCCCTCCTCAGAAACTCATAATAATGGCTATTGGTCTTATGCACTATAATTCTTTTCATTCCCATGCTTTTTCCAGCTATTAAACTGTGGGATGAGGCAGACTGTTTCTATATCATATTCCAGTTTTCCCCAACTCTTATTTATGGCATAGATAACATGTCATTGGTACTCAATGTATTGATGATTTTTCAATGCACACCTTTGATCTGCTCCATAGATTTCAGACGCTTACTTAGAAACACAGTATTTAAGCCTTAGTATCTTTTCCTTTGCATCTTTATGGTAACAAACTGATGTTCAGGGAAGTACCCACACATAGTTTCCAAAAACAGAGGGAACCACCAGCGAATATGCCAAAATATTTACCTGCTACATGATCTTAAATATGAGGGATGTCTTAGTCCATTCAGGCTGTTATAACAAAATGCCAGAGACGTGGTGGCATACAAATTACATTTATTTCTCACAGTTCCGATGCCTGGATATCCAAGATCCAGGTGTTAGCATGGTCAGATTGTGGTCAGGTTCTTCTTGGGGTTGGAGGCTGCCAATTTCCTGTTGTAGTCTCACACAGTGGAAGGAGCTAGGGAGCTCTCTGGGGCCTCTTTTATAAGAGTACTAATTTCATTCGTGAAGGCTCTACCCTCATGATGTAAGCACCTCCCAAAGACCCCACCTCCTAATACCATCACAGTGGTCACTGAGATTCCAGTGTATGTAGTTTGGGAGCAGACAGTCAAACCATAACAAGGGATAAAAGGAGGCAAGCCTTCAACCGGTTATGATTGCAGGCAAATGAAAATCAAGATTAAATTCTATGTAAGAAGAGTCTGTGATGGAGTAACTGAGACAGAGGGCATAAAGGCAACTGTTCAAAATGCTTTAAGGTTTTAGAGGACATTGAAGAAAGAGTTAGGAAGTAGACTGATAGTGAGAAAGAGAGGAAAAATGGATCAAGATAAAAAATAAAATTAGGCAAAAAGACTGCAGATTAGGGAAGAGTGGTTCTGTCCAGGGCTGGGATTGAAGCTTACAGCAAGGAAGCAGGGCAAGGATATTTTGGTAAGCATAGTGTGTGGTTTGAAGCATCTTCTAAACATCAAATAGGCAAACAAACAAACAAAAACCATTGGGGATAAACTTCATTGTCGATTCGATTTTTTTGGTTCCGATTGGCAGTTTTTTTTCAACGTGGTGCCATAAACTGTTAGGAGAGTTTCATCTGAGGTGTGTATGTGCTGTTGACCTGTTGTGCCATTTGCTAATGCCTGTAGGTTTTGTAAACGAGTTGGTGTTGTGTTTCCGCATCACCTTGTTTTGTTTTTCATTTTATTATTGGTATGTGTTGCCTGTTAGATGTCAGTTGAGCAAGTATTCTTGAAACTTTATGACTGTTACTTTTCTTCAACCAGTTCAGGATCATGCATAAAAATACAAGAGGATTATAGCACTTTACCGTGGCTGTTTTTGCTGTATTAAGTCTAGTTGGGTTTTAAAGATTAATTTGTAGTGAGACTGGTTTTAGTCACTACAGAATACACTAACGAATGCAATGTCCACTTTAATGATCATGTGTATTTTTAAGCGTCTCTGAGGAGTTGTTAAGATTGGGCTATGAGAAGGTTGTTGCTAGTAATTGAAGTGTTAATTATACAGGATGATGCCTGTTTTGTGAACTAAAGGAGATACAAATATTTAGGAATCTGTATTATTTTTCACACACGCATTAATGAATCAATTCCTTTTGACCTATTTCCTCATGGATGGCCCACACAATTACATTTGGGATAAAATAGGAAATGGACAGGTAGATAAACATAAATATCAAGGAATAGGCTTTTGATAATTTGCTTCTAAATCCTTGTTCCCAAAACAGTCATACCATGCTGAATGTATTCCATAAAATGAGGAGGTCAGGATAATTCCTAGTGCTACACGATGGTAAATACCCAGAGAGTTAACTATGCTTTGCAAATTGCAAAATTGGCTATATTTGAAAAACCATCTTTTTCTTCCTCCTTTGATTTAGATACAGGCACATTTTAGCTTCTATCCCTGATAGTGCAGGCTAGGATAAACAAGACTGTGGGCCCTTAATGGGACCATAGTTGGGAGGATGCCAGCACAGGAAAGTCTGTTTTTAATAGAATAAAGCATGCAGCCTTCTCTATGATGCCTTTTTCTTCCAAAATAAATTCTTAAAGATTTTTTTAAAAATTATGCAGGGAAATGTTTATCATGGGAGGTTCAATAAAACCAACAAACAAAAAATGATAGAGTTGGGTAGGGATGAAGCTATAGCCTATAGAGTCAGAGAGAATGGATTTGAACCTGAGTTTAAATTCCTGGGTGAGTTTACTTGAGACTTCTGAGTCTTCATTTTCTCATGTCTAAAAAGGTAGAAACAATATCTTCCTCGCTAATTGCTCCTAATATCAAACGGAATAAGTGTGACACTGTTCATAAAATTCCTAGAACATCTCAGTTTAATTAAGAAACACTCCAAAATGGCACTTGAGTTGATAAAGGAGGAGAACATGGTGTCAAGGAGGAGGAGGCAAAAAGGAATAGAAAGACTAGTAATATAAGATAATTCCAGTTTGAAAATAATGCGTTTATGTATAAACAGAAAAAAAGTCTGTGCAAAAATATACCATTATGTTGATGCTGGTTGAGTGGTGAGATTATACTGTGTTAGTTTCTTTGTGTTATTTTTCTGTATATCATTTTTTCCATAAAGTACATTCCCTGGTTTTAAAATCAGAAGAAACCATTTTTAAAACCAAGAAGTTAAAATGAATATATTTTCCATTTTAAATTTAACTTCACATTCCTGTTTAAACCTTCATCTCAGATCTTACAGGCTGAGATCAATAAATCATTGCTAATGCATTCCCTGTAACATTTAAATACAAAAGGCCAAGAGTTGGTCATTCGACCAGGTAAGTGAGTACCAGCCTTTTAAAAAGTTGTTGGGGTGCCTCATTTTAGCTCAGTTCATGATCTCATGGTTCACGGGTTCAAGACCTGCACTGAGCTCTGCAGTTACAGTGTGAAGCCTGCTTGGGATTCTCTCTCATTGCCTCTCTCTTTGCCCCTCTCTTGCACTTATGATCTCTCTCTCTCTTTCTCTCTCTCTCTCTCTCTCTCTCGATAAATACATAAACTTTAAAAAGTTGCTAAGTATTTGGTATTCTTTAAAAAATATCTGGTGGTTATTATATTTTTAAACCAAAATAATTTCACTTCCCTTTTTGCTCCATAATATTTTTGAAAAGTTGCTATTTTCATGAAATAAAACATTTTCCACAACATTGTTTTAAAATTGGCAAATATTTGGTGTGGCTAGGGGTGAATTACTGAATTAGGCACCTTTTATAGTTAAGTTATGTGATAGTGGAAAAGTCCTGGTAAAAACTTCTACTCAAATAGTTATTAAAGTATTTTTTCATATTTTTTAAATAAACAGGTGCCTATTAAGATTTTCTAATTAATTTACAAGACAATTTAAAGTTTTTCATGTGAGCTTTGTGAGGAAAAATGTCAAGCCTAAGTACTTCCCTTTGACTGTTGTTCAGCTTAATTTACTTAAAAATGTATTATTCTAGAAACACTAACCAAAGGTGACAGTTTAATTCACAGAGAATTCTTTTTGACTCACTATTTTTTGCTTTGAAAATGTCTGAATGATAAACCACTGGAAATTAGAGATTATAATGAAGGAAATTAGATACACAGGAATTTTTTTCTGAAGTGACAACAGAGTAAAAAATCTAGCAAACAGGAGAACAAAAGGTCTACCTTTTCTTTTTTTAAGTAGTCATAAGATCCAAGTGAACCTCAAATGAACATGTTGAGCAAGAAATACAATCTTTGTTGTATTTGTGGTATGTGACTACCACAGAAGAGTTCATTTTATTAAAGGTAGCTTTAGAAATCTTTTAAGGTTGACAGTACTGCATTCTTGATTCCATAAAATTGACAATCAAAAACCACAGAACTTTGTTAATTTTAATTTCATGTTGGAATTGGAGGAGCTGTGTCGAGTACATTGACTATGTTCTTTTCCAGATAACTCATTGAGTCTGTCTCTGGAAATAGTGATTTTTTTGTTCATATTCAATTTCGGCAGTAACAATGCTTCCCAGCTTTAAGTTCTGTTTCACAAAAATTATGAAGCTTCTCTTAGAAGTAATTCATAAATAATTTATCCATATTTATATATTAAAGTATAATTTTTCAGACATATTTCTCCTTTGTAGAAACAAACGTTTATGTACAGACATGTATCAGTTAGCTAATGCTAATGCTATGTAACAACTACTTTTAAACTCAGTAGGTTAAAGCACCTAGTTCTTCAGCTGTCGGCATTATTCACGTGTCTCTAGTTAGCCATCAGTTGATCAGATGTCTTTGCTGATCTTGGCTGAGCTCTCCCACATGTCTGGCTGTCAACCAGCCAAAATGACGTCATCTGGGATTACTTGGAAACTTGGCTCTGAATCACATGTCTCATCTTCCAGCTCTCTAGCTCAGTCGTGTTCTTTTGGTGAAGGTAGAGACATGAACAAGGGAGCAAAAGTGTTCGAGCCCTTGTGAGGCCTGCCTCTGGAAGTAGACCACTATCATTTCCACTGCATCCAATTGGCCAAAGTAAGACAATGGCCAACCCTGCTTCCAGAGGCAAGTTAGAGCAGTTGTTCCTGAACAACACAACTCTCTCGCCAAGTATTATTTCCACACCAGAATAGTTCTCTCAGATTTTTGCAACTGCAGAATTAGGTTGTAAACAATGCCAATATTGGTCTTTCCTAAACAATATTAAGTACCTTAAAACATCAGTGTAAATATTAGTGTGGAAAATATGGTAAAAACTTCAAAATTAGATGCCATGCTGTAAAGAATTAATACAAAAGACCATTGGACATTTGCCCAAGCTCCTTTGGGTGGCAAACCAAGTTCCCTCTGCTGTGGGTTCTCACACATCTCCCATCCCATCATCTGCCATCCCCCCATGTGCCCTGTGCTCCAAGAACTGATTTATCCCAGTTTCTTGAATATTTGATGCAGTTTAATTTATTTGATCCTTAGCATCTGAAGTGCCTCTCTGCTTGGCATTCTCTTTCTCTTTCCACATCTACCTGTTGATTTCCTATTTAACTTTGTAAATTTCAATTCAAGGACTTGTGCTTCTGTTACTCTATCAAAAATGACATCTCTCCTTATTTGTGCTGACACCATATTTATAATACCTCTGTTGACAGGGTTATAATACAATGCTATAATTGTATTTGCTTAGATGCAAACCTTCTTCCTGACCATGGCCAAAGCTTGGAAAACAATGTCAGTATCTTGTTTTTTTTTTAAATCTTTTTATCTTCCCAATTATTCCCAGCACCTGGAACAGTATAAAGTATTTGAATAGTATCTATTTAATTTAGTTGAATAATTTCACTACCCTCCTCCTTTGATATGTTAGGAAAATAAGCAAACTACCAAATAATTTATTCAAGTTCACACAGTTGGAAAAAGAACTGCAATTAAATAAAGGCCTATTTGGCTTCAGATGCAATATTCTTTAACATGTGACTATATGAATCTCACATGGAAGACTTTGGATAAGTGACTGGCATGTTTGAGTGGATCTCTCAAGAAATAAGTGCACTGATTGCCCAGGTAAAACTTTTCCTATTTCTTTGATCTCATTTATTCCTCATCAAGGATTACCATTTAAGGATTGCTTTAAATATTTCTATATTTTGATCTGTAGTCTTTGTAGGTTTTCGGTGTGGGGTATTGCGTTTGTTTTTTTAACGGAATTAACATTAAAAAGCCATATCTTCCATATACCTTAGAATAAATTCTTCATTTTAAAAACTTGTTTTGGTCTCTAGAGCAGTATTTACCAGATTTATTGAGGATCTCACTGCTTGGCATATGGGACTCCTGAACGAGTTAATAGAATCTCCCATAAGAGTGATATCACAGTAAAAATTTAGGACATTGAAGAATTTTCCTAATGTGCATATGTAGAATTATCACTCTGTTATTATCCTTCAGTTACTAATTCAACCTAAAATTAAAAGCCATTTTGTTCGTAGGCTGTGTAACTGCATCTGACCTTCAGAAACTTCAGGGGAAAGAAAAAGAATAATTAGTTAAATTATCCCCTACTTTATTGAAAGATTGTGAAAATGAGCAAGTAAAATTTATGTCACACTGACCCTGAGTGGCATCATGGTCATAGAAGCCCAGCCCAAATAGTGGTTACAGTGTAGAGAGTGGTTAAGAAATCTGGAGATAGACTGCTTGCATTCGGGTTGGTATCTACCACTTTTTCACTGCGTGGCCTTAGTCAGGTTACTTATGTTCTCTGTGCTTCAGCTTTGTCATCTAGAAAATGGGAATGATTTTAATTGATTGTTGTGGCAGTTGATTAAAATAATCCCTGTACAGTGCACAGAATTGTGACTGACTTAAATTAAGCACTTAATGTGTATTACTCATATCTTTGTAGAACATAGGAGGATGAATCATATGAAATAGCCAATATTAAACCATATTTGACTTCAGAATTGTAAGTTTCATATGAATCAAACTATTAGAAGGAAATGGAGTTATAGTGGTGACAGAAGCTCTTACTTAAATATTCTGCCCTCTGTGACTTTTGTCCTTTCTGTGGGTCTCCTGTTTTCTTGACTTGGCACTATTGGCAGACCCTCCTCATAGCCATGGAAGAAGAGAGAATGAATAGTCCAAGGCTCACTTCCTAGTGGGTAGGGGCAGGAAATGATTAGGAAGAGGCTGTAACTTGTCATGTAATTGTCCACACAATTGCAATGCAGTACAATTGAGAAATTATAAAAATGTTAATTTTATAAGTTTTAAACTTATTAATTAAAGGCATCGTCAGAAGGTCTCCTCCCACTGGATCTTATCGAGGTTGAATTGTCCTGCGTCCCTCTGTATTTTGCCTGGAGCTAAGTGCCAATAGTTGGCCTTTCTCTAGTGAGCATGTCCATTGTGTTATAGCATTCTTTTTTTTTTTTTGAAGAATCAGAGTGTTATTTAGATGCTTTGAAATGAAATGCTTCCTCTGGGAAACCTTATATTGTGCTTTTTCTGTCACAAAAGCTACTGTTGGGATAGAATATAACCAACCCTCCTTTCCATTATTAGCTGTCTCAACCTTAAATCCTATGTTTATGTGATTAATAGAGAAATCAAATTTAACTTTCAGAATTTTAAGTTTATAGGGCATATTTAAGGGTGGTATAAGAATGAAATCTTGCCATTTGTGACAACATTGATGAACCTAGAGGGTATGATGCTAAGAAGTAAGTCAGACAGAGAAAGACAAATACTATATGATTTCACTTACATGTGGAATCCAAAAAACAAACACAAACAAACAGACTCCTAAATACAGAGAATAGACTAGTAGTTGCCAGAGGGGAGGTGGATGGAGGGAATGGACAAAATAGATGAAGGGGATTCAGAGGTACAAAAGTTATAAAATAAATAAGTTAGATGAAAAATATGGCATAGGGAATATAGTCAATACTCTTTTAATAATGTTGTATGGTAACAAATGGTGACTACACTTATTGTGGTGGGTAGTATAGTAATGTATAGAATTGTTGAGCCAATATGTTATACACCTGAAACAAATGTAACATTGTATGGCAATTAAACTTCAATAAGAAATTTTAAAAAATTAAAGGCAAAATAAGATCATGAACTACAATCATGGTTTGTAATGTTATCATATATTTAAAAATAACTATTTTTACATTAAAGTTATGTCTAGAAATGTAAGATAGAAAATTACTTACCGTAATGATACTACTTTTTCTTTCGAAAAGCCTGGTAATTGAATTAGCACTGACCTATTTAATTTACAGATGAGAAAACTCAGGCCTAGTTTAAGAATTCAGTTTCATTACACACCATGTTAAAGACAGACCTGATCAGACAACAAACTATGCTAACTTTCGGTTAAGCACACTTTACTTTTGGGTTTCTAATAGACCATTTACAGATAATGACTTGATTTTCATTAACTATTGTTGGGGCTCCTGTAGAAAGTTCTAATGTGAAATCTGGTTGAATCTTTTCTCGTGTACTTAATAGTATAGTATACATATTGGATCCTAGTGATTATGTTTTATAAAGACTTCCTGCCAAATAGCATTTTATATCTGGAGAGATTGTAAATCTATTATATTATCAAACTTAGCTCTTAAACACTTCTTACCTCCAAGGAATAACTTGGATTTTTCTTGATTATCTTTGTATCCCAGATTTTAGTGCTTGATTATCTCTGTATCTCAGATTTTAGTGCTTTACCTGGTATATAGAAGTCTTTAAAAGTATTTGATGTTAAGGAATAATGAATAATATATATTAATTTTCAACTGTCAATTCCCACAGAACATTCCAGGACTTTGATACCCTTTTTGTAGAATAGGAAATGTCTCAGCGATACATTTGACTCTTTCATATGACCTTACCAATGATAGAAATATAGGAGACTTGGGGAGGAACACTTGGGTTTTTATTTATTTTCTGACATGGGCGTCCCTGACATTGATCCCTTGGGTCAAAGAAAGTTTGTTTTCCTGTCTGGGGTGTTGTATGTCTGTGGTTTCTTCCTCTAGGTCCACTCTTTGCCTTTTCTTCCCTGCGAGGCTGACCTCTATGGACCATATCAGCAGACTTTCTTGTCCTCTGGCTTCCAGTTGGATTTGACTAATGGGAGCATTTACAGGAGGTCCCAGAGAGAGGAAAGAAAGACCAGGGCATTTATTAACTTCAGGGTGGCTGCATTCATTTGCCTGCTGTCCAAGCTCCTGTCAGGTGACTCTGTTAGCTCTCTCTTTGTTGAGGGACCAGTAACCACTCTTTCTTTTCAATCCTGAGTCTAGGAGTGATAATAGCCATTCTCTACTACCAGTTATGGTGGTTTCTTTGTTCCCTGCCTTCATCTTTGTAAATCGTCCCTTATTAAACTCTCTTCAAGTTACCAAAATCCTGCTAGGACCCTGTGACCCATAAAGCAAAGTTCTATTCTTCACCTCCAGGTGATGGCATTTAACAGGAAGGAGGAAGCAGAGAATGTTATTGGAGATTATTAATCATTTTCTGTGCCAGGCCACATGTTGGACACCTTGTAATTATGAACCATTTAATCCCCATACTAATACTTTGAAGTTGATTCCTTCTGTTACTTTGAGGCAAAATTTATAAGGAGAATTATGGAAAATATGGATTATTTGGCTTAAGAATTTTGGAACAAATTCATGATAGCTGACACTTATTGAGTATATCTTATAAACAAAGCACTGTTCTAAGTGCATTTAAATCTTCACAGGATTACCACAAGTTAGGTAACAGTATTTCTTCATTGTGTAGATCAAAAGGTAAGGCACAGAAAGCTTAAGTTATTTGCTCAATATCACGCAACTGGAGATATGGCAGGACTGGGGATTTGAACCAAGACCTTCTAGGTATGAAGCAAACACTTTCTTTTGACATTATCATACCTTCCTTTTGTTTTGTAAAACAAATTTCATCAGTGCACCTTTTTTCTTTTTTTTAATTTCCAAATTCCCTCTGCCTCAACCTGGTATCTTTCAGTCATTAGTCTCCTAAAATGAAACACTAAACCGACATTGTTTTCCTGTTTTTAAGAGACTCCTTTCAATGCAAAATTAATCTGTGGTACTAAAAGTCAATATAGTGGTCATTATTGAAGGGGCTAGTACACAGAAGGGGGTGTGAGGAAGCTCCGAGGATGCTGGTTGTATTTTATTTCTCCATATAGGTGGTGATAATATGAATGTGTTCAGTTCATAAAAGCCAATTGAGCTAACTCTTAAGGTATGTGCATTTTCCTGTATGTATATTACACCTCGATAAAATTCTCTTATAAAATACTTTTTAAAATTCATACTTAAAAAAACAATCATCGATGAAAACAACCTATTTAGACTATAATGGGTTGTAATAATTTTATGGGAGGTGATCAGCATCATCCACCAATACATTTTGAATTATTTTTACCCTTCTTTTTGGTGTTCCCAGTGTTTTTGGTATTTCCAGTATCTAACGATTTGTAATCACAGAGAAGTATCTTGACTTTCTGACCAACAGAGATGTCCAGAGGCTGACCTTTCTGTAAGCAGAAGGCCATGCTAAATAACTCCTGTGCTCTTTACCTCTCATTGGAATATTATATTGATCCCTGTGTATTTTTCAGTTAAGGGATTGATAACAACTGTGAAGAATCAGAAGTTATTTAAATATTTTCACAAATCCATTTCTGTCCCTTTCAGTTTTTTTTCACTTTGATTTTTTTTCACTTTGTTTATCCCACTTGCTAATCAACCTGATTTTTTTTCTTTTGAACCTTGTCTGTGCATCTGTATTTCTATATATCATACTGCAATGATCAGGAAGCATTATTATCTCATTTTATAGTCCTTTCATCTTTTTATTTGGGTTAGCAAGGAAGAAGACAATATGTAAGTGAATGCAGTAAACTGCTGAATAATATCAAAAGTTCACCTTTTAAATAAAATACTAGTCACGAAAGGGATTGAAGACAGAGAGCCGCAGGGTCATATGGCCCAAAGAGAGTTTAATGTTTTGTGTGTTTTACAAAATAATTTTCATATACTTGAAAGCCATTACAGATAGGAAATTTTAATTTTTTTTTAACATTTATTTATTTTTGAGACAGAGACAGAGCATGAATGGGGGAGGGTCAGAGAGAGGGAGACACAGAATCCGAAACAGGCTCCAGGCTCTGAGCTGTCAGCACAGAGCCGATGCGGGGCTCGAACCCACAGACCGTGAGATCATGACCTGAGCCGAAGTCGGCCGCCCAACCGACTGAGCCACCCAGGCGCCCCAGATAGGGAATTTTAAAGAAATATTACTGTTTTCATGACATAAATGTCACTTGCAACAAAAAGACATGGTAGATGTAGAAGATGAAAAGGGAGGTAAACAAAAGATTTAATGAAAGGTAACCCAAAGAACAAAAAGAGAGAGAGAGACAGAAGGAGGGAGGGAGAAGGAGAGAGAGAGAGTGAGAGAAAGGGCTTGAAGCCTCTGAGTGCCATCCACATTTACCAGTATTAGTAATAGAATATGGAGTGACATCTTCTATCCTTGACTTGCACTCTTACAAGGGTACCAAACTAAGAAAATCAGAGTACACTGTATGTGAGCTCTACATTTTCTAGTAGACTCAATAATGTACCAGCATTGTATTTAATCTGGAATTTGGCCAGACAGAGAGAAGTCAAGGAATAATTGAACAAAACAAAACAAAAAATCCTGTATTTATTGAGTGCCTACTATCTGCCCAGTCTGTATACCACAGCACACTGTTCCATTTAAGCCTCAGAAGAGTGCTCTGAAGTGGTATTATTTCAATCTCCATTTAAACAGAAGACCATGGGGGAGGGGAAGGAGAAAAAAAAAAGGTTAGAGAGGGAGGGAACCAAAACATAAGAGACTCTTAAAAACTGAGAACAAACTGAAGGTTGATGGGGAGTGGGAGGGAGGGTGAGGGGTATGGAGGAGGGCCCCTGTTGGGAGGAGCACTGGGTGTTGTATGGAAACCAATTTGACAATACATTTCATATTAAAAAATAATAACTAAAATAAAATATTATTGCAAAAAAAAAGAGTATATTGTGCTTCAGAAAGGCTAAGTCACTTGCCTGAGACAGCGAAGCTAGTGAATAGAGGACTTGAGTTTAAAAGTCAGCTATTTCTGCCTCTCAAAACTGTGCTACTTTTACTATATCATAGCTATAATGTTATGGAATGAGGATTTGAATCTAGGAAAGAAATGAAAACCATCCAACAGAAATGAGATGTTTTGCTTTCCCCGGGGTCTTTATACCACAGGAAGAGTAAGACTGAGCACCTGAAGATCTGTGAAGTTACAGGCTAAATACTGTACATTTCATTGAGTATCACTTTAATTAGACCTAGAAGAGGAAATGTCACTCGTAAGTGCTTGAAAATACTTTTAAAACGAACATTAATTCAGAGAAGAAGGTAAAATCTCCATGAATTCTTAACATAAAACATATGTGTTTATAGACATTTTGAACCTGCTGTCACTGCCTAATTTATAGTGCCAGACCTGGGGTAAATTCATTCCATCTCATCTGCTAGAAGGATGCTTTGATGGAACATTCTGAGAAGCACTCTATTAGAGAATGTGGATATAACAAATAGAAATTGGATTTCAATTATGATACTTTAGTATATCATTTATCGTATGAGTTATGAAAGTTATGTATGATAGCTAGAGCTTTTTCTCTGTCACCTCATTGCTTTCGAGGTGCCCCAAATAGATGTGCCCGGAGGCCTCTGATTAGCCTACAGTCCTTCACTCCCTCTCCGTTTGTTTGCTTCCAGTTTAAAAGAAAGAATTATAAAATACCTTGGCCTGTGTATATGAGCTTGGATCAAAGCAAGATCCCATTTGCCTTGTTTTGACCTCTGTCTGGACTCCTTGTCCCCAAAGCAGAAGCTTTATAGTCTTTATGTTGTGGATGTTAGATGATCCTTATGGCCTTGGGGTTCATGTTTTACTCTGTGGCTGAATACTTACCTGACTCCCTGTTCCTGCCCTTCTTGAATAAACATCTTGCCACCCACATCCTTCCTGGTTTGACAGACTTTGTTATCTATCATCTATCTATCTATCAGTCTATCTATCTATCTATCTATCTATCATCTGTCTGTCTATATATCTATCCAGATACATATTTTTTAACAAGAGCAAGTATCTTTGTCAGGTAAGTATGTATTTTTTTTTTCTTCAAAACTTGACACATTTCAGTGTGCAATATTCTTTTTGTCGATAAGTTTGGAAGCCACTCACTTCTGAAATGCATCTGTAAAGTTTTGCTCCTGGATGAAACAAAGGAAAAGAAAAGAAAACAAAACAGCCAACAGCATTTTCGAGGCTTCATAGAGCTTCAACCAATTTGAAAGCATGCATTCATTTTCTTTTGCTTATTAGTAGAAAGCTTTCCTTAAAGTTTCATAAAAATGGCATGTTGTTTTGAGATTTACTTGCATATAATGTGTAGTCAAGGTGTTTTTAAAAATTTCAGCACATTCGTATTTTTATGTTGTCTTCTTTTCCCCTGAAATTCTTAATCAGAACTATTAGAGGAGAATTTACAAATAATAGCTTGCAGTTTTCTTTGTCAAAGCATCTCTGTGGCTCGATTTTCAAGGGTGGCCGTGGGACTGGTAGCCTTTTTGTGGGGGATCTGTGTTCTCATTAGGTGAAACACCAAGGCATTGACAGGATTTGTCATTGACATGGCTACCATGCAGTAGGGAAAGCTTGAATCCTATGTCTTTAATCTTGGAAATCTCAGGGATGCCCTTTGCCTGGAAACTAAGGCTGCCCTTTGTTTTTCTTGACCTGTGTGAAATGTCAGGTTTGCACGCAATCGAGGAAGGCTTGAGACAAACCCACTCACATGGAAAGTAATGTTAGACGCATCACCTGACATTTGTGAGGAAGTATTTCATGGTCCCCGTACTATGGGCATTCCCACAGTTATATGTTCCTGGGTCCCTTTTACTGATTCTGTGTAGTATTACCTTTTGGGAATATTTGTTTTCCCTGCTGGACTCAAAGTTCTATAAGGGCTGGGGTCATGTCTGGCTGATTTACTAGTGTATGCTCCTGCATCTAGCTCAGGTTTATTGGTGCTCAGTAAACATCTGCCACTGATAAATTAGGGCTTTCTAGAGAAACTGACTGATGAAAGAGATGTGAATGATTTCATAGAAAGGGATTTTAGGCTTTCAACCAGAAAAAGAAAATATTTGAGAGCATGACAGAAAAATAAAATATTTGAAAGATAATTAGATGGAAGGAGGATAAGGCCTAGAAAGCAGAGTATGATAAACTAAGAAGAACAAGCCTCTCAGGAGTTAGACGGATCCAGACAGAATTTTGGCTTTACTGTCTTGGAGTTTTTGTGACAAAGGGCCACATGTTCAATCTCTTTGTCTTGTCTCTAAGATGAGTATTTTAGTGCCAGCCCACAGCTATATCACAAAGATTTTAAGATCCACTCATTTAGTGAATTGTTTTTCATGAGCAGTTGCTACAAAAATTCCAGATACTATGAGCGGTTATTCTTTTTCCTTCAGTATAATTCCCAGGTAAAGAACTGAGGAAAATAGATGCAAAAGTGTCACAGGGCCATTTCAACTCAGTTAAAAGCAGATATTTCTAACATATGAGCCATGCAAGATGAAAATGGATCATTCTGAGATAGTTTCCAAAGTGTATATTCAGAGAGAGCACGTTCCAGGTGCAGGATGGTAGGCCCTCTATGATAGAGGTATACCAAACAGTTAAATTTTAAGCACCTGCCCAGGGCAAATTGTATGTGGTCTGTTTCTTTGTGTGTTTACCTCTCTCTCCTTCATAGAACCAGCTTTTAAAAAGTTGAGTTAATTAGACCAGTTAGGCTACAGATAATCCAACTCACCTTATTAAAAAAAAAAAAACAATTTAAATAGATTTGACCTAATGATGATATATTGCTTTTTTGTTTTTTACTTGGAGGTTCTCTTTTCATTTTTCACCCTTGGCAGATTAAGAATTAGATACATTACATATTCTTTTTTTTTAATGTTTATTTATTTTTGAGAGAGAGAGAGAGAGTCAGAGCATGAGTCGGGGAGGGAGGGAGAGAGAGAGAGAGAGAGAGAGAGAGAGAGAGAGAGAGAGAGAAAAGGAGACACAGAATCTGGAGCAGGCCCGAGGCTCTGAGCTGTCAGCACAGAGCCTGATGCGGGGCTCGAGCCCATGAACCACGAGATCATGACTTGAGCCAAAGTCAGATGCTCAAGCGACTGAGCCATCCAGGTACCCTGTTACATGGCATATTCTCAACCACAGCTTTCAATTTTAAAAGGCATAATCACGGAAATGGATCACTGGAAGAGTGCTTGGTTTAATTGGGTATGTTTCATGTTTCAGTTTGGGAAGCAGCACATAGAGAACCTCTTCAGTGACCTACAGGATGGGAGACGCCTCCTAGATCTTCTGGAAGGCCTGACAGGGCAAAAACTGGTACGTGAATTATTTCTAAGAAAGTTCACATTAACCTTAGGGGAATTTACTAAGAAAAAAGAAATGAACTCAGTGTAGTTTTACTCGATCTAGTAAAATGCACTAATTTAATAATTACCGATTTAACTAGTAGTAGAGGACCTATTGCTGAATAAAACAATATTCGATATTACTTTTATTTCGGCATACTCTATCCTATATAGAACTAGCAGGTGACATTTTTCAGTAATGTAACTTACGTTAATTAATAGATATTACTTGCTCATAATATTGGGTATCTTTGTTATTGAATGTCTTTTTATAAGGCTTTTATTCATAATGATCTTTTAAGTTTCAGTTCATTTTTTTATTGTGACAAGAACATTTAACTTGAGATATGGAAAATGAAGAGTTGCAAGATGAGTAAATTCCAGAGAACTGCTATCCAACACTGTGCCAATGGTTAATAATACCGATCTTCCTTGACTTACCATGGGGTTATGTCCCTACTAATCCATCCTAAACTGGAAATACAATTTGAAAATACATTGAATATACCTAACCTACTGAACTTCATACTTTAGCCTAGCCTACCTTAAACATGCTCAGAACACTTACATTAGCATACAGTTGGGGAAAATCATTTACCACGAAGCCTATATTATAATAAAGTGTTGACTGTCTCATGGAATGTAATGCTGTATGGAAAGCGAAAAACAGAGTGGTTGTACGAACATTGGTTGTTTACTCTTATGATTGATTGCATGGCTGACTGGGAGCTGTGGTTCACTGCCCCTGCCCAGTGTCACCAGAGTATCATACTGGGTTATCACTAGCCTGGGAAAAGATCCAAAATCAAAACGTGAAGCACATTTTTTGCTGAATGCCTCTCACTTTTGCACCATCATAAAGTCATGAAATCCTGAATTGAACTATCATGTTGGGGACCATCTGTAGATTTACTGTGTGTTTACAAAGTTCTTAAGATATATATTTCATGTTAGCAGTAAATATGGTAGGCATCATAATGGCAGAATTTCTAAAACTCCACAACTGGATAAATGAGTTAATCCACATACTGTAATGTACTGTGCAAATGTCAGTTTCGAAATTATAGGATCAGATGGTATTTGGGGGATTGGGAGTGAGGGTTATAGAACCAAGGATTATTGAGGTTTTGAGCTTCAGTGATGAAGACAGTTAAGGTAATGTTGACAAAAATAGTTTGTCTTAATCCTATTTGGCATTATATAATCTTTATAGGCTCAAGTCTCTTTTATACATTCCTTAAAAGTGTGGAAATCAACTCACTTATCTACCTTACTAATAAACCTTTATTGCAATGTTGTTTCTCTTCCTGGTCATGCTGTAATCCCCAGCTGGGCTGCAGAATGAAGAGATGGTAACCAAAATAGATTTTTTTTGAAGAAAAAAAAAAGCTGTCATTTTTTCTTGAGGAGAGGTTGATTCATGCTAAGAAAGTCCTATGACACGGACAATCAACCCAGAGCACTTAAGTGTATTATATTAATGCCTCACAGCCTGTGTTCATTTAAAATACTCAAACTTAGAAGTAAAATGTATAAATTGTTTCATTTCTAGTAGATTGTCCTCCCTCTCTGCCTGGCAGTAAACATTGTTTCGTTTTGTTTTCAGCCAAAAGAAAAAGGATCCACAAGAGTTCATGCCCTGAACAATGTCAACAAGGCACTGAGCGTCTTGCAGAAAAATAATGTAAGTGGAGACCTGGACAGAGTCTGGATACCATGAGACAGCATAGTTAATGTTTGAGTGAGGGCTTTGGCCCCAAATGCAGGGAGAGCTTCTCAAGTTCTCTTACAAATCACAGTAGTGGTTATAACGAGTATGCGTTCTGGTTCATGTGCGTCTGCTGGTGGCTAATGTGACTCAGCAAGTAAATGTACCGAGTCACAGAGGGCAGGGAAGGGTGTGACTCAGACCCGATAGGGCACTGTGTGTTGTTTTCAGATTTTACTTGATGCAGTTATATCTGAAGGACGTATTCACTCTTTTGGTGAACCTCAGTTTCTTAGAGTAGTGTTCTGTGCAGCAAATGGCTTTTACTGGGCTGAGTATTATTTTCTGTGTATTCAAGTTTGCTTGAGTTAAGGCAACATTTATTCGATACCACACCCACGTATGAAAGTTACACAGAAAAATCACTCTTTCAACTTACAGAACTGCAAATTTGTTTTCTCTTGCTAGGTTTGATTTAGTTTAACTGGATGAACATGCATGTGTGGCATTAGAAGGTCAACAGTTATACCTAAACAAGTATGTAGATGAGAGGAGAGTAACCTTGAGATTCCTCCCTTCTACCACGATATTAGAGGCAGCCCCTCCTTTCTTAGCAACTTCCTGCAATCTTTCTCATCGACCAGTATGTTTACCAGGTCCTTAGTAGCTTCCTAATTACATTACATCTCTATTTCAAGAATAAATTCAAATAAATTGCTCACATACTCTAAAAATAACCATCGTCAGTGATAGATTAGTTGTGATGTATACTCCCCCAAAAGTTATTCAGTTCATCTGGTACAGAGAGGGCATCACATGGGAAATGTTAGTGAAGGCTGTGTAGCATTTGGTTGATTTTATGAATTTACAGTTATTGTCATACTTAATCTATGGAAATTGCCTTATAAAATCATTATAGATTTTTATCATTTTCTGAAGTGACTAACTGTATATTTTCAAATTTTGTGCAGGCATAATAAGACACTCTATAAAACATTTGCCTCAACATCAGTCTGATAGATCCTTTTGAAAGATCAATACCATAAAAATTGAGAATATTGTTTTAAAGATAGTAGAATTTACATGAAGAAAAATCTTTTTTAGATATCAGTTCCCCATATTCCATTACAAAATATACAAAGCAAGGAAGACAGCAGAAAATTCAAAGAATTACTCTATTAAGTCTCTTTCATGTAGGTGATCTCTTCCCACCAAGATAATATCATATTAAACAATTAGCTGTTGGATCACCTCTAAAATAGTAGATTAATGTAGCCATAGATCTTGTTTAATGATAGTTTTGTTTTTTCACATTTGTTATTGATTATGAATTTTTTGGTTTCCTATATATGTTATAATTATTAATTTCACAGTTTTAAATATAAGACCAGAAGAAATTCTGGCAATAAAACAGAGAAACCATAAAAGAAAATCTCTGTCACTTTGGGATAACCAAATATTTCTTAGATGTGAAACCAGAGGCCTGATTCAAAAAGAGAAAAATTAACTTGAACTTCATCAAACTTACGAGTTGTTTCTATGTTATGGATACAAACCCTTTCTTTTCTGCATTGCAAATGTATTTTCTGCCTCTAGATTACATTTTTACTTACTGGTGTCTTTTGATAAAGCAGAATTCTTCATTCTGATGTAGTTCATTTTTATAAATGGTCACTTTATAATTTTGTATCCTGTTTAAGAAATATTTGCCTTCCCCAAACCATTATGATATTACACTTTGTTGTCTTCTGTATAGGCTTTGTTGTTTTGTCACTTGAATTTGGATCTCTATATCACCTGGAATTGATTATTGAATTTGGCATGAGGAGTCGGTTAAAATTCAGGTTCTTTCTTTTTTTTTCCATTTGGAATCTGTCACTACACCATTTCTTAAAAACAATGTTACTTACTCATTGCTCTCGAGTATTAGGTGTGTCATAATAATTTCTTGGTACAGATGCTGTTCTGTTTTTGGACTTGAATTCACTTCCATTTTTCTCTGTCTATACACGCACAAACATCCTGCCATTTGGATTTTTGCAGTTTTATAATCCATACTGGTATCTGGTGAGCTAGGTTCCCCCACTTTTTCTTGATTATATTGACCCTTTGAATTTCTGTATTCCTTTTACCATCATCTTTTTAATTTCTATATAAATCCTGTTTGGAATGTCCTCAACAGTGAGTTAAATCTATAGATCGATTTGGGAAGAATTGTTACCTTTACACGATTGATGAGTATACCACATTCCTGCTATGATTTCCCCTATTGTTTATTTATTTAATTTTTAAGTATTAGATTTGAAAGAATGAGAAAAAAATCCAAGAGAAAAAAGGGTCAGAAAATTTGAACAGCAACTTCACAAAAGGAGATGTTTAGAAGCTGAAGAATAATATAGAATGTTCAACCTCAGCAGTAATTGGGGAAATTTAGAACTGCAATGAGATACCAATACAAACTCATAAAAATGGCTGAAATTAAAAGAGCTAATAATGCTGAGGGTGAGGATTTGGAATAACCTGAACTCCTAACTGGTAGAAATGTAATTCAGACAACCATTGAAAATAGTTTGGCATTATATACTAAATGCAAAAGTGCATAATTCTTATAGGCCAACAGTTTTGTGCTTAGGCATAACATGTAACTACCATTTATCTCTGCACACGTGTGTGTGTGTGTGTGTGTGCGTGTGTGTGTAGAAAGAGAATGTTCATAGCAGCTTTTAAAAAAAATTATTTTGAGAGACAGAGAGAGAGGAGAGAGTGCATGTGCAAGCAGGGGCAGGGCAGAGAGAGAGGGAGAGGGAGGGAGAGAGAGAGAGAATGAGAGGATCCCAAGTAGGCTCCGTGCTGTCAGTGCAGACCTCAGTGCAGGGCTCCATGTCCAAAGCTGCGAGATCACGAATTGAGCCTAGATCAAGAGTCAGATGCTTAGCTACATGAGCCATCCAGGCACCCCTCAGAGCAGCTTAATTTCTAAAAGCTAAAACTGGAAATGACTGTGGTATAGTCACATGATAGCATATTATAAAGCAGTGAAAATGAACAAGTGATAGTTAAACGCAATACATAGGATGGATCACTCTCCTGAAAGAGTTTTGAGCCAAAGAAGTGAGACACAAAAGTATACCTAGGATGATTTCCTTTTTTTTAATGTTTATTTTTTTTAATGTTTATTTTTGAGAGAGACTGAATGTGAGTGGGGAGGGGCAAAGAGAGAGGGAGACCCAGAATCCGAAGCAGGCTCCAGCCTCCGAGTTGTCAGCATGGAGCCGGATGTGGCGCTTGAACTCATGAACTGTGAGATCATGACCCGAGCTGAAGTTGGATGCTTAACCGACTGAATCAACCAGGCGCCCCTACTATGACTTCTTTTAATTGAATTTCAAAAACAGGCAAAATTGTTCCATGGATTTAGGAATCAGGAGAGTAGTTACATTTTGGAAGGAATGAAAGCAGTTAAATGCATGAGTGCATCTTGTGAAGTGTTGAAAGTATTGCCTATTTTGACCTGGTGCTTGATACATGGGCGCATTTGCTTTGAGAAAATGTATCATGGTCTACCCTCAGGTCCACTTTTCTAGATGTACGTGATACTTCAGTTCCTATTTTTAATGTCAAAAAAAGAGGAACCTTTGAAGGTAAAGTAAACCTAACCTTACAACCTCCCAAATGCCAAACAATGGCTTATTTATCAGTCTGACAGTATGCTTGGTATTTTCTCATGAAATTGTTTGATGAAATGTGATAAGTGAATATACAAAATTAGAATAAGATTAATGCATTTTATGGATCTTTTCTTAGATGGTCATATTTCTTTCTGAAAATGTAGAACCCTGAGAACTCCCCTGAGAACTTGTTTGAGCAGGCAAAGACCCCGAAATGAGGACTTAAATTTGAGAAGGAGCCCTTAAAGAGCAGATTTCCACAATTCTCCCGTTTGACCGAGAGCCTTAATAGGGAATGTCATAAAATTGAGGTCTCTGTATGAAAAGGACAGAATCTCAAGTAAAACATTTTCGTGTGGAAACCAAAACCCAGAGCGAAATAACCTTTGCTTGAAGTAGCCCCAGGCTAAAAGACACAGACTATAAATGTTCAAAGGTAAATTTATTATCATTTTATACTTCTCCATTATTTTGTAATAAAAGAAAGTACAAAAGAAATGGAAAAGATTCCCCAGGAACATGTTTATTAGTCTCTGATTATTACCACACAGTAAACACACAATTAAATCAAAGAGAATGTTCAAGAGCAGGATTTTTTTCCCTAAAGATGTGCTTAGGTATTCTATACTAGATGAATAAATGAGCCTGGGGCAGGATATACATAAATTGGCACGTTAAATAAAATAGTAGACAGGGCTATTTCACATTTCCTTTTAAAAAATCATAGATTCTCAAATTAGAATGAAGGCATTGATTGGAGAAGTTGACTAATCAGACCTTAAATAATAATGTTAGTGCATTTACATGCAGCACATTATTTATTGAGTGTCTACTATGTGTTAAGTTGTATGCTAGGTGGTAGGAACACTGTAGTCAGTGATCAGAACAAACACAACCCTATATGTCATAGAGTTTACAGTCACATACCAGAGGGCAGTAACATTTGCAATGTGCATTGTGATAGTTATGTGAATGAGTAAGAGATAAACAGAACAGAAGGTGTGGGAAGACCTCTCAGTTAAATTGTGATATGGTAAAGCCTGGAAGGAAGTGAGGGAGTGAGCCATGGCATCATCTATAGGAAAATGGTCCAGACAGAAGGATAAAAAGACCTTGGGGAGAAACAAAACGTTTGCAAACAGGACTTGCTAGGGAGACAGGACTGAGTATGGAGAAAACACAGCAGAGAAGGGGATCGGAGAGGTACCTGGGTACTTATGGGAGGTGTAAAACATGGGAAGACATTATTAGGCTTGGAACTTAATTGGGAAGGAGATGGCAATGACGAAAAATAAAAGGGCCGCTATGAATTGAATGGCTAATAAAACCAGTTCTTTAAAAATGAGAGAAATAGTTAATAACAAAGAAAAACTTACAAGAAAAGTATTTAAAAGCAGTACCATTTTTATCCAGGGAGGTTATCGTCTGTAATGAAAACATAATACAACTTATCACATAATAGAAATACTACTAAAACCACTAAGACAATTTAATGGAAATATTTTTTGATGTTATAGGCTGCTTTATTTTTCCAAGATTTATAACGTCTTTGTTGCAATGCACATGGGTGAAAATCCCCCTACTGATAGAGTTCTCTAGTTGGGTCAAAAGGCCACTGATAACAGGAGGGACATCTAAAGTGAAAGTATTAGCGTAAGGTTAAAGCACAGGGCCTGGCAAATGCCTGCAAGGGGCACTTTGCAAAAGGAAAGTCTTCAGAGCCCCTTTGTGGGGACCCGCAGCCACCCCTGAGTTCCCTTGGGCCCCTTGGGTGGAAGGGATCCTGTAAACTTTTTTGCATCCATATAACCACCACCCATTTCTGCATGGTTTTCTTCACCTCAACCTGCACCCTGACCATCTCTTTGAATTCTCTCATCTCCTCATTCCTCAATGCATATCGTTTATGGCCTCGTAATCCTGGAGCCACCAAGCCAGCCCCTTGTTGGTTTCTCTTTTGGCCTTCTTGGTCACTTTCCTGCATCCTTGGTTCCCTGGCTGGCCTTTCTTCTTCTTTTGGCTTTCCCTGGCTCTCGGGCTTTCTGTCTTTTGGCTTTGCCACGCTGCTGGCTTTCTCCTTGTCCTTTCCTATTTCCTCATTTTCTGCCTTTCCCTTGTGATTTGTCTTTCCCTCAATTTCTAACTTTTCTTCATTTTCCAGAATACAAGCTACTGCTGGCTTCCCTGCACCCCATGGCTGTTCTTTGTATTCCAGCTTTCCTTGTTCTCGGGCATTCCTTCATTCCATCGCAGAGTTTTTCCATGTTGAGATTTTCCCTCCTTTTCTAGTCATGCAGGGATTCTAGACAGGTTCCTCCTCCTTCTATAGCCTTGCAGAAAGTTGCAGGGGCCGGGGCACGCCTGCGCCTCCTGCTACTCTCTGAAGCCCAGACCCCTTGCTGCCAAGGCAGCTCAGGGAGCTGGTTCCATACAGGCAGTGGAAAAAGATGGCACAGGGACTGGATGGCAAGGTCGGAAATACAGTTTTATTCAGAACCTTTAATTCACTATTGTCATATTAGAACACATTTAGCAACTAACTAAATAATTGAGACTATGGATGGCATAAATAAACTGTAGATTTAATAGCAATTTGCTTCCCATTAATACTCCAAAGCGCAGATGATTCTATGAAACATGTGTGCATTATGTGTAAACCTCCAGCCCCATAAAGTTGGATTTTCAGGAAAAGCAATAGTTTATCATTTAATTTAAATTAGCTAAATCCAAATCTGAGCTCTCAAGCAAGCATTCCGAAAATTCTCAGTCATCATGAGGAAAGCTCTTCCCTATCCCTAGCAATGGCCAGAGAACAGTAGGCCTATGTGGTGCCTCATATAGGCAGGGGAAAAGCCTTAACTCTTTAGTCCATTGCAGTATGCACTGATACAGTCACCCCCTAAGCCCGAGTCTTCTCATGAAGCCAAGTATCTCATTAATATCACTGGCATGAAACAGAAAGCCTGCAAAGACCAAGCTGAAGAGACTGTAACAAAGTAAATATATACAGAAATGTGAGGAGAATCAAATCCCTGGTGAAACACGCAGGGATTAGCATGAGTTAATAGCCTTTATCCCTAAACATAAAGAGACAAGGAGGAGAGAGCTGTTACCTTAAAGCAGTGAAAAGCTCTGACATTGTGAGAGGGACCACCGGCCAGCAACTGTGACCATAGGTATCTAAATGAAGTTACCCTCAAATCGTGGCCTGCTGGGTGAGTTGGGAGACGATCGATACCTTGGTCTCTCTATCCAATCCTCTAATATCCTGCCCATGCTACCCACTGGTTAAGCTCAGCTAAAGGCTAGAAGGTGAGAGCTCCTAGGTGATGAAGTCATCTAATACTAGATGAGTCATCTCATATGCCACAGGGGTGAAGAACTGGAGATTGGGGAACAAACAGAGAATAGCCAGCATTCCAAGTACCTCTGTTTTCTGGTCACACGAGGACGTGAGAATGTCTGCACTGAGAGCCCTAATGTTGGCTGGGGTCCATCCTTGCTGGATGTACCAGGAAGCCATTCACTTTTGAAACCACACCATCTCTATTTCCTGATAGGGCGTGGAGATGGTTTCTGGCTAATTTTGGGAACCATCTGATATCACATCCCTTCAGATGCTTCTGGGAAACCTCAGAGCCAGAAAACTAAAACAGACCAAGAGTTATTTCTAATTTCTGCTCTGCTGCACAAACTTACCAAAGGCATAGGAGAAGATAAATTTATAAAAAAATATTACTAAAAAAATATTCCTGCCATATGTACAAAGATGGATAATGTATTAGGATGCAGTGAAAATGTCATTAGGTATATAAAAAGAAGAGCTTTTAAAGTGCATACTCATAATAATAATAGACTACTAGAAATTAATAACACTTTTAAAAATTCAATTTGATTAATTTAAAATGTTTTGTATAAGGAATGAAGAGTACATATCCACATTTGTATAGGAAAAAACTTTCCAGGAGAAATGGACTAGGTTTTAGCCTGAGGTTCAATTTGTGTCTTAGCTTTTATTTTCATTGAAAACAAAGATAAATTAATTCAAGATTTCAACCATAAATGTTACAAAAAATAAAAAATGCTCTAAGGAAAGTAGAAAATAAAGATAAATGAAGAAATAAGTTAGAAAGAAAAAACACTAGAATAATTTGAGAGCTAGTTCTTTGTAATAAAATAATAAAGTAGACTAATCTCATAAATTTAATCGGGAAAATGAGAGGAAAAAGCAAATATATGCACTTTGAATATAGAAAGAAAATATTAAACACAAGTATAAGGAATATACAAACCAAACATGGAATCTACACAGAATTATATGTTGATTATAAAAACAATTAGATTATATTCCATTTAAAATAATTAATTATAAGAATTAATAGAATATAGGGTACTTTATTTTTTCTTAGATGTTTTTTTAATGTTTTTATTTATTTTTTGAGAGACAGAGAGAGACAGAGCATGAGTGGAGGAGGGGAGGAGAGAGAGGGAAACACAGAATCTGAAGCAGGCTCCAGGCTCTGAGCTGTCAACACACAGCCTGACAGGGGCTCGAACTCATGGACCGCGAGATCGTGACCTGAGTCGAAGTCGGATGCTCAACCGACTGAGCCACCCAGGTGCCACGAAAATGTAGAGTACTTCAATCAATAACCAAGAGAGGTGAAGAAATCATAAAATTAAACAAACCGACTCTTCACAAAGACTTCTGAGTCTAATGGAACCAGTGGGAAGTTCATCCAAACGTTAAGAAATGGATAATTGCTAATAGAAAATCATTAGGGACTTCACAATTCTACAAATCTATCCACAGACTTAATTTTTAAAATCACTTCAAAGAAGTTAACCCTCTCTGTTGTTTGAGGGGGTATTAGAAGCTTCCATTTTGAAAGGCTATTTTGTGGTAGTTTCAAAATCTTAGGTCAACTTCATTCGGTTTCCTCCTTCCTTCTTAGTATCTTCTCCACTTTGGCCTATTTCTCTGCCATAAATGATCAGTTTCTGGACATGTCATTGTTCTCTACTAGCAACTCAATTTGATTCCATGCCTCAGTTTCCTTTAATTTGTCTGTCCTGACATTTAATTTGCTATGCTCTCTCAGTGCCACTCACAGCTTAGGTCCACAACTCAGACACCACATTTATGTTCTGATTTGCATTCTCTGTGGTGGCTGTTTTAGCATGAAGTTATTTCTGCTATCAATAATTTATTTTCAAAACCACTTATTGAGAATAAAGTACTTCCAAGTGCAGTGATACCTTTATTACAATATTTACTGAGAGCAAAGCTCATTTGTAATAAAGTTGGCTGTGGTTTTAAAAAGCAAACAAAAGAAAGTACAAAATCCTGTGAAATAGAAGCTGACTGTACCAAGTGGTTAAGCTTGTCTACACCCCAGCTCAAGCTATAAAACATATCCACAGCTTGCATTTCATTGTTACTTGTTGAAGGTAGATAAAACAAATCACAGGTAACATGGAAACATCTCACATATTTCCCTTCACATTTGTTTGTGAGTGACTGTCTTTACCAGACATTCTCAATTCCGTTCTGCAGGTCTTTAACCCCATTGTCTCTCAAAGGAAAAGTATCATTTAATGGGTCATTTAAACTTGTTTATTGATAGATTTTTTCCCCCTTAGATATAAATAAGCTCCAGTCAATGAGTTTCCTCTACCAGAAATTTGACATTTTTATCTCTCCATGTCAAATTGAGTAACGAATGATTCTTTACCACTGGTAAAGGAATTTAGCCATTAAAAATCTGGTAGGGAGATTTAACTGCTTGTGGTATTTTAAACTGCCCTCCAGATAGATCATGATACCAGTCTTCCATTAATTGCCTGATTGCAATTTGTTTCCTCTTCTTCCATCCCAAGATGTCCATGTTTTTATTTTATGAATCCCAGTGCCTCTTTGAAGTCATAGAATATATTCCATCACTATTTTAAAGATTCATACAAAAAAAGTAGTGTTGTAATACACCCTGAGTATATAGTATACCAGGGCTTTACCGATTTAATATGATTTAATATTAGCTGACAGAGTTGTAGATCTCATACTTGATGTTCAGTATCCACTCTCATCAACTGTGTATGACAAAGTGGCAAATTTTTACCAAGTAACTTCAAACGTACAATGTGAAACAGCACAAAACAAATAAGATCAGTTTTATACATTATTAAAGCACAAATCCAAAGTGAGCATTTAAAAGCCTAGGTTGAAAATTCACATGTCAGCTATGTTCAAATATTCACTTAATCATATCATTGAAAATTGTCAGTGAATTAGATTGAATGGTTGTCACATGTCACTGATCTGAAAAATGACACAGTGTTCACTCTTCCTGGCATATGATCTTAGATAAAGAGGGTTCTAAACCGTTCTTTAAGACTAGTATTTTATGTGTTCTTTAAGTATTCAGAGACTTAAATAGCAATATAATATATGTTTTGGAGTATGTCAGAACATAATATCTTTGACTGAATATAAACTGCTTCCATTTATTACTCATAAAATACACTGTTCAGATATAAATTCCACATTTTGAAGTTAATTTATGTTAGACAAGTGTTCGTTCTTACACTAAATTTTCAGTCCACACAATAGGACTATAATACGTCTGCACCTTATATATATTCATTCTCAGGATCCAGAAGTATATCCTTTTAACCCTGTTACTCACTAACTCCAGGATTTTTTCTAAATGATTCCATGACTTAGGTTCCAATTCATCATCTCTGAAATCTACTAACAGAAATTGTTGTATTTATTTCAAAATATTCATTTATGGAATAAAAACATATACAGGCATATATTATATAATATTTAGATTCATATTCAGATGCATTAGGGAATGACTACTTTTCAAATGAAGCTAATTCTCATTTAAAATAATATCAGGGGCAGTTGGGTGGCTCAGTCAGTTAAGCATCTGACTTCAGCTCAGTTCATGATCTCATGGTTCGTGGGTTTGAGCCCCACATCAGGCTCTTTGTTGTCAGTACAGAGCCTGCTTTGGATCCTCTGTCCCCCTCTGTCTCTTCCCTTTCCCTGCTTGCACTCTCTCTCTCTCTCTCTCTCTGTTTCTCTCAACGTAAATAAATAAAACTTAAAAAATGAATAAAAAATGAAATAATTTTATAAGGTGAGTTGGTTATCTTTCCCCTACCAGTGCATTTCTTGCATCAAGGTAAAATAGTATTTTTTTTTTTTTGCATGCTAAACTTAAAATTGAGGTAGCCATTTACCTATGATTTTTACATTTAGAGATCTTCAAGGATAATAGTATGGCTACAAATTGTACTATTATTTTTTTAAAGTTTATTTATTTTGAGACTAAGAGAGTGCAAGTCGGGGAGGGGAAGGGAAAGAGGGAGAGAGGAAGAATCCCAAGCAGGCTCCACACTGTCATTGCAGAGCCCAATGCGGGGCTTGAACCCATGAACCGTGAGATCATGACCTGAGCCAAAGTCAGGCACTCAGCTGACTAAGCCACCCAGGTACCCCAACAGATAGTGTTATAATTAAAAACATTTTTTTTCATGTTTATTTATTCTGAGAGAGGGGAGGAGCACGAGAGGGGCAGAGAGAGAGAGAAAGAAAGAAAGAGAGAGAGAATCCCAAGCAGGCTCTGCACTGTCAGCGCAGAGCCCCATGTGGGGCTCACATTCACCAACCATGAGATGATGACCTGAGCTGAAACCAGGAGTCAGACCCTTAACCAACTGAGCCACCTTGGTGCCCTAAAATTTTTCTTATTATATTGAATTGTTGGTCATATAACTTAAAATTTTGGGGGGTTGCTATTGCCAATTTTTTCCTTGAAATAAGTATATGTGGAACAAGATCAGAAAGCTATGGTGATACAGGGTTCTGGTTTCATTAAAGTAGCATTCTGTATTGCCATGCATATGATATATAATATTTATAAAAATTCAAGTTAAATGATATTACATTGAAAGTATATACATCTTTTATCTTATCCTGTGTTGTGACATTATTACTGAACATAGAGTCCATTTCCTCAAATGATGCCTTCTAGTATATAATGTTCCATATAAGAAATTTTGCTTAGTTGAGATACAGGAGCTACTTTGCCAAAAAGTTCAGTCCTGCATTTTATGTTCAATGAAACTACCTGCATTGAAACCTCTATTTTGATATATTTGTTTTCATTTTCTTTCACCCCTTTATTGTTTATATTTTTCTTAACATTAAGGGGTTTTTTAAACTTAACTGCTTCACATCTTTATTGCCAAAGAGGAAGTATATAAGCAAGTAAAAGCACAGATCCATTAAAAAGAACTACCTTGTGACAAATGATTATAATCATAAACACCTCCAAAATATAGAGCAATTTGTGACAAATGATTATAATCATAAACACCTCCAAAATATAGAGCAATTTGAACTTCCTTCAGTAGTCTTTAGGCATTTTGATAGAACAGTCCATTTTTTAGTCTGTCTCCATCTTTAATACAAAATGCAGCATATAGTGGATAGTCAAAAATATTTAAGGAATGACTGAATATATAAACCCTAATCACAGAAGGTCAGGAGAGTATCTTCATAGCAAGTACTGTACCCAGAACTAAGTCTTAGGATGTATCCTAGGTCAAAGCGTGCTTTTAAAAGGTATTTTCCAGTATAAGCTTCTATATTTGTATAAAATTTAAAAAATCCTTGTTGGAAGAGAGAGATATGGGAGGGAATAAAGAAAACTTGCCAAGTGGAGCATGAAGTCCACAACAGCCAATGCAACCCACCCTGTAGGTTTTATGTACTGAACTATTCATCATCTAATTATGAAAGATTCAATATGTGCACCTCTATATCCAAAAAAAGATAGGTGTGATTTATGCCTGTAAGCCTTCACATTTTATATAAATTTTAAACACACTAAAAAGCACATGCTGCAGGGCAGCAACACTACTTTGCTTTTTCTGCATTTTTGATCACTTAAATGCATTATCTTTAGAAGGATTATATAAATACTTGAGTTTCTGTGGAATATAGAGAAGTCTCTTTAGCTTGGCTACACGATGGCAGACGTTCTACACAAAGCGCTTAACACATTTTAAAAGCAAATCCTATTTGCCTAGAATGTTGGAATGAAATTCTCAGTTATAAACCATTTATTAGAAAGAAATGTGTGGGTAGGGGAAAAAAACAAATAAATAGAAGGTAGAAGTAGCCTCATGGGTTCTAAGAATCAGGAGGGATCTTTATATAGTAAAGTTCAATGCATGGTGTTTTTCTGGTAGTCACTGTTTCGGATTCTGGTTAAAGTAATCTACCCAAACTTTTAAAGATGACATTTCATGGTTCCTTGTGAAATCTCATCGTTCTGTGTGAAGTTATAAGATTGAATTTGCAGCTACATTTTTTGTTGTTGTCAAATTCACAAACTAAGATTCATGTGAAAAATGATGGCTTACCTTTATCCTCTACCCCTTCCCTAATTCAGAAAATGTTCAGATTGTACTGTGCATATCAAGGAACTAAAACGATTCCTCCTTAGGGTAAATCTTGCAATCTGAAATGTCTTTTTTTTTAATTTTTTTTTATTTTTTAATTTTTTTTTTTCAACGTTTATTTATTTTTGGGACAGAGAGAGACAGAGCATGAACGGGCGAGGGGCAGAGAGAGAGGGAGACACAGAATCGGAAGCAGGCTCCAGGCTCTGAGCCATCAGCCCAGAGCCTGACGCGGGGCTCGAACTCCCGGACCACGAGATCGTGACCTGGCTGAAGTCGGACACTTAACCGACTGCGCCACCCAGGCGCCCCTGAAATGTCTTAAAGAACCACATCCTTTGAAACCAACGTGAGGAACCTCCTATCCCTAACCTAATTTCATTTGGCTGGATGATACAGGGTGTGTTTTCTTTAATGCCTGGAGCTGTGAAATGTCCTGTGCGGGTGTCTAAAAAGGCAAGAAGTGGGAGATACCATTTATTGGAAAGATGATGGTTCCCATTTTGAATAAGATGTAACTTCCTACAACATGCAAGTGAAATCTGCAAATGCTTTATTGACTTATAAACTAAGAGCTGAAAAGTTTATCCATCTCCCTGCCACCACAAACGTTTAAAAAGCATGAGAAAATTTGTTAGAATTTTGTCATGGGACTCATCACTCCCTTGCTTTTATTCATCTTTTTTCTTCCTTCTGCTCTGCCCTGAGAACTTCCGTTTTCATTATTTGACCTGGTTACTGTGATTATTTTTATGTCAAATGTTCCTCATTCTAAAGTCATTGTGTAGCATTCCACGTTTGATGAACTCATTCTGCTATTCTTCTTTCTGTAAAGCTAATTAAAAATAATATAAACTGGGCCAGGTCAGTAATCTCCTGTCACTAATCCATCATATTTCAGATGTGCTTTAAATCTTATGGTTTTCTTCAGTATTCTTATCTTAAATATATCAATATAATATATATAAATCCTTTTAATATAACCACCATGGGATATATAAATTTGGCTTGTAGAAAATCTTATTGACAATGCTAGATTGCATCTGTGCCCTGAAGGAAAGCGGTATAAAATAAAACCTAGGATAAAACAAATGAACAATGAAAGAGAATTGCTCCTCATAGCCTAGTGGTCAGCATCTTCATTTAGGAGGTGGGGCACCAGGAAGTAATAGTGCTCATTGAAATACTTACATATTAACCTTAGAATTACTAAATAGATAATTTTGTACAAAATCAAATATTTTAGTCTAAGTTGTAGCGTGGGCACAAAAAGGGAATTCCCTCTAGTTTGTGTCCTCACATGATAACAGTAGACTACTTTATTTCAAAAGCTAATGGAGCGCCTGGGTGCTTAGTTGGTTAAGCGTCTCACTTAAGCTCAGGTCATGATCTCATGGTTTGTAGTTTCAAGCCCTGTGTCTGGCTCTGTGCTGACAGCTCAGAGACTGGAGCCTGCTTCAGATTCTGCTTCTCCCTCTCTCTCTGTTCCTCCCCCACCCATGTGTTGTCTCTCTCTCTCTCAAAAAAAAAAAAAAATAAATAAAAGTAAAAATAAACAAAAAAGCTAACTCATTAGTTTTCCTAGGTGCTATTTATTTATTTATTTGGCTTGTGCCTCCTGACTCGGGGTATTTTCCTAAGAGTTCACATTTAAATATTCTATTAGAGCCATAATAGGGTTCCATGATTTCAAGGCAAATGGTGAGAATTTTCTGTCCTTAAAAATTACGTTTGAATAAAGCATCTTCACAGAGAACACTGCACAACTCTGAGCCAGTATCTGGTGTTATTTTATGAGGAAAGTCTTAGGCCTGTTTGCAGGAACTCATAAGGCTAATCTTCATATGTAGGTGAACTTGTAAGTTGTGTCTGCAAAAATTCAATGCATGCTATTTAATTTTTGCACACCTATCCATTTGGTATCTGATGCTTTCATTCTGAAAACCAGGAAAACATAATTTTGGGCATCCTTAGTGACCTCAGTATTGAATTTCCTGCTATCTAGTGCTTGTCACAGTAAACACACACACACACACACACACACACACACACACACACACACTCACACACACACACACTGGCTCCATATATTAACATACTTGTCACAGAAATGTTTTTTGTTAGACAGACATACAATTATCATTTAACACAGATTTTGACATATTTTGGATTTTGTTTTTCCTTTCCATAGTTATTTAGAAATTGGATTGAGAATCCTTGAAAGATATACCTCCAGAGCATATATTAGAAAAATAGTTAAAAGAGGCCATTATGCATGTGATTATCTAAGAGTAGTAATGATTTTTATGAGAACAACATTCATAGCTACGTGGTAGGAAACATGGCATTATAAAAAGAAACCAAGCATATGCGATTTAGAGTCAAAATGGGCTAGACTGTGTATATGAGGCATTGAATAGTAACGTATGACTATGAACAGTACCCTTCAGGCATGGCAAAATACCCCTCCTTCTTCTAGTGTCTTAGTGACTATTAATTACGGTTATTTCTTACAGTCCTTGGTAATCTGAAAAAGAGTTGTACAGCAAGAGACAAAACTTAACCAAAACAAATATCACTTGTCTACATGGTGGTGTGTAATATTTATTAATTTAGAACCTATTAAAGAACTTCATGAAGAAGTCTCAAGATTTAATTAAGGACTTATCTCTCATATCCAGACCTGGTTTTAAATCTGACCTTGTGAAAGCTTCGTGTACCTTTGACACTTTGTTCTTCTCTAGATAAAAGGTATATAAACGAATAACTACGTCATACTTATATTATGATTATGATGTGGGTAGAGTGAAAGCTGTATTCTGAGAGAACCCTATAGGCTTAAGATTTTTTAAAGATAGAAATAAAATAGGGGCGCCTCGGTGGTTCAGTCTATTAAGCAACTGACTCTTGGTTTCAGCTCAGGTCATGATCTCACAGTTCTTGAGGTTGAGCCCCTCATGGGGCTCTACCCTGACAGTGCGGAACCTGCTTTGGATTCTATCTCTCTCTCCCTCTCTCTTTGCCCCCACTCCCTCTTTCTGTCTCTGTCTCTGAAGAATAAATGAATAAACTTAAAAAAAAGAAATAAGTATCTTAAGAGATTATAAAAAGAAAAACAATAATGAAAAGTAAATTCAAAATAGAAAACTGAAAAATAGAGGTTGAATTGTGTTCAAAAGCCAGCTCTTTGAATAGATCAACAAAAGAGGCAAACCTCTTCTAATCCTAACAAAAGAAAATGAGAAGAGAATGAAAAATAGACAAGATTAGTAATGAAAAAGGATGTGTAACTGCAGATAAATAAGAAACTGAGAGAATACTATAAGCAATTCTGTGAAATTAATTTTGAAAAATCCAGGACATGCATGATTTCCTAGAATAATGCAAATTACTAAAATTGACATAAGAATAGCAGAAAATTAAACTAGACTAATTACTTCAGAAAACATTGGTAAGTTATTAGAGATCTACCATGGAAATACATACCAGGATTCTTCACATATGAATTTAACCTAATCCTTAAAGAATAGTAATTCCTATATTTTAAGGTATTCCAAAGCATATAAGATAAAACCCTGCAATTACTTTTGTGATGTCAGAATAACCTTAGCAGCAACAGTCAATAAGCATAAAATTAAATAACATGTATAAGACAATCTCATTTATAAATATGAATACAAAAATTAGATTGTTGAACTACATAAAACTGTTTATAAGTGATAAGTACTCCATAAATGTTAGGTATTGATTGCAAAGAGCTCTAAATATTAAGAATGAAAACAAAAGTACCCTACAGAAAAAGGAACAAGCCATATTAACAGACAATTTACAGATGCAATTGCAATGATCAGTTATACAAAAAGATTCTCCAAATGCAGTAGGAATCATCGAAATAAATTAACAGTGCAATATATTTTTACTTATCAGGCGAAATGAAAAAGCAGAAACATCTATTGCTGGTAAGAGAAGAGCGTATTCATACATTGCTGGTTAGAATATTAAATGCTAAATCCTTTTCATAAAGAAAAACCTACCAAAATTAAAACTAGGTGTACCTTTTTGATACAGCAAATCTATTCCTTGGAATAGCTACCTTAACAATAAAAGCATCAGTTATCTGAGGATGTATACACAAGATGTCCGTCGCAACATTATATAAAGTGGCAAATCTGTTCAAGTCCCTGCTTTCAGTTCTTTTGGGTCTATCTCCAGCAGTGGAATTTCTAGATCCTACTTAATTTTAATTAGTTTTTCTTATGCGGCCTGCTATTAGCTTCTAAGCTTTTTGACATTAGGGGCTCTGTTTTACTCTTCTTTATTCACAGCTGAGCACAGTGCCTGGACATAATAGAAATTGGATCTGAGGAGGGATTTTATGAGGAGAAAGAAATAGAGGAACAGTCTCCCTGCTGATATAGTGAGAAGGCTTATGAAAGTAGATAGAGGCAAGCCTACTGCTTGCTCTAAGTCTCTCCAGGATGTTCCCTATGGCAAGTCCAAACATAACTACTAGCAGTGATTCCCCCAGTATAGGTCTATTTCCTAAAAAAAAAATCACATCTACTCCATTTAAATAAGTGAATTTTCTACAATGTATAGTCTGATTATCACTTTCACTACAAGCACAACTATCTCTTTTGTGCTCTAAGTACATCAGTGCCTGACATAGAGCCAAAATGTATTTGTTGAATGAACGCATCAGTGATTCAACTGATAAATTTATAGTAGCTTTTCCATATGGAGGAGCTCCTTCCCTTACTACCACATAAGGAATCTCCAAATGAAATGTAGATGACAGTGCTTTCTTGTTCTTGAGTTATTAATCTCCCCTGGGATCTCTATGTTTTTCTTCCCTAATGAGTTCTAAAAACTTATTGTATTTTACTTTGTATAATTAAAACAAAAGTGTTACAGCAAATTATTATCTGCATGTGTAGGACAAATTTATGCGAATGCCCAGGAATTTGAAATACTCAATTATAGCATACTGAATTAGGGATGATTTGCATGGGATACTCCTGAAATTCAAATGTGCAACCAAAAGCATCTGCATTGCGGAAATAAGTAGACATGTAATATCTCATAATGGCAGTATCATCTTGACTTTCCTATACCAAATAAAGTCAAAGTCTTTCATGTCAACCAGCTTTGAGAGTTTCCATTTATCCACTCCTCAACTGAGCCTTACGGAAATGTCCATTTATATACAACTTCAGGATAACTTCTCTGTAAGGTCCATATGGTACCAAATCCTGATATCTAGTCTTATTGTCTAGTTCAGTAATATCCTCTACTATTAAATAGGTTTGAAATTAAACTATGGACTTGTATCTTGATCTTCCATCCTTGTTCAAATGATTCTACATTCTTTTCTGTATACTTTATTTGTTTTAAGCCAACACACTAATAGTATTTATATAGCTGGGGTACAAAAATAAATGTGAGTATTTGATTATCCATTGGACCTGAAAGTATATTTATATGAGGCATAATTGGGAGTGATTTGACAATTATACTGAAGGGCAGCCCTTTTATAACCACATCCACCTGCCCCACTCACCCCCTTCACTCTGATCTCTAACCTCTGGCATTTGCTACCCTGTTCTCCATTTCTATAACTTCATCTATTCAAAACTGTTAATGTTACCCTTTGAGATTGGCTTTGTTTTTTCACTTGGGGTAATTCCCATGAGATTCAATCAAGTTGCTGCTTGTATCCACAGTTTGCTCCTTTTCATCACAGAGTGGGATTGCATGGTGTAGATGCACCACGGCTTAAGTAACCAGTCATCCTTGAAGGGCATCTGGGCTCTTCTCCCAGATCGCTGTTTTTGACTGTTATAAATAAAGCTGGTGTGAACACTTACACATAGGGTTTTGTAGAAATGTAAGTTTTCATTGTTTTGGGATAAATGCCCTGGATCCCAGTTGCTGGATTGCATGCTTAAGCACATGATGAGTTTTGCAAGAAAGTGCCAAAATGTTTTGCAGAGTACCTGTACTATTTACATTTTCCCCAGCACTGCATGAGTGATCCACTATGTCCATATCCTTATCAGCATTTGCTGTTGTCACTATTTTAAAATGTCAGCTATTATGATAAATGTATAGTGCTAGCTCATTGTGGTTATAATTTGCATTTTCCTAATGGCTAATAATGTTGAACATCTTTTCATGCACCCATTTGCCTGATGCTTACATTTAACCTGACTCCACGTAAAAATATCAGGAGCATAAAGGATAGGAGATAGGATTTGCCTTAAGAAAAATAAAACCTGGGGCACCTGGGTGGCTCAGTTGGTTAAGTGTCTGACTTGACTTCAGCTCAGGTCATGATCTCACGGTTGGTCATGAGATCCGGGCCCTCCATCGGGCTCTGCGCTGGAACTTGGCATGGAGCCTGCTTAAGATTCTCTCTCCCTTTGCCCCTCTCCTGCTCGTGCTTTCTCTCTCTCTCTCTCCCTCCCTCAATAAATCAATACAATAGAATAAAACCTTGCCAGATTTTGATTCCCAGTACAGGATTGAGAAAATTGAGTTTACCATAGCTCCATTATTTATTGGAGTTTTAATATGTTTCTAAAGCAACGACATTTTAGTCTAATGCAGCCACCCCTAATTATAATAGCCTTCCTCTAAGCAAGATTGAAGGACAGATGGAGTTTCTATTTATTGAGTTTCAATTTTCTATTTGGAAGCAAATCTTAATTTTAGTCATCCTTTATGAGTTATCATTGTTATACATTTTATTTGGAGATACTCTGATTGGCCTCTTTAATCTGCAGTAATCTATTTATATACTAAAAGTACATTCATTTCCTATCTCTTTGTAAATGTGTTCGGGGGGCACTTGTTTGTTACAGAAAGTCCATTTACAAATGCATTTTGTTTCATTTTTGGATTATTTTTTAAAAGCTGTAATACTGTTTAGGCTCTGAAAATAGCTAAATGCAATTACCTTCGAGTTTTGTTTTCTTTCCAAATAGACATTTTGTCTCTTTCCTTCAAACGTTTTCCCTTTATCTTTAACAGGTTGATTTAGTGAATATTGGAAGCACTGACATAGTAGATGGAAATCACAAACTGACTCTTGGTTTGATTTGGAATATAATCCTCCACTGGCAGGTAAGCATCTTGATGACTTTCCTTTTTGGGTAAAATGTTGCTGATCTTCCTTTCATGTTTGCCCGTGTCCTGCAAAACAAACATGTATACCTCTAACAGAACAAAGCCCATCTCCAAAGCACTGCCTTTTAAATGGGCACAGTTAATGTCATTTGAGATGTGAAGGATCAGCAGATTATAAAACAGGTTCTAGAACACTCGCAGGAATATTTTTCTAAATTTTATTTCATTGTGTAGAGATGACACAAAAAAGAGAAGTTTCATCAATAGGTTAATAAAAATATTTTTCACTAATATGTGTCTTCTATAACTAACCTGTGAGCCAATCTACATAGTTTTATAAAAACTGTTAACCACTACCAAATGAATGAGACTTTGCAAATCTTTTCTCAATGTAAATTAATTCCAATAAAAGATTAGTTGGATACGATTATCTGTATTTATGTTATACATACATATATATGAGTTTATAATCTGATTTTGAAATTGATTATATTTTCTGAATGCCTATATTTTCTGATGCCTACATTTATTGGACCTCTGCAAAACAGATCAAAACTCATTTGGTTTAGTGAAAAGAGTATATATTTTTTCGGTCAGAGCAACATGAACTTAAATTTCAACCTCTTCACTTACCATCTTATAGTGACATTGGGTATAATGCCATCTTTTCTGGGCCATAATTCCCTCACTGTTAAAATAGAAAAAATAATAATTAACATGTGTATTTCTTACAGGACTAAATGAGAGAATATCTGTAAAGCACTCAGTAGAGTACACTCTTTTCACTACAGGTGTATCATAAATAATTTTGATTGCTTGGCATTTTCTGCTCACAATTTAAGAATCTGGAGGAAAATTGAGATGTCTGCTGTTTTTACTAGCAGTAATTAATTTTTCAAAAAACAACTTTTTTGATATGTCATTTATATATCATAGATTTACTCATTCTATGTATAAAATTCAAAGTGTACCAAACTGGTTTAGTTCTCCTGCCTAGTGCTTCTCAAATTATTTTGAGAAAGGAACAGCCCCCGCCCAATCCATCCAAGATTTGGGGATATTTACAGAGTTGTACAACTATCAAAACAATCTAAAACAATCTAATTTTAGCCCACTTCTACCAACCTAAAAGCAAATCTTATGTCTTTTCATAGTCATTCCCCACTCCAATCCCCAGCCCTGGGCAACCATTTATCTACTTTCTGTTCCTATATATCTGCCTTTTTGGAAATTTCATACTAGTGGAATCATATAATAAGTGTTCTTTTATATTTGGTTTCATTCACTGAACATAATCTTTGAGGTTCATATTTATTATTGTAGCAAGTATCACTACTTCATTTAGTAGGGTTGACTTAACTTGAATTGTACTTTGGTCCTGCTTAGAGTCAGTATGGAGACCAGAGGTGTACCTTTCCACCTCAGCAAATGAATTGATTCCCATATTGACCCAATTGACCCCCATATCTTTCTATTCTAAACACTCTGATCAGGCTCAATCCTGTTTCACAGCAATATGGGAAGAGATTGAAGACAGCATAGTGGATGACAACAGAAAACAGACCATAAGAACCTCAAATGAATCCAAGATTCCCAATTCTGGGCCTTTTCCATATAGGGATGGTATCAAATAGAACCAGCGAGGCAACACAGGGCCCCTCACCAAACTGGTTTACTTCTCTTGCTCAGAACTTCACAAACTTACCTTGAGGAAAGTAAATTTTTCCCCCTCTTTTCCATTGTATGCATATTATAGTAAAACTGAAGCATTATAAAAATGAAATAAAAAGACACCCCAAACCCACGCCATTTTATCATTAAACTCAAAAGACATACGTAGGACCTGTAAAATTGTTACAGAAATTTCTAATGGACTATCGATTGTATAGACACAACTGGTTGTATCAATTGATACATTGGTACAAATGGTTCATGGAGGGACCCCAGCTCGCAAAAGACACTTTAAGTTGCACAAGAGCATATGTTGGTCGTGACAAAGCCAGCAGAAGAAGTGAGGCATGCACGGAGACCCAAATGGCTATTTCAATTGTATTTTTCATCCAAACTGTCTCTCATATGATTTCACTTTCTTATCTTCTCAAAACCCTTTCCAACTGCATCTGAACTCACTCCAAGATAGAGTTTCACAACTACCCTTATACCTTTTTCAATTGTTTGTGATTTTGTGCAGTTTTTTTTTTTTTATTATTAGCATGTGGAGGGTCTTTCACACTCTGGAATACCAATAGGAGTGCTTTTGCAGTCTTTCCTCATCTCAGACCTCTCTTACAGTCTGTTGTCTTGCGTTTATGTCTTTGAATCACTGTACCGTTGTGATTGCAAGCATGTAGACTCTTCTCAGCCTCTGCCTCCTTATCTTCTCTGTCTTATATCACCCTGCTTGGTTCTCTTAAAACTTCTAAACTCACTTCCAAAAAATTCCTCCTGCTCAATACTCCTCATCATAACCCAATGAATCCCAGAAGGTATTTTCACAGAGAGTATATATTTGCCTTCCTGTTAAGTAGTCACAAAAGCCATTGAATATCAGCAGAGATCAAAGGACACTCTGGCCAACCTAATGTACTTTCCTGGTCTATCAGATTGAGAATGGCATTAAGAGATGGAAAGATGTGAATCTTTTGTTCCAGTGCCACATACTATGTTATTAATAGTGCCATGGAGGACTTCCCTTTGAACTTGTAAAAGCTGAGGAATGCTTACCGTGTGTCTCCTGTCACTGTTTTTCCAGTTTCCATGTAAATAAAATCATTAGCCTGAAAATAATTGAGGAAAAATATATTATTCCTCAATAATATATTGAGGAATAAGCACCATTGAACAAACTTGCGAAGTAGACATATGCCACATGTTTGGCATCCTTTCTTCCTTTTTTTAAGATTAAAAAAGTTAGTTATTTTAGAGAGGGAGAGAGAGAGTGAGTGGGGGAAAGGCAGAGAGAGAAGGAGACACAGAATCCGAAGCAGGCTCCAGGCTAAGAGCCGTCAGCACAGAGCCCAATGCGGGGCTTGAACCCACGGACCAGACCATGAGATCATGACCTGAGCTGAAGTCGGACGCTTCACTGACTGAGCCACCCAGGGGCCCCTTCCTTCTTTTTAAAGTGCAAACCTTTCTTTGTAGGGTGGTTAGCTGAGTTCTGATAACCAGCTGGAGATACAAACATATCTTGCTAACAGTGGTGTGCTCTCAGAGGTCATGTCCCCACCTTTGCTGGCTAAGTCAAAGGAAAAACTCAAATCCAGGGCGACTTTAGCCTGCAGTATTTATTTACTATTTGAACATCATACAGGAGAAAGATGGTTTTGGCACTGAAGAAAGCCCTTGCTGTAGACTCCTGCCTCCCTAATGCTCTGTGTGCAAGACAGGTCTTGCTCTGGTCCTCACACACACCATCCTTCCCTTGTAAAAGACTGTCCCTACCCCTTTTTACTCTCGCTCCTCCACTCTAACTCCTTTTGGTCACAGGATGGATTCTGGGAAGGAAGCATTGAATTCAGCAGGCAGGACATTAATTAAGGCATGCTTTGGGGACCTGCACCTGAGGAAGGGAGAAGGTAACCAGAGCGAGAAGAGCTGGAGGTGTGATACACACCCATCCACAGTTGTATTGCACCCCATGTGGAACTGGGAGCTGGAATAATCCTTGAGTGTCGCTCTGCGTGAGGCTGACATGGCTAAGCATTTAAACCATTTCTCTTCAGCAGTCACTAGATGCGGGCTGCCCTAGGAAGGGCTTGACCTTAGGTGACAGGACTCTCCAACATCAGGTAGTCCCTGAGAGGACTCACAGATGGAGCAAGGAGCCTTTCGTTGAAGGACACTCTTGGTGGTGCACCTCCATGCCTGTCATAGCTTCTTTGCCCAGTTAACTCCTACTCATTTTTTGAAACCACTGCTCCATGACATTTCAACTTGTTCCTTTTGAAAACAGATGTATAGCTGTATGCACATACACACACACACACACACACACACACACACACACACATTTGTTTAAATTGATTTTCTCTCTTAGGGACTGTTAAGTCCTAAGGGTGGGAAAGTTTTCTCCTTTAAGACTCACCTTTGGACCAGCTCAGTGTCTGAAGGTTGGTCCTTAATAAAGATTTCTGGGTAATTGTTTTTTATGTAGGAAAAGAACTGATTATCTCACATTGACCTTTATTATTATTTTTTTCTTAGCAACATTTGCACCCAAGTAGAAGCAATACCAGTGGGGCTGAGACTGATAAGCTGAATGAATGACATAATGATGCTAAAGGAGTTTGGGTTGGAATACTGTGTTGTCCTGTAACGTTTTGTGCATAGAGGGCAGCCTGGCCAAGCGCTTTCCAAATGGATCCCATTCATCATGGGAGGGTTGCCTGATCAGTGCAAATCACCACCACTGAGCTGGTAGGTGCCGAATCCAATGGTGGTTCAGCATAGGACACAGAGTACATGTCTTGCAATCACTTTACATGGAGGTTGTGCACTTGATAACTTCAGAATATGGTGAGAAAAATGATACATCTTATATAACTCTTTGACCTATTTACTCGCTGAGTAACTGACTAAATAAGCAGGTCAGGATGGAATTAAGAAAACTGGATAATCTGCCTCTAAATAATAGATTTAGCTATCAAGGGACAGTGATAAATATATGCAAAGATCTCACATCTTCACATCATTACCACATTTACAAAGCATCATCTCAAATCCTTTTCAAGTATTTTAAAGTGAGATGTAGCAGTCTGTCCTAAAATTTGCATCGACTCTTTCATAAAAAGATGACTAACATTGGAGATGTTAAAATATGTATTTTCCCCTGAGGCCTTGGTTAACTTCTACATGGATGAGGAAGCAAAATAAAATGTCATATTTAGAATACACAATAAATATTCATCATCGGATCACATGTTGGTAGTGTATGGACCTTATGCTTTCCAAAAGGAAAGCCCTTGGTGGTAAAAAACTAATCACATTTACTTAGATACTTCCTTCAGGTATATAAGGGGCCTGACTTATATTTAAAAAGTTGCCTCATAATTATGCCTTTACTATGCTATGTAGACAGTTTGTTCTATAATGTGGTGTCACCGCATTCTTGAAATCTAGAGAAATGTTTAGAATGGATTTCTGCATGAGACGAGTTAGAGGAAGGAAGCAATGAAATACGACAACCCGCTGAACGGCATTTGCACAAAGCCATGGCAAGAATCAAATGTACAGGAACTAATAAAAATAAACCAGGAATCTGGCCTTTTTCTCCTCCGTGGTCTGGGTTTCCACTTCCCTTCCGGCTTCTGGGAGAGAGGGAGGGAGGCGGAGCTTCGGCTCTTGCAGCCAGCCACCTTGTGGCCCACCGACCTTGACCCTGACCAAAAAAAAAAAAAAAAAAAAACGGCCCGGGAACCTGGTGACCTTCCGGCTCCGCCCTCACGCCTGCGTGCTGTATCTGCTCGCTCAAAGGCTGCCTCCTGCTGGCGGGGTCGAGCTGTCCTTTGTCATCTTTGCTGTGTGGCCTCCTCAGCAGCTGCCTTCCTGCCCGCTCACCTGCGGGACTCGTGCTGGCCGTCTTCTGCTTCGCCCAGGGCCTGCTGCCGAACAATAGTGGTAGGACATGCGCTGGCTCACGGTGGACTTCCGACGCCATGTCAGGGCCGTTCTCGTCTACCTCGCCGTCTCCATTGCAGCTGTCGCCAATTCCTCAGACTTGGCCCTCAGACGGGGTCCCTGGCGTCTTTACCATCATCGTGCTTGCGAGGGACTTCTACGTGACCTTTAACGAGGCGGCCAAATTCCTCGCACCGGGAGACTCTGCAGGCGACAGCCAACAAGGCATCGGAAGAAAGGGCTGACGCCGTCTGACTGAAGGCCTGCCAGTGCCCGGGCTACCCGCGCCACACGGGTCATTACTCCCAACCACTGTGACTGGAGTGTGGCCAGGGGACACCGTGTGCTGGGACGGGGGCCGTGACTTCGCCAGGAGCAGCGGTGGAAGTTGCCGACAGAGCGGCCGGCCCTCAGCCCTGCGGCGCCACCCACCCGCTCTGCGTCCGAGGGCCTCTTGAACGCTCAGCCCCTTCCCTCCACGTCTGCCCCGCAGCCCGAAGCCCTTAACCTCTCTGGCAAAAAGGAGCACGAGGGGACAAAGCAGACGGAACCTTGTCACCCCCATCACAGGCAACGCTTCTTGATGTAGGGGGAGGGAGAGTGGGGGTTTGAGGACAAATCGCTTTACTTGTTTTCGTCTGCATTTGGCGCCCCTTGCTCGTGCCGGGTGCCTTGTCGAGAATGATCCTTCCAAGATTCTTTTGTTCAAGGAGTACCGGGTCCCTCTTCGTTCTTGAGGCAGGAAGAAAAGTGACTTTGCCCTGTCATCTAGGAGAGAGTAGGTCTTGGTGACCGTAAGTGACACCTCACATTTTTGGAGACCACATCTGCTTCAGGTGACATGACTCTTCCAAGACAGTTTGAAAGAAAAGCTCATAGATTAGCTTACCAGGTCCAAAATATCAAGAAATAACCGTGAAAAAACAGTGACAGCATCCTGGGTGGCCCAGACAAACACTATTTTCCTGGGGGCCACCAGCACTCTGCTTCTAGACACCGGGCCAGGTCTCTTACCACCTCTGGGGAGGTAAGATGTGTATTCTGTGTTCACCTCAGGACCTCTACAGTGTATGTATCTTCAGTGGGATTTTGTGACACGGTTTTTAATACTAAAGCGGCTTCTTCAGTGTCATTTCCCGTGACCCAAGAGGCCTCATAAACGAGCCAAGGTTTTGGACCCATGTTTTGGGCGTTTGTAACTTTTGTTCTTCTCTTGCATGTGAATCTATTTCCTGAGAAAAAAAGCTTTAACAAATGAAGCCAGACTGACTACAAAACAAAGACAAAACAAAACCCAAGGCAATACATTCACAGCTTTTAGGGATAAATACTTTTACTTCTGTTGATTTTTCTTGTTATTTATTTTAAAAAGGCAAACTCATTTATTCTGTTCTGTTTTTCATTTTGGTCAGTACACATGATTTGCATTATTTTAAGTTATGTTATAAACCTAGGGATTTTATTTTAGTATAGCTGTCCTTTGATTCTTAAAACAGCCTTGTATGTATAAAAACCAGAGGCCTAAAAAAGGTTAAATGGCCCAATTAACACAATTTGTTAATAGCAGAGGCAAAATTTGAACCTAGGTTTAAAGAAAGTAAGCTCATTCTCTTAGCCACTGTGCCATTCTTTCTTTCTTAAAGCCACTAATATGGGTACCTGCGTGGCTCAGTCGGTTAAGTGTCTGACTTCAGCTCAGGTCGTGATTTCCCGGTTCGTGAGCTCCAGCCGCACATCAGGCGCTCTCCTGTCAGCACGGAGCCCGCTTCAGATCCTCTGTCTCTCTGCCCCTCCCTTGCTTGCACTGTCTGTCTCTCAAAATAAATAAATAAACTTAAAAAAAAAAAGCCAGTAATCTTATTTTAGGCCTTTGGTCGATAACAAATCTGATGTTTTTGTACACTCTTCTCTAGCATATCCACTGAAAGTTAGAAGATGAGCAATTCGAAAAGCACAAAATTAATAGTTTAACGTGGCAGAATCTGGGAGTGATATTAAACGTGTGCAATAAATGGCGTATCGTGACACCAACCAATAAGAACACATTCCTAACTAATTAGAATGGACTCTGTCCTGGTAGAATCTATTATTCCTCACTACTAATTGACCCTAAAATTCCTATTATTTTTGAAGATTAGGACATTTACATTTAAGTTTGTGTGGCTCTTGTTCAGGGAATGCATTTTCTCATGAAAATTTCTTTCCACACATAGGTCAAAAATGTAATGAAAAATATCATGGCTGGATTGCAACAAACCAACAGTGAAAAGATTCTCCTGAGCTGGGTCCGACAATCAACTCGTAATTATCCACAGGTTAATGTCATTAACTTCACCACCAGCTGGTCTGATGGTCTGGCTTTAAATGCTCTCATCCACAGTCATAGGTAAGGCGACTACTGAGATACTAATTTTTGTAAGTATTGATTTAGAGACTTAAATCTTTTTCTCCAGTGCCGTTCTGGCTCATTTCCTACTATTTAACATGTTTATATGTTAAATGTATTTAATCAATTGATCTGGCTCTCCATTGGAATGCCCTAAATAAGAAGAGTCTGTTTTTTATGTGATATGTCATTTAATGGTTGAAATATTAAAATACAGGAGCATGAATACGGTTGCAGGAGGGGGCCAACATGTTTGAAGTTGGGACTCTGCCGGAAAATCAAGGTTGTATTCTAAATTCGCTAAGAATGGAGTTGGTCTTTTTACACAAATAATTGTTAGTATGGGCCAAAACTTCAGAGCTAGAATGGTTCCAAATCTCATGTGAATGGCTGTAGTAAAATTAATTACTATCATCAGATTAATAATGTGAAAAAGTAACATTTCTCTTGTCAGATATACACTTAGATAGCAAATACATAAGGCTCTGTGTATTTGTGTGTGTGTGTGTGTGTGTGTGTGTGTGTGTGTGTTTTAATTTTGAGGTTGAAAGAGGCTTTGAGCATCTTAGCAACCAAGGCAAAGAGCAGACCACAATTCCATGACTCAGTGTTGAGAATATCAAAAGAAACAATTGCTCTGGAATAGCAGAGCAATTGCTGGAAAGCATGAGAGAGTTGTGTGGGTCATCATAAAAAGAACTCATTGTGTTATAGTGAATCAAATACTCTTAACTGTATTCCAAACACTATTACGTTTTCTAAGATAACAAAATAGTTTGCTTTTTCTTGTATCAAGATGCTTACTAAAGGAATTATTAACAGTTCAAGAAGAAGCAAAACAACGTGGTAAATACATATAAATAATGCATTCGTATGTATGTAAAATATAAATATATATATATATCTTACGTATAACACATTGAGTGCAAAGGATATCTACTTTGGTTTTCCTATTACCCATCTCTTTTATCTGGCCCAATCCCCAGGGTCAAATACATTCCCTTATTAACCGTGTTTGAAATGCCACTGGACTGCATCTGCCCTGATTTTCAATGCAGCTTATCTTTTCTCACTTTGATCTTTCTTTTCTTGACGAGCCTCCCATTTCCCTATGCTGATCTTGTTTCTAGAAAAGTCCAGAATATAAATTTTCTTCATGGTAAAGCTCCATCCAAGAACAAATGCTCTCTCAATAAGCATCTTTGTCAGGTGTTGTGCTCCAGCTGGATTTAATTAACCCCATCCAGACTGGGTTTCCAGGTGAATGACTCAGCAACCCGATTTTCAAAAGGAGGCAAACTCAGACTCATTTGGCATGTTAAGCAGTGTTAACATGTTGTTTTTCCTAAGTATGACACGAAGAAAAATATTGCATAGCTTCGATACAGCTAGATGAGAAGGGATAGAGGCATTCATTCTGCATTATAAATCAGTGCTGATTTATGCAGCCACATGCTTCACAGTAAGGGCCTGAACATATTGATCTTGCTGTTCATGTACACGTTGGCAAATGAACAGAAATACCGAGGATCAGGTTATGTGGTCCTTGTTGGCTCTTTAGCATTTTCTTTTCAAGTGGAAGACTTCAGTCCTGTCAGCATGTTCACACACTACATTTGTTAATATTATATGTCATGATTTCTGAATACATTTGTAATACAGTAAACATTTCCAGATTGCCCTGCAGCATCTGTCCCTGACCCACTCTTTCTTTCTCAAAATATCATTTATATATTCTCTCTTGTCATAGTGAATGAATCATCAGTAACTACCTTTTCATACATAACATAGTTACTTTTCAAGAGGTTTTCACAGTTGATAATGCTCTTTCATGAATCATCTGTCTTCTTTTTGTCTTTGACAGATGTTCATATTGTTTATCTAAAGAAAAAAATGGTTGAAATTTCTGTTCCAAGGTGATTGTCTTTGGTACACTTAGAAATGTCATGAGGTATTCTGATTTCAATAATTGAGTGACTAAGCTATATACAACAAAGGCATGCACTTAATAAAGAGCATAGGGATTGACAAAGAGCCTTGCAAAAGGTTAGGATGTTGCTTGCCTTATATCTATTTAAGGCTAAATTTTATCTGAATATGTAGGAAATGAGAAGTATTATATTAAAACACAGAGTCCACTACAGTGCAGTTAAGTGGAAGCCAGACTCTACTTTTGTGGGAATACTGAATGGTAATTCATTAGAAATAGCTCAGAATATACATATAAGTTGCTGTAAGTATGATGTTACAATTACATTTTCTTCCTAATCCATCATTTTAATTTATTACCAAAGAAGTAACATAGGACGTAGTTAAAAAAAAAAAAATCAGACATGGTGGGGGGCAAAGGAAAACAAAACAAAACAAAACAAAATGTGTCTTCGTGACCCCAACCCCACCCAGTCACCCTCCATTTCCTGGAAGTGGTTCCTGTCAGCAACTTTTATCTTTCTGATGGTTTTCATAATTACATGTTTCATTTCCTGATTAATGTCTGATAGGAGATGGATTTGCTTCTTAATGCGAAGCCCACAAATATTATCTCTTATCCCTGTTTCCTAATTTGATTACTACAATATAATCATTTCATTCTTAAAATTGTTGCCTGCGATACTTTAAATGGTATTGGTGTACCTTTTTTCATCAAGTTTATAATTTTTTTTTCAAATTTTATTTTTAAGTAATCTCTACATCCAGTGTGGGGCTCAAAGTCACAACCCCAAGATCACGAGTCACATGTTCCTCTGACTGAGCCAGCCAGGCGCCCCTTGTTTCATCAAGTTTAGACAACGGGGTGCCTGGGTGACTCAGTCGGTTGAGCAGCCGACTTTGGCTCAGGTCATGATCTCGCGGTCCGTGAGTTCGAGCCCCGCGTCGGGCTCTGTGCTCAGAGCCTGGAGCCTGTTTCGGATTCTGTGTCTCCCTCTCTCTGACCCTCCCCCATTCATGCTCTGTCTCTCTCTGTCTCAAAAATAAACGTTAAAAAAATTTTTTTTAAAGTTTAGACAAGATTTGTTGAGTACCTGATACAGAAGATCACACTCTGTTCTCTCCACCTTCCATTTTGTTATAGTATTCTTAAAAAATATTTTCTGATTATAGTTCATACACAATGTTGCATTAGTTTCAGGTATACAAAATAGTGATCCCACAACTCATACTATACTCACCACAAGTGTAGGTACCATCTGTCACCATATAACGTGATTACAATACCATTGACGATATTCCCCCGACTGTGTTTTTATTTCCATAACTTACTCATTCCATAAGTGGAAGCCTGTTTTTCTCATTCCCCTTTGCCCGTCCTACCCACCACCCTCCTGTTTCATTATTTTTCCATCAACAGTGTTTGTAACATTTACAAATATAAGTTATAGGTGTTCTTGGCATGAGCCTATAAATTGAAAATGCAGTATTGTTATTTCATACATACAATTAACTTTATTTTTTTTTTTAATTTTTTTTTCAACGTTTATTTATTTTTGGGACAGAGAGAGACAGAGCATGAACGGGCGAGGGGCAGAGAGAGAGGGAGACACAGAATCGGAAACAGGCTCCAGGCTCTGAGCCATCAGCCCAGAGCCCGACGCGGGGCTCGAACTCACGGACCGCGAGATCGTGACCTGGCTGAAGTCGGACGCTTAACTGACTGCGCCACCCAGGCACCCCCATACAATTAACTTTAGAACTAAGTAATACTTCGTTAGTAATAGTATCAAAGTGTAATACTTCATTAGTAATAGTGTCAAAGTAATTTGATACTATAATTAGTCCCATTGCACATAATGGGAAACTGAGGCACAAAGAGGTTGCATTATTTGCCTAAGACCGTTTGGCTAATATGCGGTAGAGCCAGAATTTGCATTTACAGAGGACTCTGCTTATCTACTGGGCTTTGTTATCTTACTCAAGATGTTCATTTCCTCAAAAGGTTGGTAATCCTTGGTTACACGTTCTTATCTATGAGTTCAGGTCTGGGTTAGCATGGGAAGGTGTGCCGCTTTCTTCTGCATTTGCTTAGTCTTACAATTCTTTATGCATTTGGAGATCATAGTTGCTTACAATGTTAATTGTAATGATGAATTTTAATCATTTAAAACAGATTAATCTTAATACTAGAGGGGACCTCCAAGGCCATTCAGTACATTTCCTTCTTTTTTAAATGAACACACTGAGGCTCAAATAGGTGATTAGTTCATGACCAAGAGGAGAAGGGGATGAAGGAAAAAAGGGTTAGAATGAGGAAGCAGTTCTGTTTTTTCATTATACTCATTTAACTCTGTTGACTGTACTGTAGGTGAGAAAAGTAGTCTCTCATACTCTCCTACCTATATTCTTTTCCACTTGGATTGCTGAAGGATGGAGAAAAGAAGGTGGAGCAGAGATTTCAGAGTGAAGTTAAAACTTCCGCAAATAGTATAGAATTTATGATTTCTCTTTTGAAAAGAACGGAGATGTTTCTTTTAAATCTTTTACTTTCTTGTGTAATACGATGATCACCTACACACTGAACAATCATCCAAAGAAACGGAACCTCTGTAGCAACGTACACCTCACTCTGTGTTCCTGTTCACCTCATTTCTGTCCATAGCCCCTGGGTAACAATGTGATGAAGGAAATACTGGTCGAGAGAGAGACAGAGTGAGTGCAGGGGAGGGGCAGAGAGAGGGAGACACAGAACCCGCAGCAGGCTCCAGGCTCCGAGCTGTCAGCCCAGAGCCCGATGTAGGGCTCGAACCCACGGACCGTGAGATCACGACCTGAGCCGAAATTGGACGCTTAACCGACTGAGCCACCCAGGCGCCCCTATCATTGTTATTTCTTATAGTCTTTCCACACTCGAGTAAGCTCGCAGGTTATACAAATTTCAGGTTTTCAAGTATTACAGCTTTTTTGGGTAACATGGAGTAGAGAGGGCAGGTTAGACTTGGTAAGAAGTGAACAAAATTCTGGTAAGTTAATCAGGGTAGCATCAAGAAAGGAAAAGGAAATGCGAGTCCAATGAGAGAGTTGTCCGTTTATTTTCATTTATGGTTTTTGAAAATAACAGCTAAGCCCATCCTTATAATTTCCTACTTTGTAGAGCGTGAGTTCTGAGGCAGGAGTCCATTGACAGACCCCATTGTCTTAAAATTCCATATAAAGTATGTTTAAAGATACGGACAGGTTTTTGTATAGATAAACGTTTTCTAGTGCTCATCAGATTTTCAAAGGTGTCTGTGATCCAGAAAAGGTGAAGAATCAGTTGACGAGTGGTTTCCAATGTTGTAGGGGTAAATGGCAATTCCTTCAACGGCCAAGACCTTTCTCAACCTCCTCCCAGTCCCCCTTCCTAACCCTGTCTCCCACTGCTTCTCGATGGTAAAGATCTCTCTGTGGAGGCAAGCCTGTGAGTTTTGACCAAATAAGCACATTCTGCTTTTTTCCTGGTGTAAGAAGTTTGATTTTTTAAATATCATTACAACTCAGAATTCTATTCTCAAAAACTTCTTGAATCTCGTTGCAAACCATGATTGAAGATTCCCTTAAGCCTCAAAAATTTCTTGACCTCTTCAGATTTTAGAAAACCTTTTCTATTTTTCACATTTACAATGTATTTTAACTTATTATGATGTGGGTATTTTTTCCTTATTAGGTTTTAAGCCCTTAAAGGATAAGAATTCCCTCTCATACTCCTTTTTGTTTTCTCTATTATTAAGTAAATTGATATTCTTATAGTATATTGTCATCCATTTGCTGCTTCCATGTCAACGAAATTTATCGAATCAACAAATATTTAGTCAACAAGTATTTATTGACCATCTCCTGTGTGTCAGGCTTGCGTTTCTAGAAGTGAACAAAAGCAGTGAAAAAAACCTTTATTCTGCATTCTAGTGGGGGAAACAGATACATAGACAAGATTGGTTAAAATATATAAAATATTAAACAGTAGTAAGTGCTGATGAGAAAGAAAGGGATAGGAAATTAGTATATGTATAAGTTTGATTAGGAAGTGTGCAATTTTATTTATTTGTTTTTAAATGTTTTTTCCACTTATTTTGGGAGAGAGAAAGAGTGCAAGAAGAAGGAGGGGCAGAGAGAGGGAAGGAGAGAATCCCAAGCAGGCTCTGTGCTCTTAACGCAGAGCCTGATGTGGGGCTCTATCGAACCATGAGCCAAAATCAAGAGTCAGACACTCAACTGACGGAGCCACTCAGGCACCCTGGGAGTGAGCAGTTTTACATGGGGAGAGAGGAGGGAATAACAATCCTAATCCTAATCATAATAATGACTTTTAAGGAAATACATAAAGGAAGTAGAGAAGTGAGCCATGTCAGTGTCTGAGGAAAGAGAATTCCAGGCAGAGGGAACAGTACATGAAAATACAGAAACTACCTAGCCTCTTTGAGGAATGTGAGGAGAGAGGCAAGGAATAAAATCAGAGAGTTAATGGCGAGGCAGACCATGTAGGGCCTGGTATGTCAAAGTTAAATCAATGAATTTTACTCCCCCGATAGCAGGGACTTGAAAAGAAGGTTATGATGAAACATTTTGACAGATCACTCTGGCAGCTTTGCTGAGAATAGATTAACAAGGGCAAGGGTGGGGGTAAGGGAGCCATTAGAAAGTTAATGCACTAAATAATCCATGCAAGATAAAATGGTGGTTTGGATTGAGGGGATGGCAGCAAGGATAGTGACAAGTGGTCAAATTCTGGATACATTTCCAACCAAGTGTTGTACGAGAATGAGTCATCAAACTAGACTCCAGAGTTTCTGTGTGAGCCACTGCAAGTTTGTACTTGTTGATTATTGAGGAAGGGAGAACTATAAGAGAAGTAGGTGGGTTTGGGGCGGTGTGATGGGGATGAATGCTACAAGTTCAGTTTTGGAGCCTTGAGTCTTGTGATGACTCTACATAGAAATACTGAATAAGCAGATGAATCTAGAGTCTGGAGTTCAGGGAAGAGGTCTGGGCTAGGCTTGTAAAATTGGAAGTTACCAGCACATGGCTGACACTCAAATTTCTGAGGTTAGGTGAGATTAATATATTTATGTTGCTTGACAAGGTAGAATAAATTCTCCTTTGTTTTCTTCAGGTTTTTCAAGTAAAATTCCAACTTGTTTCAATGAAAAACTTTATTGAGGGGTAATGAAGAGTAACATTCAACTCTTAAGGGTGATGGGTATGAGTTGTCAATTAAAAATCAGAATCTTGTGGAAAATTGTAAATTGATTGCTATTTGTCTTTGTGTGTGTGTGTTTCAGGCCAGACCTGTTTGATTGGAACAGTGTGGTTTGCCAGCAGTCAGCCACACAACGACTGGAACATGCGTTCAACATTGCCAAATATCAATTAGGCATAGAGAAACTGCTGGATCCTGAAGGTTGGTACATTTCTCGAGTGCCATGGTTTTTAGTGTAGTTTAATATTTATCATGTCAGACTTAAAATTTCCACAAACTAAGCACAAAAGAGAAACTATGCATGGTATGTTTTTCTGTATCCTGGATGTAGTTAACACACTCTTTCTTCTTGCATTATATTCTGAATTGTCCTGCATGATTTTAGTTCGCAAAATACCATTATCTTAAAGTGTGAAACTTGAGGGAAAAAATTCCAACCCTTTAGAATGTATATGCCTCATGGATGAAGCATACTATGTTTGAAGTATGTTCACTCCAAATAGTTATAAAAAGTTCATGTTTTGCTTATTCTACCAAGAGATTTGATAGACTAATCAGCTATAATTAATTAGCTACTCTTGCCAATTTCATTCATATACTCTATAAAAGGCAACATGGTTTACTGTTTAAATGAGGAAATCTATTCCTGGCACTGCTTCTGTTATAATTTGTCACTCTGGGGGAAGTCCTCCGTTGGATGATTATTCATTTTCTGCTTCTTAAATTGACAGGCAGCACTGTATTTATGTTTCCATTATATTATGCTTAAATAAATAGCATCCTTATCTCTGGTGCTACATAGTCCTACTTTGCACACACACGCATTAGAGGGATAATGATTCTTGACTTCTGCTTTTCTTCTGGCTTATGAGGCACTTTTTTTGTTTGCCAACTTGTTTGAAATTGTACACTCTGTTCTCACTTCCCTGAGGCTTTACCCTACTTTAAAACCAGAATTTGGAGAAGCGGTATCAGTGGGATTGATATCTGTGACATAATACAACCTGGTATTTGGGTAGGGTTATATAATTAAACGGTCTTTGGAATATCGAATCATTTGCAACTGCGGAGATTGGGTGGTAGTGATAGGTCTCATCAGGAAAAGCCCAGAAACACTTCAGAGGATAGTCTTTCAGTGAACTTACCTTCAACTAGAATCTAATCCTCTGTGTTGCAGACCTGATTGTCTCATCTTATTGACAGCAGATGCATATTGTGTGTGTGTTTGGGGGGAGGGGTAATTTTAAACTCAAAAATGCATATATCAATCAAAATGAAAATTCAGTCATTTTAAATGAGATACATAACTACCACAAGAACCAGAATGGTCACATGTAATTGACCAATATATTGTTCTTATTAGGCATGTGTACTTGGGAAGGAAATTGATAATAACACAGATGTGTTTGTGAGGTTGAAATCAGATTAAGTTGATTAGAAATCTTTCTTCTGCTTTAAATAATGCATAATTTAGCACTGACTCCTGTAAACTCTTTTTGTTGCTTCAGTAGATAATTAGCATTCCTCCTGCCCCGGTCGGCCCCGGTTTTGCTCTAAGGCAGAAATTGTATCAATCTTATTTCCTTGTTTTGCAGGATGGGGGAGGGTTACCTCACTGTTGACTCCCATACAGATATACATGTTGTTTTAATATCTCCAGTGAGGTAGATAAGGGCAGACATAATGAAAATATGAACTCTAACCCCTACGCGTAAAAGGTACAGTGTATGGGTTTGAAGGATACGCCTGTTAATAGTGTTTTATTTTTCATTAATCCATACATGGTAACCAGTTCCCGTTACCTGGGATATATGCTCTAGTTATTCTTGTATGTGCCCTATCCTTTCATAAAATAGTAAGAGTAGGCTTAAATGAATTTTTTCTTGTTAAGTGACAAAATGGCTTTTGATCTTAAGTCCTCCTTTGAATCAGTGAAATAGGGACACCAAATAGGCATCCACATCATAATCAGGAACTAGAGTGATAAGCCTGTAATCAGAAAAGGGCAGTTACATAAATGATGTATTTTATAGCATAAAATAGCCTGATATACCCATTTCCATACGTTTTCCTAAATGGGAAGTACATGTTGAAATGCATATCCTCTAGAGCGTTATAATATCTCAAACAACAATTCAATGTCAACCAAATATAACATGGAATACAAACTGATTAATAGAGATCAAACCCCTGGTTATGGTTTCGTTTTGCCAATAAAGTCTTTGAGCTGAAAACCCTTTCTGTTGATGGGCTCCCTTCCATTTTACAGAGCATTCTGTCTCCTGAAATGGTTTATTGCAGTTTATTTATGGCTGTCAGTAGGATGAGGATTCAACATAAATCTTACATGTTTAGATTTCTGTCAGTTCCTGCCATTGTGTTAGGGAAATAACCAAGTATGCTTTTAAAAATTACTGTTCAATATCTTTCAAGAGATGTTATCAGTGATAATTGAAAAAAAAGTACTAACTGAATCGTAAGGATTTTTATTTACTCATTTGTTAGTCGCAAAAGAGAATAGCATTTCTAAGAATCTAAGACTTAGAACACTTTGTTCAGTGTATCTCACATGGGAGATTCATGGACTTCTTTCATGCTCTGTATGGTAATTACCTTTGAGATGTTCATATTTTTATTTAAACACATATTGGTTCTTTAGCTTATACATAACGGTGTCAGCTATTCTCCAAAGCAGTTTTCATTTCATAACTAATATACTTCTTAGGAGGTTAATGAAATATTTTGCTTTATATTTGGGGAGATTTTTATTTTGGGGGGATTGAAGTTGTATTTGGCCTTAGAAATACCTGCCAAAAATGTGTTTAGAATTTTAAATGTATGCTTTGTTTATTGGGTTGATTTATAAATTAAAAAGTCATTGAAGTATAATTGGGAGGTTTTCATGTCTTGCATATATTGACTTTGGTATATTTTATTTGGCTTTAACTGGTGTTTTGAGGCCTGAGGTTTGGTTTTAAGAGGAATTGCCTTTTAAAATGAGTAGCAGTAAGCATTAGCATAAGCAATTTCAGGAGCTGTTTCTGGTGTGTTTAAATGTTAACATATGCAAAAATAAGTACTCCTAGGGTAAAATTATTTAATAATTTATGCATCTTTAGGCTCATAGTTATAAAAGGTTTATCTCCTTCAAAATATATCCTATTGTGAATCAGACGATTCACTTTCTGTCACGATTTCCCTGTAAGACATGCTTAGCGCTTGCATTGTGGGTTTTATATACCCACAATTATTGTTTGCTTCCCTGAGTTTCAACAAATTAGTTTGTTTGCCAATCCACACAGCACTTTCTGCATTACGAGAATGCTTTGTCAGCTTTTCCATGTGAATAACAAAGTAAAGATGTTCTTTTTAAAGGAATACAAAAAATGGGGATAAAAATTGTGCTGGTTCTAGATATCTTTTGCATATTACTTTTCTAAATCATTTCCATTTGGGATATACAGTATGATGTGAAATGCCCTCACTTATTTACCAGGGTAACTTTGGATTGAAAAATGAATGATGAGAGTCAAATTTGAGGAACACTGTGGCTTGCAAGAAATATTTGTAACCTCAAAATGACATTTACAAACCAATTAGTTCGGTTTTAATCCACTTCATTTTAACTTCATGAAGATGGTGACACAGATTGTATTTTCTGCTTGGTTAATCTCTGCATCACTCTTCAGTTGTTTTCAGAGCCTACTTTTCCAAGAATAAGCACTGCCTTTTGGAAGGTTACACTCCTGAAATGAACGGTTTTAGACTTAACTTTATATGTATGCACTTTATTAGCCTTTAAAAAATTTCAAGGGAGGAACGTCTGGGTGGCTCAGTTGGTTAAACGTCCACCTCTTGATTTCGGCTCAGGTCATAATCTCACGGTCATGGGATTGAACATGGGATCCAGCCCCATGTTGGGCTCCTTGTTGGAGCCTCACTCCCTGTCTCCCTCCCCTTCCCCCTCCCCCCTCTCCCTCAAAAAAAAAAGGAAGGAAAGAAGGAAGGAAGGAAAGAAGGAAGGAAGGAAGAAGGAAGGAAGGAAGGAAGGAAGGAAGAAGAAGGAAGGAAAGAAGGAAGGAAAGAAGGAAGGAAAGAAGGAAGGAAGGAAGGAAGGAAGGAAAGAAGGAAGGAAGGAAAGAAGGAAGGAAGGAAAGAAGGAAGGAAGGAAAGAAGGAAGGAAGGAAAGAAGGAAGGAAGGAAAGAAGGAAGGAAGGAAAGAAGGAAGGAAGGAAAGAAGGAAGGAAGGAAAGAAGGAAGGAAGGAAAGAAGGAAGGAAGGAAAGAAGGAAGGAAGGAAGGAAGGAAGGAAGGAAGGAAGGAAAGAAGGAAGGAAAGAAGGAAGGAAGGAAAGAAGGAAGGAAGGAAAGAAGGAAGGAAAGAAGGAAGGAAAGAAGGAAGGAAAGAAGGAAGGAAAGAAGGAAGGAAAGAAGGAAGGAAAGAAAATCAAGGGAAAATATGTAGCATTTGACCTAAAAGAGAAGAATGCTTTTAAGGCCTCTTATTTGGATATCCGTTGTTCGAGCAAGTGGTGTTTTTCTTTCATCTTTGTTAAAACCATCACATTGTGATTCCCTAACAAAAAGAAATATTAGTAAGTGGTTTATGCTAAGTTAACATGTAAAGAGAAAAACTATGCCAAATTTAGAAGGATATTGTTGACTGAAATAACTAGAACTTCTTATACACATGCACATTCATTTCGTATCATTTGGATTGATTTTTATCTAGAACCTACTGTAGAATACCTTTTCTTCCAGAAACTGTAATGAGATTGGAATCTATTGGTGTTCCCCATGAACATGACTTCAACTAGAAATTTTTATTATAAGTGTCTCAGATTCTTTAGAACCAAACTGTCTGCAGTGTTAAATGTTCTTTTTCCCACATATTAAAAAAAAAGTATTTTAGTAGTACATGTAAATAAAAACAGCCATTGTGTTTTTGATGACAAAGTAACTTGTACAAAATAAGTTATTTGTATAATTTTTTTGTTGATTTAGATCATTGTCTCTGGCAGAGAGTCTTTAGATATACTACAAATTGTTGCTATCTAAAACTAAATGGTGAGTTTCTTGGAAAAACATTTTTTAGTCTAGTTATTCTGTTATGGAAAATGGAAAGTATGATCATCTGCTTATGCAGATATGATAATAGCAAAATAATGTTCCTATTATATCAGCAGGAGACTACTTTTTCCAGGACTTCTTTTTTAAGGAAACATTAAAATTTGATCATTAAAACCAAATTATATCATTTAATAGTGTTAAATGTAATAATAATGAAAATATTTCTTTAATTTTGAACTGCAATGGATTGTACTTGGAATGCACAAATTAGAAACGGTGTCATATTAGCAAAGAAATGGGGTACATTAGCAAATTTAGTGTTGACATCTCGTTTACTTCATGTGTCTTGAGTGCAACCTATTAACAAAGGAGTTTGGGAAATGCTGTTAAATAGTTTAAATATATACTTGTATTAGTATTGCTTAGAACAGACACTAGCATTGATACATAATGAGGCTTTAGGAAAACTGATGGCTGATAGAGACGTCCCGAGAAATGTGATCAACATATTCCTAGCCTGCATGTTATTAGAGTAAGGCTACTTACTAGGATATGCTTGACTATTTTTAGGTTTTATCCTGGACCTAATAAAATACATGTTATTTGTACATTTTTTAATTGATTTAGACTATTGTCTATGGCAGAGAGCCTTTAGAGATATTACAAGTTGTTGCTATCTAAA